>NC_090929.1:1730461125-1731061125 GCF_040938575.1 Ambystoma mexicanum
ATTGCCTAGCATTTCGGTGCTGGACTGCCCCAGGGCAGGACAAAGACTGATATGTTTGGGATATTCCTTCTCTGTGAAAGATAGTGAGCTAAAGACTCTGGGTAAGTCTCTCGTACCCAGGACTAATGTCTGGCAGAGAGACTCCCAGGACCCCCCTTGTCAATTAGCATATTTAAGTAACTTTGGGTCTCACCCTAAGTTACTAGGGGAATCCAGACGTGGACCCCTTGCTCACTATTCTTAGAGAGGCACAGCTCCTCCCTACTGATGAGGTCCAACCAGACCGAAACACGTGTCTGGGGATGCTGTTGGTACTCTTGTTCAGAGAAGAATTGCCTAGCATTTCGGTGCTGGACTGCCCCAGGGCAGGACAAAGACTGATATGTTTGGGGTATTCCTTCTCTGTGAAAGATAGTGAGCTAAAGACTCTGGGTAAGTCTCTCGTACCCAGGACTAATGTCTGGCAGAGAGACTCCCAGGACCCCCCTTGTCAATTAGCATATTTAAGTAACTTTGGGTCTCACCCTAAGTTACTAGGGGAATCCAGACGTGGACCCCTTGCTCACTATTCTTAGAGAGGCACAGCTCCTCCCTACTGATGAGGTCCAACCAGACCGAAACACGTGTCTGGGGATGCTGTTGGTACTCTTGTTCAGAGAAGAATTGCCTAGCATTTCGGTGCTGGACTGCCCCAGGGCAGGACAAAGACTGATATGTTTGGGGTATTCCTTCTCTGTGAAAGATAGTGAGCTAAAGACTCTGGGTAAGTCTCTCGTACCCAGGACTAATGTCTGGCAGAGAGACTCCCATGACCCCCCTTGTCAATTAGCATATTTAAGTAACTTTGGGTCTCACCCTAAGTTACTAGGGGAATCCAGACGTGGACCCCTTGCTCACTATTCTTAGAGAGGCACAGCTCCTCCCTACTGATGAGGTCCAACCAGACCGAAACACGTGTCTGGGGATGCTGTTGGTACTCTTGTTCAGAGAAGAATTGCCTAGCATTTCGGTGCTGGACTGCCCCAGGGCAGGACAAAGACTGATATGTTTGGGGTATTCCTTCTCTGTGAAAGATAGTGAGCTAAAGACTCTGGGTAAGTCTCTCGTACCCAGGACTAATGTCTGGCAGAGAGACTCCCAGGACCCCCCTTGTCAATTAGCATATTTAAGTAACTTTGGGTCTCACCCTAAGTTACTAGGGGAATCCAGACGTGGACCCCTTGCTCACTATTCTTAGAGAGGCACAGCTCCTCCCTACTGATGAGGTCCAACCAGACCGAAACACGTGTCTGGGGATGCTGTTGGTACTCTTGTTCAGAGAAGAATTGCCTAGCATTTCGGTGCTGGACTGCCCCAGGGCAGGACAAAGACTGATATGTTTGGGATATTCCTTCTCTGTGAAAGATAGTGAGCTAAAGACTCTGGGTAAGTCTCTCGTACCCAGGACTAATGTCTGGCAGAGAGACTCCCAGGACCCCCCTTGTCAATTAGCATATTTAAGTAACTTTGGGTCTCACCCTAAGTTACTAGGGGAATCCAGACGTGGACCCCTTGCTCACTATTCTTAGAGAGGCACAGCTCCTCCCTACTGATGAGGTCCAACCAGACCGAAACACGTGTCTGGGGATGCTGTTGGTACTCTTGTTCAGAGAAGAATTGCCTAGCATTTCGGTGCTGGACTGCCCCAGGGCAGGACAAAGACTGATATGTTTGGGATATTCCTTCTCTGTGAAAGATAGTGAGCTAAAGACTCTGGGTAAGTCTCTCGTACCCAGGACTAATGTCTGGCAGAGAGACTCCCAGGACCCCCCTTGTCAATTAGCATATTTAAGTAACTTTGGGTCTCACCCTAAGTTACTAGGGGAATCCAGACGTGGACCCCTTGCTCACTATTCTTAGAGAGGCACAGCTCCTCCCTACTGATGAGGTCCAACCAGACCGAAACACGTGTCTGGGGATGCTGTTGGTACTCTTGTTCAGAGAAGAATTGCCTAGCATTTCGGTGCTGGACTGCCCCAGGGCAGGACAAAGACTGATATGTTTGGGATATTCCTTCTCTGTGAAAGATAGTGAGCTAAAGACTCTGGGTAAGTCTCTCGTACCCAGGACTAATGTCTGGCAGAGAGACTCCCAGGACCCCCCTTGTCAATTAGCATATTTAAGTAACTTTGGGTCTCACCCTAAGTTACTAGGGGAATCCAGACGTGGACCCCTTGCTCACTATTCTTAGAGAGGCACAGCTCCTCCCTACTGATGAGGTCCAACCAGACCGAAACACGTGTCTGGGGATGCTGTTGGTACTCTTGTTCAGAGAAGAATTGCCTAGCATTTCGGTGCTGGACTGCCCCAGGGCAGGACAAAGACTGATATGTTTGGGATATTCCTTCTCTGTGAAAGATAGTGAGCTAAAGACTCTGGGTAAGTCTCTCGTACCCAGGACTAATGTCTGGCAGAGAGACTCCCAGGACCCCCCTTGTCAATTAGCATATTTAAGTAACTTTGGGTCTCACCCTAAGTTACTAGGGGAATCCAGACGTGGACCCCTTGCTCACTATTCTTAGAGAGGCACAGCTCCTCCCTACTGATGAGGTCCAACCAGACCGAAACACGTGTCTGGGGATGCTGTTGGTACTCTTGTTCAGAGAAGAATTGCCTAGCATTTCGGTGCTGGACTGCCCCAGGGCAGGACAAAGACTGATATGTTTGGGGTATTCCTTCTCTGTGAAAGATAGTGAGCTAAATACTCTGGGTAAGTCTCTCGTACCCAGGACTAATGTCTGGCAGAGAGACTCCCAGGACCCCCCTTGTCAATTAGCATATTTAAGTAACTTTGGGTCTCACCCTAAGTTACTAGGGGAATCCAGACGTGGACCCCTTGCTCACTATTCTTAGAGAGGCACAGCTCCTCCCTACTGATGAGGTCCAACCAGACCGAAACACGTGTCTGGGGATGCTGTTGGTACTCTTGTTCAGAGAAGAATTGCCTAGCATTTCGGTGCTGGACTGCCCCAGGGCAGGACAAAGACTGATATGTTTGGGGTATTCCTTCTCTGTGAAAGATAGTGAGCTAAAGACTCTGGGTAAGTCTCTCGTACCCAGGACTAATGTCTGGCAGAGAGACTCCCAGGACCCCCCTTGTCAATTAGCATATTTAAGTAACTTTGGGTCTCACCCTAAGTTACTAGGGGAATCCAGACGTGGACCCCTTGCTCACTATTCTTAGAGAGGCACAGCTCCTCCCTACTGATGAGGTCCAACCAGACCGAAACACGTGTCTGGGGATGCTGTTGGTACTCTTGTTCAGAGAAGAATTGCCTAGCATTTCGGTGCTGGACTGCCCCAGGGCAGGACAAAGACTGATATGTTTGGGATATTCCTTCTCTGTGAAAGATAGTGAGCTAAAGACTCTGGGTAAGTCTCTCGTACCCAGGACTAATGTCTGGCAGAGAGACTCCCAGGACCCCCCTTGTCAATTAGCATATTTAAGTAACTTTGGGTCTCACCCTAAGTTACTAGGGGAATCCAGACGTGGACCCCTTGCTCACTATTCTTAGAGAGGCACAGCTCCTCCCTACTGATGAGGTCCAACCAGACCGAAACACGTGTCTGGGGATGCTGTTGGTACTCTTGTTCAGAGAAGAATTGCCTAGCATTTCGGTGCTGGACTGCCCCAGGGCAGGACAAAGACTGATATGTTTGGGATATTCCTTCTCTGTGAAAGATAGTGAGCTAAAGACTCTGGGTAAGTCTCTCGTACCCAGGACTAATGTCTGGCAGAGAGACTCCCAGGACCCCCCTTGTCAATTAGCATATTTAAGTAACTTTGGGTCTCACCCTAAGTTACTAGGGGAATCCAGACGTGGACCCCTTGCTCACTATTCTTAGAGAGGCACAGCTCCTCCCTACTGATGAGGTCCAACCAGACCGAAACACGTGTCTGGGGATGCTGTTGGTACTCTTGTTCAGAGAAGAATTGCCTAGCATTTCGGTGCTGGACTGCCCCAGGGCAGGACAAAGACTGATATGTTTGGGATATTCCTTCTCTGTGAAAGATAGTGAGCTAAAGACTCTGGGTAAGTCTCTCGTACCCAGGACTAATGTCTGGCAGAGAGACTCCCAGGACCCCCCTTGTCAATTAGCATATTTAAGTAACTTTGGGTCTCACCCTAAGTTACTAGGGGAATCCAGACGTGGACCCCTTGCTCACTATTCTTAGAGAGGCACAGCTCCTCCCTACTGATGAGGTCCAACCAGACCGAAACACGTGTCTGGGGATGCTGTTGGTACTCTTGTTCAGAGAAGAATTGCCTAGCATTTCGGTGCTGGACTGCCCCAGGGCAGGACAAAGACTGATATGTTTGGGATATTCCTTCTCTGTGAAAGATAGTGAGCTAAAGACTCTGGGTAAGTCTCTCGTACCCAGGACTAATGTCTGGCAGAGAGACTCCCAGGACCCCCCTTGTCAATTAGCATATTTAAGTAACTTTGGGTCTCACCCTAAGTTACTAGGGGAATCCAGACGTGGACCCCTTGCTCACTATTCTTAGAGAGGCACAGCTCCTCCCTACTGATGAGGTCCAACCAGACCGAAACACGTGTCTGGGGATGCTGTTGGTACTCTTGTTCAGAGAAGAATTGCCTAGCATTTCGGTGCTGGACTGCCCCAGGGCAGGACAAAGACTGATATGTTTGGGATATTCCTTCTCTGTGAAAGATAGTGAGCTAAAGACTCTGGGTAAGTCTCTCGTACCCAGGACTAATGTCTGGCAGAGAGACTCCCAGGACCCCCCTTGTCAATTAGCATATTTAAGTAACTTTGGGTCTCACCCTAAGTTACTAGGGGAATCCAGACGTGGACCCCTTGCTCACTATTCTTAGAGAGGCACAGCTCCTCCCTACTGATGAGGTCCAACCAGACCGAAACACGTGTCTGGGGATGCTGTTGGTACTCTTGTTCAGAGAAGAATTGCCTAGAATTTCGGTGCTGGACTGCCCCAGGGCAGGACAAAGACTGATATGTTTGGGATATTCCTTCTCTGTGAAAGATAGTGAGCTAAAGACTCTGGGTAAGTCTCTCGTACCCAGGACTAATGTCTGGCAGAGAGACTCCCAGGACCCCCCTTGTCAATTAGCATATTTAAGTAACTTTGGGTCTCACCCTAAGTTACTAGGGGAATCCAGACGTGGACCCCTTGCTCACTATTCTTAGAGAGGCACAGCTCCTCCCTACTGATGAGGTCCAACCAGACCGAAACACGTGTCTGGGGATGCTGTTGGTACTCTTGTTCAGAGAAGAATTGCCTAGCATTTTGGTGCTGGACTGCCCCAGGGCAGGACAAAGACTGATATGTTTGGGATATTCCTTCTCTGTGAAAGATAGTGAGCTAAAGACTCTGGGTAAGTCTCTCGTACCCAGGACTAATGTCTGGCAGAGAGACTCCCAGGACCCCCCTTGTCAATTAGCATATTTAAGTAACTTTGGGTCTCACCCTAAGTTACTAGGGGAATCCAGACGTGGACCCCTTGCTCACTATTCTTAGAGAGGCACAGCTCCTCCCTACTGATGAGGTCCAACCAGACCGAAACACGTGTCTGGGGATGCTGTTGGTACTCTTGTTCAGAGAAGAATTGCCTAGCATTTCGGTGCTGGACTGCCCCAGGGCAGGACAAAGACTGATATGTTTGGGATATTCCTTCTCTGTGAAAGATAGTGAGCTAAAGACTCTGGGTAAGTCTCTCGTACCCAGGACTAATGTCTGGCAGAGAGACTCCCAGGACCCCCCTTGTCAATTAGCATATTTAAGTAACTTTGGGTCTCACCCTAAGTTACTAGGGGAATCCAGACGTGGACCCCTTGCTCACTATTCTTAGAGAGGCACAGCTCCTCCCTACTGATGAGGTCCAACCAGACCGAAACACGTGTCTGGGGATGCTGTTGGTACTCTTGTTCAGAGAAGAATTGCCTAGCATTTCGGTGCTGGACTGCCCCAGGGCAGGACAAAGACTGATATGTTTGGGATATTCCTTCTCTGTGAAAGATAGTGAGCTAAAGACTCTGGGTAAGTCTCTCGTACCCAGGACTAATGTCTGGCAGAGAGACTCCCAGGACCCCCCTTGTCAATTAGCATATTTAAGTAACTTTGGGTCTCACCCTAAGTTACTAGGGGAATCCAGACGTGGACCCCTTGCTCACTATTCTTAGAGAGGCACAGCTCCTCCCTACTGATGAGGTCCAACCAGACCGAAACACGTGTCTGGGGATGCTGTTGGTACTCTTGTTCAGAGAAGAATTGCCTAGCATTTCGGTGCTGGACTGCCCCAGGGCAGGACAAAGACTGATATGTTTGGGATATTCCTTCTCTGTGAAAGATAGTGAGCTAAAGACTCTGGGTAAGTCTCTCGTACCCAGGACTAATGTCTGGCAGAGAGACTCCCAGGACCCCCCTTGTCAATTAGCATATTTAAGTAACTTTGGGTCTCACCCTAAGTTACTAGGGGAATCCAGACGTGGACCCCTTGCTCACTATTCTTAGAGAGGCACAGCTCCTCCCTACTGATGAGGTCCAACCAGACCGAAACACGTGTCTGGGGATGCTGTTGGTACTCTTGTTCAGAGAAGAATTGCCTAGCATTTCGGTGCTGGACTGCCCCAGGGCAGGACAAAGACTGATATGTTTGGGATATTCCTTCTCTGTGAAAGATAGTGAGCTAAAGACTCTGGGTAAGTCTCTCGCTCGTACCCAGGACTAATGTCTGGCAGAGAGACTCCCAGGACCCCCCTTGTCAATTAGCATATTTAAGTAACTTTGGGTCTCACCCTAAGTTACTAGGGGAATCCAGACGTGGACCCCTTGCTCACTATTCTTAGAGAGGCACAGCTCCTCCCTACTGATGAGGTCCAACCAGACCGAAACACGTGTCTGGGGATGCTGTTGGTACTCTTGTTCAGAGAAGAATTGCCTAGCATTTCGGTGCTGGACTGCCCCAGGGCAGGACAAAGACTGATATGTTTGGGATATTCCTTCTCTGTGAAAGATAGTGAGCTAAAGACTCTGGGTAAGTCTCTCGTACCCAGGACTAATGTCTGGCAGAGAGACTCCCAGGACCCCCCTTGTCAATTAGCATATTTAAGTAACTTTGGGTCTCACCCTAAGTTACTAGGGGAATCCAGACGTGGACCCCTTGCTCACTATTCTTAGAGAGGCACAGCTCCTCCCTACTGATGAGATCCAACCAGACCGAAACACGTGTCTGGGGATGCTGTTGGTACTCTTGTTCAGAGAAGAATTGCCTAGCATTTCGGTGCTGGACTGCCCCAGGGCAGGACAAAGACTGATATGTTTGGGATATTCCTTCTCTGTGAAAGATAGTGAGCTAAAGACTCTGGGTAAGTCTCTCGTACCCAGGACTAATGTCTGGCAGAGAGACTCCCAGGACCCCCCTTGTCAATTAGCATATTTAAGTAACTTTGGGTCTCACCCTAAGTTACTAGGGGAATCCAGACGTGGACCCCTTGCTCACTATTCTTAGAGAGGCACAGCTCCTCCCTACTGATGAGGTCCAACCAGACTGAAACACGTGTCTGGGGATGCTGTTGGTACTCTTGTTCAGAGAAGAATTGCCTAGCATTTCGGTGCTGGACTGCCCCAGGGCAGGACAAAGACTGATATGTTTGGGATATTCCTTCTCTGTGAAAGATAGTGAGCTAAAGACTCTGGGTAAGTCTCCTGTACCCAGGACTAATGTCTGGCAGAGAGACTCCCAGGACCCCCCTTGTCAATTAGCATATTTAAGTAACTTTGGGTCTCACCCTAGGTTACTAGGGGAATCCAGACGTGGACCCCTTGCTCACTATTCTTAGAGAGGCACAGCTCCTTCCTACTGATGAGGTCCAACCAGACCGAAACACGTGTCTGGGGATGCTGTTGGTACTCTTGTTCAGAGAAGAATTGCCTAGCATTTCGGTGCTGGACTGCCCCAGGGCAGGACAAAGACTGATATGTTTGGGATATTCCTTCTCTGTGAAAGATAGTGAGCTAAAGACTCTGGGTAAGTCTCTCGTACCCAGGACTAATGTCTGGCAGAGAGACTCCCAGGACCCCCCTTGTCAATTAGCATATTTAAGTAACTTTGGGTCTCACCCTAAGTTACTAGGGGAATCCAGACGTGGACCCCTTGCTCACTATTCTTAGAGAGGCACAGCTCCTCCCTACTGATGAGGTCCAACCAGACCGAAACACGTGTCTGGGGATGCTGTTGGTACTCTTGTTCAGAGAAGAATTGCCTAGCATTTCGGTGCTGGACTGCCCCAGGGCAGGACAAAGACTGATATGTTTGGGATATTCCTTCTCTGTGAAAGATAGTGAGCTAAAGACTCTGGGTAAGTCTCTCGTACCCAGGACTAATGTCTGGCAGAGAGACTCCCAGGACCCCCCTTGTCAATTAGCATATTTAAGTAACTTTGGGTCTCACCCTAAGTTACTAGGGGAATCCAGACGTGGACCCCTTGCTCACTATTCTTAGAGAGGCACAGCTCCTCCCTACTGATGAGGTCCAACCAGACCGAAACACGTGTCTGGGGATGCTGTTGGTACTCTTGTTCAGAGAAGAATTGCCTAGCATTTCGGTGCTGGACTGCCCCAGGGCAGGACAAAGACTGATATGTTTGGGATATTCCTTCTCTGTGAAAGATAGTGAGCTAAAGACTCTGGGTAAGTCTCTCGTACCCAGGACTAATGTCTGGCAGAGAGACTCCCAGGACCCCCCTTGTCAATTAGCATATTTAAGTAACTTTGGGTCTCACCCTAAGTTACTAGGGGAATCCAGACGTGGACCCCTTGCTCACTATTCTTAGAGAGGCACAGCTCCTCCCTACTGATGAGGTCCAACCAGACCGAAACACGTGTCTGGGGATGCTGTTGGTACTCTTGTTCAGAGAAGAATTGCCTAGCATTTCGGTGCTGGACTGCCCCAGGGCAGGACAAAGACTGATATGTTTGGGATATTCCTTCTCTGTGAAAGATAGTGAGCTAAAGACTCTGGGTAAGTCTCTCGTACCCAGGACTAATGTCTGGCAGAGAGACTCCCAGGACCCCCCTTGTCAATTAGCATATTTAAGTAACTTTGGGTCTCACCCTAAGTTACTAGGGGAATCCAGACGTGGACCCCTTGCTCACTATTCTTAGAGAGGCACAGCTCCTCCCTACTGATGAGGTCCAACCAGACCGAAACACGTGTCTGGGGATGCTGTTGGTACTCTTGTTCAGAGAAGAATTGCCTAGCATTTCGGTGCTGGACTGCCCCAGGGCAGGACAAAGACTGATATGTTTGGGATATTCCTTCTCTGTGAAAGATAGTGAGCTAAAGACTCTGGGTAAGTCTCTCGTACCCAGGACTAATGTCTGGCAGAGAGACTCCCAGGACCCCCCTTGTCAATTAGCATATTTAAGTAACTTTGGGTCTCACCCTAAGTTACTAGGGGAATCCAGACGTGGACCCCTTGCTCACTATTCTTAGAGAGGCACAGCTCCTCCCTACTGATGAGGTCCAACCAGACCGAAACACGTGTCTGGGGATGCTGTTGGTACTCTTGTTCAGAGAAGAATTGCCTAGCATTTCGGTGCTGGACTGCCCCAGGGCAGGACAAAGACTGATATGTTTGGGATATTCCTTCTCTGTGAAAGATAGTGAGCTAAAGACTCTGGGTAAGTCTCTCGTACCCAGGACTAATGTCTGGCAGAGAGACTCCCAGGACCCCCCTTGTCAATTAGCATATTTAAGTAACTTTGGGTCTCACCCTAAGTTACTAGGGGAATCCAGACGTGGACCCCTTGCTCACTATTCTTAGAGAGGCACAGCTCCTCCCTACTGATGAGGTCCAACCAGACCGAAACACGTGTCTGGGGATGCTGTTGGTACTCTTGTTCAGAGAAGAATTGCCTAGCATTTCGGTGCTGGACTGCCCCAGGGCAGGACAAAGACTGATATGTTTGGGATATTCCTTCTCTGTGAAAGATAGTGAGCTAAAGACTCTGGGTAAGTCTCTCGTACCCAGGACTAATGTCTGGCAGAGAGACTCCCAGGACCCCCCTTGTCAATTAGCATATTTAAGTAACTTTGGGTCTCACCCTAAGTTACTAGGGGAATCCAGACGTGGACCCCTTGCTCACTATTCTTAGAGAGGCACAGCTCCTCCCTACTGATGAGGTCCAACCAGACCGAAACACGTGTCTGGGGATGCTGTTGGTACTCTTGTTCAGAGAAGAATTGCCTAGCATTTCGGTGCTGGACTGCCCCAGGGCAGGACAAAGACTGATATGTTTGGGATATTCCTTCTCTGTGAAAGATAGTGAGCTAAAGACTCTGGGTAAGTCTCTCGTACCCAGGACTAATGTCTGGCAGAGAGACTCCCAGGACCCCCCTTGTCAATTAGCATATTTAAGTAACTTTTGGGTCTCACCCTAAGTTACTAGGGGAATCCAGACGTGGACCCCTTGCTCACTATTCTTAGAGAGGCACAGCTCCTCCCTACTGATGAGGTCCAACCAGACCGAAACACGTGTCTGGGGATGCTGTTGGTACTCTTGTTCAGAGAAGAATTGCCTAGCATTTCGGTGCTGGACTGCCCCAGGGCAGGACAAAGACTGATATGTTTGGGATATTCCTTCTCTGTGAAAGATAGTGAGCTAAAGACTCTGGGTAAGTCTCTCGTACCCAGGACTAATGTCTGGCAGAGAGACTCCCAGGACCCCCCTTGTCAATTAGCATATTTAAGTAACTTTGGGTCTCACCCTAAGTTACTAGGGGAATCCAGACGTGGACCCCTTGCTCACTATTCTTAGAGAGGCACAGCTCCTCCCTACTGATGAGGTCCAACCAGACCGAAACACGTGTCTGGGGATGCTGTTGGTACTCTTGTTCAGAAAGAATTGCCTAGCATTTTGGTGCTGGACTGCCCCAGGGCAGGACAAAGACTGATATGTTTGGGATATTCCTTCTCTGTGAAAGATAGTGAGCTAAAGACTCTGGGTAAGTCTCTCGTACCCAGGACTAATGTCTGGCAGAGAGACTCCCAGGACCCCCCTTGTCAATTAGCATATTTAAGTAACTTTGGGTCTCACCCTAAGTTACTAGGGGAATCCAGACGTGGACCCCTTGCTCACTATTCTTAGAGAGGCACAGCTCCTCCCTACTGATGAGGTCCAACCAGACCGAAACACGTGTCTGGGGATGCTGTTGGTACTCTTGTTCAGAGAAGAATTGCCTAGCATTTCGGTGCTGGACTGCCCCAGGGCAGGACAAAGACTGATATGTTTGGGATATTCCTTCTCTGTGAAAGATAGTGAGCTAAAGACTCTGGGTAAGTCTCTCGTACCCAGGACTAATGTCTGGCAGAGAGACTCCCAGGACCCCCCTTGTCAATTAGCATATTTAAGTAACTTTGGGTCTCACCCTAAGTTACTAGGGGAATCCAGACGTGGACCCCTTGCTCACTATTCTTAGGGCCCAACACTGCTGTTGGTACTCTTGTTCAGAGAAGAATTGCCTAGCATTTAAGACTGATAGTTTGGGATATCCTTCTCTGTGAAAGATAGTGAGCTAAAGACTCTGGGTAAGTCTCTCGTACCCAGGACTAATGTCTGGCAGAGAGACTCCCAGGACCCCCCTTGTCAATTAGGCATATTTAAGTAACTTTGGGTCTCACCCTAAGTTACTAGGGGAATCCAGAGACTCCCAGGACCCCCCTTGTCAATTAGCATATTTAAGTAACTTTGGGTCTCACCCTAAGTTACTAGGGGAATCCAGACGTGGACCCCTTGCTCACTATTCTTAGAGAGGCACAGCTCCTCCCTACTGATGAGGTCCAACCAGACCGAAACACGTGTCTGGGGATGCTGTTGGTACTCTTGTTCAGAGAAGAATTGCCTAGCATTTCGGTGCTGGACTGCCCCAGGGCAGGACAAAGACTGATATGTTTGGGATATTCCTTCTCTGTGAAAGATAGTGAGCTAAAGACTCTGGGTAAGTCTCTCGTACCCAGGACTAATGTCTGGCAGAGAGACTCCCAGGACCCCCCTTGTCAATTAGCATATTTAAGTAACTTTGGGTCTCACCCTAAGTTACTAGGGGAATCCAGACGTGGACCCCTTGCTCACTATTCTTAGAGAGGCACAGCTCCTCCCTACTGATGAGGTCCAACCAGACCGAAACACGTGTCTGGGGATGCTGTTGGTACTCTTGTTCAGAGAAGAATTGCCTAGCATTTCGGTGCTGGACTGCCCCAGGGCAGGACAAAGACTGATATGTTTGGGATATTCCTTCTCTGTGAAAGATAGTGAGCTAAAGACTCTGGGTAAGTCTCTCGCTCGTACCCAGGACTAATGTCTGGCAGAGAGACTCCCAGGACCCCCCTTGTCAATTAGCATATTTAAGTAACTTTGGGTCTCACCCTAAGTTACTAGGGGAATCCAGACGTGGACCCCTTGCTCACTATTCTTAGAGAGGCACAGCTCCTCCCTACTGATGAGGTCCAACCAGACCGAAACACGTGTCTGGGGATGCTGTTGGTACTCTTGTTCAGAGAAGAATTGCCTAGCATTTCGGTGCTGGACTGCCCCAGGGCAGGACAAAGACTGATATGTTTGGGATATTCCTTCTCTGTGAAAGATAGTGAGCTAAAGACTCTGGGTAAGTCTCTCGTACCCAAGACTAATGTCTGGCAGAGAGACTCCCAGGACCCCCCTTGTCAATTAGCATATTTAAGTAACTTTGGGTCTCACCCTAAGTTACTAGGGGAATCCAGACGTGGACCCCTTGCTCACTATTCTTAGAGAGGCACAGCTCCTCCCTACTGATGAGATCCAACCAGACCGAAACACGTGTCTGGGGATGCTGTTGGTACTCTTGTTCAGAGAAGAATTGCCTAGCATTTCGGTGCTGGACTGCCCAGGGCAGGACAAAGACTGATATGTTTGGGATATTCCTTCTCTGTGAAAGATAGTGAGCTAAAGACTCTGGGTAAGTCTCTCGTACCCAGGACTAATGTCTGGCAGAGAGACTCCCAGGACCCCCCTTGTCAATTAGCATATTTAAGTAACTTTGGGTCTCACCCTAAGTTACTAGGGGAATCCAGACGTGGACCCCTTGCTCACTATTCTTAGAGAGGCACAGCTCCTCCCTACTGATGAGGTCCAACCAGACTGAAACACGTGTCTGGGGATGCTGTTGGTACTCTTGTTCAGAGAAGAATTGCCTAGCATTTCGGTGCTGGACTGCCCCAGGGCAGGACAAAGACTGATATGTTTGGGATATTCCTTCTCTGTGAAAGATAGTGAGCTAAAGACTCTGGGTAAGTCTCCTGTACCCAGGACTAATGTCTGGCAGAGAGACTCCCAGGACCCCCCTTGTCAATTAGCATATTTAAGTAACTTTGGGTCTCACCCTAAGTTACTAGGGGAATCCAGACGTGGACCCCTTGCTCACTATTCTTAGAGAGGCACAGCTCCTTCCTACTGATGAGGTCCAACCAGACCGAAACACGTGTCTGGGGATGCTGTTGGTACTCTTGTTCAGAGAAGAATTGCCTAGCATTTCGGTGCTGGACTGCCCCAGGGCAGGACAAAGACTGATATGTTTGGGATATTCCTTCTCTGTGAAAGATAGTGAGCTAAAGACTCTGGGTAAGTCTCTCGTACCCAGGACTAATGTCTGGCAGAGAGACTCCCAGGACCCCCCTTGTCAATTAGCATATTTAAGTAACTTTGGGTCTCACCCTAAGTTACTAGGGGAATCCAGACGTGGACCCCTTGCTCACTATTCTTAGAGAGGCACAGCTCCTCCCTACTGATGAGGTCCAACCAGACCGAAACACGTGTCTGGGGATGCTGTTGGTACTCTTGTTCAGAGAAGAATTGCCTAGCATTTCGGTGCTGGACTGCCCCAGGGCAGGACAAAGACTGATATGTTTGGGATATTCCTTCTCTGTGAAAGATAGTGAGCTAAAGACTCTGGGTAAGTCTCTCGTACCCAGGACTAATGTCTGGCAGAGAGACTCCCAGGACCCCCCTTGTCAATTAGCATATTTAAGTAACTTTGGGTCTCACCCTAAGTTACTAGGGGAATCCAGACGTGGACCCCTTGCTCACTATTCTTAGAGAGGCACAGCTCCTCCCTACTGATGAGGTCCAACCAGACCGAAACACGTGTCTGGGGATGCTGTTGGTACTCTTGTTCAGAGAAGAATTGCCTAGCATTTCGGTGCTGGACTGCCCCAGGGCAGGACAAAGACTGATATGTTTGGGATATTCCTTCTCTGTGAAAGATAGTGAGCTAAAGACTCTGGGTAAGTCTCTCGTACCCAGGACTAATGTCTGGCAGAGAGACTCCCAGGACCCCCCTTGTCAATTAGCATATTTAAGTAACTTTGGGTCTCACCCTAAGTTACTAGGGGAATCCAGACGTGGACCCCTTGCTCACTATTCTTAGAGAGGCACAGCTCCTCCCTACTGATGAGGTCCAACCAGACCGAAACACGTGTCTGGGGATGCTGTTGGTACTCTTGTTCAGAGAAGAATTGCCTAGCATTTCGGTGCTGGACTGCCCCAGGGCAGGACAAAGACTGATATGTTTGGGATATTCCTTCTCTGTGAAAGATAGTGAGCTAAAGACTCTGGGTAAGTCTCTCGTACCCAGGACTAATGTGTGGCAGAGAGACTCCCAGGACCCCCCTTGTCAATTAGCATATTTAAGTAACTTTGGGTCTCACCCTAAGTTACTAGGGGAATCCAGACGTGGACCCCTTGCTCACTATTCTTAGAGAGGCACAGCTCCTCCCTACTGATGAGGTCCAACCAGACCGAAACACGTGTCTGGGGATGCTGTTGGTACTCTTGTTCAGAGAAGAATTGCCTAGCATTTCGGTGCTGGACTGCCCCAGGGCAGGACAAAGACTGATATGTTTGGGATATTCCTTCTCTGTGAAAGATAGTGAGCTAAAGACTCTGGGTAAGTCTCTCGTACCCAGGACTAATGTCTGGCAGAGAGACTCCCAGGACCCCCCTTGTCAATTAGCATATTTAAGTAACTTTGGGTCTCACCCTAAGTTACTAGGGGAATCCAGACGTGGACCCCTTGCTCACTATTCTTAGAGAGGCACAGCTCCTCCCTACTGATGAGGTCCAACCAGACCGAAACACGTGTCTGGGGATGCTGTTGGTACTCTTGTTCAGAGAAGAATTGCCTAGCATTTCGGTGCTGGACTGCCCCAGGGCAGGACAAAGACTGATATGTTTGGGATATTCCTTCTCTGTGAAAGATAGTGAGCTAAAGACTCTGGGTAAGTCTCTCGTACCCAGGACTAATGTCTGGCAGAGAGACTCCCAGGACCCCCCTTGTCAATTAGCATATTTAAGTAACTTTGGGTCTCACCCTAAGTTACTAGGGGAATCCAGACGTGGACCCCTTGCTCACTATTCTTAGAGAGGCACAGCTCCTCCCTACTGATGAGGTCCAACCAGACCGAAACACGTGTCTGGGGATGCTGTTGGTACTCTTGTTCAGAGAAGAATTGCCTAGCATTTCGGTGCTGGACTGCCCCAGGGCAGGACAAAGACTGATATGTTTGGGGTATTCCTTCTCTGTGAAAGATAGTGAGCTAAAGACTCTGGGTAAGTCTCTCGTACCCAGGACTAATGTCTGGCAGAGAGACTCCCATGACCCCCCTTGTCAATTAGCATATTTAAGTAACTTTGGGTCTCACCCTAAGTTACTAGGGGAATCCAGACGTGGACCCCTTGCTCACTATTCTTAGAGAGGCACAGCTCCTCCCTACTGATGAGGTCCAACCAGACCGAAACACGTGTCTGGGGATGCTGTTGGTACTCTTGTTCAGAGAAGAATTGCCTAGCATTTCGGTGCTGGACTGCCCCAGGGCAGGACAAAGACTGATATGTTTGGGGTATTCCTTCTCTGTGAAAGATAGTGAGCTAAAGACTCTGGGTAAGTCTCTCGTACCCAGGACTAATGTCTGGCAGAGAGACTCCCAGGACCCCCCTTGTCAATTAGCATATTTAAGTAACTTTGGGTCTCACCCTAAGTTACTAGGGGAATCCAGACGTGGACCCCTTGCTCACTATTCTTAGAGAGGCACAGCTCCTCCCTACTGATGAGGTCCAACCAGACCGAAACATGTGTCTGGGGATGCTGTTGGTACTCTTGTTCAGAGAAGAATTGCCTAGCATTTCGGTGCTGGACTGCCCCAGGGCAGGACAAAGACTGATATGTTTGGGGTATTCCTTCTCTGTGAAAGATAGTGAGCTAAAGACTCTGGGTAAGTCTCTCGTACCCAGGACTAATGTCTGGCAGAGAGACTCCCAGGACCCCCCTTGTCAATTAGCATATTTAAGTAACTTTGGGTCTCACCCTAAATTACTAGGGGAATCCAGACGTGGACCCCTTGCTCACTATTCTTAGAGAGGCACAGCTCCTCCCTACTGATGAGGTCCAACCAGACCGAAACACGTGTCTGGGGATGCTGTTGGTACTCTTGTTCAGAGAAGAATTGCCTAGCATTTCGGTGCTGGACTGCCCCAGGGCAGGACAAAGACTGATATGTTTGGGATATTCCTTCTCTGTGAAAGATAGTGAGCTAAAGACTCTGGGTAAGTCTCTCGTACCCAGGACTAATGTCTGGCAGAGAGACTCCCAGGACCCCCCTTGTCAATTAGCATATTTAAGTAACTTTGGGTCTCACCCTAAGTTACTAGGGGAATCCAGACGTGGACCCCTTGCTCACTATTCTTAGAGAGGCACAGCTCCTCCCTACTGATGAGGTCCAACCAGACCGAAACACGTGTCTGGGGATGCTGTTGGTACTCTTGTTCAGAGAAGAATTGCCTAGCATTTCGGTGCTGGACTGCCCCAGGGCAGGACAAAGACTGATATGTTTGGGATATTCCTTCTCTGTGAAAGATAGTGAGCTAAAGACTCTGGGTAAGTCTCTCGTACCCAGGACTAATGTCTGGCAGAGAGACTCCCAGGACCCCCCTTGTCAATTAGCATATTTAAGTAACTTTGGGTCTCACCCTAAGTTACTAGGGGAATCCAGACGTGGACCCCTTGCTCACTATTCTTAGAGAGGCACAGCTCCTCCCTACTGATGAGGTCCAACCAGACCGAAACACGTGTCTGGGGATGCTGTTGGTACTCTTGTTCAGAGAAGAATTGCCTAGCATTTCGGTGCTGGACTGCCCCAGGGCAGGACAAAGACTGATATGTTTGCGATATTCCTTCTCTGTGAAAGATAGTGAGCTAAAGACTCTGGGTAAGTCTCTCGTACCCAGGACTAATGTCTGGCAGAGAGACTCCCAGGACCCCCCTTGTCAATTAGCATATTTAAGTAACTTTGGGTCTCACCCTAAGTTACTAGGGGAATCCAGACGTGGACCCCTTGCTCACTATTCTTAGAGAGGCACAGCTCCTCCCTACTGATGAGGTCCAACCAGACCGAAACACGTGTCTGGGGATGCTGTTGGTACTCTTGTTCAGAGAAGAATTGCCTAGCATTTCGGTGCTGGACTGCCCCAGGGCAGGACAAAGACTGATATGTTTGGGATATTCCTTCTCTGTGAAAGATAGTGAGCTAAAGACTCTGGGTAAGTCTCTCGTACCCAGGACTAATGTCTGGCAGAGAGACTCCCAGGACCCCCCTTGTCAATTAGCATATTTAAGTAACTTTGGGTCTCACCCTAAGTTACTAGGGGAATCCAGACGTGGACCCCTTGCTCACTATTCTTAGAGAGGCACAGCTCCTCCCTACTGATGAGGTCCAACCAGACCGAAACACGTGTCTGGGGATGCTGTTGGTACTCTTGTTCAGAGAAGAATTGCCTAGCATTTCGGTGCTGGACTGCCCCAGGGCAGGACAAAGACTGATATGTTTGGGATATTCCTTCTCTGTGAAAGATAGTGAGCTAAAGACTCTGGGTAAGTCTCTCGTACCCAGGACTAATGTCTGGCAGAGAGACTCCCAGGACCCCCCTTGTCAATTAGCATATTTAAGTAACTTTGGGTCTCACCCTAAGTTACTAGGGGAATCCAGACGTGGACCCCTTGCTCACTATTCTTAGAGAGGCACAGCTCCTCCCTACTGATGAGGTCCAACCAGACCGAAACACGTGTCTGGGGATGCTGTTGGTACTCTTGTTCAGAGAAGAATTGCCTAGCATTTCGGTGCTGGACTGCCCCCGGGCAGGACAAAGACTGATATGTTTGGGATATTCCTTCTCTGTGAAAGATAGTGAGCTAAAGACTCTGGGTAAGTCTCTCGTACCCAGGACTAATGTCTGGCAGAGAGACTCCCAGGACCCCCCTTGTCAATTAGCATATTTAAGTAACTTTGGGTCTCACCCTAAGTTACTAGGGGAATCCAGATGTGGACCCCTTGCTCACTATTCTTAGAGAGGCACAGCTCCTCCCTACTGATGAGGTTCAACCAGACCGAAACACGTGTCTGGGGATGCTGTTGGTACTCTTGTTCAGAGAAGAATTGCCTAGCATTTCGGTGCTGGACTGCCCCAGGGCAGGACAAAGACTGATATGTTTGGGATATTCCTTCTCTGTGAAAGATAGTGAGCTAAAGACTCTGGGTAAGTCTCTCGTACCCAGGACTAATGTCTGGCAGAGAGACTCCCAGGACCCCCCTTGTCAATTAGCATATTTAAGTAACTTTGGGTCTCACCCTAAGTTACTAGGGGAATCCAGACGTGGACCCCTTGCTCACTATTCTTAGAGAGGCACAGCTCCTCCCTACTGATGAGGTCCGACCAGACCGAAACATGTGTCTGGGGATGCTGTTGGTACTCTTGTTCAGAGAAGAATTGCCTAGCATTTCGGTGCTGGACTGCCCCAGGGCAGGACAAAGACTGATATGTTTGGGATATTCCTTCTCTGTGAAAGATAGTGAGCTAAAGACTCTGGGTAAGTCTCTCGTACCTAGGACTAATGTCTGGCAGAGAGACTCCCAGGACCCCCCTTGTCAATTAGCATATTTAAGTAACTTTGGGTCTCACCCTAAGTTACTAGGGGAATCCAGACGTGGACCCCTTGCTCACTATTCTTAGAGAGGCACAGCTCCTCCCTACTGATGAGGTCCAACCAGACCGAAACACGTGTCTGGGGATGCTGTTGGTACTCTTGTTCAGAGAAGAATTGCCTAGCATTTCGGTGCTGGACTGCCCCAGGGCAGGACAAAGACTGATATGTTTGGGATATTCCTTCTCTGTGAAAGATAGTGAGCTAAAGACTCTGGGTAAGTCTCTCGTACCCAGGACTAATGTCTGGCAGAGAGACTCCCAGGACCCCCCTTGTCAATTAGCATATTTAAGTAACTTTGGGTCTCACCCTAAGTTACTAGGGGAATCCAGACGTGGACCCCTTGCTCACTATTCTTAGAGAGGCACAGCTCCTCCCTACTGATGAGGTCCAACCAGACCGAAACACGTGTCTGGGGATGCTGTTGGTACTCTTGTTCAGAGAAGAATTGCCTAGCATTTCGGTGCTGGACTGCCCCAGGGCAGGACAAAGACTGATATGTTTGGGATATTCCTTCTCTGTGAAAGATAGTGAGCTAAAGACTCTGGGTAAGTCTCTCGTACCCAGGACTAATGTCTGGCAGAGAGACTCCCAGGACCCCCCTTGTCAATTAGCATATTTAAGTAACTTTGGGTCTCACCCTAAGTTACTAGGGGAATCCAGACGTGGACCCCTTGCTCACTATTCTTAGAGAGGCACAGCTCCTCCCTACTGATGAGGTCCAACCAGACCGAAACACGTGTCTGGGGATGCTGTTGGTACTCTTGTTCAGAGAAGAATTGCCTAGCATTTCGGTGCTGGACTGCCCCAGGGCGGGACAAAGACTGATATGTTTGGGATATTCCTTCTCTGTGAAAGATAGTGAGCTAAAGACTCTGGGTAAGTCTCTCGTACCCAGGACTAATGTCTGGCAGAGAGACTCCCAGGACCCCCCTTGTCAATTAGCATATTTAAGTAACTTTGGGTCTCACCCTAAGTTACTAGGGGAATCCAGACGTGGACCCCTTGCTCACTATTCTTAGAGAGGCACAGCTCCTCCCTACTGATGAGGTCCAACCAGACCGAAACACGTGTCTGGGGATGCTGTTGGTACTCTTGTTCAGAGAAGAATTGCCTAGCATTTCGGTGCTGGACTGCCCCAGGGCAGGACAAAGACTGATATGTTTGGGATATTCCTTCTCTGTGAAAGATAGTGAGCTAAAGACTCTGGGTAAGTCTCTCGTACCCAGGACTAATGTCTGGCAGAGAGACTCCCAGGACCCCCCTTGTCAATTAGCATATTTAAGTAACTTTGGGTCTCACCCTAAGTTACTAGGGGAATCCAGACGTGGACCCCTTGCTCACTATTCTTAGAGAGGCACAGCTCCTCCCTACTGATGAGGTCCAACCAGACCGAAACACGTGTCTGGGGATGCTGTTGGTACTCTTGTTCAGGGAAGAATTGCCTAGCATTTCGGTGCTGGACTGCCCCAGGGCAGGACAAAGACTGATATGTTTGGGATATGACTAATGTCTGGCAGAGAGACTCCCAGGACCCCCCTTGTCAATTAGCCCAGCCGTGGGAACCACTTGACGCCGTGCCGCCGACGACTGGAGCCGTCCGCTCCTTTGCCTAAGAACGTTCAATCGAAGGATTCCCTCGACCGCATCGTCGACTGCTTATCCTGCCGGAGAAAGTCGAGGACGACCAACGCGCCGAGGAGAAACCTGCCGGTGCGTTTCCCGCCACCCGACGACCTCAAAGACTCGGACGACTCGACGCCCTTGCTGGGCTCCCGTCTCTACAATCTTTGCGGTCCAGAACTATTGTCATCGAGGTGCCCCGCACACCTCCGCCTTGCAGGACGCCGACGCCCCGACGCCGACGAGCACCGCTCGGACGAAGCTGCCGCCTCTTCGACATCGTTCTACCTCGTTTGTCGACGGACGTTCGACGCCCCGTGCCTCCCGCTTGAAAGGGAAGGCATTCAAGAAGGGCCGTCGATTCCCCGTCGCCGAACAGCGAGTCCCTCGATGTTTGTCGACGCCTTTTCGAGGAACTCGACTCCACCAGGTACATTGGGGGGGTAAAAACATTATAGGAGAGAATAAGACTTGCAGAGTAATACATGGACTGGGCTTGTGTTATATCTTTCTTTACAGGTTGCCCCGGTGGGGGGATCTCCACACAGAACTGTGCCTAGTGGTAGGGGTCAGTATTCTGCCTATTGCTCCACCATCTTATTTTCTCTCCTCTCTCTATTGCTGGTTTTCCCTCTATTTGGTCTGTGTGACATTGTACAGTATTGTTCATGCACTTCAATGAGATCTAGGGTGGTACCACTTTAGGATTGTAAATATTTGCCATTGTAGATTTTGCCAGAGTACAAAGTGAGTTACTATGATCAATGTACATAACCTTAACTATTGATTATATAAAGACTGTGTTCTAACCAATACAGAGTGTGGATATTCCTTTGTGGGGGCTTGGGGATACACTGTACTTAAGAACCAGCCTGCATCACCTCCTGAGAAGCTAGGCCTTGATTGCTCGACCATTGCTACCGAATAGAGAATCTTGGCTGGGGTCTCCTGTGCCTCTCCTCCACCATATAGGGAGTGGAAGTACAGACACCCCCCACCGGTCGTTGAGGCCCGTCTCTCACACTGGTGGCAGCGGTGGGATGCTTATGGTTTTAAGAATCAGTGTATAACCGTGCCACTTACAAAGGATATTTGCCCTTTATGAAATTAAGGTTTAGTTGTGTACAAGGTAACTGCATTACAAACAATGGAGTCTATTGTGAATGGCAAATTAACTCGGATGAGCTTGGAGGCTCTCCAGAGTGCTTGTGAAGCTAGGGAGTTAGACTTTGTGGAGAAGTCTAGGGCTGAGCTGATAGCTGCCCTGGTGGACTACCAGACTGATAGTGAAACTCTTGATGAGGGGGGGAATGCAACCAATGAGGACTCTGCCCCTGGGGTTTCTGCTGAATCTGTTTCTGGGAATGCCGCCATTCCTGCTGCCTCTATTCCAAACTCCAGCAATTCCTTAGAGCTTGAATTATTAAGGATGAAATTGGCCTTTGAATACCGCAAGTTGGAAATAGATGCTGAGCTTAAGAAAGAGGAGTTGGCTCAACAAGTGGAGCTCAAGAATAGGGATCTTGAACTCAAAAATAAGGACCTTGAACTCAAGAGCCAGGACACTGAATGTCAGAGGATCCAGCTAGAGAAAGCTAGAGTGGAGACTTCAGCTAGAACCAGTGAGAGTGTCAGGTCCCCCGCCACCAAGTTTATGAAAGATTTGGTTGGTGTATTTGTGGAGGGTTCGGATATCCTCCAATGGATTGAAGCGTTTGAAATGGCTTGTGAGATTCATGATGTGGATAAAAGAGATTGGGCGAAGTGTTTGTTAAGCAGAGTGCCTCAAACCGGGTATGACTGTATTCTGAAGCTGAGTGTGGAAGAAAGGGGTCAGTACGAGTGTATGAAGTCTGCTTTGATTGCCAAGTTCGGCAAGACACCTACCCAATACCTTAGAAGGTTCAGGGATTTTAAGAAAAAGGAGAATATGTCTTGGGTTGACTGGGTGAGTGCTGCGCACATGAACATGATGGGGTGGATCGATGGATACAAGGTTAAGACTTTTGTTGAATTGTCCCACCTCCTGTTTTTTGAGCATTTCTCTGAAGCCTGTTCACCAGAGCTGCGTCAGTATGTGGCTGACCAGAACATTTTGGACCCCTTTAAGCTGGCTAGGTTGGCTGACAAGTGGGTCTCCCACCGGGTGTCCCCTAAGGACTCCAGTGGGAAGGACAAGGACAAAGAAAAGGGGGCCTCTCAGAAAGCTGAGGAGTCCCACAAGCAGTCACAGTCGGGTAAACCAAAACCTTCCTCTCCTAAGACCCAAAAATCTAGTGGGGATAAGTCATCTGGGGGTCGGAATAAGAGTAGTGGTCGGCCTGCTGCAAAGCAGGCTCCCAGTGGTTCCAGTACCGTACCCCGCACTCCTGGCGCTTGTTGGGACTGTGGGGCTCTGGATCACAGAAGGGGTGACCCCAAGTGTAAAGGTAAGACACTTGGAGTACAGGCTGTCAGCCTGACCTACCCTTACCCCGTGTCTGAGGTGGAGGCCACTGTCCTCCCCTCCTCTGCCGGGATCACATTTGGTGCTCCGGTAGAGATTTCCTTAGTGTCCCTTGGGGCCTGGGACCAGTACGCAGAAGTACTGGCGACTATCCCGCAGAACACCCGTAGGTTTTTGAGAAGTGTCCTCTTGAATGGCCAGCCTTCTACTGGCTTGAGAGACACTGGGGCAAGCATGACAGTGGTGGACAGGACCCTGCTCAGGTCAGAGGACTATGAAGGTGCTCCTCTGCAAACCACCAGGTTAGCTGGTGGGCCTCCCAAATTATCACCTGTAGCCTTAGTCACACTCATGATTGGCGACAAGACAGCGAAGCTCCCTGTCCTGGTTCAGGACAATGTCCCTGCTAACATTTTGTTAGGGAATGATCTAGTAGAGTTAGGGTTGATCTCGGATGGTCTTCCCATGACTGCTGCTGCAGTCACTAGGTCACAGCGACACCGGGTCTGGCTGTGGGTCAGGTACCCGAGCCAAAGGCGAGGCCTAAGGCAAGAAGAAGGAAGACCAAGAAGGCCACCTCTGTGGAGGGAGCACCTTCTCTTCCTGCTGTTCCGACAGCACCCATTGGGATCCATGCTCCGGACGGGCTGGGTCCAGTGGAAAACCCAAACTCAACTCCTTTGGGAGAAGAGGCAGAAGACTCTCCTGTGGGAGAGGTTCTCAACCCGGAGGATCATCCCGACCTTCAATGCTTGTTAGCTGAAGGGGGACCCTCCCGGGCGGACTTCTGTAAGGGACAGAGAGAGTGCCACTCTCTCGAGGGACTGAGGAAACAGGCCCTGGCCCAGGCACAAGGAGAAGTGCCTAGGAATTTCCGGATTTATTGGGAGGGTGAGCTCCTTGTTAGTGAGCCCACTAAGCCTGAACCTGGTGCCCGCAAGAGGTTGGTGGTACCCCAGGTTTACAGGCCCTTCCTACTGCAGTTGGCGCATGAGGTGCCCTTGGCTGGTCATCTTGGGACCAAGAAGACTAAGCAGAGGCTCTCTGCCCATTTCTACTGGCCACGGATGGGAGTAGAAGTGGAGTCCCACTGCAGGACCTGCCCAACTTGTCAGTTGTCTGGCAAGACTGGAGGCAGTGTCATTGCCCCACTGCAGCCGTTGCCCGTGGTTGGCACCCCATTTGAGAGGGTGGGCATCGACATCGTCGGTCCCCTTGACCCTCCCACTTCAGGTGGACATCGGTTCATCCTGGTCTTGGTTGATCATGCCACCAGGTACCCTGAGGCTATACCCCTTCGGACTATTACTGCCAAGGTGGTTGCCAGGGCTCTCCTGGGCATTTTCACCCGTGTTGGATTCCCCAAGGAGGTTGTCTCTGACAGAGGATCCAACTTCATGTCGAGTTACATGAAAACCATGTGGAAAGAGTGCGGGGTAACCTACAAGTTCTCCACCTCTTACCACCCCCAGACCAATGGTCTGGTGGAGAGATTTAATAAAACTCTCAAGGGCATGCTAGGTGCTTTGGAAGAGCCCCTAAGGAGGAAATGGGATCTCCTCCTGCCATGCCTGCTGTTTGCTTACAGAGAGGTACCTCAAGAGGGTGTTGGTTTCAGCCCCTTTGAGTTACTCTTTGGACATCCCGTGAGGGGGCCCCTCGCCTTGATCCGAGAAGGCTGGGAAGCCACTCCTCCAGGTCCCGCCAAGCAAGTGGGGGTCTATGTGTTAGGCCTCAGACGGAGGATGACACAGATGATGGGACAGGCAACAGCAAATCTCAAGGCCAGCCAGGAGTTGAATAAGTACTGGCATGACCTGAAAGCTTCGCAAGTGGATTGGACTCCGGGACAGGAAATCCTTGTGATGGAGCCTACAAAGCCTAGAGCTTTGGCCGACAAATGGACTGGACCCTTCAGGATAATCTCCAAGATGGGCGAAGTCAATTATCTGGTTGACATGGGTGCCTCTGGGGTAGCCCCTCAGGTATTCCATGTCAACAGGCTCAAGCCTTTCCACAGGCGAGCAGAGGTCTCATGTCTCTTGCTAGCTTCAGGGCAAGAAGAGGATGAGACTGAGCCCCTTCCTGATTTGCTGCATAGCAACCCTCAGGATGGCTCAGTGGAGGGAGTACGTCTCTCTCCAGATTTGACAACAGAGCAGCAGAGGGCCTGCCGGGCTTTGCTCCAGCAGTATGCCTCTCTGTTTTCACTGACACCGGGCCTTACACCGTGGTGTAAGCATGAAATTGACACTGGTGACAGTGTGCCTGTCAAAAGCAGGTGCTACCGTATGTCAGATACCGTCAAGAACCACATCCAGGCTGAGGTTGCCAAGATGTTGGATCTGGGTGTTATTGAACCCTCAACCAGTCCCTGGTCCAGTCCAGTGGTCCTTGTCCCCAAGGCAAGTTCCCAGGCGGGTACCAAGGATTGGAGGTTCTGTGTGGACTACCGAGGAGTCAATGCCGTCACCAAAACTGACGCGCACCCATTGCCCAGGGCTGATGAGCTCGTGGACACCATCGGTGCTGCCAAATTTGTGAGCACCTTTGACCTTACTTCAGGCTATTGGCAAATAGCTCTGACGGACCATGCCAAGGAAAAGACGGCATTCTCCACCCCTGAGGGACTCTACCAGTTTAGGGTCATGCCTTTTGGGTTGAAGAATGCCCCTGCCACCTTCCAGAGATTGGTCAACCATGCGCTCAGTGGGCTGGAAGCCTTTTGTGTGGCTTACTTAGACGACATTGCCGTCTACAGTTCCACCTGGGAAGAGCATTTGACGCATCTGGATAAGGTGTTGCAGGCCTTGAAAAGGGCTAACCTCACTATCAAGGCCACCAAGTGCCAGATAGCTCAGGGGAAAGTTACCTATCTTGGTCATGAGGTAGGAGGGGGTCAAATCCAACCTCTCGCCAGTAAAGTACAGGATGTACAGACCTGGGAGACTCCCACTACTCAAACCCAGGTGAGAGCCTTTTTGGGCCTCACTGGGTACTATCGCAATTTCATGGCAGACTATGGAACCATAGCTGCACCCCTGACAGCTCTAACTTCACCCAAACAGCCTAGGAAGGTTAATTGGACTGAAGACTGTCAGAGGGCCTTTGATGGCTTGAAAGAAAGTCTGTGTAGGGCATCTGTGTTGAGTGCGCCTGACTACAGCCGACCCTTTATCGTCCAGACGGATGCCTGCGACACCGGAATTGGAGCTGTCTTGTCCCAGTTAGATGACAAAGGGAGAGAACATCCTATCATATTCATCAGTAGACAACTCAAGGGTAGAGAACTTAGGTGGGCTACTGTTGAAAAGGAATGTTTTAGTATAGTTTGGAGCCTTAGGCGTTTTAGGCCCTACCTTACGGGGTCCACCTTCAAGGTCCAAACAGATCATAAGCCCCTGAAGTGGCTTATGCAGATGAAGGGTGAGAATCCGAAATTGCTCAGGTGGTCCATTAGCCTGCAAGGGCTAGACTTCACCATAGAGCACAGACCAGGGAAGAGTCACGATAATGCAGATGGCCTTTCCAGAAGGTATGTTGACCGTCTGGATGAGGGTGTCTATCCCGTGGGAGATTAGGCACCCTCCACCTCAGTCTGGGGGGGGCGACTGTGATGCTGGAAATGCATCTGAGGGACAGGGCCTCTGAATCCTTGTCCTATTACTGTTTTTACCGTGTGTTCTGTCATGTTTTCTGCCCAGGAGTCCATGTGGGACTCCTGGCAGTGCAGCTCTCTTTTGGTTTGGTGAACAGACCCATGGGATACCCTTATGGCACCCATGGGTGGGGGTACAACCCTGTGCCCCTAGTGTATGTTTTTGGGCACCTGTGGGTGGCCCACAGAGCAGGGTATGGGCTGGTGGCAGCTCCATGCTGAACTTGACAGGTGCTCTGAGTGTCCTCCATTTTGGGATACCCAGGCCCTGCTATTGGGATCAGTTGATTCCTGATAGAAACAAGATGGCCCCTGTGGCCTCTTGCTTTCTATTGCCTGTTGTCTTGTTTTTCCCAAAGTCCTGGGAAGCCCTGACTCTGTCCCTTCCCCCTGACTGGCTGTTGGGTGGAAGTTCCATATATGCTGTTGTTGTGAAGGCCCAGCTAGACTGACTGGAGCCTTCCCATTGACTGTATGTTGTGGGTACCTCCTGTGGGTGGGACCTGGGTGAATGGAGTGTGTGACCAATATACACTCCTTGTTGTGGTTGTCTGGTTTCTGGCATGTGAGACAAAGACTGAGACAGCCCTGCCCGAAACTGGCCTGAATGCAGTGTGTAGTGTTGAATGGCTGGGTACTTGCCCCAATCCACATTCCTTGTTGTGAGTGTCTGAAAGGGAGGAGTGTGGCCTGAATGCACTGTGTGCCTGATTGGCTGACTGACTGCATGAATGCCCTTCTGTGTGATTGGCTGCTGTGTGTGTGCCAGCAGTGTGGATGAGAGACAGAATAGTATATCTGGGGACCTCTCACCACTGGAAATTGTTCAGAAGCGTTCAGAAGCTGAGTCTCCACTCAAGAGTAACTGGAACTGATGATCCTCGACGTCCAGCTGGAAGAAGAAGACTTGCTGCTGCATTTGCTTCGACAGATCTGAAGGTTGCCGAATTCGTCGAGGACTGATCCGAGAGAGGACCTGGTAAGGCGCCCTCTTCCCGTGCTCCGAGGGACCATCGAGCCCCGCTGAATCTTCGCCGAAGCGCCCTGGAAGTCAGACCCTCGAAAGGTTGCCGACCCGAGACCGCCGAGGAGATCGAAGTGAAGCACCCGGACATCGACGCTGTCGAAGTCCATTGCCGTCGACCAGGGTTCGCAGGTTTGTGTAACCGCTGGAGGCCCGTCGAAGTTGTGTTGCCCAGCCGTGGGAACCACTTGACGCCGTGCCGCCGACGACTGGAGCCGTCCGCTCCTTTGCCTAAGAACATTCAATCGAAGGACTCCCTCGACCGCATCGTCGACCGCTTATCCTGCCGGAGAAAGTCGAGGACGACCAACGCGCCGAGGAGAAACCTGCCGGTGGGTTTCCCGCCACCCGACGACCTCAAAGACTCGGACGACTCGACGCCCTTGCTGGGCTCCCGTCTCTACAATCTTTGCGGTCCAGAACTATTGTCATCGAGGTTCCCCGCACACCTCCGCCTTGCAGGACGCCGACGCCCCGACGCCGACGAGCACCGCTCGGACGAAGCTGCCACCTCTTCGACATCGTTCTACCTCGTTTGTCGACGGACGTTCGACGCCCCGTGCCTCCCGCTTGAAAGGGAAGGCATTCAAGAAGGGCCGTCGATTCCCCGTCGCCGAACAGCGAGTCCCTCGACGTTTGTCGACGCCTTTTCGAGGAACTCGACTCCACCAGGTACATTGGGGGGGTAAAAACATTATAGGAGAGAATAAGACTTGCAGAGTAATACATGGACTGGGCTTGTGTTATATCTTTCTTTACAGGTTGCCCAGGTGGGGGGATCTCCACACAGAACTGTGCCTAGTGGTAGGGGTCAGTATTCTGCCTATTGCTCCACCATCTTATTTTCTCTCCTCTCTCTATTGCTGGTTTTCCCTCTATTTGGTCTGTGTGACATTGTACAGTATTGTTCATGCACTTCAATGAGATCTAGGGTGGTACCACTTTAGGATTGTAAATATTTGCCATTGTAGATTTTGCCAGAGTACAAAGTGAGTTACTATGATCAATGTACATAACCTTAACTATTGATTATATAAAGACTGTGTTCTAACCAATACAGAGTGTGGATATTCCTTTGTGGGGGCTTGGGGATACACTGTACTTAAGAACCAGCCTGCATCACCTCCTGAGAAGCTAGGCCTTGATTGCTCGACCATTGCTACCGAATAGAGAATCTTGGCTGGGGTCTCCTGTGCCTCTCCTCCACCATATAGGGAGTGGAAGTACAGACACCCCCCACCGGTCGTTGAGGCCCGTCTCTCACACATATCCCATTAAAGTGCATCAACTATACTGTCAAAATGCCACACAGATCAATAAAGAGGAAACTAGCAGTAGAGAGGGGAAGGAAAGCAAGATGGTTGAACAATTGGCAGAATACTGGCCCCTACCAACTAGGCACAGTTCTGTGTGGAGATCCCCCCACCTGGGCAACCTGTAAAGCAAAGATGTATCACAAGCCCAGTCCATATATTGTTCTACAAGTCTTATTTCCCTCTACAATAGTTCTACAGCCCCAATATACCTGGAATTGTAGCATTCGTCATCGGGGAATCGACGGCCCTTCTTGAGTGCCCTCCCTTTAAGGCAGGAGTCACAGGTCGTCGAACGTCCGACGGAGAACAGGGTGAACTACGGCGGTGAAGTGGCAGCTTTGTTCCTAGCGGTGCTCGTCGACGATGGAGCGTTGGCGTCCTGCAAGGAAGAGGCATGCGGGGCACCTCAGTGACGGTAGTTCTGGACCACAAAGAGATGTTGAAGAACTGTGGCCCAGTAAGGGTGTCAAGTCGTCGGTGTCGCTGTGGTCTTTAGGTGGTGGGAAACCCACCAGCGGATGCTCCTCGGCGCGTCGACGGTTGGGCCAGCAGGAGAAAGTGGGTGGCGATATAGACGAGAACGTCCTTGGCTCAAATTAAGTTCTTAGGCAAACGGGAGCATGGTGGCTCCAGTCGGCGACGGCGGTCATCGACAGTGGCGGACAACAGTCCGGGCGCTTCTCTTTGGGATTCCGCGGCAGTCCCCGTTTCCGGTCGGCAGCCTGTCGTAGGTCTGTCTACCAGGGAGCTTTGGCAAAGATCAGCTGGTGCACGATGGTCCCTCGTACCTAGGGAAGAGGGCGCCTTACCAGGTCCTCTCTGGGTCAGTCCTTGGAGACACAGCAGCTTTCAGATTGATGAAGGAGAGCAACAGCAATTCTTCTCTTCCAGCAGGGCTTCAAGGTTAAGCTTCAGTTTCAACTCCAGTTTCCAGCTTCTGAACACGAATTCTAGCAGTGAGAGGCCCCCAGATATACTAGTTGGTCTCCCATTCATTCTGCTGGGTCACACTCAGGCAACCAATCGGTCAGAAGTGCATTTAGGCAGGCAGGCAGCCAATCAGGCTCACAGTGCATTTAGGCCATTCACTTCTCACCAGACACTCACAACAAGTTATGTGTATTGGGACAAGTACCCAGCCATTCAACACTCCACACTGCATTCATACCAGTTTCGGGCTGTCTCAGTTATTGTGTCAAACACCAGATACTAGACATCCACAGCACAGAATGGGTATCCGTCACACACTCCATTCACCCAGGTCCCACCCACAGGGTGTACCCACAACATACAGCACTGGGAAGGCTCCAGCCAGTCTGGCCTGGACTTCACAACAACACCATATATGGAACTTCCACCCAACAGCCGGTCAGGGGGAAGGGACAGAGTCAGGGCTTCCCAGGACTTTGTGAAAGCAAAGGCACAGGCAATAGAAAGCAAGAGGCCACAGGGGCCATCTTGTTTCCTATCAGGAATCAACTGATTCCAATGGCAGGGCCTGGGTATCCCAAACTGGAGGATACTCAGAGCACCTGTCAAATTCAGCATGGTGCTGCCACCAGCCTATACCCTGCTCTGTGGGCCACCCACAGGTGCCCAAAAACATACACTAGGGGCACAGGGTTGTACCCCCATCCATGGGTGACATAAGGGTATCCCATTGGTCTGTACACCAAACCAAAAGAGAGAGCTGCACCGTCAGGAGTCCCACATGAACTCCTGCACGGAAAACACAACAGAACACATGATAAAAGGCAGTAAAGGACAAGGATACGGAGGCCCTGTCCCTCCGATGCATTTACAGCATCACACTTACCTGTTGGTGCTGCTCAATTTTAGCCTAACTTTGTTTTTCCCTCCCTTTTTAAATTGCTGGAGTGCCATTTTGCTCACACTTCGTTTTGAGTTTAAACTTGTCCAGAATCTATTGGGAGTGGTGTGGTGTATTGGTAACGTGATTTTTTTCAACTGCTTTACTTTAGTGAAATGTTATACAACCGATGTGTAAATAAATGCATATTCTTTTACTTAGAAACCTTGAGTCAGTGTTTGTTTGAATCATAGTAATTGCTGTCCTTTGTGTAACTATTGGTACTGCTCACTTGCTCTTGAGATAAGTCTGGATGCTCAGCCATTGCTACCACTTTACTGTGTAGTACAGGCTTGTACCAAAGGTGAATTTGTGCTGTCACTTGTAGTCTTAATTATGTGTGGTGTTCCCAAAGGGTACCGCTTATAATTCTGCCTAACAGCCACCCCAGTGAGCGGCACATGCACTGTGGCCAAGAGCAGAATACCACAGGACAAGGATGATCGAGGTGCTGAAGTTTTGAAGAAACAGTCCATCACGTTCTTTGTAAAATGTGTGTATGGTTTGTTTGTTGTTATACTGGCCATGGGATGTAATGGATGGTCGCCCCTTCCAGGGCTCGGGCAGTGTCACGTGTTGTTATCACATTTGCCACCATGTGATGCTGTGAATAAAAGGGACGCACGGCTTCCGGTGCGCCAGTTCTATATACCTGTGTCTAGCTCCTGCGCCTCATTTGGGGGCCGATTCATGGAACAAACGTGCGCCGAAAATCCCAGCGCAAGCAGGCGCAAGGAGGCGCAAGCATGAGAAAGCAAGCGCAAGCGCACGCGTGCGATTCAAGGAAGGTGCTGCGCTACTTTCCCACTGGGATGTGCGCCAAATCCGTACATGGCGCACGCTGGCGCACACGTCTCCAAACAGCGTGCGCTAAGCGCACAGCGAAAGCGCACATAGCGCAGCGCACACAACAAAAGTAGGCGGAACAGGGGGCGTAACACGCGGAATGGGGAAAAACGTGTGAAAAAGAAGGCGTAATGGGGAAAGTACTGCTGGGAAGTACACGGAACGCCCACACGCACGCGAACCACACGTATTCATGGAATCAAATAGGGCAAACCCGCGCACGGGCAAAGACACGCACAGGCCTAAACACGTCCGCCACACGAAGGCAGGCGGTAGCGTCCCTGCGCATTACAAAAGTGGGCACAAATAAAAAGCACGCATATACTGAGTGGGGTACGTGTACTCCTGCGGTTCGCGTGAAGTTTTACACGCGAAAGGGCCTTGTGCAGTGGGGTACGTGTATTTCGGGGGTGCGCGGGAAGTTTCACACGCGAAAGTGCCCTGTGCGAGTGGGGTACGTGTATTTCGGGGGTGCGTGGGAAGTTTCACACGCGAAAGTGCCCTGTGCGAGTGGGATACGTGTATTTCGGGGGTGCGTGGGATGTTTCACACGCGATTTCAGCAGGGTACGTGTATTTTGGGGGTCCGTGGGAAGTTTCACACGCGATTTCAGCAGGGTACGTGCATTTCGGGGGTGCGCAGGAAGTTTCACACGCGATTTCAGCAGGGTACGTATATTTCGGGGGTGCGCGGAAGATTCACACGTGATTTCAGCAGGGTATGTGTATTTCGGGGGTGCGCAGGAAGTTTCACACGCGATTTCAGCAGAGTACGTGTATTTCAGGGGTGCGTGGGAAGTTTCACACGCAATTTCAGCAGGGTACGTGTATTTCGGTGGTGCGCAGGAAGTTTCACACTCGATTTCAGCAGGGTACGTGTATTTCGGGGGTGCGCGGGAAGTTTCAGAATCGATTTCAGCAGGGTACGTGTATTTCGGGGGTGCACAGGAAGTTTCACACGCGATTTCAGCAGGGTTTGTGTATTTCGAAGGGTGCGCGGGAAGTTTCATATGCAATTCCAGCAGGGTACGTGTATTTCGGGGGTGCGCGGGAAGTTTTACACGCGAAAGGGCAACGCCTGTGCGCGATACGTCACAGACGCGCTTACAGGCTAAGGGCCTTTGGTCCAATGAAATCGTGTACGTGTGCTGATGGGCTTATGCACTAAGGGCCTTTCCTCGAATTACACGCTGACGTGCAATTTTTTCACGTGCCAAATCACTCCGTATCAAGCTGGCCACGCGAAAACACACAGAAGACCACACTCCTGCCCTGAAGGCCATTTTCCTGCCCCCCAGAGCCCTGAGCATGCTCCCACCTGCCATCTGCTGCTGCCTGACTGCCTGCTGCCCACGTGCCCTGCTATTTCGTTCCTGCACATCAGACATCTGCAGGGGTCCAGTTGCTGTGCCCACCCCTGCTGGAACAGAAGACTCCCAACTGGGATACCATCGCTCCACAGCCCAGCCACAGGACTCAGTTGCCCACCCACGCCTCCCTCGGGGGTCGCCATGTCGGGGCAAACACCATCTGAGACCACTGGCGACCCCCAGCCAGAGGGGCAGAGGGCCACCAGCTTCAGTCAGAAGGAAGTTGGTGTCCTGGTGGAGCATGTCCTGGGGCATTATGATGCCCTCTTCGGAACATCACGCGCCAACAAGGAAGGACGGGATAGGATCTGGGACGACTTTGTGGTTGCCATCAACGTGGAGGGGGTGGCAACCTGCAACATCAAGCAAGTCAAGAAGCGCTGTCCAGGACCCTCGTAAAGGCCCGGCGCCTCATGGAGGGGGGCTGGGGCAGCATGAGTACCATCCAGATGAGGGTCCCGTAACGCGTACCCCCAGCGCTCCATGCCCAGATCCTTCAGAGGCAGATACGTCCGGAGTTGAGCGGTAAGTGGCCAAGCATTGCTGTGTGAGACAGGGCATGTTGCAGGGTGCTGGTTGTCTGATACTTGCCTGTATGTCTGACATAGGCCATGTATGTATGTGTGTGTGCAGGGACATCATGGTCATGCATGTGAGACCAGTAATGTGTGAACCACATGGTAGGTGCATGTGTTACAATGCAACATGCGGAGCAGCATGCGGAATGCACACATTAATGCATGCCTGTCTCTGTTATTGGACATGGATGGGGTGTGAGAGATGGGTGCTGCGGTCATGGACATGTATGGTGTCCATGTCTGTGTGTCTGACTTGCGTGTCTGTGACTTGTAAATGCCATGGATGAATGACACATGTCTGTGACAATGTTCAGATTCACTGATGCAGCCTAGTTATCCTTGCATCCACTGTGTCTGGGGTGTACGAGTCCAGATGGATGAAAGTACGTTGAAGTGTGTGCATGTGATAGGCATGACCCATGATGCATGTGAGTCCAAAAACAACATTGTATGCTTCAAGAGTCCCTTGGACATGTTTGCTTATGTCCATAGCATGCGCCATGCCTGTTACTGCATGTGTTTTGCCTGCACTGACCCATGTGTTGTGGAGGGACATGATGGAAGTGATCTTTGACAGTGCCACTCATCTGCTATTGCTTCCTGTCTAGGGGACCATTGTACAGTACCCTGATGCTTGTGTTCTATGTCTCCCTCGACACAGCGCAAAGTGAAGAAGAGGGCGGAGACAGTGCTGTGGAGCAAAGCGGCGGGGATGCCCCCACGGCTGCAGCGGAAGGGGTGGGTGAGCCCCCACAGGGGCTTGCAATGGCGGGAGACGGTGTGGAGCCATCCAGGTTGGTGGTTTCCACAGAGGAGGAGGAGGCCGCTACTGAGCTGCACATGGGGCCTGGTGGGGGTGGTACCACTGGTGCAAGTGGTGCAGTCCAGGGGCAGGGGCAGGAGGCAGCACAGGTCGCGGTGGAGGGGCCTGTGCATGTCAATGTCCCTGACACTGTGACTGCACCACCATGCACCAGCAGGGATGCCCCATCCCAGGCCCGTCCGCAGGTAGGGGGGATGTCCATGTCATCTGACAGTCCTCTACCTGCGGACGAGGGGACCCCTGGCCGTATGGAGAAGGTCCTGATTGGTGTTGCGTTGCGCACGCGTGACATTCGTGATGATGTGCGTGCTTCCCGGGGGGAGCATGCACGTCATCACGAAGAGCAGCGTGCCGACGTGGCCCAGTTGGGAGTGTCCATGGTCGGGGGTTTTGTACATGTGTCGGCCACTCTGGCGGCCCTCTCCTCCTCTGTGGCGACTATGCGCCAGTCATTCTCCATGCCGTCTTCCGGCCCAGATGCCACCAGGGCCCTCTGTGGACCTGCCCTGACCAACGCAGCCAGCTCGGTGGGGATCCCATCCCTGCCACAGTCGGGAGTCGGAGGTCCAGCAGGGGTAGACACCACAGCAACTGGACCCCAGCAGATGGAGGATGTGCCGGCATCATCGGGCAGGGCACGTGCACGACGGCGTCGGTGGATTCCATCAGCCTGGATGCCGTCGTGCTGGCAGAGGCAGTTGCGTCGAAGGCAGCGGCAGGCTCAACGTGGGAGGCATCATGGCTCGGGGCCATCTACATCAGAGGGGCAGGCATCGGCCGGAGGGCAGGAGGACCCTGGAATGGGAGTGTCTTCCGTGTGGCAGCGGTTGGGCCAGCAGATAGGTGCGGAGTTGCGGCGGGCAGAGGAGGCACGGCTCACAATGGTCAGGGCGGAGAACTCCATGCGCAGGGCGCTGAGGCGGGCTGAGTGCCTCGAGGGAATTCGCAGGGAGTTGGAGGTGGAGATGGGGTTATCCCTGCGAGACCTCGGGGCCAGAGAACAGGCCCGCCTCCAAGACATTGAACAGGAGTTCGATGATGCCCTGGCCCATGACATCAACAAGTGAGCCGTTGGACTTGCCCGCCGCCATTGTATATAGTTCATTAGTGTTAAGTTTAATTTATTTTTTCTTTCATTTGGGGCGCATGGACTATGCCCACATTTTTGTATATAGTTAGTAATTAGGTAGGTTTCATTGTAGGTTTCATTTATGTCGTTGTGCTCATGGACCCTGGATTTGCTATTTGTACATAGTTTTACAGTGGATTATTCTAATTCATCTTTTTTTTTCTTCACCAGGGAGCAATGGATATTACGCTTTTCATTTCCTTTGGATTTGCTTTCTTGGACGGTGACTTTGGACACATTTTCATTTGGATTAATTTGGATTCTCATTTTTTTTATTTATCATTTTTTGGGACATGCTGCATTTTGATTATTATTGGCATTATTGTGTGTTTTGATTTCATTTCCTTCATTTTGACTTGAATACATAAGAGCCAGGGATCTAGATTGTGATGACGTGTTGGCTGGGGGACATGTGTCGGGGCCTGCTGGCAGGTGCCTGTCAATGCTGGGGGAGTGGGGGTGCTGGGGGACATGTGTCGGGGCCTGCTGGCAGGTGCCTGTCAATGCTGGGGGAGTGGGGGTACAGGGGGAAATGAGTGGGGGCCTGCTGGCAGGTGCCCCTCAATGCTGGGGGGTGGGGGTGCTGGGGGACATGTGTCGGGGCCTGCTGGCAGGTGCCTGTCAATGCTGGGGGGGTGGGGGTGCTGGGGGACATGTGTCGGGGCCTGCTGGTAGGTGCCTGTCAATGCTGGGGGGTGGGGGTGCCGGGGGACATGACCAGGGGTGCAGGGTAGTCCCCTGTGGTGTGTGCTGCCTGCAGGGGCCATGGAGGGGGTAGAGGGGACACCTGGGAGGACCTACACTGCAAATTCACGTGTAGGACTCCCCGCGCACCCCCAAAATATGCGTTCCCCGCTCTGACAGCAAAATCGCGTGTGAAACTTCGCACGCACCCATGAAATACACGTACCCTGCTGAAATCGCATGTGAAACTTCCCGCGCACCCCTGAAATACACGTACCAAGGCCAATCGCGTGTAAAACTTCCCGCGCACCCCTGAAATACACGTACCCTGCTGAAATCGCGTGTAAAACTTCCCGCGCACCCCTGAAATACACGTACCCTGCTTAAATCGCGTGTGAAACTTCCCGCGCACCCCTGAAATATTACGTACCCTGCTGAAATTGCGTGTAAAACTTCCTGCACACCCCTAAAATACACGTACCCTGCTGGAATCGCGTGTGAAACTTCCCGCGCACCCCTGAAATACACGTACACAGACCAATCGCGTGTAAAACTTGCCGCGCACCCCTGAAATACACGTACCCAAGCCAATCGCGTGTAAAACTTCCCGCGCACCCCCGAAATACACATACCCCACTCGCACAGGCCCTTTCACGTGTGAAACTTCCCGCGAACCCCAGTAATACACGTACCCCACTCGCACAGGGCCAATCGCGTGTGAAACTTCCCACGAACCCCAGTAATACACGTACCCCACTCGCACAGGCCCTTTCGCGTGTGAAACGTCCCGCGCACCCCCGGAATACACGTACCCCACTCGCACAGGGCAAATTGCGTGTGAAAGTTCCCGCGAACTCCAGTAATACATGTACCCCACTCGCACAGGCCCTTTCGCGTGTGAAACTTCCCGCGAACCCCAGTAATACACGTACCCCACTCGCACAGGGCCAATCGCGTGTGAAACTTCCCGCGAACCCCAGTAATACACGTTCCCCGCTTGCCGTGCTGGTACAGGGTTAGCGCAGCCCTTTGCGCTGAATTGGGGATTTTGATGGCTTTTCCCTGTGCGAGGGGCGTTCTTGGGGGCGTAACTGGCGCTGCTGCAGGGTCGCTGCGCCACTGTGCGCCACAGCTGGTTTCGGTAGCTAAAATCCATGAATACGCTGTGCGCGGAAATGGATTTTAGCACACACGGCTGGCGCAAAGATTTGCACGCGCACACTGTGCACCAGCCCGTGCGCCACTTGGGCGCTAAATTCTATGAATTACCCCCTTGATGCCTGAAAGCAGCGCGAGCGCTGGGCCTTATCCAAGCTCATAATGTTTACTATGAAAAGCCCTGTAGTATTCTGGGAAATATACTAAAAGAAACTGCAGTGTCCAAAGGACATTGCGAGAAAAGAAATGCCTGCATTGCATTCTGGGAAATGACATAAAAGGACCAAATTGCCCACAAGATATTGTGAGGAAAAGTGAGGCCGGATGGTGCATTAGGGCGGTGTCAGGGCTAAAACCGGCACGTGCAAAAGCGAAATCTTATTATAACCGAATATGGTGCTTTTAAGAACATTGTTGCACCTCCATGTAACAAGACTTTTCTATTTTTGAGTCTTTGCATTTGTAGGCCCTGGGTGGGCGCAGAAGGCGTGCGTCCCTGGACTGGCGCCCTTATGTGGCTGGAACCTACGCTCTTGGGAACATTACACATTGAAATGAGGGAACATTTTGACTTTCTTGCTTATAGTGTGTCACCCCTCCTGGGAGCATGGTATCTCCCAGGGCTCGTGTTCATGTCATGTGCCAGTGACCATGTGACGGAAGTAATAAAGGGAATGAGCGGCCTTCCGCTCATCAGTCTTGCACCAACTGACTCCTGTGTGCTGTGCCGTTCTTACCAGCACCATGCAGGCACTGCGTAGCTGGCTGAGGGCCTGCCCTGCAGGACCCACCACCAGGACAGTGCACCCCTGCTGGGCAACACTGTCCATGATGGCTCGCATTCATGTTAGTAGAACCCCTGACGGGCAATTTATTTTATTTGCATTTATAACGCGCGGTTACAGAATATTCACTTAGGCATAGTATACATTATTGGGTACAGTATTACAAGGTTGCGGTTTAAGTCTGAGTCCCTTACATGGTATCAACAACAAGCGCACAGTTTACCTTAACATATTTGTTTTCAGTGATTTTCTAAAGGCCATGAGGGATGGCTCTTTTCTTAGGTTGAGAGGTAGCGAGTTCCATGCTGTGGGTGCTAGAACTTCGAAACTGGACCCCTCAGCTTTGACTCTCTTGAATGCAGGGACTGTGGGTTGGTGTGAGTATATTTCACGGACAGGTCTGAGGGATTTGACTTAAGAGTATCCTTTCTCTGATTGGAAGCCAGTGTACGTCCTTCCTAGCTTGGGAGATGTGCTCTCTCCTAGGGATGCTGAGGGCGGCTCTAAGCGCATTGTTTTGTGTGACTTGTAGTTTGTGGATGTTCTTAGAGGACGTGTCTAGGAGGAGGACATTGCAGTAGTTCAGCTTTGTGCCTATATAGCTCTTGTAATGTTGAGGCAGTTACTGAAAGAGAGGTGAGGTTTGACAGCGTTGATGATTTTGGGTGTGAGTGCTGCTGATGTTGTGATATAACTGACTTGTCTGGACAGGTATACTCCCAGTGTTTTTACCGCTGCAGAGACTGAGATCACAGTGTTTTCAATGACGAAATTACCATATCATCTGCTGTCTAGTTTATTCAAGGTCTCTTTGGGGCCTACCAGTAGGATTTCTACTTTCGGTACCAATTCTACAGGGTAATGACAGCAGAGCCCCTACTGGGCAACACTGCAGATGGACGCCAGTGTTCCTGCTGGGCAACACCAGCGCAGTCCTGTATGTTAGCCTGGGTGCCCCCAGGCCATTGTCCGGATCCGTGTGATCATAGCCCAACCAGGGTGATCCCTGCAGCCAAGGATGGTGGGTGCCCCCACCGCCCCACAAGATGGCTCCGGTGTCCAGGAGCCAGCCAGCAACAACTATGTCAAGAGGTGTGCTGGGTGTCCCCAGCTATGGGCCGACGTTACAACATTGATAACATTTTTCATTTAAAATACATGTGTGAGTTTGTTTCAGCATGCTGACACTCACTGGGGGTCAGTTCCTGATCTACCAATCAGAATCTCTTGAGATGTTGTTGCATGTACTCTGCCAGTCCAGGGCTCCAGTGTACTTATAGGTTTGGTTCTGAGACGTCATACCTCATGGCCAGTCAGGGACTCAGAAGTGATGCAACACTTGGTAGTGCTTGCCTGATTGAGCTTCGAGGCACTGCTCACCCCCTGCTGTTGCACAGCTGGTCACAGGAACCAGTGGTAGCAAGAATGTGTAATGAGTAGGCTTGGAACGATCCTTACTTCTCTGCGTTGTGAACAGCTATTGCCTAAATGATACGTCAGCATCTTGTGTTGGCCCTGCTCCACATTCCCCTTTGCAAGGTTTGCTTTTAATAACTTAAGCAATTCCATTAGTGCATGAGCTGTGATTTAGATGCACTACTCTGATGCCCATGTTACAGAATAGCCTGCAGAGTGTGGCCAGTGTGATGATATGCCCCCGGGGTCCCTGGTTCAGCGTCGGACCGCGGGATGGCAGGCCTCTGGTGCGCAGCGCGGGGAAGAGGGGCGCAGCAAAGAAGCACACGGACCACTTCGATCAGTGCATAAACCCGGACTGGCGTTATGACGCCAGTTCCGGTGATTCCTTTATTTCCTGTGTGTCACGTGACCCTCGATTGGCGGGGCACGTGACACCACATTCCTCCCCAACTTGGAGGTGTTTGCGCAGTTGTCAACAAACATACATTTTAATTGGTCTTATACATAACTTGGCATACATCTTGGATAAACAAAACGTATTGACTGGGCTTAGAGTTCACCTTAGCGAGGCTTCGGCCAGCTTACTCTGTCCACGACATATCCATGCAGGCGGGACGACGGTTTGGGCCTCTCCCTCAGAAGATACCGGGTGTTTCTTTTCTCCGGTGCGTCCGTCCTTGGAGTCTCGGCTTTATCTCTCTCTCTTTGCTGGCGTGGGCTGTCTGATATTCCGGGAATAGCTGGACTTCCTGGTGCCACTTGGCCGGGGGGTGAGGGTGGCGCATCCGCTTCTTCCCTAGAAGGCATCGGTTGTTCTTCCCACAGTTCTGGGGGTACCTTCCTGAAGTGAGACACGTTCCTCGTCACTGTCTCCCCCCCTCGGGTGGCTGTGACCATACTGTGGTTTGTGGTACTAACTGTCCATGGCTGGAGCTCGAAGTTGAGGGACATTTTCTTAGGCGGGGCTCGATTCTTGACAATGACGGTGTCCCCTGGCATCAGCTCTCTGTGGCTAGCTCGTCTGGTGATGCTTTCTTGCTCATTTCGCCTCAGCCGCCGAGCATCTATGGCAGGGATGTCTGGTTCTGGAGCTATCCACTGGGGGTGTATGGGTAGTTCCGCCTGTATGGGTACGCCAAGCATGAGGGCTGCCGGGCTGATCCCCGTAGAGGAGTGCAGGGTTTGCCTGTGTGTTCTCAGGAACCGGTAAACTGTTTTCAGCCACGGTTGTCCCTGTTCTTTGGTGATCCTGATGACTTTGTTGAGTGACCCCATGAATCTTTCAGCGTCGGCGTTTGCTTGGGGCCATCTTGGGGTGATTCGCTGGTGTTTGACATTTACTTCTTGGAAGTACTTGCGCAGCTCTTGACTAGTGAATGATGGTCCGTTGTCGCTTTTCACTTTCCTTGGTATTCCATGTGTGGCAAATATCTTCTCTAGTGTGAGGATTGTGGTCTCTGCGTTAGTAGATGCTACGTGTTCCACCTCCGGGTATCGGCTAAATTCGTCGGTCACTGCGAGAAGATACCCTTCGCCAGCAATTGTGCAGTGGTCCATGCTGACAGCGTCCCAGCGTTTGCAGCTTCTTGGGGTGCTGCTAATCGGTTCGGGGTGTTCTGGTCTTCTGGATGCTTGGCATGCTGTGCAGGATTCGACTAACTCTACTACCTTTTGTTGTATGTTGGGCATCCACATCCTGGACTTGAGGTATGCAGTGGTTTTGACGATGCCTTGATGCCCACTGTGTGCTAGGCGTAGAGCTCTATCTTCTAATGACTCGGGCAGCACGATTCGATGTCCTTTGAGTAAGATGCCTTCTGGGGCTACCGAGAGCTCATGTCGGATCCCAAACAGAGCTCTGAGTTTGACTTGGGCTGACGCAGTGCGCTGGGCCATCAACGTGAGATAGTTCTTCCAGTTGCCAGCTCGGACAGCGGCAGTGGTGTGTTGCAGGACGGTGTCTGTTTCTGTTTCACTGGCCACTTCCTGTAGGGTCAGGGCCCGTGGCCTCGCGCAGGCGACTATGTGACAGACGTGTTCGTCGGTTTCCTTCGCTTGGCGCCGTTCTCTGTCAGTGGCAGGCCGCGGGTGGTGGGATAGGTAGTCAGTTGGGTTGTCTGTTCCTGGGCGATACTCAACCTCGATGTTGTACGGTTGTAGCTGCAGCATCCATTTCTCGATGCGTGCTGGTGGGTGAGGAGCGGATCCACGGAAAATTGGGATCAGAGGTTTGTGATCCGTGAGGACTTTTGCTTGTTTGCCTAACAGGTACACTTTGAAGTGACGGCATCCCCATAAGATGGCTAGTGCTTCTTTCTCTATGTGTGCGCAGTTCTGTTCAGGTTTTGTAAGCGCTCGGCTGGCGAACGCGATGGGGACCACGTTTCCTTCGTTGTCAGTTTGGGTCAGGACTGCTCCGAGGCCGACGGGGCTGGCGTCGACCAGGAGTTCAGTCTGCCTATCTGTGTTGAAGAATGCCATGGTGGTGGACGCGGATAGGGTGTCTTTAATTTGTTGAAACGCTTGTTGGTGGGAGGTGGTCCATTCCCACTTCTGGTCCTTCTTCGTTAGTTCCCTGAGTGGGCTTGCCGTACTGGCGAGATCGGGGATGAAGCGTGCACAATATGTCGCCATTCCCATGAAGCTTCTCACTTCGGAGGCTGATTGGGGTGCTTTCGTGTCCTTTATGTCTCGTACCTTGGATGGGTCGGGGGATACGCCCTTGGCGCTGAAGATATACCCGAAGAAGCATATTTCATCTTTGTCAAACTCGCACTTTTCGGCGTTGAGTGTTAGGCCCGCTTCTTCTAACCTTGCTAGGACCGCTGCCAGTCGTTTGTGGTGATCCTTCTTGTTTGATGCGTATACGAGAATATCGTCGCTGATATTGGTGGTGCCTTCTAACCCCGTGATGACTTTGCGGATTTCGTGCTGGAACACTTCCGCGGCAGATGATATTCCGAAGTTGAGTCGTTTATACCTCATCAGGCCGAGGTGAGAGGAGAATGTAGTGATGTATCTCGACTCTCTGGACAGCCTCAGTTGGTGATAGCCTGATCTAAGGTCAAGTTTACTGAAGATTGTTGCTCCTGTGAGGTCTACAATAAGCTCGTCTATCGTAGGTGTTACATGCCGTTCTCTCCCGATGGCTGCGTTGGGAAGCCTCATGTCAATACAAATTCTTACCGCGTCTGGTTGTTTGGGTTTTTGAGCAACCACCATGGGCGAGACCCACGGGGTAGGTCCTGACGTTTTTTCTATGATTCCCGCTTTTTCTAGCTTGGCCAGCTCTTTTTCCACTGCTCCTCTTAAGTGCAATGGAATCCGTCGATGTCTTACTGATTTAGTTTCAATGGTGGGGTCTATGTGGAGCTTGATGGTTCTTCCTTTTAGGCATCCGATGCCTTGGAACAGTTTCTTGTGTCGTTTTAGCAGGCTGTTGAGTTCGTCATGTTGAAGGTTGAAAGCGAAGTGGATCAACTCCAGTTTTTCTACTGTTCTGCAGCTCAGTAATGTCTCGCAGCCGGCATCTACTATATAGATGCGTGCTCTATGGTTGGCGTTTTTGTAGGTGAAATCCGACTTGAAGGATCCTTGTACGGGCAAAGGCTTCTAGCTTCCGTAGGCATAGAGCCAGACTTTCCTCTTCTGGAGAGTAGGCTTCGGGCGGAGCTTGCTGTATGCCGTCACCGGCATGACTTTCATGGTTGCGCCGGTGTCGATGACTACTTTCAGCGGTGCCCCGTTGGAAAGAACGGTGCATGACGGTCTCTTTTTCTGTCGTGATCGGTGCGGCTCGACGGCCGAGATCAGGTGTACTCGGTGTGTCCGCCTACTCCCTCTTTTCCGTCTGTTTTTGTCTCTCCCTTCTGGGGACGAGCTGTCGTCGCTGTCGTCGCTGCTGCTCGTGTCTGGGGACTTTTGGGAGTCGTCCACGGCTCTAGCTTTTCCTCTTCGCTCTTGTTGGCGGGAGGATTCTCTGGGTGCAAACTTTTTTCTTCGATCCTGTGCAGGCTGCTGTGCTGGGTCATTTCTGTTCGGTGGGTTCAAACAGACTGCGGCATAGTGGTTAAGGCGGTTGCATTTTCTGCACGTGGATCCCCATGCCGGGCAAGACTCACCCTTGTGCCATGGGCCTCTGCACCATTTGCAGTTCCTGTCTCATCCCTGTGCCGTGTTGGGCCTTTGGCCTTGTTTCGTGCGATTGCTCTGATGTTTAGAGATGGCAGCGACGTCCTTGGTGGGTTTAGGGCTGTCTAGCGGCAATCTTTGAATCGCGGCCTCCATGATCGCCACCTGGTCTTCGGTTTGTTCACGGAGGCGTGCCATTTCTAGGATGTGAGAGAGTCTTATGTTTCTCTCAGATAGGATGGCTCTTCTTAGCTTTTCTGAGGATATCCCGTTGATGATCTGGAGGCGGATGGCAAACTCTTCGTCCGGGAACTCGCAGCCTACCGCCATTTCTCGAAGGCGAGCGTGGAATTTGTCTACTGTCTCTTTCTCGCGTTGTCTCGCCATGCAGAAATGGAAACTTCGTAATCTGGGTTGATATCAGGCTTGAACATATTAGTCAGCGTAGCTTTGGCCGCGTCGTAGTTGTTGTCGTTACCACGATTTGGGGTCGCGTTGAATAGGCGCAGGGCAGCTGCTCCAATGTTGAGTAGGAGGAACGTGCGCTTCTTCTTCGCTATGGTAATGTCTCTCGCATCTAGATGCATTTCAAATTGCTGTAGCCAGATTTCCCACCTAATAGCGGCTCCGGTGGTAAAAGGATCAAACGGCGGCATGAAGGTTGTCTGCGCTGGGTCTGGAGGGTCTAAGGTGAGGCTCCTCCTGGATGATGAATTTGTGCTGGCCCTCGTGGGGCTAGTATTTGGGCTGGACATGTTCTAGAAAGTTCACGGTGCTGCCCTTCCTGGTTAGGTTGTTATTTGAATGAGCTCAACAGATTTGGTTTGAGGCGTAGTTTGTGGGGGTTTGTGATGGCTCCTGGGGTGAGGTGAGGGCTGTGTCTTCACCTCTCGAGGTGCAGGGTGCCTGCGTTGCTGCTACACTCCCCTTTTCTCATTTCTGGCTGATGTGAGAGGGGTGATGTGTGACGAGGAGCTTGCTGCTTGCCAGTCTTGTAAAAAAAAATCTTTTTTTTTCTTTTTAGTGCCCCACGTGTTGTAGCTGACTTCTGGCATGTGGGAGAGGATGTCCGTGTGATGCACGGCTCATTTGTCCGTGTGGGAGAGGCCCAGGCGTGTTGTAGTGCTGCTGCGTGGATTTGCCGGGTAGATGCAGCAGCAGCTGGTCATCCGCGTTAGCAGGCGGAGGGATGATACGCGGCTCCGCGTCGCACTGGCACGCGGAGTGATGATGAGCGGCTGTGCTTTTCAGAGGCGCGGGTTTTTACCGCCTCGTCACCAGTGTGATGATATGCCCCCGGGGTCCCTGGTTCAGCGTCGGACCGCGGGATGGCAGGCCTCTGGTGCGCAGTGCGGGGAAGAGGGGTGCAGCAAAGAAGCACACGGACCACTTCGATCAGTGCATAAACCCGGACTGGCGTTATGACGCCAGTTCCGGTGATTCCTTTATTTCCTGTGTGTCACGTGACCCTCGATTGGCGGGGCAGTGACACCACAGCCAGGTCATGACGGCTAATGGGACAGTCACTTATATTGGGGCTGGCATTGCTTCGTCTGCAGACAAGAGTAGATGTCTGAAGGGATCCAGCAGTTAGCGAGAAACCACAAGAAGACAGTAGAAGCCTCCATATGGTACGAAGGTCCAGCGTTCTTCACCATAGACACCCAGGACACTTTTGAGATGCGAGAAGGTCCATACACATCCAGGATACTCTTGAGATGCGAAAGGGACCATAGACATTCAGGATGCTCATGAGACGCGAGAGGGACCATAGACATCCAGGATACTCATGAGACACGAGAGGGACCATAGCATCCAGGAAACTCGTGAGATGCAAGAGGGACCATAGAAATCCAGGAAACTTGTGAGGTGTGAGAGGGACCATAGACACCCAGGATATCCGTGAGATGCAAGAAGGTCCATACACATCCAGGATTCTGGTGAGACGCGAGAGGGACCATGGACATCCAGGATACTTGTGAGACGTGAGAAGGACCATAGACATCCAGGATACTCGTGAGACGTTAGAGGGACCATAGACATCCAGGAAACTCGTGAGATGCGAGAGGGACCATAGACACCTAGGATACTCGTGTGACACGAGACAGTCCATACAGAGCCAGGATATTCGTGAGACACGAGAGGGACCATGGACATCCAGGATACTTGTGAGATGTGAGAGAGACCATAGACATCCAGGATACTCGTGAGACATGAGAGGGACCATAGACATCCAGCATACTCATGAGATGCAGAAGAGTGGGTAAAGTGTAGAGAGGAAGCCCTTTACCAGGCAGAAGGGTGGGTTCAGTGCAAAGAGGAAGCCCTTTACCAGACAAAAGAGTGGGTTCAATGCACAGAGGAAGACCGTTACCAGACAGAAGAGTGGGTTCAGAGCAGAGAGGAAGACCGTTACCAGACAGAAGAGTGGGTTCCGTGCAGAGAGGAAGCCCTTTACCAGCAGAAGTGTGGGTTCAGTGCAGAGAGGAAGCCCTTTACCAGCAGAAGAGTGGGTTCAGTGCAGAGAGGAAGCCCTTTACAAGGCAGAGGAGTGGGTTCAGTGCAGAGAGGAAGCCCTTTACCAGCAGAAGAGTGGGTTCAGTGCAGAGAGGAAGCCCTTTACAAGGCAGAGGAGTGGGTTCAGTGCAGAGAGGAAGCCCTTTACCAGCAGAAGAGTGGGTTCAGTGCAGAGAGGAAGCCCTTTACAAGGCAGAGGAGTGGGTTCAGTGCAGAGAGGAAGTCCTTTACCAGGCAGAAGAGTGGGTTAAGTGCAGAGAGGAAGCCCTTTACCAGGCAGAAGGATGGGTTCAGTGCAGAGAGCAAGCCCTTTACCAGCAGAACAGTGGGTTCAGTGCAGAGAGGAAGCCCTTTACAAGGCGGAAGAGTGGGATCAGTGCAGAGAGGAAGTCCTTTACCAGGGAGAATAGTGGGTTCAATGCAGAGAGGAAGCCCTTTACCAGGCAGAAGAGTGGGTTCAGTGCAGAGAGGAAGCCCTTTACCAGGCAGAAGAGTGGATTAAGTGCAGAGAGGAAGCCCTTTACCAGCAGAAGAGTGGGTTCAATGCAGAGAGTAAGCCCTTTACAAGGCAGAGGAGTGGGTTTAGTGCAGAGAGGAAGTCCTTTACCAGGCAGAAGAATAGGTTAAGTGCAGAGAGGAGGCCATTTACCAGGCAGAAGAGTGGATTAAGTGCAGAGAGGAAGCCCTTTACTAGGCAGAAGAGTGAATTAAGTGCAAAGAGGAAGCCCTTTACCAGGCAGAACAGTGGAGTCACTGCAGAGAGGAAGCCCTTTACCAGCAGAAAAGTGGGTTCAGTGCAGAGAGGAAGCCATTTACAAGGCAGAAGTGTGGGTTCAGTGCAGAGAGGAAGTCCTTTACCAGGGAGAAAAGTGGGTTCACTGCAGAGAGGATGGCCTTTACCAGGCAGAGGAGTGGGTTCAGTGCAGAGAGGAAGCCCTTTACCAGGCAGAAGAGTGGGTTAAGTGCAGAGAGGAAGCCCTTTACCAGGCAGAAGAGTGAATTAAGTGCAAAGAGGAAGCCCTTTACCAGGCAGAACAGTGGAGTCAGTGTAGAGAGGAAGCCCTTTACCAGGCAAAAGAGTGGATTAGGTGCAGAGAGGAAGCCCTTTACCAGGCAGAAGAGTGGGTTCAGTGCACAGAGGAAGCCCTTAACCAGGCAGAAGAGTGGGTTCAGTGTGGAGAAGAAGCCCTTTTCCATGCAGAAGAGTAGGTTCAGTTCAGAGCGGAAGCCCTTTATCAAGCAGAAGAGTGGGTTCAGTGCAGAGAGGAAACCCTTTACCAGGCAGAAGAGTGGGTTAAGTGCAGAGAGGAAGCCCTTTACCAGGTAGGAGGATCCGTTCAGTGCAGAGAGGACGCCCTTTACCAGGCAGAAGAGTGGGTTAAGTGCAGAGAGGAAGCCCTTTACCAGGCAGAAGATTGGGTTAAGTGCGGCGAGGAAGCCCTTTAACAGACAGAAGAGTGGGTTCAGTGCAGAGAGGAAGCCCTTTACAAGGCAGAGGAGTGGGTTAAGTGCGGAGGGTAAGCCCTTTACTAGGCAGAAGAGTGGGTTCAGTGCAGAGAGGAAGCCCTTTACCAGGCAGAACAGTGGGTTCAGTGCAGAGAGGAAGCCATTTACCAGGCAGAAGAATAGGTTAAGTGCAGTGAGGAAGCCCTTTACTAGGCAGAAGATTGGGTTAAAAGCAAAGAGGAAGCCCTTTACCAGCAGAAGAGTGGGTAAAGTGTAGAGAGGAAGCCCTTTACCAGGCAGAAGGGTGGGTTCAGTGCAAAGAGGAAGCCCTTTACCAGACAAAAGAGTGGGTTCAATGCAGAGAGGAAGACCGTTACCAGACAGAAGAGTGGGTTCAGTGCAGAGAGGAAGACCGTTACCAGACAGAAGAGTGGGTTCCGTGCAGAGAGGAAGCCCTTTACCAGGCAGAAGTGTGGGTTCAGTGCAGAGAGGAAGCCCTTTACCAGCAGAAGAGTGGGTTCAGTGCAGAGAGGAAGCCCTTTACAAGGCAGAGGAGTGGGTTCAGTGCAGACAGGAAGCCCTTTACCAGCAGAAGAGTGGGTTCAGTGCAGAGAGGAAGCCCTTTACAAGGCAGAGGAGTGGGTTCAGTGCAGAGAGGAAGCCCTTTACCAGCAGAAGAGTGGGTTCAGTGCAGAGAGGAAGCCCTTTACAAGGCAGAGGAGTGGGTTCAGTGCAGAGAGGAAGTCCTTTACCAGGCAGAAGAGTGGGTTAAGTGCAGAGAGGAAGCCCTTTACCAGGCAGAAGGATGGGTTCAGTGCAGAGAGGAAGCCCTTTACCAGCAGAACAGTGGGTTCAGTGCAGAGAGGAAGCCCTTTACAAGGCGGAAGAGTGGGATCAGTGCAGAGAGGAAGTCCTTTACCAGGGAGAATAGTGGGTTCAATGCAGAGAGGAAGCCCTTTAACAGGCAGAAGAGTGGGTTCAGTGCAGAGAGGAAGCCCTTTACCAGGCAGAAGAGTGGATTAAGTGCAGAGAGGAAGCCCTTTACCAGCAGAAGAGTGGGTTCAATGCAGAGAGGAAGCCCTTTACAAGGCAGAGGAGTGGGTTCAGTGCAGAGAGGAAGTCCTTTACCAGGCAGAAGAATAGGTTAAGTGCAGAGAGGAGGCCATTTACCAGGCAGAAGAGTGGATTAAGTGCAGAGAGGAAGCCCTTTACTAGGCAGAAGAGTGAATTAAGTGCAAAGAGGAAGCCCTTTACCAGGCAGAACAGTGGAGTCACTGCAGAGAGGAAGCCCTTTACCAGCAGAAAAGTGGGTTCAGTGCAGAGAGGAAGCCATTTACAAGGCAGAAGTGTGGGTTCAGTGCAGAGAGGAAGTCCTTTACCAGGGAGAAAAGTGGGTTCAGTGCAGAGAGGAAGCCCTTTACAAGGCAGAGGAGTCGGTTAAGTGCGGAGCGGAAGCCCTTTACCAGGCAGAACAGTGGGTTCAGTGCAGAGAGGAAGCCATTTACCAGGCAGAAGAATAGGTTAAGTGCAGTGAGGAAGCCCTTTACTAGGCAGAAGAGTGGGTTAAAAGCAAAGAGGAAGCCCTTTACCAGCAGAAGAGTGGGTAAAGTGCAGAGAGGAAGCCCTTTACCAGGCAGAAGGGTGGGTTACATGCAGTGAGGAAGCCCTTTACCAGACAGAAGAGTGGGTTCAGTGCAAATAGGAAGCCCTTTACCAGACAAAAGAGTGGGTTCAATGCAGAGAGTAGGCCCTTTACCAAGCAGAAGAGTGGGTTCAGTGCAGAGAGGAAGCACTTTACCAGGAGGAAGAGTGGGTTATGTGCAGAGAGGAAGCCCTTTACCAGACAGAAGAGTGTGTTCAGTGCAGAGAAGAAGCCCTTTACAAGGCAGAGGAGTGGGTTCAGTGCAGAGAGGAAGTCCTTTACCAGGCAGAAGAATAGGTTAAGTGCAGAGAGGAAGCCCTTTACCAGGCAGAAGTGTGGATTAAGTGCAGAGAGGAAGCCCTTTACCAGGCAGAAGAGTGGATTAAGTGCAAAGAGGAAGCCCTTAACCAGGCAGAAGAGTGGGTTCAGTGAAGAGAGGAAGCCCTTTACCAGGCAGAAGAGTGGGTTCAGTTCAGAGAGGAAGCCCTTTACCAGACAGAAGAGTGGATTAGGTGCAGAGAGGAAACCCTTTACCAGGCAGAAGAGTGGGTTCAGTCAGAGGGGAAGCCCTTAACCAGTCAGAAGAGTGGGTTCAGTGCAGAGAGGAAGCCCTTTACAAGGCAGAGGAGTGGGTTCAGTGCAGAGAGGAAGCCCTTTACCAGCAGAAGAGTGGGTTCAGTGCAGAGAGGAAGCCCTTTACAAGGCAGAGGAGTGGGTTCAGTGCAGAGAGGAAGTCCTTTACCAGGCAGAAGAGTGGGTTAAGTGCAGAGAGGAAGCCCTTTACCAGGCAGAAGGATGGGTTCAGTGCAGAGAGGAAGCCCTTTACCAGGCAGAAAAGTGGGTTAAGTGCAGAGAGGAAGCCCTTTACCAGGCTGAAGATTGGGTTAAGTCCGGTGAGGAAACCCTTTACCAGACAGAAGAGTGGGTTCAGTGCAGAGAGGAAGCCCTTTACAAGGCAGAGGAGTGGGTTCAGTGCAGACAGGAAGCCCTTTACCAGCAGAAGAGTGGGTTCAGTGCAGAGAGGAAGCCCTTTACAAGGCAGAGGAGTGGGTTCAGTGCAGAGAGGAAGCCCTTTACCAGCAGAAGAGTGGGTTCAGTGCAGAGAGGAAGCCCTTTACAAGGCAGAGGAGTGGGTTCAGTGCAGAGAGGAAGTCCTTTACCAGGCAGAAGAGTGGGTTAAGTGCAGAGAGGAAGCCCTTTACCAGGCAGAAGGATGGGTTCAGTGCAGAGAGGAAGCCCTTTACCAGCAGAACAGTGGGTTCAGTGCAGAGAGGAAGCCCTTTACAAGGCGGAAGAGTGGGATCAGTGCAGAGAGGAAGTCCTTTACCAGGGAGAATAGTGGGTTCAATGCAGAGAGGAAGCCCTTTAACAGGCAGAAGAGTGGGTTCAGTGCAGAGAGGAAGCCCTTTACCAGGCAGAAGAGTGGATTAAGTGCAGAGAGGAAGCCCTTTACCAGCAGAAGAGTGGGTTCAATGCAGAGAGGAAGCCCTTTACAAGGCAGAGGAGTGGGTTCAGTGCAGAGAGGAAGTCCTTTACCAGGCAGAAGAATAGGTTAAGTGCAGAGAGGAGGCCATTTACCAGGCAGAAGAGTGGATTAAGTGCAGAGAGGAAGCCCTTTACTAGGCAGAAGAGTGAATTAAGTGCAAAGAGGAAGCCCTTTACCAGGCAGAACAGTGGAGTCACTGCAGAGAGGAAGCCCTTTACCAGCAGAAAAGTGGGTTCAGTGCAGAGAGGAAGCCATTTACAAGGCAGAAGTGTGGGTTCAGTGCAGAGAGGAAGTCCTTTACCAGGGAGAAAAGTGGGTTCAGTGCAGAGAGGAAGCCCTTTACAAGGCAGAGGAGTCGGTTAAGTGCGGAGCGGAAGCCCTTTACCAGGCAGAACAGTGGGTTCAGTGCAGAGAGGAAGCCATTTACCAGGCAGAAGAATAGGTTAAGTGCAGTGAGGAAGCCCTTTACTAGGCAGAAGAGTGGGTTAAAAGCAAAGAGGAAGCCCTTTACCAGCAGAAGAGTGGGTAAAGTGCAGAGAGGAAGCCCTTTACCAGGCAGAAGGGTGGGTTACATGCAGTGAGGAAGCCCTTTACCAGACAGAAGAGTGGGTTCAGTGCAAATAGGAAGCCCTTTACCAGACAAAAGAGTGGGTTCAATGCAGAGAGTAGGCCCTTTACCAAGCAGAAGAGTGGGTTCAGTGCAGAGAGGAAGCACTTTACCAGGAGGAAGAGTGGGTTATGTGCAGAGAGGAAGCCCTTTACCAGACAGAAGAGTGTGTTCAGTGCAGAGAAGAAGCCCTTTACAAGGCAGAGGAGTGGGTTCAGTGCAGAGAGGAAGTCCTTTACCAGGCAGAAGAATAGGTTAAGTGCAGAGAGGAAGCCCTTTACCAGGCAGAAGTGTGGATTAAGTGCAGAGAGGAAGCCCTTTACCAGGCAGAAGAGTGGATTAAGTGCAAAGAGGAAGCCCTTAACCAGGCAGAAGAGTGGGTTCAGTGAAGAGAGGAAGCCCTTTACCAGGCAGAAGAGTGGGTTCAGTTCAGAGAGGAAGCCCTTTACCAGACAGAAGAGTGGATTAGGTGCAGAGAGGAAACCCTTTACCAGGCAGAAGAGTGGGTTCAGTCAGAGGGGAAGCCCTTAACCAGTCAGAAGAGTGGGTTCAGTGCAGAGAGGAAGCCCTTTACAAGGCAGAGGAGTGGGTTCAGTGCAGAGAGGAAGCCCTTTACCAGCAGAAGAGTGGGTTCAGTGCAGAGAGGAAGCCCTTTACAAGGCAGAGGAGTGGGTTCAGTGCAGAGAGGAAGTCCTTTACCAGGCAGAAGAGTGGGTTAAGTGCAGAGAGGAAGCCCTTTACCAGGCAGAAGGATGGGTTCAGTGCAGAGAGGAAGCCCTTTACCAGGCAGAAAAGTGGGTTAAGTGCAGAGAGGAAGCCCTTTACCAGGCTGAAGATTGGGTTAAGTCCGGTGAGGAAACCCTTTACCAGACAGAAGAGTGGGTTCAGTGCAGAGAGGAAGCCCTTTACAAGGCAGAGGAGTGGGTTCAGTGCAGACAGGAAGCCCTTTACCAGCAGAAGAGTGGGTTCAGTGCAGAGAGGAAGCCCTTTACAAGGCAGAGGAGTGGGTTCAGTGCAGAGAGGAAGCCCTTTACCAGCAGAAGAGTGGGTTCAGTGCAGAGAGGAAGCCCTTTACAAGGCAGAGGAGTGGGTTCAGTGCAGAGAGGAAGTCCTTTACCAGGCAGAAGAGTGGGTTAAGTGCAGAGAGGAAGCCCTTTACCAGGCAGAAGGATGGGTTCAGTGCAGAGAGGAAGCCCTTTACCAGCAGAACAGTGGGTTCAGTGCAGAGAGGAAGCCCTTTACAAGGCGGAAGAGTGGGATCAGTGCAGAGAGGAAGTCCTTTACCAGGGAGAATAGTGGGTTCAATGCAGAGAGGAAGCCCTTTAACAGGCAGAAGAGTGGGTTCAGTGCAGAGAGGAAGCCCTTTACCAGGCAGAAGAGTGGATTAAGTGCAGAGAGGAAGCCCTTTACCAGCAGAAGAGTGGGTTCAATGCAGAGAGGAAGCCCTTTACAAGGCAGAGGAGTGGGTTCAGTGCAGAGAGGAAGTCCTTTACCAGGCAGAAGAATAGGTTAAGTGCAGAGAGGAGGCCATTTACCAGGCAGAAGAGTGGATTAAGTGCAGAGAGGAAGCCCTTTACTAGGCAGAAGAGTGAATTAAGTGCAAAGAGGAAGCCCTTTACCAGGCAGAACAGTGGAGTCACTGCAGAGAGGAAGCCCTTTACCAGCAGAAAAGTGGGTTCAGTGCAGAGAGGAAGCCATTTACAAGGCAGAAGTGTGGGTTCAGTGCAGAGAGGAAGTCCTTTACCAGGGAGAAAAGTGGGTTCAGTGCAGAGAGGAAGCCCTTTACAAGGCAGAGGAGTCGGTTAAGTGCGGAGCGGAAGCCCTTTACCAGGCAGAACAGTGGGTTCAGTGCAGAGAGGAAGCCATTTACCAGGCAGAAGAATAGGTTAAGTGCAGTGAGGAAGCCCTTTACTAGGCAGAAGAGTGGGTTAAAAGCAAAGAGGAAGCCCTTTACCAGCAGAAGAGTGGGTAAAGTGCAGAGAGGAAGCCCTTTACCAGGCAGAAGGGTGGGTTACATGCAGTGAGGAAGCCCTTTACCAGACAGAAGAGTGGGTTCAGTGCAAATAGGAAGCCCTTTACCAGACAAAAGAGTGGGTTCAATGCAGAGAGTAGGCCCTTTACCAAGCAGAAGAGTGGGTTCAGTGCAGAGAGGAAGCACTTTACCAGGAGGAAGAGTGGGTTATGTGCAGAGAGGAAGCCCTTTACCAGACAGAAGAGTGTGTTCAGTGCAGAGAAGAAGCCCTTTACAAGGCAGAGGAGTGGGTTCAGTGCAGAGAGGAAGTCCTTTACCAGGCAGAAGAATAGGTTAAGTGCAGAGAGGAAGCCCTTTACCAGGCAGAAGTGTGGATTAAGTGCAGAGAGGAAGCCCTTTACCAGGCAGAAGAGTGGATTAAGTGCAAAGAGGAAGCCCTTAACCAGGCAGAAGAGTGGGTTCAGTGAAGAGAGGAAGCCCTTTACCAGGCAGAAGAGTGGGTTCAGTTCAGAGAGGAAGCCCTTTACCAGACAGAAGAGTGGATTAGGTGCAGAGAGGAAACCCTTTACCAGGCAGAAGAGTGGGTTCAGTCAGAGGGGAAGCCCTTAACCAGTCAGAAGAGTGGGTTCAGTGCAGAGAGGAAGCCCTTTACGAGACAAAAGAGTGGGTTCAATGCAGAGTGGAGGCCCTTTACCAAGCAGAAGAGTGGGTTCAGTGCAGAGAGGAAGCACTTTACCAGGCAGAAGAGTGGGTTAAGTTCAGAGAGGAAGCCCTTTACCAGACAGAAGAGTGGGTTCAGTGCATAGAGGAAGCCCTTTACAGGGCAGAAGGATGGGTTCAGTGCAGAGAGGAAGCCCTTTACCAGGCAGAAAAGTGGGTTAAGTGCAGAGAGGAAGCCCTTTACCAGGCTGAAGATTGGGTTAAGTCCGGTGAGGAAACCCTTTACCAGACAGAAGAGTGGGTTCAGTGCAGAGAGGAAGCCCTTTATCAGGCAGAAGAGTGGGTTAAGTGCGTAGAGGAAGCCCTTTACCAGGCAGAAGAGTGGGTTCAGTGCAGAGAGGAAGCCCTTTACCAGGCAGAACAGTGGGTTCAGTGCAGAGAGGAAGCCATTTACCAGGCAGAAGAATAGGTTAAGTGCAGTGAGGAAGCCCTTTACTAGGCAGAAGAGTGGGTTAAAAGCAACGAGGAAGCCCTTTACCAGCAGAAGAGTGGGTAAAGTGCAGAGAGGAAGCCCTTTTCCAGGCAGAAGGGTGGGTTACATGCAGTGAGGAAGCCCTTTACCAGACAGAAGAGTGGGTTCAGTGCAAAGAGGAAGCCCTTTACCAGACAAAAGAGTGGGTTCAATGCAGAGAGGAAGCCCTTTACAAGGCAGAGGAGTGGGTTCAGTGCAGAGAGGAAGTCCTTTACCAGGCAGAAGAATAGGTTAAGTGCAGAGAGGAAGCCCTTTACCAGGCAGAAGAGTGGGTTCAGTGCAGAGAGGAAGCCCTTTACCAGGCAGAAAAGTGGGTTAAGTGCGGAGAGGAAGCCCTTTACCAGGCAGAAGAGTGGGTTCAGTGCAGAGAGGAAGCCCTTTACCAGGCAGAAGAGTGGGTTCAGTGCAGAGAGGAAGCCCTTTACCAGGCAGAAGGGTGGGTTAAGTGCGGAGAGGAAGCCCTTTACCAGGCAGAAGAGTGGGTTCAGTGCAGGGAGGAAGCCCTTTACTAGGCAGAAGAGTGGGTTAAGTGCAAAGAGGAAGCCCTTTACCAGCAGAAGAGTGGGTAAAGTGCAGAGAGGAAGCCCTTTACCAGGTAGAAGGGTGGGTTCAGTGCAGAGAGGAAGCCCTTTACCAGGCAGAAGAGTGGGTTAAGTGCAGAGAGGAAGCCCTTTACCAGGCAAAAGATTGGGTTAAGTGCAGCGAGGAAGCCCTTTAACAGACAGAAGAGTGGGTTCAGTGCAGAGAGGAAGCCCTTTGCAAGGCAGAGGAGTGGGTTAAGTGCGGAGGGTAAGCCCTTTACTAGGCAGAAGAGTGGGTTCAGTGCAGAGAGGAAGCCCTTTACCAGGCAGAACAGTGGGTTCAGTGCAGAGAGGAAGCCATTTACCAGGCAGAAGAATAGGTTAAGTGCAGTGAGGAAGCCCTTTACTAGGCAGAAGATTGGGTTAAAAGCAAAGAGGAAGCCCTTTACCAGCAGAAGAGTGGGTAAAGTGTAGAGAGGAAGCCCTTTACCAGGCAGAAGGGTGGGTTACATGCAGTGAGGAAGCCCTTTACCAGACAGAAGAGTGGGTTCAGTGCAAAGAGGAAGCCCTTTACCAGACAAAAGAGTGGGTTCAATGCAGAGAGGAAGACCGTTACCAGACAGAAGAGTGGGTTCAGTGCAGAGAGGAGACCGTTACCAGACAGAAGAGTGGGTTCCGTGCAGAGAGGAAGCCCTTTACCAGCAGAAGAGTGGGTTCAGTGCAGAGAGGAAGCCCTTTACCAGCAGAAGAGTGGGTTCAGTGCAGAGAGGAAGCCCTTTACAAGGCAGAGGAGTAGGTTCAGTGCAGAGAGGAAGCCCTTTACCAGCAGAAGAGTGGGTTCAGTGCTTAGAGGAAGCCCTTTACAAGGCAGAGGAGTGGGTTCAGTGCAGAGAGGAAGCCCTTTACCAGCAGAAGAGTGGGTTCAGTGCAGAGAGGAAGCCCTTTACAAGGCAAAGGAGTGGGTTCAGTGCAGAGAGGAAGTCGTTTACCAGGCAGAAGAGTGGGTTAAGTGCAGAGAGGAAGCCCTTTACCAGGCAGAAGGATGGGTTCAGTGCAGAGAGGAAGCCCTTTACCAGCAGAACAGTGGGTTCAGTGCAGAGAGGAAGCCCTTTACAAGGCGGAAGAGTGGGATCAGTGCAGAGAGGAAGTCCTTTACCAGGGAGAATAGTGGGTTCAGTGCAGAGAGGAAGCACTTTACCAGGCAGAAGAGTGGGTTCAGTGCAGAGAGGAGGCCCTTTACCAGGCAGAAGAGTGGATTAAGTGCAGAGAGGAAGCCCTTTACCAGCAGAAGAGTGGGTTCAATGCAGAGAGGAAGCCCTTTACAAGGCAGAGGAGTGGGTTCAGTGCAGAGAAGAAGTCCTTTACCAGGCAGAAGAATAGGTTAAGTGCAGAGAGGAAGCCACTTACCAGGCAGAACAGTGGAGTCAGTGCAGAGAGGAAGCCCTTTACCAGCAGAAGAGTGGGTTCAATGCAGAGAGGAAGCCCTTTACAAGGCAGAGGAGTGGGTTCAGTGCAGAGAAGAAGTCATTTACCAGGCAGAAGAATAGGTTAAGTGCAGAGAGGAAGCCCTTTACCAGGCAGAAGAGTGGGTTCAGTGCAGAGAGGAAGCCCTTTACCAGGCAGAAGAGTGGATTAAGTGCAAAGAGGAAGCCCTTTACCAGGCAGAAGAGTGGGTTAAGTGCAGAGAGGAAGCCCTTTACCAGCAGAAAAGTGGGTTCAGTGCAGAGAGGAAGACAGTTACCAGACAGAAGAGTGGGTTCAGTGCAGAGAGGAAGACCGTTACCAGACAGAAGAGTGGGTTCCGTGCAGAGAGGAAGCCCTTTATCAGCAGAAGAGTGGGTTCAGTGCAGAGAGGAAGCCCTTTACCAGCAGAAGAGTGGGTTCAGTGCAGAGAGGAAGCCCTTTACAAGGCAGAGGAGTGGGTTCAGTTCAGAGAGGAAGCCCTTTACCAGCAGAAGAGTGGGTTCAGTGCAGAGAGGAAGCCCTTTACAAGGCAGAGGAGTGGGTTCAGTGCAGAGAGGAAGCCCTTTACCAGCAGAAGAGTGAGTTCAGTGCAGAGAGGAAGCCCTTTACAAGGCAGAGGAGTGGGTTCAGTGCAGAGAGGAAGTCCTTTACCAGGCAGAAGAGTGGGTCAAGTGCAGAGAGGAAGCCCTTTACCAGGCAGAAGAGTGGATTAAGTGCAGAGAGGAAGCCCTTTACCAGGCAGAAGAGTGAATTAAGTGCAAAGAGGAAGCCCTTTACCAGGCAGAAAAGTGGAGTCAGTGCAGAGAGGAAGCCCTTTACCAGCAGAAAAGTGGGTTCAGTGCAGAGAGGAAGCCATTTACAAGGCTGAAGAGTGGGTTCAGTGCAGAGACGAAGTCCTTTACCAGGGAGAATAGTGGGTTCAGTGCAGAGAGGAAGCCCTTTACCAGGCAGAAGAGTGGATGAAGTGCAAAGAGGAAGCCCTTTACCAGGCAGAAGAGTGGGTTCAGTGCAGAGAGGAAGCCCTTGACCAGGCAGAAGAGTGGGTTAAGTGCAGAGATGAAGCCCCTTACCAGGCAGAAGAGTGGATTAGGTGCAGAGAGGAAGTCCTTTACCAGGCAGAAGAATAGGTTAAGTGCAGAGAGGAAGCCACTTACCAGGCAGAACAGTGGAGTCAGTGCAGAGAGGAAGCCCTTTACCAGCAGAAGAGTGGGTTCAATGCAGAGAGGAAGCCCTTTACAAGGCAGAGGAGTGGGTTCAGTGCAGAGAAGAAGTCCTTTACCAGGCAGAAGAATAGGTTAAGTGCAGAGAGGAAGCCCTTTACCAGGCAGAAGAGTGGGTTCAGTGCAGAGAGGAAGCCCTTTACCAGGCAGAAGAGTGGATTAAGTGCAAAGAGGAAGCCCTTTACCAGGCAGAAGAGTGGGTTAAGTGCAGAGAGGAAGCCCTTTACCAGGCAGAAAAGTGGGTTCAGTGCAGAGAGGAAGACAGTTACCAGACAGAAGAGTGGGTTCAGTGCAGAGAGGAAGACCGTTACCAGACAGAAGAGTGGGTTAAGTGCAGAGAGGAAGCCCTTTATCAGCAGAAGAGTGGGTTCAGTGCAGAGAGGAAGCCCTTTACCAGGCAGAAGTGTGGATTAAGTGCAGAGAGGAAGCCCTTTACCAGGCAGAAGAGTGGATTAAGTGCAAAGAGGAAGCCCTTAACCAGGCAGAAGAGTGGGTTCAGTGAAGAGAGGAAGCCCTTTACCAGGCAGAAGAGTGGGTTCAGTTCAGAGAGGAAGCCCTTTACCAGACAGAAGAGTGGATTAGGTGCAGAGAGGAAGCCCTTTACCAGGCAGAAGAGTGGGTTCAGTCAGAGGGGAAGCCCTTAACCAGTCAGAAGAGTGGGTTCAGTGCAGAGAGGAAGCCTTTTACGAGACAAAAGAGTGGGTTCAATGCAGAGTGGAGGCCCTTTACCAAGCAGAAGAGTGGGTTCAGTGCAGAGAGGAAGCACTTTACCAGGCAGAAGAGTGGGTTAAGTTCAGAGAGGAAGCCCTTTACCAGACAGAAGAGTGGGTTCAGTGCATAGAGGAAGCCCTTTACAGGGCAGAAGGATGGGTTCAGTGCAGAGAGGAAGCCCTTTACCAGGCAGAAAAGTGGGTTAAGTGCAGAGAGGAAGCCCTTTACCAGGCTGAAGATTGGGTTAAGTCCGGTGAGGAAACCCTTTACCAGACAGAAGAGTGGGTTCAGTGCAGAGAGGAAGCCCTTTATCAGGCAGAAGAGTGGGTTAAGTGCGTAGGGGAAGCCCTTTACCAGGCAGAAGAGTGGGTTCAGTGCAGAGAGGAAGCCCTTTACCAGGCAGAACAGTGGGTTCAGTGCAGAGAGGAAGCCATTTACCAGGCAGAAGAATAGGTTAAGTGCAGTGAGGAAGCCCTTTACTAGGCAGAAGAGTGGGTTAAAAGCAACGAGGAAGCCCTTTACCAGCAGAAGAGTGGGTAAAGTGCAGAGAGGAAGCCCTTTTCCAGGCAGAAGGGTGGGTTACATGCAGTGAGGAAGCCCTTTACCAGACAGAAGAGTGGGTTCAGTGCAAAGAGGAAGCCCTTTACCAGACAAAAGAGTGGGTTCAATGTAGAGAGGAAGCCCTTTACAAGGCAGAGGAGTGGGTTCAGTGCAGAGAGGAAGTCCTTTACCAGGCAGAAGAATAGGTTAAGTGCAGAGAGGAAGCCCTTTACCAGGCAGAAGAGTGGGTTCAGTGCAGAGAGGAAGCCCTTTACCAGGCAGAAAAGTGGGTTAAGTGCGGAGAGGAAGCCCTTTACCAGGCAGAAGAGTGGCTTCAGTGCAGAGAGGAAGCCCTTTACCAGGCAGAAGAGTGGGTTCAGTGCAGAGAGGAAGCCCTTTACCAGGCAGAAGGGTGGGTTAAGTGCGGAGAGGAAGCCCTTTACCAGGCAGAAGAGTGGGTTCAGTGCAGTGAGGAAGCCCTTTACTAGGCAGAAGAGTGGGTTAAGTGCAAAGAGGAAGCCCTTTACCAGCAGAAGAGTGGGTAAAGTGCAGAGAGGAAGCCCTTTACCAGGTAGAAGGGTGGGTTCAGTGCAGAGAGGAAGCCCTTTACCAGGCAGAAGAGTGGGTTAAGTGCAGAGAGGAAGCCCTTTACCAGGCAAAAGATTGGGTTAAGTGCAGCGAGGAAGCCCTTTAACAGACAGAAGAGTGGGTTCAGTGCAGAGAGGAAGCCCTTTGCAAGGCAGAGGAGTGGGTTAAGTGCGGAGGGTAAGCCCTTTACTAGGCAGAAGAGTGGGTTCAGTGCAGAGAGGAAGCCCTTTACCAGGCAGAACAGTGGGTTCAGTGCAGAGAGGAAGCCATTTACCAGGCAGAAGAATAGGTTAAGTGCAGTGAGGAAGCCCTTTACTAGGCAGAAGATTGGGTTAAAATCAAAGAGGAAGCCCTTTACCAGCAGAAGAGTGGGTAAAGTGTAGAGAGGAAGCCCTTTACCAGGCAGAAGGGTGGGTTACATGCAGTGAGGAAGCCCTTTACCAGAAAGAAGAGTGGGTTCAGTGCAAAGAGGAAGCCCTTTACCAGACAAAAGAGTGGGTTCAATGCAGAGAGGAAGACCGTTACCAGACAGAAGAGTGGGTTCAGTGCAGAGAGGAGACCGTTACCAGACAGAAGAGTGGGTTCCGTGCAGAGAGGAAGCCCTTTACCAGCAGAAGAGTGGGTTCAGTGCAGAGAGGAAGCCCTTTACCAGCAGAAGAGTGGGTTCAGTGCAGAGAGGAAGCCCTTTACAAGGCAGAGGAGTAGGTTCAGTGCAGAGAGGAAGCCCTTTACCAGCAGAAGAGTGGGTTCAGTGCTTAGAGGAAGCCCTTTACAAGGCAGAGGAGTGGGTTCAGTGCAGAGAGGAAGCCCTTTACCAGCAGAAGAGTGGGTTCAGTGCAGAGAGGAAGCCCTTTACAAGGCAAAGGAGTGGGTTCAGTGCAGAGAGGAAGTCCTTTACCAGGCAGAAGAGTGGGTTAAGTGCAGAGAGGAAGCCCTTTACCAGGCAGAAGGATGGGTTCAGTGCAGAGAGGAAGCCCTTTACCAGCAGAACAGTGGGTTCAGTGCAGAGAGGAAGCCCTTTACAAGGCGGAAGAGTGGGATCAGTGCAGAGAGGAAGTCCTTTACCAGGGAGAATAGTTGGTTCAGTGCAGAGAGGAAGCACTTTACCAGGCAGAAGAGTGGGTTCAGTGCAGAGAGGAGGCCCTTTACCAGGCAGAAGAGTGGATTAAGTGCAGAGAGGAAGCCCTTTACCAGCAGAAGAGTGGGTTCAATGCAGAGAGGAAGCCCTTTACAAGGCAGAGGAGTGGGTTCAGTGCAGAGAAGAAGTCCTTTACCAGGCAGAAGAATAGGTTAAGTGCAGAGAGGAAGCCACTTACCAGGCAGAACAGTGGAGTCAGTGCAGAGAGGAAGCCCTTTACCAGCAGAAGAGTGGGTTCAATGCAGAGAGGAAGCCCTTTACAAGGCAGAGGAGTGGGTTCAGTGCAGAGAAGAAGTCATTTACCAGGCAGAAGAATAGGTTAAGTGCAGAGAGGAAGCCCTTTACCAGGCAGAAGAGTGGGTTCAGTGCAGAGAGGAAGCCCTTTACCAGGCAGAAGAGTGGATTAAGTGCAAAGAGGAAGCCCTTTACCAGGCAGAAGAGTGGGTTAAGTGCAGAGAGGAAGCCCTTTACCAGCAGAAAAGTGGGTTCAGTGCAGAGAGGAAGACAGTTACCAGACAGAAGAGTGGGTTCAGTGCAGAGAGGAAGACAGTTACCAGACAGAAGAGTGGGTTCCGTGCAGAGAGGAAGCCCTTTATCAGCAGAAGAGTGGGTTCAGTGCAGAGAGGAAGCCCTTTACCAGCAGAAGAGTGGGTTCAGTGCAGAGAGGAAGCCCTTTACAAGGCAGAGGAGTGGGTTCAGTTCAGAGAGGAAGCCCTTTACCAGCAGAAGAGTGGGTTCAGTGCAGAGAGGAAGCCCTTTACAAGGCAGAGGAGTGGGTTCAGTGCAGAGAGGAAGCCCTTTACCAGCAGAAGAGTGAGTTCAGTGCAGAGAGGAAGCCCTTTACAAGGCAGAGGAGTGGGTTCAGTGCAGAGAGGAAGTCCTTTACCAGGCAGAAGAGTGGGTCAAGTGCAGAGAGGAAGCCCTTTACCAGGCAGAAGAGTGGATTAAGTGCAGAGAGGAAGCCCTTTACCAGGCAGAAGAGTGAATTAAGTGCAAAGAGGAAGCCCTTTACCAGGCAGAAAAGTGGAGTCAGTGCAGAGAGGAAGCCCTTTACCAGCAGAAAAGTGGGTTCAGTGCAGAGAGGAAGCCATTTACAAGGCTGAAGAGTGGGTTCAGTGCAGAGACGAAGTCCTTTACCAGGGAGAATAGTGGGTTCAGTGCAGAGAGGAAGCCCTTTACAAGGCAGAGGAGTGGGTTTAGTGCAGAGAGGAAGTCCTTTACCAGGCAGAAGAATAGGTTAAGTGCAGAGAGGAGGCCATTTACCAGGCAGAAGAGTGGATTAAGTGCAGAGAGGAAGCCCTTTACTAGGCAGAAGAGTGAATTAAGTGCAAAGAGGAAGCCCTTTACCAGGCAGAACAGTGGAGTCACTGCAGAGAGGAAGCCCTTTACCAGCAGAAAAGTGGGTTCAGTGCAGAGAGGAAGCCATTTACAAGGCAGAAGTGTGGGTTCAGTGCAGAGAGGAAGTCCTTTACCAGGGAGAAAAGTGGGTTCACTGCAGAGAGGATGGCCTTTACCAGGCAGAAGAGTGGGTTCAGTGCAGAGAGGAAGCCCTTTACCAGGCAGAAGAGTGGGTTAAGTGCAGAGAGGAAGCCCTTTACCAGGCAGAAGAGTGAATTAAGTGCAAAGAGGAAGCCCTTTACCAGGCAGAACAGTGGAGTCAGTGTAGAGAGGAAGCCCTTTACCAGGCAAAAGAGTGGATTAGGTGCAGAGAGGAAGCCCTTTACCAGGCAGAAGAGTGGGTTCAGTGCACAGAGGAAGCCCTTAACCAGGCAGAAGAGTGGGTTCAGTGTGGAGAAGAAGCCCTTTTCCATGCAGAAGAGTAGGTTCAGTTCAGAGCGGAAGCCCTTTATCAAGCAGAAGAGTGGGTTCAGTGCAGAGAGGAAACCCTTTACCAGGCAGAAGAGTGGGTTAAGTGCAGAGAGGAAGCCCTTTACCAGGTAGGAGGATCCGTTCAGTGCAGAGAGGACGCCCTTTACCAGGCAGAAGAGTGGGTTAAGTGCAGAGAGGAAGCCCTTTACCAGGCAGAAGATTGGGTTAAGTGCGGCGAGGAAGCCCTTTAACAGACAGAAGAGTGGGTTCAGTGCAGAGAGGAAGCCCTTTACAAGGCAGAGGAGTGGGTTAAGTGCGGAGGGTAAGCCCTTTACTAGGCAGAAGAGTGGGTTCAGTGCAGAGAGGAAGCCCTTTACCAGGCAGAACAGTGGGTTCAGTGCAGAGAGGAAGCCATTTACCAGGCAGAAGAATAGGTTAAGTGCAGTGAGGAAGCCCTTTACTAGGCAGAAGATTGGGTTAAAAGCAAAGAGGAAGCCCTTTACCAGCAGAAGAGTGGGTAAAGTGTAGAGAGGAAGCCCTTTACCAGGCAGAAGGGTGGGTTCAGTGCAAAGAGGAAGCCCTTTACCAGACAAAAGAGTGGGTTCAATGCAGAGAGGAAGACCGTTACCAGACAGAAGAGTGGGTTCAGTGCAGAGAGGAAGACCGTTACCAGACAGAAGAGTGGGTTCCGTGCAGAGAGGAAGCCCTTTACCAGGCAGAAGTGTGGGTTCAGTGCAGAGAGGAAGCCCTTTACCAGCAGAAGAGTGGGTTCAGTGCAGAGAGGAAGCCCTTTACAAGGCAGAGGAGTGGGTTCAGTGCAGACAGGAAGCCCTTTACCAGCAGAAGAGTGGGTTCAGTGCAGAGAGGAAGCCCTTTACAAGGCAGAGGAGTGGGTTCAGTGCAGAGAGGAAGCCCTTTACCAGCAGAAGAGTGGGTTCAGTGCAGAGAGGAAGCCCTTTACAAGGCAGAGGAGTGGGTTCAGTGCAGAGAGGAAGTCCTTTACCAGGCAGAAGAGTGGGTTAAGTGCAGAGAGGAAGCCCTTTACCAGGCAGAAGGATGGGTTCAGTGCAGAGAGGAAGCCCTTTACCAGCAGAACAGTGGGTTCAGTGCAGAGAGGAAGCCCTTTACAAGGCGGAAGAGTGGGATCAGTGCAGAGAGGAAGTCCTTTACCAGGGAGAATAGTGGGTTCAATGCAGAGAGGAAGCCCTTTAACAGGCAGAAGAGTGGGTTCAGTGCAGAGAGGAAGCCCTTTACCAGGCAGAAGAGTGGATTAAGTGCAGAGAGGAAGCCCTTTACCAGCAGAAGAGTGGGTTCAATGCAGAGAGGAAGCCCTTTACAAGGCAGAGGAGTGGGTTCAGTGCAGAGAGGAAGTCCTTTACCAGGCAGAAGAATAGGTTAAGTGCAGAGAGGAGGCCATTTACCAGGCAGAAGAGTGGATTAAGTGCAGAGAGGAAGCCCTTTACTAGGCAGAAGAGTGAATTAAGTGCAAAGAGGAAGCCCTTTACCAGGCAGAACAGTGGAGTCACTGCAGAGAGGAAGCCCTTTACCAGCAGAAAAGTGGGTTCAGTGCAGAGAGGAAGCCATTTACAAGGCAGAAGTGTGGGTTCAGTGCAGAGAGGAAGTCCTTTACCAGGGAGAAAAGTGGGTTCAGTGCAGAGAGGAAGCCCTTTACAAGGCAGAGGAGTCGGTTAAGTGCGGAGCGGAAGCCCTTTACCAGGCAGAACAGTGGGTTCAGTGCAGAGAGGAAGCCATTTACCAGGCAGAAGAATAGGTTAAGTGCAGTGAGGAAGCCCTTTACTAGGCAGAAGAGTGGGTTAAAAGCAAAGAGGAAGCCCTTTACCAGCAGAAGAGTGGGTAAAGTGCAGAGAGGAAGCCCTTTACCAGGCAGAAGGGTGGGTTACATGCAGTGAGGAAGCCCTTTACCAGACAGAAGAGTGGGTTCAGTGCAAATAGGAAGCCCTTTACCAGACAAAAGAGTGGGTTCAATGCAGAGAGTAGGCCCTTTACCAAGCAGAAGAGTGGGTTCAGTGCAGAGAGGAAGCACTTTACCAGGAGGAAGAGTGGGTTATGTGCAGAGAGGAAGCCCTTTACCAGACAGAAGAGTGTGTTCAGTGCAGAGAAGAAGCCCTTTACAAGGCAGAGGAGTGGGTTCAGTGCAGAGAGGAAGTCCTTTACCAGGCAGAAGAATAGGTTAAGTGCAGAGAGGAAGCCCTTTACCAGGCAGAAGTGTGGATTAAGTGCAGAGAGGAAGCCCTTTACCAGGCAGAAGAGTGGATTAAGTGCAAAGAGGAAGCCCTTAACCAGGCAGAAGAGTGGGTTCAGTGAAGAGAGGAAGCCCTTTACCAGGCAGAAGAGTGGGTTCAGTTCAGAGAGGAAGCCCTTTACCAGACAGAAGAGTGGATTAGGTGCAGAGAGGAAACCCTTTACCAGGCAGAAGAGTGGGTTCAGTCAGAGGGGAAGCCCTTAACCAGTCAGAAGAGTGGGTTCAGTGCAGAGAGGAAGCCCTTTACAAGGCAGAGGAGTGGGTTCAGTGCAGAGAGGAAGCCCTTTACCAGCAGAAGAGTGGGTTCAGTGCAGAGAGGAAGCCCTTTACAAGGCAGAGGAGTGGGTTCAGTGCAGAGAGGAAGTCCTTTACCAGGCAGAAGAGTGGGTTAAGTGCAGAGAGGAAGCCCTTTACCAGGCAGAAGGATGGGTTCAGTGCAGAGAGGAAGCCCTTTACCAGGCAGAAAAGTGGGTTAAGTGCAGAGAGGAAGCCCTTTACCAGGCTGAAGATTGGGTTAAGTCCGGTGAGGAAACCCTTTACCAGACAGAAGAGTGGGTTCAGTGCAGAGAGGAAGCCCTTTACAAGGCAGAGGAGTGGGTTCAGTGCAGACAGGAAGCCCTTTACCAGCAGAAGAGTGGGTTCAGTGCAGAGAGGAAGCCCTTTACAAGGCAGAGGAGTGGGTTCAGTGCAGAGAGGAAGCCCTTTACCAGCAGAAGAGTGGGTTCAGTGCAGAGAGGAAGCCCTTTACAAGGCAGAGGAGTGGGTTCAGTGCAGAGAGGAAGTCCTTTACCAGGCAGAAGAGTGGGTTAAGTGCAGAGAGGAAGCCCTTTACCAGGCAGAAGGATGGGTTCAGTGCAGAGAGGAAGCCCTTTACCAGCAGAACAGTGGGTTCAGTGCAGAGAGGAAGCCCTTTACAAGGCGGAAGAGTGGGATCAGTGCAGAGAGGAAGTCCTTTACCAGGGAGAATAGTGGGTTCAATGCAGAGAGGAAGCCCTTTAACAGGCAGAAGAGTGGGTTCAGTGCAGAGAGGAAGCCCTTTACCAGGCAGAAGAGTGGATTAAGTGCAGAGAGGAAGCCCTTTACCAGCAGAAGAGTGGGTTCAATGCAGAGAGGAAGCCCTTTACAAGGCAGAGGAGTGGGTTCAGTGCAGAGAGGAAGTCCTTTACCAGGCAGAAGAATAGGTTAAGTGCAGAGAGGAGGCCATTTACCAGGCAGAAGAGTGGATTAAGTGCAGAGAGGAAGCCCTTTACTAGGCAGAAGAGTGAATTAAGTGCAAAGAGGAAGCCCTTTACCAGGCAGAACAGTGGAGTCACTGCAGAGAGGAAGCCCTTTACCAGCAGAAAAGTGGGTTCAGTGCAGAGAGGAAGCCATTTACAAGGCAGAAGTGTGGGTTCAGTGCAGAGAGGAAGTCCTTTACCAGGGAGAAAAGTGGGTTCAGTGCAGAGAGGAAGCCCTTTACAAGGCAGAGGAGTCGGTTAAGTGCGGAGCGGAAGCCCTTTACCAGGCAGAACAGTGGGTTCAGTGCAGAGAGGAAGCCATTTACCAGGCAGAAGAATAGGTTAAGTGCAGTGAGGAAGCCCTTTACTAGGCAGAAGAGTGGGTTAAAAGCAAAGAGGAAGCCCTTTACCAGCAGAAGAGTGGGTAAAGTGCAGAGAGGAAGCCCTTTACCAGGCAGAAGGGTGGGTTACATGCAGTGAGGAAGCCCTTTACCAGACAGAAGAGTGGGTTCAGTGCAAATAGGAAGCCCTTTACCAGACAAAAGAGTGGGTTCAATGCAGAGAGTAGGCCCTTTACCAAGCAGAAGAGTGGGTTCAGTGCAGAGAGGAAGCACTTTACCAGGAGGAAGAGTGGGTTATGTGCAGAGAGGAAGCCCTTTACCAGACAGAAGAGTGTGTTCAGTGCAGAGAAGAAGCCCTTTACAAGGCAGAGGAGTGGGTTCAGTGCAGAGAGGAAGTCCTTTACCAGGCAGAAGAATAGGTTAAGTGCAGAGAGGAAGCCCTTTACCAGGCAGAAGTGTGGATTAAGTGCAGAGAGGAAGCCCTTTACCAGGCAGAAGAGTGGATTAAGTGCAAAGAGGAAGCCCTTAACCAGGCAGAAGAGTGGGTTCAGTGAAGAGAGGAAGCCCTTTACCAGGCAGAAGAGTGGGTTCAGTTCAGAGAGGAAGCCCTTTACCAGACAGAAGAGTGGATTAGGTGCAGAGAGGAAACCCTTTACCAGGCAGAAGAGTGGGTTCAGTCAGAGGGGAAGCCCTTAACCAGTCAGAAGAGTGGGTTCAGTGCAGAGAGGAAGCCCTTTACGAGACAAAAGAGTGGGTTCAATGCAGAGTGGAGGCCCTTTACCAAGCAGAAGAGTGGGTTCAGTGCAGAGAGGAAGCACTTTACCAGGCAGAAGAGTGGGTTAAGTTCAGAGAGGAAGCCCTTTACCAGACAGAAGAGTGGGTTCAGTGCATAGAGGAAGCCCTTTACAGGGCAGAAGGATGGGTTCAGTGCAGAGAGGAAGCCCTTTACCAGGCAGAAAAGTGGGTTAAGTGCAGAGAGGAAGCCCTTTACCAGGCTGAAGATTGGGTTAAGTCCGGTGAGGAAACCCTTTACCAGACAGAAGAGTGGGTTCAGTGCAGAGAGGAAGCCCTTTATCAGGCAGAAGAGTGGGTTAAGTGCGTAGAGGAAGCCCTTTACCAGGCAGAAGAGTGGGTTCAGTGCAGAGAGGAAGCCCTTTACCAGGCAGAACAGTGGGTTCAGTGCAGAGAGGAAGCCATTTACCAGGCAGAAGAATAGGTTAAGTGCAGTGAGGAAGCCCTTTACTAGGCAGAAGAGTGGGTTAAAAGCAACGAGGAAGCCCTTTACCAGCAGAAGAGTGGGTAAAGTGCAGAGAGGAAGCCCTTTTCCAGGCAGAAGGGTGGGTTACATGCAGTGAGGAAGCCCTTTACCAGACAGAAGAGTGGGTTCAGTGCAAAGAGGAAGCCCTTTACCAGACAAAAGAGTGGGTTCAATGCAGAGAGGAAGCCCTTTACAAGGCAGAGGAGTGGGTTCAGTGCAGAGAGGAAGTCCTTTACCAGGCAGAAGAATAGGTTAAGTGCAGAGAGGAAGCCCTTTACCAGGCAGAAGAGTGGGTTCAGTGCAGAGAGGAAGCCCTTTACCAGGCAGAAAAGTGGGTTAAGTGCGGAGAGGAAGCCCTTTACCAGGCAGAAGAGTGGGTTCAGTGCAGAGAGGAAGCCCTTTACCAGGCAGAAGAGTGGGTTCAGTGCAGAGAGGAAGCCCTTTACCAGGCAGAAGGGTGGGTTAAGTGCGGAGAGGAAGCCCTTTACCAGGCAGAAGAGTGGGTTCAGTGCAGGGAGGAAGCCCTTTACTAGGCAGAAGAGTGGGTTAAGTGCAAAGAGGAAGCCCTTTACCAGCAGAAGAGTGGGTAAAGTGCAGAGAGGAAGCCCTTTACCAGGTAGAAGGGTGGGTTCAGTGCAGAGAGGAAGCCCTTTACCAGGCAGAAGAGTGGGTTAAGTGCAGAGAGGAAGCCCTTTACCAGGCAAAAGATTGGGTTAAGTGCAGCGAGGAAGCCCTTTAACAGACAGAAGAGTGGGTTCAGTGCAGAGAGGAAGCCCTTTGCAAGGCAGAGGAGTGGGTTAAGTGCGGAGGGTAAGCCCTTTACTAGGCAGAAGAGTGGGTTCAGTGCAGAGAGGAAGCCCTTTACCAGGCAGAACAGTGGGTTCAGTGCAGAGAGGAAGCCATTTACCAGGCAGAAGAATAGGTTAAGTGCAGTGAGGAAGCCCTTTACTAGGCAGAAGATTGGGTTAAAAGCAAAGAGGAAGCCCTTTACCAGCAGAAGAGTGGGTAAAGTGTAGAGAGGAAGCCCTTTACCAGGCAGAAGGGTGGGTTACATGCAGTGAGGAAGCCCTTTACCAGACAGAAGAGTGGGTTCAGTGCAAAGAGGAAGCCCTTTACCAGACAAAAGAGTGGGTTCAATGCAGAGAGGAAGACCGTTACCAGACAGAAGAGTGGGTTCAGTGCAGAGAGGAGACCGTTACCAGACAGAAGAGTGGGTTCCGTGCAGAGAGGAAGCCCTTTACCAGCAGAAGAGTGGGTTCAGTGCAGAGAGGAAGCCCTTTACCAGCAGAAGAGTGGGTTCAGTGCAGAGAGGAAGCCCTTTACAAGGCAGAGGAGTAGGTTCAGTGCAGAGAGGAAGCCCTTTACCAGCAGAAGAGTGGGTTCAGTGCTTAGAGGAAGCCCTTTACAAGGCAGAGGAGTGGGTTCAGTGCAGAGAGGAAGCCCTTTACCAGCAGAAGAGTGGGTTCAGTGCAGAGAGGAAGCCCTTTACAAGGCAAAGGAGTGGGTTCAGTGCAGAGAGGAAGTCGTTTACCAGGCAGAAGAGTGGGTTAAGTGCAGAGAGGAAGCCCTTTACCAGGCAGAAGGATGGGTTCAGTGCAGAGAGGAAGCCCTTTACCAGCAGAACAGTGGGTTCAGTGCAGAGAGGAAGCCCTTTACAAGGCGGAAGAGTGGGATCAGTGCAGAGAGGAAGTCCTTTACCAGGGAGAATAGTGGGTTCAGTGCAGAGAGGAAGCACTTTACCAGGCAGAAGAGTGGGTTCAGTGCAGAGAGGAGGCCCTTTACCAGGCAGAAGAGTGGATTAAGTGCAGAGAGGAAGCCCTTTACCAGCAGAAGAGTGGGTTCAATGCAGAGAGGAAGCCCTTTACAAGGCAGAGGAGTGGGTTCAGTGCAGAGAAGAAGTCCTTTACCAGGCAGAAGAATAGGTTAAGTGCAGAGAGGAAGCCACTTACCAGGCAGAACAGTGGAGTCAGTGCAGAGAGGAAGCCCTTTACCAGCAGAAGAGTGGGTTCAATGCAGAGAGGAAGCCCTTTACAAGGCAGAGGAGTGGGTTCAGTGCAGAGAAGAAGTCATTTACCAGGCAGAAGAATAGGTTAAGTGCAGAGAGGAAGCCCTTTACCAGGCAGAAGAGTGGGTTCAGTGCAGAGAGGAAGCCCTTTACCAGGCAGAAGAGTGGATTAAGTGCAAAGAGGAAGCCCTTTACCAGGCAGAAGAGTGGGTTAAGTGCAGAGAGGAAGCCCTTTACCAGCAGAAAAGTGGGTTCAGTGCAGAGAGGAAGACAGTTACCAGACAGAAGAGTGGGTTCAGTGCAGAGAGGAAGACCGTTACCAGACAGAAGAGTGGGTTCCGTGCAGAGAGGAAGCCCTTTATCAGCAGAAGAGTGGGTTCAGTGCAGAGAGGAAGCCCTTTACCAGCAGAAGAGTGGGTTCAGTGCAGAGAGGAAGCCCTTTACAAGGCAGAGGAGTGGGTTCAGTTCAGAGAGGAAGCCCTTTACCAGCAGAAGAGTGGGTTCAGTGCAGAGAGGAAGCCCTTTACAAGGCAGAGGAGTGGGTTCAGTGCAGAGAGGAAGCCCTTTACCAGCAGAAGAGTGAGTTCAGTGCAGAGAGGAAGCCCTTTACAAGGCAGAGGAGTGGGTTCAGTGCAGAGAGGAAGTCCTTTACCAGGCAGAAGAGTGGGTCAAGTGCAGAGAGGAAGCCCTTTACCAGGCAGAAGAGTGGATTAAGTGCAGAGAGGAAGCCCTTTACCAGGCAGAAGAGTGAATTAAGTGCAAAGAGGAAGCCCTTTACCAGGCAGAAAAGTGGAGTCAGTGCAGAGAGGAAGCCCTTTACCAGCAGAAAAGTGGGTTCAGTGCAGAGAGGAAGCCATTTACAAGGCTGAAGAGTGGGTTCAGTGCAGAGACGAAGTCCTTTACCAGGGAGAATAGTGGGTTCAGTGCAGAGAGGAAGCCCTTTACCAGGCAGAAGAGTGGATGAAGTGCAAAGAGGAAGCCCTTTACCAGGCAGAAGAGTGGGTTCAGTGCAGAGAGGAAGCCCTTGACCAGGCAGAAGAGTGGGTTAAGTGCAGAGATGAAGCCCCTTACCAGGCAGAAGAGTGGATTAGGTGCAGAGAGGAAGTCCTTTACCAGGCAGAAGAATAGGTTAAGTGCAGAGAGGAAGCCACTTACCAGGCAGAACAGTGGAGTCAGTGCAGAGAGGAAGCCCTTTACCAGCAGAAGAGTGGGTTCAATGCAGAGAGGAAGCCCTTTACAAGGCAGAGGAGTGGGTTCAGTGCAGAGAAGAAGTCCTTTACCAGGCAGAAGAATAGGTTAAGTGCAGAGAGGAAGCCCTTTACCAGGCAGAAGAGTGGGTTCAGTGCAGAGAGGAAGCCCTTTACCAGGCAGAAGAGTGGATTAAGTGCAAAGAGGAAGCCCTTTACCAGGCAGAAGAGTGGGTTAAGTGCAGAGAGGAAGCCCTTTACCAGGCAGAAAAGTGGGTTCAGTGCAGAGAGGAAGACAGTTACCAGACAGAAGAGTGGGTTCAGTGCAGAGAGGAAGACCGTTACCAGACAGAAGAGTGGGTTAAGTGCAGAGAGGAAGCCCTTTATCAGCAGAAGAGTGGGTTCAGTGCAGAGAGGAAGCCCTTTACCAGGCAGAAGTGTGGATTAAGTGCAGAGAGGAAGCCCTTTACCAGGCAGAAGAGTGGATTAAGTGCAAAGAGGAAGCCCTTAACCAGGCAGAAGAGTGGGTTCAGTGAAGAGAGGAAGCCCTTTACCAGGCAGAAGAGTGGGTTCAGTTCAGAGAGGAAGCCCTTTACCAGACAGAAGAGTGGATTAGGTGCAGAGAGGAAGCCCTTTACCAGGCAGAAGAGTGGGTTCAGTCAGAGGGGAAGCCCTTAACCAGTCAGAAGAGTGGGTTCAGTGCAGAGAGGAAGCCCTTTACGAGACAAAAGAGTGGGTTCAATGCAGAGTGGAGGCCCTTTACCAAGCAGAAGAGTGGGTTCAGTGCAGAGAGGAAGCACTTTACCAGGCAGAAGAGTGGGTTAAGTTCAGAGAGGAAGCCCTTTACCAGACAGAAGAGTGGGTTCAGTGCATAGAGGAAGCCCTTTACAGGGCAGAAGGATGGGTTCAGTGCAGAGAGGAAGCCCTTTACCAGGCAGAAAAGTGGGTTAAGTGCAGAGAGGAAGCCCTTTACCAGGCTGAAGATTGGGTTAAGTCCGGTGAGGAAACCCTTTACCAGACAGAAGAGTGGGTTCAGTGCAGAGAGGAAGCCCTTTATCAGGCAGAAGAGTGGGTTAAGTGCGTAGGGGAAGCCCTTTACCAGGCAGAAGAGTGGGTTCAGTGCAGAGAGGAAGCCCTTTACCAGGCAGAACAGTGGGTTCAGTGCAGAGAGGAAGCCATTTACCAGGCAGAAGAATAGGTTAAGTGCAGTGAGGAAGCCCTTTACTAGGCAGAAGAGTGGGTTAAAAGCAACGAGGAAGCCCTTTACCAGACAAAAGAGTGGGTTCAATGTAGAGAGGAAGCCCTTTACAAGGCAGAGGAGTGGGTTAAGTGCAGAGAGGAAGTCCTTTACCAGGCAGAAGAATAGGTTAAGTGCAGAGAGGAAGCCCTTTACCAGGCAGAAGAGTGGGTTCAGTGCAGAGAGGAAGCCCTTTACCAGGCAGAAAAGTGGGTTAAGTGCGGAGAGGAAGCCCTTTACCAGGCAGAAGAGTGGCTTCAGTGCAGAGAGGAAGCCCTTTACCAGGCAGAAGAGTGGGTTCAGTGCAGAGAGGAAGCCCTTTACCAGGCAGAAGGGTGGGTTAAGTGCGGAGAGGAAGCCCTTTACCAGGCAGAAGAGTGGGTTCAGTGCAGTGAGGAAGCCCTTTACTAGGCAGAAGAGTGGGTTAAGTGCAAAGAGGAAGCCCTTTACCAGCAGAAGAGTGGGTAAAGTGCAGAGAGGAAGCCCTTTACCAGGTAGAAGGGTGGGTTCAGTGCAGAGAGGAAGCCCTTTACCAGGCAGAAGAGTGGGTTAAGTGCAGAGAGGAAGCCCTTTACCAGGCAAAAGATTGGGTTAAGTGCAGCGAGGAAGCCCTTTAACAGACAGAAGAGTGGGTTCAGTGCAGAGAGGAAGCCCTTTGCAAGGCAGAGGAGTGGGTTAAGTGCGGAGGGTAAGCCCTTTATTAGGCAGAAGAGTGGGTTCAGTGCAGAGAGGAAGCCCTTTACCAGGCAGAACAGTGGGTTCAGTGCAGAGAGGAAGCCATTTACCAGGCAGAAGAATAGGTTAAGTGCAGTGAGGAAGCCCTTTACTAGGCAGAAGATTGGGTTAAAATCAAAGAGGAAGCCCTTTACCAGCAGAAGAGTGGGTAAAGTGTAGAGAGGAAGCCCTTTACCAGGCAGAAGGGTGGGTTACATGCAGTGAGGAAGCCCTTTACCAGAAAGAAGAGTGGGTTCAGTGCAAAGAGGAAGCCCTTTACCAGACAAAAGAGTGGGTTCAATGCAGAGAGGAAGACCGTTACCAGACAGAAGAGTGGGTTCAGTGCAGAGAGGAGACCGTTACCAGACAGAAGAGTGGGTTCCGTGCAGAGAGGAAGCCCTTTACCAGCAGAAGAGTGGGTTCAGTGCAGAGAGGAAGCCCTTTACCAGCAGAAGAGTGGGTTCAGTGCAGAGAGGAAGCCCTTTACAAGGCAGAGGAGTAGGTTCAGTGCAGAGAGGAAGCCCTTTACCAGCAGAAGAGTGGGTTCAGTGCTTAGAGGAAGCCCTTTACAAGGCAGAGGAGTGGGTTCAGTGCAGAGAGGAAGCCCTTTACCAGCAGAAGAGTGGGTTCAGTGCAGAGAGGAAGCCCTTTACAAGGCAAAGGAGTGGGTTCAGTGCAGAGAGGAAGTCCTTTACCAGGCAGAAGAGTGGGTTAAGTGCAGAGAGGAAGCCCTTTACCAGGCAGAAGGATGGGTTCAGTGCAGAGAGGAAGCCCTTTACCAGCAGAACAGTGGGTTCAGTGCAGAGAGGAAGCCCTTTACAAGGCGGAAGAGTGGGATCAGTGCAGAGAGGAAGTCCTTTACCAGGGAGAATAGTTGGTTCAGTGCAGAGAGGAAGCACTTTACCAGGCAGAAGAGTGGGTTCAGTGCAGAGAGGAGGCCCTTTACCAGGCAGAAGAGTGGATTAAGTGCAGAGAGGAAGCCCTTTACCAGCAGAAGAGTGGGTTCAATGCAGAGAGGAAGCCCTTTACAAGGCAGAGGAGTGGGTTCAGTGCAGAGAAGAAGTCCTTTACCAGGCAGAAGAATAGGTTAAGTGCAGAGAGGAAGCCACTTACCAGGCAGAACAGTGGAGTCAGTGCAGAGAGGAAGCCCTTTACCAGCAGAAGAGTGGGTTCAATGCAGAGAGGAAGCCCTTTACAAGGCAGAGGAGTGGGTTCAGTGCAGAGAAGAAGTCATTTACCAGGCAGAAGAATAGGTTAAGTGCAGAGAGGAAGCCCTTTACCAGGCAGAAGAGTGGGTTCAGTGCAGAGAGGAAGCCCTTTACCAGGCAGAAGAGTGGATTAAGTGCAAAGAGGAAGCCCTTTACCAGGCAGAAGAGTGGGTTAAGTGCAGAGAGGAAGCCCTTTACCAGCAGAAAAGTGGGTTCAGTGCAGAGAGGAAGACAGTTACCAGACAGAAGAGTGGGTTCAGTGCAGAGAGGAAGACAGTTACCAGACAGAAGAGTGGGTTCCGTGCAGAGAGGAAGCCCTTTATCAGCAGAAGAGTGGGTTCAGTGCAGAGAGGAAGCCCTTTACCAGCAGAAGAGTGGGTTCAGTGCAGAGAGGAAGCCCTTTACAAGGCAGAGGAGTGGGTTCAGTTCAGAGAGGAAGCCCTTTACCAGCAGAAGAGTGGGTTCAGTGCAGAGAGGAAGCCCTTTACAAGGCAGAGGAGTGGGTTCAGTGCAGAGAGGAAGCCCTTTACCAGCAGAAGAGTGAGTTCAGTGCAGAGAGGAAGCCCTTTACAAGGCAGAGGAGTGGGTTCAGTGCAGAGAGGAAGTCCTTTACCAGGCAGAAGAGTGGGTCAAGTGCAGAGAGGAAGCCCTTTACCAGGCAGAAGAGTGGATTAAGTGCAGAGAGGAAGCCCTTTACCAGGCAGAAGAGTGAATTAAGTGCAAAGAGGAAGCCCTTTACCAGGCAGAAAAGTGGAGTCAGTGCAGAGAGGAAGCCCTTTACCAGCAGAAAAGTGGGTTCAGTGCAGAGAGGAAGCCATTTACAAGGCTGAAGAGTGGGTTCAGTGCAGAGACGAAGTCCTTTACCAGGGAGAATAGTGGGTTCAGTGCAGAGAGGAAGCCCTTTACCAGGCAGAAGAGTGGATGAAGTGCAAAGAGGAAGCCCTTTACCAGGCAGAAGAGTGGGTTCAGTGCAGAGAGGAAGCCCTTGACCAGGCAGAAGAGTGGGTTAAGTGCAGAGATGAAGCCCCTTACCAGGCAGAAGAGTGGGTTCAGTGCAGAGAGGAAGCCCTTGACCAGGCAGAAGAGTGGGTTAAGTGCAGAGATGAAGCCCCTTACCAGGCAGAAGAGTGGATTAGGTGCAGAGAGGAAGTCCTTTACCAGGCAGAAGAATAGGTTAAGTGCAGAGAGGAAGCCACTTACCAGGCAGAACAGTGGAGTCAGTGCAGAGAGGAAGCCCTTTACCAGCAGAAGAGTGGGTTCAATGCAGAGAGGAAGCCCTTTACAAGGCAGAGGAGTGGGTTCAGTGCAGAGAAGAAGTCCTTTACCAGGCAGAAGAATAGGTTAAGTGCAGAGAGGAAGCCCTTTACCAGGCAGAAGAGTGGGTTCAGTGCAGAGAGGAAGCCCTTTACCAGGCAGAAGAGTGGATTAAGTGCAAAGAGGAAGCCCTTTACCAGGCAGAAGAGTGGGTTAAGTGCAGAGAGGAAGCCCTTTACCAGGCAGAAAAGTGGGTTCAGTGCAGAGAGGAAGACAGTTACCAGACAGAAGAGTGGGTTCAGTGCAGAGAGGAAGACCGTTACCAGACAGAAGAGTGGGTTAAGTGCAGAGAGGAAGCCCTTTATCAGCAGAAGAGTGGGTTCAGTGCAGAGAGGAAGCCCTTTACCAGCAGAAGAGTGGGTTCAGTGCAGAGAGGAAGCCCTTTACAAGGCAGAGGAGTGGGTTCAGTTCAGAGAGGAAGCCCTTTACCAGCAGAAGAGTGGGTTCAGTGCAGAGAGGAAGCCCTTTACAAGGCAGAGGAGTGGGTTCAGTGCAGAGAGGAAGCCCTTTACCAGCAGAAGAGTGGGTTCAGTGCAGAGAGGAAGCCCTTTACAAGGCAGAGGAGTGGGTTCAGTGCAGAGAGGAAGTCCTTTACCAGGCAGAAGAGTGGGTCAAGTGCAGAGAGGAAGCCCTTTACCAGGCAGAAGAGTGGATTAAGTGCAGAGAGGAAGCCCTTTACCAGGCAGAAGAGTGAATTAAGTGCAAAGAGGAAGCCCTTTACCAGGCAGAAAAGTGGAGTCAGTGCAGAGAGGAAGCCCTTTACCAGCAGAAAAGTGGGTTCAGTGCAGAGAGAAAGCCATTTACAAGGCGGAAGAGTGGGTTCAGTGCAGAGACGAAGTCCTTTACCAGGGAGAATAGTGGGTTCACTGCAGAGAGGAAGCCCTTTACCAGGCAGAAGAGTCGGTTCAGTGCAGAGAGGAAGCCCTTTACCAGGCAGAAGAGTGGATGAAGTGCAAAGAGGAAGCCCTTTACCAGGCAGAAGAGTGGGTTCAGCGCAGAGAGGAAGCCCTTGACCAGGCAGAAGAGTGGGTTAAGTGCAGAGATGAAGCCCCTTACCAGGCAGAAGAGTGGATTAGGTGCAGAGAGGGAGCCCTTTACCAGGCAGAAGAGTGGGTTCAGTGCACAGAGGAAGCCCTTAACCAGGCAGAAGAGTGGGTTCAGTGCAGAGAGGAAGCCATTAACCAGGCAGAAGAATAGGTTAAGTGCAGAGAGGAAGCCATTTACCAGGCAGAAGAGTGGATTAAGTGCAGAGAGGAAGCCCTTTACCAGGCAGAAGAGTGAATTAAGTGCAAAGAGGAAGCCCTTTACCAGGCAGAACAGTGGAGTCAGTGCAGAGAGGAAGCCCTTTACCAGCAGAAAAGTGGGTTCAGTGCAGAGACAAAGCCATTTACAAGGCAGAAGAGTGGGTTCAGTGCAGAGAGGAAGTCCTTTACCAGGGAGAATAGTGGGTTCACTGCAGAGAGGAAGCCCTTTACCAGGCAGAAGAGTGGGTTCAGTGCAGAGAGGAAGCCCTGTACCAGGCAGAAGAGTGGATTAAGTGCAAAGAGGAAGGCCTTTACCAGGCAGAAGAATAGGTTAAGTGCAGAGAGGAAGCCCTTTACCAGCAGAAGAGTGGGTTCAGTGCAGAGAGGAAGACCGTTACCAGACAGAAGAGTGGGTTCAGTGCAGAGAGGAAGACCGTTACCAGACAGAAGAGTGGGTTCCGTGCAGAGAGGAAGCCCTTTACCAGCAGAAGAGTGGGTTCAGTGCAGAGAGGAAGCCCTTTACCAGCAGAAGAGTGGGTTCAGTGCAGAGAGGAAGCCTTTTACAAGGCAGAGGAGTGGGTTCAGTGCAGAGAGGAAGTTCTTTACGAGGCAGAAGAGTGGGTTAAGTGCAGAGAGGAAGCCCTTTACCAGGCAGAAGGATGGGTCCAGTGCAGAGAGGAAGCCCTTTACCAGCAGAACAGTGGGTTCAGTGCAGAGAGGAAGCCCTTTACAAGGCGGAAGAGTGGGTTCAGTGCAGATAGGAAGTCCTTTACCAGGGAGAGTAGTGGGTTCAGTGCAGAGAGGAAGCCCTTTACCAGGCAGAAGAGTGGGTTCAGTGCAGAGAGGAAGCCCTTTACCAGGCAGAAGAGTGGATTAAGTGCAGAGAGGAAGCCCTTTACCAGCAGATGAGTGGGTTCAATGCAGAGAGGAAGCCCTTTACAAGGCAGAGGAGTGGGTTCAGTGCAGAGAGGAAGTCCTTTACCAGGCAGAAGAATAGGTTAAGTGCAGAGAGGAAGCCCTTTACCAGGCAGAACAGTGAATTAAGTGCAAAGAGGAAGCCCTTTACCAGGCAGAACAGTGGAGTCAGTGCAGAGAGGAAGCCCTTTACCAGGCAAAAGAGTGGATTAGGTGCAGAGAGGAAGCCCTTTACCAGGCAGAAGAGTGGGTTCAGTGCACAGAGGAAGCCCTTAACCAGGCAGAAGAGTGGGTTCAGTGTGGAGAGGAAGCCCTTTTCCAGGCAGAACAGTGGGTTCAGTTCAGAGAGGAAACCCTTTATCAAGCAGAAGAGTGGGTTCAGTGCAGAGAGGAAACCCTTTACCAGGCAGAAGAGTGGGTTAAGTGCAGAGAGGAAGCCCTTTACCAGGTAGAAGGATGGGTTCAGTGCAGAGAGGAAGCCCTTTACCAGGCAGAAGAGTGGGTTAAGTGCAGAGAGGAAGCCCTTTACCAGGCAGAAGATTGGGTTAAGTGCGACGAGGAAGCCCTTTAACAGACAGAAGAGTGGGTTCAGTGCAGAGAGGAAGCCCTTTACAAGGCAGAGGAGTGGGTTAAGTGCGGAGGGTAAGCCCTTTACTAGGCAGAAGAGTGGGTTCAGTGCAGAGAGGAAGCCCTTTACCAGGCAGAACAGTGGGTTCAGTGCAGAGAGGAAGCCATTTACCAGGCAGAAGAATAGGTTAAGTGCAGTGAGGAAGCCCTTTACTAGGCAGAAGATTGGGTTAAAAGCAAAGAGGAAGCCCTTTACCAGCAGAAGAGTGGGTAAAGTGTAGAGAGGAAGCCCTTTACCAGGCAGAAGGGTGGGTTACATGCAGTGAGGAAGCCCTTTACCAGACAGAAGAGTGGGTTCAGTGCAAAGAGGAAGCCCTTTACCAGACAAAAGAGTGGGTTCAATGCAGAGAGGAAGACCGTTACCAGACAGAAGAGTGGGTTCAGTGCAGAGAGGAAGCCCTTTACAAGGCGGAGGAGTGGGTTAAGTGCAGAGGGTATGCCCTTTACTAGGCAGAAGAGTGGGTTCAGTGCAGAGAGGAAGCCCTTTACCAGGCAGAACAGTGGGTTCAGTGCAGAGAGGAAGCCATTTACCAGGCAGAAGAATAGGTTAAGTGCAGTGAGGAAACCCTTTACTAGGCAGAAGTTTGGGTTAAAAGCAAAGAGGAAGCCCTTTACCAGCAGAAGAGTGGGTAAAGTGTAGAGAGGAAGCCCTTTACCAGGCAGAAGAGTGGGTTCAGTGCAGAGAGGAAGCCCTTGACCAGGCAGAAGAGTGGGTTTAGTGCAGAGATGAAGCCCCTTACCAGGCAGAAGAGTGGATTCATTGTGGAGGGGAAGCCCTTTACCTGGCAGAAGAGTGGGTTCAGTTCAGAGAGGAAGCCCTTTACCAGGCAAAAGAGTGGATTAGGTGCAGAGAGGAAGCCCTTTACCAGGCAGAAGAGTGGGTTCAGTGCACAGAGGAAGCCCTTAACCAGGCAGAAGAGTGGGTTCAGTGCACAGAGGAAGCCATTAACCAGGCAGAAAAATAGGTTAAGTGCAGAGAGGAAGCCATTTACCAGGCAGAAGAGTGGATTAAGTGCAGAGAGGAAGCCCTTTACCAGGGAGAAGAGTGAATTAAGTGCAAAGAGGAAGCCCTTTACCAGGCAGAACAGTGGAGTCAGTGCAGAGAGGAAGCCCTTTACCAGCAGAAAAGTGGGTTCAGTGCAGAGAGGAAGCCATTTACAAGGCAGAAGAGTGGGTTCAGTGCAGAGAGGAAGTCCTTTACCAGGGAGAATAGTGGGTTCACTGCAGAGAGGAAGCCCTTTACCAGGCAGAAGAGTGGGTTCAGTGCAGAGAGGAAGCCCTGTACCAGGCAGAAGAGTGGATTAAGTGCAAAGAGGAAGGCCTTTACCAGGCAGAAGAATAGGTTAAGTGCAGAGAGGAAGCCCTTTACCAGCAGAAGAGTGGGTTCAGTGCAGAGAGGAAGACCGTTACCAGACAGAAGAGTGGGTTCAGTGCAGAGAGGAAGACCGTTACCAGACAGAAGAGTGGGTTCCGTGCAGAGAGGAAGCCCTTTACCAGCAGAAGAGTGGGTTCAGTGCAGTGAGGAAGCCCTTTACCAGCAGAAGAGTGGGTTCAGTGCAGAGAGGAAGCCCTTTACAAGGCAGAGGAGTGGGTTCAGTGCAGAAAGGAAGTCCTTTACCAGGCAGAAGAGTGGGTTAAGTGCAGAGAGGAAGCCCTTTACCAGGCAGAAGGATGGGTTCAGTGCAGAGAGGAAGCCATTTACAAGGCAGAAGAGTGGGTTCAGTGCAGAGAGGAAGTCCTTTACCAGGGAGAATAGTGGGTTCACTGCAGAGAGGAAGCCCTTTACCAGGCAGAAGAGTGGGTTCAGTGCAGAGAGGAAGCCCTGTACCAGGCAGAAGAGTGGATTAAGTGCAAAGAGGAAGGTCTTTACCAGGCAGAAGAATAGGTTAAGTGCAGAGAGGAAGCCCTTTACCAGCAGAAGAGTGGGTTCAGTGCAGAGAGGAAGACCGTTACCAGACAGAAGAGTGGGTTCAGTGCAGAGAGGAAGACCGTTACCAGACAGAAGAGTGGGTTCCGTGCAGAGAGGAAGCCCTTTACCAGCAGAAGAGTGGGTTCAGTGCAGTGAGGAAGCCCTTTACCAGCAGAAGAGTGGGTTCAGTGCAGAGAGGAAGCCCTTTACAAGGCAGAGGAGTGGGTTCAGTGCAGAAAGGAAGTCCTTTACCAGGCAGAAGAGTGGGTTAAGTGCAGAGAGGAAGCCCTTTACCAGGCAGAAGGATGGGTTCAGTGCAGAGAGGAAGCCCTTTACCAGCAGAACAGCGGGTTCAGTGCAGAGAGGAAGCCCTTTACAAGGCAGAGGAGTGGGTTCAGTGCAGAGAGGAAGTTCTTTACGAGGCAGAAGAGTGAGTTAAGTGCAGAGAGGAAGCCCTTTACCAGGCAGAAGGATGGGTTCAGTGCAGAGAGGAAGCCCTTTACCAGCAGAACAGTAGGTTCAGTGCAGAGAGGAAGCCCTTTACAAGGCGGAAGAGTGGGTTCAGTGCAGATAGGAAGTCCTTTACCAGGGAGAGTAGTGGGTTCAGTGCAGAGAGGAAGCCCTTTACCAGGCAGAAGAGTGGGTTCAGTGCAGAGAGGAAGCCCTTTACCAGGCAGAAGAGTGGATTAAGTGCAGAGAGGAAGCCCTTTACCAGCAGATGAGTGGGTTCTATGCAGAGAGGAAGCCCTTTACAAGGCAGAGGAGTGGGTTCAGTGCAGAGAGGAAGTCCTTTACCAGGCAGAAGAATAGGTCAAGTGCAGAGAGGAAGCCATGTACCAGGCAGAAGAGTGGATTAAGTGCAGAGAGGAAGCCCTTTACCAGGCAGAAGAGTGAATTAAGTGCAAAGAGGAAGCCCTTTACCAGGCAGAACAGTGGAGTCAGTGCAGAGAGGACGCCCTTTACCAGGCAAAAGAGTGGATTAGGTGCAGAGAGGAAGCCCTTAACCAGGCAGAAGAGTGGGTTCAGTGTGGAGAGGAAGCCCTTTTCCAGGCAGAAGAGTGGGTTCAGTTCAGAGAGGAAGCCCTTTATCAAGCAGAAGAGTGGGTTCAGTGCAGAGAGGAAACCCTTTACCAGGCAGAAGAGTTGGTTAAGTGCAGAGAGGAAGCCCTTTATCAGGTAGAAGGATGGGTTCAGTGCAGAGAGGAAGCCCTTTACCAGGCAGAAGAGTGGGTTAAGTGCAGAGAGGAAGCCCTTTACCAGGCAGAAGATTGGGTTAAGTGCGGCGAGGAAGCCCTTTAACAGACAGAAGAGTGGGTTCAGTGCAGAGAGGAAGCCCTTTACAAGGCAGAGGAGTGGGTTCAGTGCAGAGAAGAAGTCATTTACCAGGCAGAAGAATAGGTTAAGTGCAGAGAGGAAGCCCTTTACCAGGCAGAAGAGTGGGTTCAGTGCAGAGAGGAAGCCCTTTAACAGGCAGAAGAGTGGATTAAGTGCAAAGAGGAAGCCCTTTACCAGGCAGAAGAGTGGGTTAAGTGCAGAGAGGAAGCCCTTTACCAGCAGAAAAGTGGGTTCAGTGCAGAGAGGAAGACAGTTACCAGACAGAAGAGTGGGTTCAGTGCAGAGAGGAAGACCGTTACCAGACAGAAGAGTGGGTTCCGTGCAGAGAGGAAGCCCTTTATCAGCAGAAGAGTGGGTTCAGTGCAGAGAGGAAGCCCTTTACCAGCAGAAGAGTGTGTTCAGTGCAGAGAGGAAGCCCTTTACAAGGCAGAGGAGTGGGTTCAGTCCAGAGAGGAAGCCCTTTACCAGCAGAAGAGTGGGTTCAGTGCAGAGAGGAAGCCCTTTACAAGGCAGAGGAGTGGGTTCAGTGAAGAGAGGAAGCCCTTTACCAGCAGAAGAGTGAGTTCAGTGCAGAGAGGAAGCCCTTTACAAGGCAGAGGAGTGGGTTCAGTGCAGAGAGGAAGTCCTTTACCAGGCAGAAGAGTGGGTCAAGTGCAGAGAGGAAGCCCTTTACCAGGCAGAAGAGTGGATTAAGTGCAGAGAGGAAGCCCTTTACCAGGCAGAAGAGTGAATTAAGTGCAAAGAGGAAGCCCTTTACCAGGCAGAAAAGTGGAGTCAGTGCAGAGAGGAAGCCCTTTACCAGCTGAAAAGTGGGTTCAGTGCAGAGAGGAAGCCATTTACAAGGCTGAAGAGTGGGTTCAGTGCAGAGACGAAGTCCTTTACCAGGGAGAATAGTGGGTTCAGTGCAGAGAGGAAGCCCTTTACCAGGCAGAAGAGTGGATGAAGTGCAAAGAGGAAGCCCTTTACCAGGCAGAAGAGTGGGTTCAGTGCAGAGAGGAAGCCCTTGACCAGGCAGAAGAGTGGGTTAAGTGCAGAGATGAAGCCCCTTACCAGGCAGAACAGTGGAGTCAGTGCAGAGAGGAAGCCCTTTACCAGCAGAAGAGTGGGTTCAATGCAGAGAGGAAGCCCTTTACAAGGCAGAGGAGTGGGTTCAGTGCAGAGAAGAAGTCCTTTACCAGGCAGAAGAATAGGTTAAGTGCAGAGAGGAAGCCCTTTACCAGGCAGAAGAGTGGGTTCAGTGCAGAGAGGAAGCCCTTTACCAGGCAGAAGAGTGGATTAAGTGCAAAGAGGAAGCCCTTTACCAGGCAGAAGAGTGGGTTAAGTGCAGAGAGGAAGCCCTTTACCAGGCAGAAAAGTGGGTTCAGTGCAGAGAGGAAGACAGTTACCAGACAGAAGAGTGGGTTCAGTGCAGAGAGGAAGACCGTTACCAGACAGAAGAGTGGGTTAAGTGCAGAGAGGAAGCCCTTTATCAGCAGAAGAGTGGGTTCAGTGCAGAGAGGAAGCCCTTTACCAGCAGAAGAGTGGGTTCAGTGCAGAGAGGAAGCCCTTTACAAGGCAGAGGAGTGGGTTCAGTTCAGAGAGGAAGCCCTTTACCAGCAGAAGAGTGGGTTCAGTGCAGAGAGGAAGCCCTTTACAAGGCAGAGGAGTGGGTTCAGTGCAGAGAGGAAGCCCTTTACCAGCAGAAGAGTGGGTTCAGTGCAGAGAGGAAGCCCTTTACAAGGCAGAGGAGTGGGTTCAGTGCAGAGAGGAAGTCCTTTACCAGGCAGAAGAGTGGGTCAAGTGCAGAGAGGAAGCCCTTTACCAGGCAGAAGAGTGGATTAAGTGCAGAGAGGAAGCCCTTTACCAGGCAGAAGAGTGAATTAAGTGCAAAGAGGAAGCCCTTTACCAGGCAGAAAAGTGGAGTCAGTGCAGAGAGGAAGCCCTTTACCAGCAGAAAAGTGGGTTCAGTGCAGAGAGAAAGCCATTTACAAGGCGGAAGAGTGGGTTCAGTGCAGAGACGAAGTCCTTTACCAGGGAGAATAGTGGGTTCACTGCAGAGAGGAAGCCCTTTACCAGGCAGAAGAGTCGGTTCAGTGCAGAGAGGAAGCCCTTTACCAGGCAGAAGAGTGGATGAAGTGCAAAGAGGAAGCCCTTTACCAGGCAGAAGAGTGGGTTCAGCGCAGAGAGGAAGCCCTTGACCAGGCAGAAGAGTGGGTTAAGTGCAGAGATGAAGCCCCTTACCAGGCAGAAGAGTGGATTAGGTGCAGAGAGGGAGCCCTTTACCAGGCAGAAGAGTGGGTTCAGTGCACAGAGGAAGCCCTTAACCAGGCAGAAGAGTGGGTTCAGTGCAGAGAGGAAGCCATTAACCAGGCAGAAGAATAGGTTAAGTGCAGAGAGGAAGCCATTTACCAGGCAGAAGAGTGGATTAAGTGCAGAGAGGAAGCCCTTTACCAGGCAGAAGAGTGAATTAAGTGCAAAGAGGAAGCCCTTTACCAGGCAGAACAGTGGAGTCAGTGCAGAGAGGAAGCCCTTTACCAGCAGAAAAGTGGGTTCAGTGCAGAGAGAAAGCCATTTACAAGGCAGAAGAGTGGGTTCAGTGCAGAGAGGAAGTCCTTTACCAGGGAGAATAGTGGGTTCACTGCAGAGAGGAAGCCCTTTACCAGGCAGAAGAGTGGGTTCAGTGCAGAGAGGAAGCCCTGTACCAGGCAGAAGAGTGGATTAAGTGCAAAGAGGAAGGCCTTTACCAGGCAGAAGAATAGGTTAAGTGCAGAGAGGAAGCCCTTTACCAGCAGAAGAGTGGGTTCAGTGCAGAGAGGAAGACCGTTACCAGACAGAAGAGTGGGTTCAGTGCAGAGAGGAAGACCGTTACCAGACAGAAGAGTGGGTTCCGTGCAGAGAGGAAGCCCTTTACCAGCAGAAGAGTGGGTTCAGTGCAGAGAGGAAGCCCTTTACAAGGCAGAGGAGTGGGTTCAGTTCAGAGGGGAAGCCCTTTACCAGCAGAAGAGTGGGTTCAGTGCAGAGAGGAAGCCCTTTACAAGGCAGAGGAGTGGGTTCAGTGCAGAGAGGAAGCCCTTTACCAGCAGAAGAGTGGGTTCAGTGCAGAGAGGAAGCCCTTTACAAGGCAGAGGAGTGGGTTCAGTGCAGAGAGGAAGTTCTTTACGAGGCAGAAGAGTGGGTTAAGTGCAGAGAGGAAGCCCTTTACCAGGCAGAAGGATGGGTTCAGTGCAGAGAGGAAGCCCTTTACCAGCAGAACAGTGGGTTCAGTGCAGAGAGGAAGCCCTTTACAAGGCGGAAGAGTGGGTTCAGTGCAGATAGGAAGTCCTTTACCAGGGAGAGTAGTGGGTTCAGTGCAGAGAGGAAGCCCTTTACCAGGCAGAAGAGTGGGTTCAGTGCAGAGAGGAAGCCCTTTACCAGGCAGAAGAGTGGATTAAGTGCAGAGAGGAAGCCCTTTACCAGCAGATGAGTGGGTTCAATGCAGAGAGGAAGCCCTTTACAAGGCAGAGGAGTGGGTTCAGTGCAGAGAGGAAGTCCTTTACCAGGCAGAAGAATAGGTTAAGTGCAGAGAGGAAGCCCTTTACCAGGCAGAACAGTGAATTAAGTGCAAAGAGGAAGCCCTTTACCAGGCAGAACAGTGGAGTCAGTGCAGAGAGGAAGCCCTTTACCAGGCAAAAGAGTGGATTAGGTGCAGAGAGGAAGCCCTTTACCAGGCAGAAGAGTGGGTTCAGTGCACAGAGGAAGCCCTTAACCAGGCAGAAGAGTGGGTTCAGTGTGGAGAGGAAGCCCTTTTCCAGGCAGAACAGTGGGTTCAGTTCAGAGAGGAAACCCTTTATCAAGCAGAAGAGTGGGTTCAGTGCAGAGAGGAAACCCTTTACCAGGCAGAAGAGTGGGTTAAGTGCAGAGAGGAAGCCCTTTACCAGGTAGAAGGATGGGTTCAGTGCAGAGAGGAAGCCCTTTACCAGGCAGAAGAGTGGGTTAAGTGCAGAGAGGAAGCCCTTTACCAGGCAGAAGATTGGGTTAAGTGCGGCGAGGAAGCCCTTTAACAGACAGAAGAGTGGGTTCAGTGCAGAGAGGAAGCCCTTTACAAGGCAGAGGAGTGGGTTAAGTGCGGAGGGTAAGCCCTTTACTAGGCAGAAGAGTGGGTTCATTGCAGAGAGGAAGCCCTTTACCAGGCAGAACAGTGGGTTCAGTGCAGAGAGGAAGCCATTTACCAGGCAGAAGAATAGGTTAAGTGCAGTGAGGAAGCCCTTTACTAGGCAGAAGATTGGGTTAAAAGCAAAGAGGAAGCCCTTTACCAGCAGAAGAGTGGGTAAAGTGTAGAGAGGAAGCCCTTTACCAGGCAGAAGGGTGGGTTACATGCAGTGAGGAAGCCCTTTACCAGACAGAAGAGTGGGTTCAGTGCAAAGAGGAAGCCCTTTACCAGACAAAAGAGTGGGTTCAATGCAGAGAGGAAGACCGTTACCAGACAGAAGAGTGGGTTCAGTGCAGAGAGGAAGCCCTTTACAAGGCGGAGGAGTGGGTTTAGTGCAGAGGGTATGCCCTTTACTAGGCAGAAGAGTGGGTTCAGTGCAGAGAGGAAGCCCTTTACCAGGCAGAACAGTGGGTTCAGTGCAGAGAGGAAGCCATTTACCAGGCAGAAGAATAGGTTAAGTGCAGTGAGGAAACCCTTTACTAGGCAGAAGATTGGGTTAAAAGCAAAGAGGAAGCCCTTTACCAGCAGAAGAGTGGGTAAAGTGTAGAGAGGAAGCCCTTTACCAGGCAGAAGAGTGGGTTCAGTGCAGAGAGGAAGCCCTTGACCAGGCAGAAGAGTGGGTTTAGTGCAGAGATGAAGCCCCTTACCAGGCAGAAGAGTGGATTCATTGTGGAGGGGAAGCCCTTTACCTGGCAGAAGAGTGGGTTCAGTTCAGAGAGGAAGCCCTTTACCAGGCAAAAGAGTGGATTAGGTGCAGAGAGGAAGCCCTTTACCAGGCAGAAGAGTGGGTTCAGTGCACAGAGGAAGCCCTTAACCAGGCAGAAGAGTGGGTTCAGTGCAGAGAGGAAGCCATTTACCAGGCAGAAGAGTGGATTAAGTGCAGAGAGGAAGCCCTTTACCAGGGAGAAGAGTGAATTAAGTGCAAAGAGGAAGCCCTATACCAGGCAGAACAGTGGAGTCAGTGCAGAGAGGAAGCCCTTTACCAGCAGAAAAGTGGGTTCAGTGCAGAGAGGAAGCCATTTACAAGGCAGAAGAGTGGGTTCAGTGCAGAGAGGAAGTCCTTTACCAGGGAGAATAGTGGGTTCACTGCAGAGAGGAAGCCCTTTACCAGGCAGAAGAGTGGGTTCAGTGCAGAGAGGAAGCCCTGTACCAGGCAGAAGAGTGGATTAAGTGCATAGAGGAAGCCCTTTACCAGGGAGAAGAGTGAATTAAGTGCAAAGAGGAAGCCCTTTACCAGGCAGAACAGTGGAGTCAGTGCAGAGAGGAAGCCCTTTACCAGCAGAAAAGTGGGTTCAGTGCAGAGAGGAAGCCATTTACAAGGCTGAAGAGTGGGTTCAGTGCAGAGAGGAAGTCCTTTACCAGGGAGAATAGTGGGTTCACTGCAGAGAGGAAGCCCTTTACCAGGCAGAAGAGTGGGTTCAGTGCAGAGAGGAAGCCATTTACCAGGCAGAAGAATAGGTTACGTGCAGTGAGGAAGCCCTTTACTAGGCAGAAGATTGGGTTAAAAGCAAAGAGGAAGCCCTTTACCAGCAGAAGAGTGGGTAAAGTGTAGAGAGGAAGCCCTTTACCAGGCAGAAGGGTGGGTTACATGCAGTGAGGAAGCCCTTTACCAGACAGAAGAGTGGGTTCAGTGCAAAGAGGAAGCCCTTTACCAGACAGAAGAGTGGGTTCAGTGCAGAGAGGAAGCCCTTTACAAGGCAGAGGAGTGGGTTAAGTGCGGAGGGTAAGCCCTTTACTAGGCAGAAGAGTGGGTTCATTGCAGAGAGGAAGCCCTTTACCAGGCAGAACAGTGGGTTCAGTGCAGAGAGGAAGCCATTTACCAGGCAGAAGAATAGGTTAAGTGCAGTGAGGAAGCCCTTTACTAGGCAGAAGATTGGGTTAAAAGCAAAGAGGAAGCCCTTTACCAGCAGAAGAGTGGGTAAAGTGTAGAGAGGAAGCCCTTTACCAGGCAGAAGGGTGGGTTACATGCAGTGAGGAAGCCCTTTACCAGACAGAAGAGTGGGTTCAGTGCAAAGAGGAAGCCCTTTACCAGACAAAAGAGTGGGTTCAATGCAGAGAGGAAGACCGTTACCAGACAGAAGAGTGGGTTCAGTGCAGAGAGGAAGCCCTTTACAAGGCGGAGGAGTGGGTTTAGTGCAGAGGGTATGCCCTTTACTAGGCAGAAGAGTGGGTTCAGTGCAGAGAGGAAGCCCTTTACCAGGCAGAACAGTGGGTTCAGTGCAGAGAGGAAGCCATTTACCAGGCAGAAGAATAGGTTAAGTGCAGTGAGGAAACCCTTTACTAGGCAGAAGATTGGGTTAAAAGCAAAGAGGAAGCCCTTTACCAGCAGAAGAGTGGGTAAAGTGTAGAGAGGAAGCCCTTTACCAGGCAGAAGAGTGGGTTCAGTGCAGAGAGGAAGCCCTTGACCAGGCAGAAGAGTGGGTTTAGTGCAGAGATGAAGCCCCTTACCAGGCAGAAGAGTGGATTCATTGTGGAGGGGAAGCCCTTTACCTGGCAGAAGAGTGGGTTCAGTTCAGAGAGGAAGCCCTTTACCAGGCAAAAGAGTGGATTAGGTGCAGAGAGGAAGCCCTTTACCAGGCAAAAGAGTGGATTAGGTGCAGAGAGGAAGCCCTTTACCAGGCAGAAGAGTGGGTTCAGTGCACAGAGGAAGCCCTTAACCAGGCAGAAGAGTGGGTTCAGTGCAGAGAGGAAGCCATTTACCAGGCAGAAGAGTGGATTAAGTGCAGAGAGGAAGCCCTTTACCAGGGAGAAGAGTGAATTAAGTGCAAAGAGGAAGCCCTATACCAGGCAGAACAGTGGAGTCAGTGCAGAGAGGAAGCCCTTTACCAGCAGAAAAGTGGGTTCAGTGCAGAGAGGAAGCCATTTACAAGGCAGAAGAGTGGGTTCAGTGCAGAGAGGAAGTCCTTTACCAGGGAGAATAGTGGGTTCACTGCAGAGAGGAAGCCCTTTACCAGGCAGAAGAGTGGGTTCAGTGCAGAGAGGAAGCCCTGTACCAGGCAGAAGAGTGGATTAAGTGCATAGAGGAAGCCCTTTACCAGGGAGAAGAGTGAATTAAGTGCAAAGAGGAAGCCCTTTACCAGGCAGAACAGTGGAGTCAGTGCAGAGAGGAAGCCCTTTACCAGCAGAAAAGTGGGTTCAGTGCAGAGAGGAAGCCATTTACAAGGCTGAAGAGTGGGTTCAGTGCAGAGAGGAAGTCCTTTACCAGGGAGAATAGTGGGTTCACTGCAGAGAGGAAGCCCTTTACCAGGCAGAAGAGTGGGTTCAGTGCAGAGAGGAAGCCATTTACCAGGCAGAAGAATAGGTTAAGTGCAGTGAGGAAGCCCTTTACTAGGCAGAAGATTGGGTTAAAAGCAAAGAGGAAGCCCTTTACCAGCAGAAGAGTGGGTAAAGTGTAGAGAGGAAGCCCTTTACCAGGCAGAAGGGTGGGTTACATGCAGTGAGGAAGCCCTTTACCAGACAGAAGAGTGGGTTCAGTGCAAAGAGGAAGCCCTTTACCAGACAAAAGAGTGGGTTCAATGCAGAGAGGAAGACCGTTACCAGACAGAAGAGTGGGTTCAGTGCAGAGAGGAAGCCCTTTACAAGGCGGAGGAGTGGGTTTAGTGCAGAGGGTATGCCCTTTACTAGGCAGAAGAGTGGGTTCAGTGCAGAGAGGAAGCCCTTTACCAGGCAGAACAGTGGGTTCAGTGCAGAGAGGAAGCCATTTACCAGGCAGAAGAATAGGTTAAGTGCAGTGAGGAAACCCTTTACTAGGCAGAAGATTGGGTTAAAAGCAAAGAGGAAGCCCTTTACCAGCAGAAGAGTGGGTAAAGTGTAGAGAGGAAGCCCTTTACCAGGCAGAAGAGTGGGTTCAGTGCAGAGAGGAAGCCCTTGACCAGGCAGAAGAGTGGGTTTAGTGCAGAGATGAAGCCCCTTACCAGGCAGAAGAGTGGATTCATTGTGGAGGGGAAGGCCTTTACCTGGCAGAAGAGTGGGTTCAGTTCAGAGAGGAAGCCCTTTACCAGGCAAAAGAGTGGATTAGGTGCAGAGAGGAAGCCCTTTACCAGGCAGAAGAGTGGGTTCAGTGCACAGAGGAAGCCCTTAACCAGGCAGAAGAGTGGGTTCAGTGCACAGAGGAAGCCATTAACCAGGCAGAAAAATAGGTTAAGTGCAGAGAGGAAGCCATTTACCAGGCAGAAGAGTGGATTAAGTGCAGAGAGGAAGCCCTTTACCAGGGAGAAGAGTGAATTAAGTGCAAAGAGGAAGCCCTTTACCAGGCAGAACAGTGGAGTCAGTGCAGAGAGGAAGCCCTTTACCAGCAGAAAAGTGGGTTCAGTGCAGAGAGGAAGCCATTTACAAGGCAGAAGAGTGGGTTCAGTGCAGAGAGGAAGTCCTTTACCAGGGAGAATAGTGGGTTCACTGCAGAGAGGAAGCCCTTTACCAGGCAGAAGAGTGGGTTCAGTGCAGAGAGGAAGCCCTGTACCAGGCAGAAGAGTGGATTAAGTGCAAAGAGGAAGGCCTTTACCAGGCAGAAGAATAGGTTAAGTGCAGAGAGGAAGCCCTTTACCAGCAGAAGAGTGGGTTCAGTGCAGAGAGGAAGACCGTTACCAGACAGAAGAGTGAGTTCAGTGCAGAGAGGAAGACCGTTACCAGACAGAAGAGTGGGTTCCGTGCAGAGAGGAAGCCCTTTACCAGCAGAAGAGTGGGTTCAGTGCAGAGAGGAAGCCCTTTACCAGCAGAAGAGTGGGTTCAGTGCAGAGAGGAAGCCCTTTACAAGGCAGAGGAGTGGGTTCAGTGCAGAGAGGAAGTCCTTTACCAGGCAGAAGAGTGGGTTAAGTGCAGAGAGGAAGCCCTTTACCAGGCAGAAGGATGGGTTCAGTGCAGAGAGGAAGCCCTTTACCAGCAGAACAGCGGGTTCAGTGCAGAGAGGAAGCCCTTTACAAGGCAGAGGAGTGGGTTCAGTGCAGAGAGGAAGTTCTTTACGGGGCAGAAGAGTGGGTTAAGTGCAGAGAGGAAGCCCTTTACCAGGCAGAAGGATGGGTTCAGTGCAGAGAGGAAGCCCTTTACCAGCAGAACAGTAGGTTCAGTGCAGAGAGGAAGCCCTTTACAAGGCGGAAGAGTGGGTTCAGTGCAGATAGGAAGTCCTTTACCAGGGAGAGTAGTGGGTTCAGTGCAGAGAGGAAGCCCTTTACCAGGCAGAAGAGTGGGTTCAGTGCAGAGAGGAAGCCCTTTACCAGGCAGAAGAGTGGATTAAGTGCAGAGAGGAAGCCCTTTACCAGCAGATGAGTGGGTTCTATGCAGAGAGGAAGCCCTTTACAAGGCAGAGGAGTGGGTTCAGTGCAGAGAGGAAGACCGTTACCAGACAGAAGAGTGGGTTCCGTGCAGAGAGGAAGCCCTTTACCAGCAGAAGAGTGGGTTCAGTGCAGAGAGGAAGCCCTTTACCAGCAGAAGAGTGGGTTCAGTGCAGAGAGGAAGCCCTTTACAAGGCAGAGGAGTGGGTTCAGTGCAGAGAGGAAGTCCTTTACCAGGCAGAAGAGTGGGTTAAGTGCAGAGAGGAAGACCGTCACCAGACAGAAGAGTGAGTTCAGTGCAGAGAGGAAGACCGTTACCAGACAGAAGAGTGGGTTCCGTGCAGAGAGGAAGCCCTTTACCAGCAGAAGAGTGGGTTCAGTGCAGAGAGGAAGCCCTTTACCAGCAGAAGAGTGGGTTCAGTGCAGAGAGGAAGCCCTTTACAAGGCAGAGGAGTGGGTTCAGTGCAGAGAGGAAGTCCTTTACCAGGCAGAAGAGTGGGTTAAGTGCAGAGAGGAAGCCCTTTACCAGGCAGAAGGATGGGTTCAGTGCAGAGAGGAAGCCCTTTACCAGCAGAACAGCGGGTTCAGTGCAGAGAGGAAGCCCTTTACAAGGCAGAGGAGTGGGTTCAGTGCAGAGAGGAAGTTCTTTACGGGGCAGAAGAGTGGGTTAAGTGCAGAGAGGAAGCCCTTTACCAGGCAGAAGGATGGGTTCAGTGCAGAGAGGAAGCCCTTTACCAGCAGAACAGTAGGTTCAGTGCAGAGAGGAAGCCCTTTACAAGGCGGAAGAGTGGGTTCAGTGCAGATAGGAAGTCCTTTACCAGGGAGAGTAGTGGGTTCAGTGCAGAGAGGAAGCCCTTTACCAGGCAGAAGAGTGGGTTCAGTGCAGAGAGGAAGCCCTTTACCAGGCAGAAGAATAGGTTAAGTGCAGAGAGGAAGCCCTTTACCAGCAGAAGAGTGGGTTCAGTGCAGAGAGGAAGACCGTTACCAGACAGAAGAGTGAGTTCAGTGCAGAGAGGAAGACCGTTACCAGACAGAAGAGTGGGTTCCGTGCAGAGAGGAAGCCCTTTACCAGCAGAAGAGTGGGTTCAGTGCAGAGAGGAAGCCCTTTACCAGCAGAAGAGTGGGTTCAGTGCAGAGAGGAAGCCCTTTACAAGGCAGAGGAGTGGGTTCAGTGCAGAGAGGAAGTCCTTTACCAGGCAGAAGAGTGGGTTAAGTGCAGAGAGGAAGCCCTTTACCAGGCAGAAGGATGGGTTCAGTGCAGAGAGGAAGCCCTTTACCAGCAGAACAGCGGGTTCAGTGCAGAGAGGAAGCCCTTTACAAGGCAGAGGAGTGGGTTCAGTGCAGAGAGGAAGTTCTTTACGGGGCAGAAGAGTGGGTTAAGTGCAGAGAGGAAGCCCTTTACCAGGCAGAAGGATGGGTTCAGTGCAGAGAGGAAGCCCTTTACCAGCAGAACAGTAGGTTCAGTGCAGAGAGGAAGCCCTTTACAAGGCGGAAGAGTGGGTTCAGTGCAGATAGGAAGTCCTTTACCAGGGAGAGTAGTGGGTTCAGTGCAGAGAGGAAGCCCTTTACCAGGCAGAAGAGTGGGTTCAGTGCAGAGAGGAAGCCCTTTACCAGGCAGAAGAGTGGATTAAGTGCAGAGAGGAAGCCCTTTACCAGCAGATGAGTGGGTTCTATGCAGAGAGGAAGCCCTTTACAAGGCAGAGGAGTGGGTTCAGTGCAGAGAGGAAGTCCTTTACCAGGCAGAAGAATAGGTCAAGTGCAGAGAGGAAGCCATGTACCAGGCAGAAGAGTGGATTAAGTGCAGAGAGGAAGCCCTTTACCAGGCAGAAGAGTGAATTAAGTGCAAAGAGGAAGCCCTTTACCAGGCAGAACAGTGGAGTCAGTGCAGAGAGGACGCCCTTTACCAGGCAAAAGAGTGGATTAGGTGCAGAGAGGAAGCCCTTAAACAGGCAGAAGAGTGGGTTCAGTGTGGAGAGGAAGCCCTTTTCCAGGCAGAAGAGTGGGTTCAGTTCAGAGAGGAAGCCCTTTATCAAGCAGAAGAGTGGGTTCAGTGCAGAGAGGAAACCCTTTACCAGGCAGAAGAGTGGGTTAAGTGCAGAGAGGAAGCCCTTTACCAGGTAGAAGGATGGGTTCAGTGCAGAGAGGAAGCCCTTTACCAGGCAGAAGAGTGGGTTAAGTGCAGAGAGGAAGCCCTTTACCAGGCAGAAGATTGGGTTAAGTGCGGCGAGGAAGCCCTTTAACAGACAGAAGAGTGGGTTCAGTGCAGAGAGGAAGCCCTTTACAAGGCAGAGGAGTGGGTTAAGTGCGGAGGGTAAGCCCTTTACTAGGCAGAAGAGTGGGTTCAGTGCAGAGAGGAAGCCCTTTACCAGGCAGAACAGTGGGTTCAGTGCAGAGAGGAAGCCATTTACCAGGCAGAGGAATAGGTTAAGTGCAGTGAGGAAGCCCTTTACTAGGCAGAAGATTGGGTTAAAAGCAAAGAGGAAGCCCTTTACCAGCAGAAGAGTGGGTAAAGTGTAGAGAGGAATCCCTTTACCAGCAGAAGAGTGGGTAAAGTGTAGAGAGGAAGCCCTTTACCAGGCAGAAGAGTGGGTTCAGTGCAGAGAGGAAGCCCTTGACCAGGCAGAAGAGTGGGTTCAATGCAGAGAGGAAGACCGTTACCAGACAGAAGAGTGGATTCATTGTGGAGTGGAAGCCCTTTACCTGGCAGAAGAGTGGGTTCAGTTCAGAGAGGAAGCCCTTTACCAGGAAAAAGAGTGGATTAGGTGCAGAGAGGAAGCCCTTTACCAGGCAGAAGAGTGGGTTCAGTGCACAGAGGAAGCCCTTAACCAGGCAGAAGAGTGGGTTCATTGCAGAGAGGAAGCCATTAACCAGGCAGAAAAATAGGTTAAGTGCAGAGAGGAAGCCATTTACCAGGCAGAAGAGTGGATTAAGTGCAGAGAGGAAGCCCTTTACCAGGCAGAAGAGTGAATTAAGTGCAAAGAGGAAGCCCTTTACCAGGCAGAACAGTGGAGTCAGTGCAGAGAAGAAGCCCTTTACCAGAAGAAAAGTGGGTTCAGTGGAGAGAGGAAGCCATTTACAAGGCAGAAGAGTGGGTTCAGTGCAGAGAGGAAGTCCTTTACCAGGGAGAATAGTGGGTTCACTGCAGAGAGGAAGCCCTTTACCAGGCAGAAGAGTGGGTTCAGTGCAGAGAGGAAGCCCTGTACCAGGCAGAAGAGTGGATTAAGTGCAAAGAGGAAGGCCTTTACCAGGCAGAAGAATAGGTTAAGTGCAGAGAGGAAGCCCTTTACCAGAGAAGAGTGGGTTCAGTGCAGAGAGGAAGACCGTTACCAGACAGAAGAGTGGTTTCAGTGCAGAGAGGAAGACCGTTACCAGACAGAAGAGTGGGTTCCGTGCAGAGAGGAAGCCCTTTACCAGCAGAAGAGTGGGTTCAGTGCAGAGAGGAAGCCCTTTACCAGCAGAAGAGTGGGTTCAGTGCAGAGAGGAAGCCCTTTACAAGGCAGAGGAGTGGGTTCAGTTCAGAGGGGAAGCCCTTTACCAGCAGAAGAGTGGGTTCAGTGCAGAGAGGAAGCCCTTTACAAGGCAGAGGAGTGAGTTCAGTGCAGAGAGGAAGCCCTTTACCAGCAGAAGAGTGGGTTCAGTGCAGAGAGGAAGCCCTTTACCAGGCAGAGGAGTGGGTTCAGTGCAGAGAGGAAGCCCTTTACCAGGCAGAAGGATGGGTTCAGTGCAGAGAGGAAGCCCTTTACCAGCAGAACAGTGGGTTCAGTGCAGAGAGGAAGCCCTTTACAAGGCGGAAGAGTTAGTTCAGTGCAGATAGGAAGTCCTTTACCAGGGAGAGTAGTGGTTTCAGTGCAGAGAGGAAGCCCTTTACCAGGCAGAAGAGTGGGTTCAGTGCAGAGAGGAAGCCCTTTACCAGGCAGAAGAGTGGATTAAGTGCAGAGAGGAAGCCCTTTACCAGCAGATGAGTGGGTTCAATGCAGAGAGGAAGCCCTTTACAAGGCAGAGGAGTGGGTTCAGTGCAGAGAGGAAGTCCTTAACCAGGCAGAGGAATAGGTTAAGTGCAGAGAGGAAGCCATGTACCAGGCAGAAGAGTGGATTAACTGCAGAGAGGAAGCCCTTTACCAGGCAAAAGAGTGAATTAAGTGCAAAGAGGAAGCCCTTTACCAGGCAAAAGAGTGGATTAGGTACAGAGAGGAAGCCCTTTACCAGGCGGAAGAGTGGGTTCAGTGCACAGAGGAAGCCCTTTACCAGGCAGAAGAGTTGGTTAAGTGCAGAGAGGAAGCCCTTTACCAGGTAGAAGGATGGGTATAGTGCAGAGAGGAAGCCCTTTACCAGGCAGAAGAGTGGATTAAGTGCAGAGAGGAAGCCCTTTACCAGGCAGAAGATTGGGTTAAGTGCGGCGAGGAAGCCCTTTAACAGACAGAAGAGTGGGTTCAGTGCAGAGAGGAAGCCCTTTACAAGGCAGTCGAGTGGGTTAAGTGCGGAGGGTAAGCCCTTTATTAGGCAGAAGAGTGGGTTCAGTGCAGAGAGGAAGCCCTTTACCAGGCAGAACAGTGTGTTCAGTGCAGAGAGGAAGCCATTTACCAGGCAGAAGAATAGGTTAAGTGCAGTGAGGAAGCCCTTTACTAGGCAGAAGATTGGGTTAAAAGCAAAGAGGAAGCCCTTTACCAGCAGAAGAGTGGGTAAAGTGTAGAGAGGACGCCCTTTACCAGGCAGAAGGGTGGGTTACATGCAGTGAGGAAGCCCTTTACCAGACAGAAGAGTGGGTTCAGTGCAAAGAGGAAGCCCTTTACCAGACAAAAGAGTGGGTTCAATGCAGAGAGGAAGACCGTTACCAGACAGAAGAGTGGGTTCAGTGCAGAGAGGAAGACCGTTACCAGACAGAAGAGTGGGTTCCGTGCAGAGAGGAAGCCCTTTACCAGCCAGAAGTGTGGGTTCAGTGCAGAGAGGAAGTCCTTTACCAGCAGAAGAGTGGGTTCAGTGCAGAGAGGAAGCCCTTTACAAGGCAGAGGAGTGGGTTCAGTGCAGAGAGGAAGCCCTTTACCAGCAGAAGAGTGGGTTCAGTGCAGAGAGGAAGCCCTTTACAAGGCAGAGGAGTGGGTTCAGTACAGAGAGGAAGCCCTTTACCAGCAGAAGAGTGGGTTCAGTGCAGAGAGGAAGCCCTTTACAAGGCAGAGGAGTGGGTTCAGTGCAGAGAGGAAGTCCTTTACCAGGCAGAAGAGTGGGTTAAGTGCAGAGAGGAAGCCCTTTACCAGGCAGAAGGATGGGTTCAGTGCAGAGAGGAAGCCCTTTACCAGCAGAACAGTGGGTTCAGTGCAGAGAGGAAGCCCTTTACAAGGCGGAAGAGTGGGATCAGTGCAGAGAGGAAGTCCTTTACCAGGGAGAATAGTGGGTTCAATGCAGAGAGGAAGCCCTTTACCAGGCAGAAGAGTGGGTTCAGTGCAGAGAGGAAGCCCTTTACCAGGAAGAAGAGTGGATTAAGTGCAGAGAGGAAGCCCTTTACCAGCAGAAGAGTGGGTTCAATGCAGAGAGGAAGCCCTTTACAAGGCAGAGGAGTGGGTTCAGTGCAGAGAGGAAGTCCTTTACCAGGCAGAAGAATAGGTTAAGTGCAGAGAGGAGGCCATTTACCAGGCAGAAGAGTGGATTAAGTGCAGAGAGGAAGCCCTTTACCAGGCAGAAGAGTGAATTAAGTGCAAAGAGGAAGCCCTTTACCAGGCAGAACAGTGGAGTCAGTGCAGAGAGGAAGCCCTTTACCAGCAGAAAAGTGGGTTCAGTGCAGAGAGGAAGCCATTTACAAGGCAGAAGAGTGGGTTCAGTGCAGAGAGGAAGTCCTTTACCAGGGAGAAAAGTGGGTTCACTGCAGAGAGGAAGCCCTTTACCAGGCAGAAGAGTGGGTTCAGTGCAGAGAGGAAGCCCTTTACCAGGCAGAAGAGTGGATTAAGTGCAAAGAGGAAGCCCTTTACCAGCAGAAGAGTGGGTTCAGTGCAGAGAGGAAGCCCTTAACCAGGCAGAAGAGTGGGTTCAGTGCAGAGAGGAAACCCTTTACCAGGCAGAAGAGTGGATTCATTGTGGAGGGGAAGCCCTTTACCTGGCAGAAGAGTGGGTTCAGTTTAGAGAGGAAGCCCTTTACCAGGCAAAAAGTGGATTAGGTGCAGAGAGGAAGCCCTTTACCAGGCAGAATTGTGGGTTCAGTGCAGAGAGGAAGCCCTTAACCAGGCAGAAGAGTGGGTTCAGTGCAGAGAGGAAGCCATTAACCAGGCAGAAGAGTGGGTTCAGTGTGCAGAGGAAGCCCTTTTCCAGGCAGAAGAGTGGGTTCAGTTCAGAGAGGAAGCCCTTTATCAAGCAGAAGTGTGGGTTCAGTGCAGAGAGGAAACCCTTTACCAGGCAGAAGAGTGGGTTAAGTGCAGAGAGGAAGCCCTTTACCAGGTAGAAGGATGGGTTCAGTGCAGAGAGGAAGCCCTTTACCAGGCAGAAGAGTGGGTTACGTGCAGAGAGGAAGCCCTTTACCAGGCAGAAGATTGGGTTAAGTGCAGTGAGGAAGCCCTATAACAGACAGAAGAGTGGGTTCAGTGCAGAGAGGAAGCCCTTTACAAGGCAGAGGAGTGGGTTAAGTGCGGAGCGGAAGCCCTTTACCAGGCAGAACAGTGGGTTCAGTGCAGAGAGGAAGCCATTTACCAGGCAGAAGAATAGGTTAAGTGCAGTGAGGAAGCCCTTTACTAGGCAGAAGAGTGGGTTAAAAGCAAAGAGGAAGCCCTTTACCAGCAGAAGAGTGGGTAAAGTGCAGAGAGGAAGCCCTTTACAAGGCAGAAGGGTGGGTTACATGCAGTGAGGAAGCCCTTTACCAGACAGAAGAGTGGGATCAGTGCAAAGAGGAAGCCCTTTACCAGACAAAAGAGTGGGTTCAATGCAGAGAGTAGGCCCTTTACCAAGCAGAAGAGTGGGTTCAGTGCAGAGAGGAAGCCCTTTACCAGGCAGAAGAGTGGGTTATGTGCAGAGAGGAAGCCCTTTACCAGACAGAAGAGTGTGTTCAGTGCAGAGAAGAAGCCCTTTACAAGGCAGAGGAGTGGGTTCAGTGCAGAGAGGAAGTCCTTTACCAGGCAGAAGAATAGGTTAAGTGCAGAGAGGAAGCCCTTTACCAGGCAGAAGTGTGGATTAAGTGCAGAGAGGAAGCCATTTACAAGGCAGAAGAGTGGGTTCAGTGCAGAGAGGAAGTCCTTTACCAGGGAGAAAAGTGGGTTCACTGCAGAGAGGAAGCCCTTTACCAGGCAGAAGAGTGGGTTCAGTGCAGAGAGGAAGCCCTTTACCAGGCAGAAGAGTGGATTAAGTGCAAAGAGCAAGCCCTTTACCAGCAGAAGAGTGGGTTCAGTGCAGAGAGGAAGCCCTTAACCAGGCAGAAGAGTGGGTTCAGTGCAGAGAGGAAACCCTTTACCAGGCAGAAGAGTGGATTCATTGTGGAGGGGAAACCCTTTACCTGGCAGAAGAGTGGGTTCAGTTTAGAGAGGAAGCCCTTTACCAGGCAAAAAGTGGATTAGGTGCAGAGAGGAAGCCCTTTACCAGGCAGAATTGTGGGTTCAGTGCAGAGAGGAAGCCCTTAACCAGGCAGAAGAGTGGGTTCAGTGCAGAGAGGAAGCCATTAACCAGGCAGAAGAGTGGGTTCAGTGTGCAGAGGAAGCCCTTTTCCAGGCAGAAGAGTGGGTTCAGTTCAGAGAGGAAGCCCTTTATCAAGCAGAAGAGTGGGTTCAGTGCAGAGAGGAAACCCTTTACCAGGCAGAAGAGTGGGTTAAGTGCAGAGAGGAAGCCCTTTACCAGGTAGAAGGATGGGTTCAGTGCAGAGAGGAAGCCCTTTACCAGGCAGAAGAGTGGGTTACGTGCAGAGAGGAAGCCCTTTACCAGGCAGAAGATTGGGTTAAGTGCAGCGAGGAAGCCCTATAACAGACAGAAGAGTGGGTTCAGTGCAGAGAGGAAGCCCTTTACAAGGCAGAGGAGTGGGTTAAGTGCGGAGCGGAAGCCCTTTACCAGGCAGAACAGTGGGTTCAGTGCAGAGAGGAAGCCCTTTACCAGGCAGAAGAATAGGTTAAGTGCAGTGAGGAAGCCCTTTACTAGGCAGAAGAGTGGGTTAAAAGCAAAGAGGAAGCCCTTTACCAGCAGAAGAGTGGGTAAAGTGCAGAGAGGAAGCCCTTTACAAGGCAGAAGGGTGGGTTACATGCAGTGAGGAAGCCCTTTACCAGACAGAAGAGTGGGATCAGTGCAAAGAGGAAGCCCTTTACCAGACAAAAGAGTGGGTTCAATGCAGAGAGTAGGCCCTTTACCAAGCAGAAGAGTGGGTTCAGTGCAGAGAGGAAGCCCTTTACCAGGCAGAAGAGTGGGTTATGTGCAGAGAGGAAGCCCTTTATCAGACAGAAGAGTGTGTTCAGTGCAGAGAAGAAGCCCTTTACAAGGCAGAGGAGTGGGTTCAGTGCAGAGAGGAAGCCCTTTACCAGGCAGAAGTGTGGATTAAGTGCAGAGAGGAAGCCCTTTACCAGGCAGAAGAGTGGATTAAGTGCAAAGAGGAAGCCCTTAACCAGGCAGAAGAGTGGGTTCAGTGAAGAGAGGAAGCCCTTTACCAGGCAGAAGAGTGGGTTCAGTTCAGAGAGGAAGCCCTTTACCAGGCAGAAGAGTGGATTAGGTGCAGAGAGGAAGCCCTTTACCAGGCAGAAGAGTGGGTTCAGTGCAGAGGGGAAGCCCTTAACCAGTCAGAAGAGTGGGTTCAGTGCAGGGAGGAAGCCCTTTACCAGACAAAAGAGTGGGTTCAATGCAGAGAGGAGGCCCTTTACCAAGCAGAAGAGTGGGTTCAGTGCAGAGAGGAAGCACTTTACCAGGCAGAAGAGTGGGTTAAGTTCAGAGAGGAAGCCCTTTACCAGACAGAAGAGTGGGTTCAGTGCAGAGAGGAAGCCCTTTACAAGGCTGAAGATTGGGTTAAGTCCGGCGAGGAAACCCTTTACCAGACAGAAGAGTGGGTTCAGTGCAGAGAGGAAGCCCTTTATCAGGCAGAAGAGTGGGTTAAGTGCGTAGAGGAAGCCCTTTACCAGGCAGAAGAGTGGGTTCAGTGCAGAGAGGAAGCCCTTTACCAGGCAGAACAGTGGATTCAGTGCAGAGAGGAAGCCATTTACCAGGCAGAAGAGTGAGTTAAAAGCAACGAGGAAGCCCTTTACCAGCAGAAGAGTGGGTAAAGTGCAGAGAGGAAGCCCTTTACCAGGCAGAAGGGTGGGTTACATGCAGCGAGGAAGCCCTTTACCAGACAGAAGAGTGGGTTCAGTGCAAAGAGGAAGCCCTTTACCAGACAAAAGAGTGGGTTCAATGCAGAGAGGAAGCCCTTTACAAGGCAGAGGAGTGGGTTCAGTGCAGAGAGGAAGTCCTTTACCAGGCAGAAGAATAGGTTAAGTGCAGAGAGGAAGCCCTTTACCAGGCAGAAGAGTGGGTTCAGTGCAGAGAGGAAGCCCTTTACCAGGCAGAAAAGTGGGTTAAGTGCGGAGAGGAAGCCCTTTACCAGGCAGAAGAGTGGGTTCAGTGCAGAGAGGAAGCCCTTTACCAGGCAGAAGAGTGGGTTCAGTGCAGAGAGGAAGCCCTTTACCAGGCATAAGGGTGGGTTAAGTGCGGAGAGGAAGCCCTTTACCAGGCAGAAGAGTGGGTTCAGTGCAGAGAGGAAGCCCTTTACCAGGCAGAAGAGTGGGTTCAGTGCAGAGAGGAAGCCCTTTACCAGGCATAAGGGTGGGTTAAGTGCAGAGAGGAAGTCCTTTACCAGGCAGAAGAATAGGTTAAGTGCAGAGAGGAAGCCCTTTACCAGGCAGAAGAGTGGGTTCAGTGCAGAGAGGAAGCCCTTTACCAGGCAGAAAAGTGGGTTAAGTGCAAAGAGGAAGCCCTTTACCAGCAGAAGAGTGGGTAAAGTGCAGAGAGGAAGCCCTTTACCAGGTAGAAGGGTGGGTTACATGCAGTGAGGAAGCCCTTTACCAGACAGAAGAGTGGGTTCAGTGCAGAGAGGAAGCCCTTTACTAGGCAGAAGAGTGGGTTAAGTGCAGGGAGGAAGTCCTTTACCAGGCAGAAGAGTGGGTTCAGTGCAGAGAGGAAGCCCTTTACCAGCAGAAGAGTAGGTTTAGTGCAGAGAGGAAGCCCTTAACCAGGCAGAAGAGTGGGTTCAGTGCAGAGCGGAAGCCATTTACCAGGCAGAAGAATAGGTTACGTGCAGTGAGGAAGCCCTTTACTAGGCAGAAGGATGGGTCCAGTGCAGAGAGGAAGCCCTTTACCAGGCAGAAGAGTGGGTTAAGTGCAGAGAGGAAGCCCTTTACCAGGCTGAAGATTGGGTTAAGTCGGGCGAGGAAGCCCTTTACCAGAAAGAACAGTGGGTTCAGTGCAGAGAGGATGCCCTTTACCAGGCAGAAGAGTGGGCTAAGTGCGGAGAGGAAGCCCTTTACCAGGCAGAAGAGTGGGTTCAGTGCAGAGAGGAAGCCCTTTACCAGGCAGAACAGTGGGTTCAGTGCAGAGAGGAAGCCATTTACCAGGCAGAAGAATAGGTTAAGTGCAGTGATGAAGCCCTTTACTAGGCATAAGAGTGGGTTAAAAGCAACGAGGAAGGCCTTTACTAAAGTGCAGAGAGGAAGCCCTTTACCAGGCAGAAGGGTGGGTTACATGCAGTGAGGAAGCCCTTTACCAGACAGAAGAGTGGGTTCAGTGCAAAGAGGAAGCCTTTTACCAGACAAAAGAGTGGGTTCAATGCAGAGAGGAAGCCCTTTACAAGGCAGAGGAGTGGGTTCAGTGCAGAGAGGAAGTCCTTTACCAGGCAGAAAAATAGGTTAAGTGCAGAGAGGAAGCCCTTTACCAGGCAGAAGAGTGGGTTCAGTGCAGAGAGGAAGCCCTTTACCAGGCAGAAGAGTGGATTAAGTGCAGAGAGGAAGCCCTTTACCAGGCAGAAGAGTGGGTTCAGTGCAGAGAGGAAGCCCTTTACCAGGCAGAAGAGTGGGTTCAGTGCAGAGATGAAGCCCTTTACCAGGCAGAAGAGTGGGTTAAGTGCGGAGAGGAAGCCCTTTACCAGGCAAAAGAGTGGGTTCAGTGCAGTGAGGAAGCCCTTTACTAGGCAGAAGAGTAGGTTAAGTGTAAAAGGGGAAGCCCTTTACCAACAGAAGGGTGGGTAAAGTGCAGAGAGGAAGCCCTTTACCAGGTAGAAGGGTGGGTTACATGCAGTGAGGAAGCCCTTTACCAGACAGAAGACTGGGTTCAGTGCAGAGAGGAAGCCCTTTACTAGGCAGAAGAGTGGGTTCAGTGCAGAGAGGAAGCCCTTTACAAGGCAGAGGAGTAGGTTCAGTGCAGAGAGGAAGCCCTTTACCAGCAGAAGAGTGGGTTCAGTGCAGAGAGGAAGCCCTTCACAAGGCAGAGGAGTGGGTTCAGTGCAGAGAGGAAGCCCTTTACCAGCAGAAGAGTGGGTTCAGTGCAGAGAGGAAGCCCTTTACAAGGCAGAGGAGTGGGTTCAGTGCAGAGAGGAAGTCCTTTACCAGCAGAAGAGTGGGTTCAGTGCAGAGAGGAAGCCCTTTACAAGGTGGAAGAGTGGGTTCAGTGTGGAAAGGAAGCCCTTTACTAGGCAGAAGAGTGGGTTCAGTGCAGAGAGGAAGCCCTTTACAAGGCAGAGGAGTGGGTTCAGTGCAGAGAGGAAGCCCTTTACCAGCAGAAGAGTGGGTTCAGTGCAGAGAGGAAGCCCTTTACAAGGCAGAGGAGTGGGTTCAGTGCAGAGAGGAAGCCCTTTACCAGCAGAAGAGTGGGTTCAGTGCAGAGAGGAAGCCCTTTACAAGGCAGAGGAGTGGGTTCAGTGCAGAGAGGAAGCCCTTTACCAGCAGAAGAGTGGGTTCAGTGCAGAGAGGAAGCCCTTTACAAGGCAGAGGAGTGGGTTCAGTGCAGAGAGGAAGTCCTTTACCAGCAGAAGAGTGGGTTCAGTGCAGAGAGGAAGCCCTTTACAAGGTGTAAGAGTGGGTTCAGTGTGGAGAGGAAGCCCTTTACTAGGCAGAATAGTGGGTTCAGTGCAGAGATGAAGCCCTTTACCAGGCAGAAGAGTGGGTTTAGTGCAGAGAGGAAGCCCTTTACAAGGTGGAAGAGTGGGTTCAGTGTGGAGAGGAAGCCCTTTACTAGGCAGAATAGTGGGTTCAGTGCAGAGATGAAGCCCTTTACCAAACTTTGGGGCATCCTCCTAAACTTGAAGTGACTTGATCTAGCCACCCAAAGGCCCTTCATCCGAGACGAGGATCGAGAAACCGAGAGAAGTCACTCGCTGCAACAACCATGCTTCCACCGAGCCTGAAAAAGGTGCCAACAAGCCAGAACCGAGAATATCCTTCGGTGGGTATCCGTCTGCATGAGAGCTGTCACCAGATACACTGAAGCCCTTTTCTTCTGTCGCCAAGGCGGAGAAACCAGCTACCGGGTCTGCTGTCGCCTCACCACTGGTACCGTCTTGCAACTGTTTCTTCAGCTAAAGGTACTGTCCTACCCCTGGTATAACTTATCTGCGGGTTGTTTGCTTGATCCTGTGATCCTGAGGGCTGCAGACACTCCATACTGATGCTTTTACTCTGCTTTCCTGCTCCACCCCTGGGCACTGGTGACCCAGCTGAACACTGAGAGACTGTCATATGATCGCACCATGCTCTCAGCATGTTTTGCCTGCAGTTTCACATCACAGATCACTGTTAACCCGGTCCCCTTGCATTAATGATTCCTCCATTCTACAACGCGGGAGGTTGCCCTGGCAACACTGGGGACCCACTCGCCGGAGAGAGCGTTGGGCTTTCGTGCATACCGTTGCCTGGGGAACCAGACGTAAGCGTGATCATGTTACCCGCAATGATGCTTCACGCCCCCGCGTCCTACTCTCTGTTAAAACACGGCAGAGCACAGACACAACTGCTTCTGACTGAAGTTGTGATTCTGGTGTCATACTCTTGTTCGTTTTTGTTCTGGTTGGAATCCTCTTGTCACTCACTCCCTTTCCGCATAGTCCTGACCTTGCTTCTTAAACATTCCTGACCTTTGCCTTGATTATTGACCTCCCCTGCTATACGCTTCTGTACCTCTGCTGCCCGCACCACGCCAACCTCTTTTTGTTTAACAGACTGCTTTTGGATTACCATTTGTTCTCAGGAGGAGCTAGTGCACAGAACTAGAGACGCTCTTCCGTTCATAACATGCACCATCCCGGTCACTAGTGCGTCCTCGTGCTGTCCGTGAATAAGGTCCTCCTAATATCATTAACTTCCCTTCCTGCTCCATCTCTCGTTGCTGTTTCTACTGGAATCCCTGGAACTTCTGTCACTTCCACCGCCTTGATTCCTTTTTCTCACATAAGAGGTAAGGCTGCTTTTCAGATGTTTAACTTCTATGCCTGACTCACGTTTAGTTCCTTACCATCTCCTATCCATTCCATAGAGACTCCCTGCCCTGAAGAATTTCGCATGCCGATATCCAGTCCCAGAATTTACAAGGCGGAAGAGTTAGTTCAGTGCAGATAGGAAGTCCTTTACCAGGGAGAGTAGTGGTTTCAGTGCAGAGAGGAAGCCCTTTACCAGGCAGAAGAGTGGGTTCAGTGCAGAGAGGAAGCCCTTTACCAGGCAGAAGAGTGGATTAAGTGCAGAGAGGAAGCCCTTTACCAGCAGATGAGTGGGTTCAATGCAGAGAGGAAGCCCTTTACAAGGCAGAGGAGTGGGTTCAGTGCAGAGAGGAAGTCCTTAACCAGGCAGAGGAATAGGTTAAGTGCAGAGAGGAAGCCATGTACCAGGCAGAAGAGTGGATTAACTGCAGAGAGGAAGCCCTTTACCAGGCAAAAGAGTGAATTAAGTGCAAAGAGGAAGCCCTTTACCAGGCAAAAGAGTGGATTAGGTACAGAGAGGAAGCCCTTTACCAGGCGGAAGAGTGGGTTCAGTGCACAGAGGAAGCCCTTAACCAGGCAGAAGAGTGGGTTCAGTGTGGAGAGGAAACCCTTTTCCAGGCAGAAGAGTGGGTTCAGTTCAGAGAGGAAGCCCTTTATCAAGCAGAGGAGTGGTTTCAGTGCAGAGAGGAAACCCTTTACCAGGCAGAAGAGTTGGTTAAGTGCAGAGAGGAAGCCCTTTACCAGGTAGAAGGATGGGTATAGTGCAGAGAGGAAGCCCTTTACCAGGCAGAAGAGTGGATTAAGTGCAGAGAGGAAGCCCTTTACCAGGCAGAAGATTGGGTTAAGTGCGGCGAGGAAGCCCTTTAACAGACAGAAGAGTGGGTTCAGTGCAGAGAGGAAGCCCTTTACAAGGCAGTCGAGTGGGTTAAGTGCGGAGGGTAAGCCCTTTATTAGGCAGAAGAGTGGGTTCAGTGCAGAGAGGAAGCCCTTTACCAGGCAGAACAGTGTGTTCAGTGCAGAGAGGAAGCCATTTACCAGGCAGAAGAATAGGTTAAGTGCAGTGAGGAAGCCCTTTACTAGGCAGAAGATTGGGTTAAAAGCAAAGAGGAAGCCCTTTACCAGCAGAAGAGTGGGTAAAGTGTAGAGAGGACGCCCTTTACCAGGCAGAAGGGTGGGTTACATGCAGTGAGGAAGCCCTTTACCAGACAGAAGAGTGGGTTCAGTGCAAAGAGGAAGCCCTTTACCAGACAAAAGAGTGGGTTCAATGCAGAGAGGAAGACCGTTACCAGACAGAAGAGTGGGTTCAGTGCAGAGAGGAAGACCGTTACCAGACAGAAGAGTGGGTTCCGTGCAGAGAGGAAGCCCTTTACCAGCCAGAAGTGTGGGTTCAGTGCAGAGAGGAAGTCCTTTACCAGCAGAAGAGTGGGTTCAGTGCAGAGAGGAAGCCCTTTACAAGGCAGAGGAGTGGGTTCAGTGCAGAGAGGAAGCCCTTTACCAGCAGAAGAGTGGGTTCAGTGCAGAGAGGAAGCCCTTTACAAGGCAGAGGAGTGGGTTCAGTACAGAGAGGAAGCCCTTTACCAGCAGAAGAGTGGGTTCAGTGCAGAGAGGAAGCCCTTTACAAGGCAGAGGAGTGGGTTCAGTGCAGAGAGGAAGTCCTTTACCAGGCAGAAGAGTGGGTTAAGTGCAGAGAGGAAGCCCTTTACCAGGCAGAAGGATGGGTTCAGTGCAGAGAGGAAGCCCTTTACCAGCAGAACAGTGGGTTCAGTGCAGAGAGGAAGCCCTTTACAAGGCGGAAGAGTGGGATCAGTGCAGAGAGGAAGTCCTTTACCAGGGAGAATAGTGGGTTCAATGCAGAGAGGAAGCCCTTTACCAGGCAGAAGAGTGGATTAAGTGCAGAGAGGAAGCCCTTTACCAGCAGAAGAGTGGGTTCAATGCAGAGAGGAAGCCCTTTACAAGGCAGAGGAGTGGGTTCAGTGCAGAGAGGAAGTCCTTTACCAGGCAGAAGAATAGGTTAAGTGCAGAGAGGAGGCCATTTACCAGGCAGAAGAGTGGATTAAGTGCAGAGAGGAAGCCCTTTACCAGGCAGAAGAGTGAATTAAGTGCAAAGAGGAAGCCCTTTACCAGGCAGAACAGTGGAGTCAGTGCAGAGAGGAAGCCCTTTACCAGCAGAAAAGTGGGTTCAGTGCAGAGAGGAAGCCATTTACAAGGCAGAAGAGTGGGTTCAGTGCAGAGAGGAAGTCCTTTACCAGGGAGAAAAGTGGGTTCACTGCAGAGAGGAAGCCCTTTACCAGGCAGAAGAGTGGGTTCAGTGCAGAGAGGAAGCCCTTAACCAGGCAGAAGAGTGGGTTCAGTGCAGAGAGGAAACCCTTTACCAGGCAGAAGAGTGGATTCATTGTGGAGGGGAAGCCCTTTACCTGGCAGAAGAGTGGGTTCAGTTTAGAGAGGAAGCCCTTTACCAGGCAAAAGGTGGATTAGGTGCAGAGAGGAAGCCCTTTACCAGGCAGAATTGTGGGTTCAGTGCAGAGAGGAAGCCCTTAACCAGGCAGAAGAGTGGGTTCAGTGCAGAGAGGAAGCCATTAACCAGGCAGAAGAGTGGGTTCAGTGTGCAGAGGAAGCCCTTTTCCAGGCAGAAGAGTGGGTTCAGTTCAGAGAGGAAGCCCTTTACCAGGCAGAAGAGTGGGTTCAGTGCAGAGAGGAAGCCCTTTACCAGGTAGAAGGATGGGTTCAGTGCAGAGAGGAAGCCCTTTACCAGGCAGAAGAGTGGGTTACGTGCAGAGAGGAAGCCCTTTACCAGGCAGAAGATTGGGTTAAGTGCAGTGAGGAAGCCCTATAACAGACAGAAGAGTGGGTTCAGTGCAGAGAGGAAGCCCTTTACAAGGCAGAGGAGTGGGTTAAGTGCGGAGCGGAAGCCCTTTACCAGGCAGAACAGTGGGTTCAGTGCAGAGAGGAAGCCATTTACCAGGCAGAAGAATAGGTTAAGTGCAGTGAGGAAGCCCTTTACTAGGCAGAAGAGTGGGTTAAAAGCAAAGAGGAAGCCCTTTACCAGCAGAAGAGTGGGTAAAGTGCAGAGAGGAAGCCCTTTACAAGGCAGAAGGGTGGGTTACATGCAGTGAGGAAGCCCTTTACCAGACAGAAGAGTGGGATCAGTGCAAAGAGGAAGCCCTTTACCAGACAAAAGAGTGGGTTCAATGCAGAGAGTAGGCCCTTTACCAAGCAGAAGAGTGGGTTCAGTGCGGAGAGGAAGCCCTTTACCAGGCAGAAGAGTGGGTTATGTGCAGAGAGGAAGCCCTTTACCAGACAGAAGAGTGTGTTCAGTGCAGAGAAGAAGCCCTTTACAAGGCAGAGGAGTGGGTTCAGTGCAGAGAGGAAGTCCTTTACCAGGCAGAAGAATAGGTTAAGTGCAGAGAGGAGGCCATTTACCAGGCAGAAGAGTGGATTAAGTGCAGAGAGGAAGCCCTTTACCAGGCAGAAGAGTGAATTAAGTGCAAAGAGGAAGCCCTTTACCAGGCAGAACAGTGGAGTCAGTGCAGAGAGGAAGCCCTTTACCAGCAGAAAAGTGGGTTCAGTGCAGAGAGGAAGCCATTTACAAGGCAGAAGAGTGGGTTCAGTGCAGAGAGGAAGTCCTTTACCAGGGAGAAAAGTGGGTTCACTGCAGAGAGGAAGCCCTTTACCAGGCAGAAGAGTGGGTTCAGTGCAGAGAGGAAGCCCTTAACCAGGCAGAAGAGTGGGTTCAGTGCAGAGAGGAAACCCTTTACCAGGCAGAAGAGTGGATTCATTGTGGAGGGGAAGCCCTTTACCGGGCAGAAGAGTGGGTTCAGTTTAGAGAGGAAGCCCTTTACCAGGCAAAAAGTGGATTAGGTGCAGAGAGGAAGCCCTTTACCAGGCAGAATTGTGGGTTCAGTGCAGAGAGGAAGCCCTTAACCAGGCAGAAGAGTGGGTTCAGTGCAGAGAGGAAGCCATTAACCAGGCAGAAGAGTGGGTTCAGTGTGCAGAGGAAGCCCTTTTCCAGGCAGAAGAGTGGGTTCAGTTCAGAGAGGAAGCCCTTTATCAAGCAGAAGAGTGGGTTCAGTGCAGAGAGGAAACCCTTTACCAGGCAGAAGAGTGGGTTAAGTGCAGAGAGGAAGCCCTTTACCAGGTAGAAGGATGGGTTCAGTGCAGAGAGGAAGCCCTTTACCAGGCAGAAGAGTGGGTTACGTGCAGAGAGGAAGCCCTTTACCAGGCAGAAGATTGGGTTAAGTGCAGTGAGGAAGCCCTATAACAGACAGAAGAGTGGGTTCAGTGCAGAGAGGAAGCCCTTTACAAGGCAGAGGAGTGGGTTAAGTGCGGAGCGGAAGCCCTTTACCAGGCAGAACAGTGGGTTCAGTGCAGAGAGGAAGCCATTTACCAGGCAGAAGAATAGGTTAAGTGCAGTGAGGAAGCCCTTTACTAGGCAGAAGAGTGGGTTAAAAGCAAAGAGGAAGCCCTTTACCAGCAGAAGAGTGGGTAAAGTGCAGAGAGGAAGCCCTTTACAAGGCAGAAGGGTGGGTTACATGCAGTGAGGAAGCCCTTTACCAGACAGAAGAGTGGGATCAGTGCAAAGAGGAAGCCCTTTACCAGACAAAAGAGTGGGTTCAATGCAGAGAGTAGGCCCTTTACCAAGCAGAAGAGTGGGTTCAGTGCAGAGAGGAAGCCCTTTACCAGGCAGAAGAGTGGGTTATGTGCAGAGAGGAAGCCCTTTACCAGACAGAAGAGTGTGTTCAGTGCAGAGAAGAAGCCCTTTACAAGGCAGAGGAGTGGGTTCAGTGCAGAGAGGAAGTCCTTTACCAGGCAGAAGAATAGGTTAAGTGCAGAGAGGAAGCCCTTTACCAGGCAGAAGTGTGGATTAAGTGCAGAGAGGAAGCCATTTACAAGGCAGAAGAGTGGGTTCAGTGCAGAGAGGAAGTCCTTTACCAGGGAGAAAAGTGAGTTCACTGCAGAGAGGAAGCCCTTTACCAGGCAGAAGAGTGGGTTCAGTGCAGAGAGGAAGCCCTTTACCAGGCAGAAGAGTGGATTAAGTGCAAAGAGGAAGCCCTTTACCAGCAGAAGAGTGGGTTCAGTGCAGAGAGGAAGCCCTTAACCAGGCAGAAGAGTGGGTTCAGTGCAGAGAGGAAACCCTTTACCAGGCAGAAGAGTGGATTCATTGTGGAGGGGAAGCCCTTTACCTGGGAGAAGAGTGGGTTCAGTTTAGAGAGGAAGCCCTTTACCAGGCAAAAAGTGGATTAGGTGCAGAGAGGAAGCCCTTTACCAGGCAGAATTGTGGGTTCAGTGCAGAGAGGAAGCCCTTAACCAGGCAGAAGAGTGGGTTCAGTGCAGAGAGGAAGCCATTAACCAGGCAGAAGAGTGGGTTCAGTGTGCAGAGGAAGCCCTTTTCCAGGCAGAAGAGTGGGTTCAGTTAAGAGAGGAAGCCCTTTATCAAGCAGAAGAGTGGGTTCAGTGCAGAGAGGAAACCCTTTACCAGGCAGAAGAGTGGGTTAAGTGCAGAGAGGAAGCCCTCCGTTACCAGGTAGAAGGATGGGTTCAGTGCAGAGAGGAAGCCCTTTACCAGGCAGAAGAGTGGGTTACGTGCAGAGAGGAAGCCCTTTACCAGGCAGAAGATTGGGTTAAGTGCAGCGAGGAAGCCCTATAACAGACAGAAGAGTGGGTTCAGTGCAGAGAGGAAGCCCTTTACAAGGCAGAGGAGTGGGTTAAGTGCGGAGCGGAAGCCCTTTACCAGGCAGAACAGTGGGTTCAGTGCAGAGAGGAAGCCATTTACCAGGCAGAAGAATAGGTTAAGTGCAGTGAGGAAGCCCTTTACTAGGCAGAAGAGTGGGTTAAAAGCAAAGAGGAAGCCCTTTACCAGCAGAAGAGTGGGTAAAGTGCAGAGAGGAAGCCCTTTACAAGGCAGAAGGGTGGGTTACATGCAGTGAGGAAGCCCTTTACCAGACAGAAGAGTGGGATCAGTGCAAAGAGGAAGCCCTTTACCAGACAAAAGAGTGGGTTCAATGCAGAGAGTAGGCCCTTTACCAAGCAGAAGAGTGGGTTCAGTGCAGAGAGGAAGCCCTTTACCAGGAAGAAGAGTGGGTTATGTGCAGAGAGGAAGCCCTTTACCAGACAGAAGAGTGTGTTCAGTGCAGAGAAGAAGCCCTTTACAAGGCAGAGGAGTGGGTTCAGTGCAGAGAGGAAGTCCTTTACCAGGCAGAAGAATAGGTTAAGTGCAGAGAGGAAGCCCTTTACCAGGCAGAAGTGTGGATTAAGTGCAGAGAGGAAGCCCTTTACCAGGCAGAAGAGTGGATTAAGTGCAAAGAGGAAGCCCTTAACCAGGCAGAAGAGTGGGTTCAGTGAAGAGAGGAAGCCCTTTACCAGGCAGAAGAGTGGGTTCAGTTCAGAGAGGAAGCCCTTTACCAGGCAGAAGAGTGGATTAGGTGCAGAGAGGAAGCCCTTTACCAGGCAGAAGAGTGGGTTCAGTGCAGAGGGGAAGCCCTTAACCAGTCAGAAGAGTGGGTTCAGTGCAGGGAGGAAGCCCTTTACCAGACAAAAGAGTGGGTTCAATGCAGAGAGGAGGCCCTTTACCAAGCAGAAGAGTGGGTTCAGTGCAGAGAGGAAGCACTTTACCAGGCAGAAGAGTGGGTTAAGTTCAGAGAGGAAGCCCTTTACCAGACAGAAGAGTGGGTTCAGTGCAGAGAGGAAGCCCTTTACAAGGCTGAAGATTGGGTTAAGTCCGGCGAGGAAACCCTTTACCAGACAGAAGAGTGGGTTCAGTGCAGAGAGGAAGCCCTTTATCAGGCAGAAGAGTGGGTTAAGTGCGTAGAGGAAGCCTTTTACCAGGCAGAAGAGTGGGTTCAGTGCAGAGAGGAAGCCCTTTACCAGGCAGAACAGTGGATTCAGTGCAGAGAGGAAGCCATTTACCAGGCAGAAGAGTGAGTTAAAAGCAACGAGGAAGCCCTTTACCAGCAGAAGAGTGGGTAAAGTGCAGAGAGGAAGCCCTTTACCAGGCAGAAGGGTGGGTTACATGCAGCGAGGAAGCCCTTTACCAGACAGAAGAGTGGGTTCAGTGCAAAGAGGAAGCCCTTTACCAGACAAAAGAGTGGGTTCAATGCAGAGAGGAAGCCCTTTACAAGGCAGAGGAGTGGGTTCAGTGCAGAGAGGAAGTCCTTTACCAGGCAGAAGAATAGGTTAAGTGCAGAGAGGAAGCCCTTTACCAGGCAGAAGAGTGGGTTCAGTGCAGAGAGGAAGCCCTTTACCAGGCAGAAAAGTGGGTTAAGTGCGGAGAGGAAGCCCTTTACCAGGCAGAAGAGTGGGTTCAGTGCAGAGAGGAAGCCCTTTACCAGGCAGAAGAGTGGGTTCAGTGCAGAGAGGAAGCCCTTTACCAGGCATAAGGGTGGGTTAAGTGCGGAGAGGAAGCCCTTTACCAGGCAGAAGAGTGGGTTCAGTGCAGTGAGGAAGCCCTTTACTAGGCAGAAGAGTGGGTTAAGTGCAAAGAGGAAGCCCTTTACCAGCAGAAGAGTGGGTAAAGTGCAGAGAGGAAGCCTTTTACCAGGTAGAAGGGTGGGTTACATGCAGTGAGGAAGCCCTTTACCAGACAGAAGAGTGGGTTCAGTGCAGAGAGGAAGCCCTTTACTAGGCAGAAGAGTGGGTTAAGTGCAGGGAGGAAGTCCTTTACCAGGCAGAAGAGTGGGTTCAGTGCAGAGAGGAAGCCCTTTACCAGCAGAAGAGTAGGTTTAGTGCAGAGAGGAAGCCCTTAACCAGGCAGAAGAGTGGGTTCAGTGCAGAGCGGAAGCCATTTACCAGGCAGAAGAATAGGTTACGTGCAGTGAGGAAGCCCTTTACTAGGCAGAAGGATGGGTCCAGTGCAGAGAGGAAGCCCTTTACCAGGCAGAAGAGTGGGTTAAGTGCAGAGAGGAAGCCCTTTACCAGGCTGAAGATTGGGTTAAGTCGGGCGAGGAAGCCCTTTACCAGAAAGAACAGTGGGTTCAGTGCAGAGAGGATGCCCTTTACCAGGCAGAAGAGTGGGCTAAGTGCGGAGAGGAAGCCCTTTACCAGGCAGAAGAGTGGGTTCAGTGCAGAGAGGAAGCCCTTTACCAGGCAGAACAGTGGGTTCAGTGCAGAGAGGAAGCCATTTACCAGGCAGAAGAATAGGTTAAGTGCAGTGATGAAGCCCTTTACTAGGCATAAGAGTGGGTTAAAAGCAACGAGGAAGCCCTTTACTAAAGTGCAGAGAGGAAGCCCTTTACCAGGCAGAAGGGTGGGTTACATGCAGTGAGGAAGCCCTTTACCAGACAGAAGAGTGGGTTCAGTGCAAAGACGAAGCCTTTTACCAGACAAAAGAGTGGGTTCAATGCAGAGAGGAAGCCCTTTACAAGGCAGAGGAGTGGGTTCAGTGCAGAGAGGAAGTCCTTTACCAGGCAGAAGAATAGGTTAAGTGCAGAGAGGAAGCCCTTTACCAGGCAGAAGAGTGGGTTCAGTGCAGAGAGGAAGCCCTTTACCAGGCAGAAGAGTGGATTAAGTGCAGAGAGGAAGCCCTTTACCAGGCAGAAGAGTGGGTTCAGTGCAGAGAGGAAGCCCTTTACCAGGCAGAAGAGTGGGTTCAGTGCAGAGATGAAGCCCTTTACCAGGCAGAAGAGTGGGTTAAGTGCGGAGAGGAAGCCCTTTACCAGGCAAAAGAGTGGGTTCAGTGCAGTGAGGAAGCCCTTTACTAGGCAGAAGAGTAGGTTAAGTGTAAAAGGGGAAGCCCTTTACCAGCAGAAGGGTGGGTAAAGTGCAGAGAGGAAGCCCTTTACCAGGTAGAAGGGTGGGTTACATGCAGTGAGGAAGCCCTTTACCAGACAGAAGACTGGGTTCAGTGCAGAGAGGAAGCCCTTTACTAGGCAGAAGAGTGGGTTCAGTGCAGAGATGAAGCCCTTTACCAGGCAGAAGAGTGGGTTTAGTGCAGAGAGGAAGCCCTTTACAAGGTGGAAGAGTGGGTTCAGTGTGGAGAGGAAGCCCTTTACTAGGCAGAATAGTGGGTTCAGTGCAGAGATGAAGCCCTTTACCAAACTTTGGGGCATCCTCCTAAACTTGAAGTGACTTGATCTAGCCACCCAAAGGCCCTTCATCCGAGACGAGGATCGAGAAACCGAGAGAAGTCACTCGCTGCAACAACCATGCTTCCACCGAGCCTGAAAAAGGTGCCAACAAGCCAGAACCGAGAATATCCTTCGGTGGGTATCCGTCTGCATGAGAGCTGTCACCAGATACACTGAAGCCCTTTTCTTCTGTCGCCAAGGCGGAGAAACCAGCTACCGGGTCTGCTGTCGCCTCACCACTGGTACCGTCTTGCAACTGTTTCTTCAGCTAAAGGTACTGTCCTACCCCTGGTATAACTTATCTGCGGGTTGTTTGCTTGATCCTGTGATCCTGAGGGCTGCAGACACTCCATACTGATGCTTTTACTCTGCTTTCCTGCTCCACCCCTGGGCACTGGTGACCCAGCTGAACACTGAGAGACTGTCATATGATCGCACCATGCTCTCAGCATGTTTTGCCTGCAGTTTCACATCACAGATCACTGTTAACCCGGTCCCCTTGCATTAATGATTCCTCCATTCTACAACGCGGGAGGTTGCCCTGGCAACACTGGGGACCCACTCGCCGGAGAGAGCGTTGGGCTTTCGTGCATACCGTTGCCTGGGGAACCAGACGTAAGCGTGATCATGTTACCCGCAATGATGCTTCACGCCCCCGCGTCCTACTCTCTGTTAAAACACGGCAGAGCACAGACACAACTGCTTCTGACTGAAGTTGTGATTCTGGTGTCATACTCTTGTTCGTTTTTGTTCTGGTTGGAATCCTCTTGTCACTCACTCCCTTTCCGCATAGTCCTGACCTTGCTTCTTAAACATTCCTGACCTTTGCCTTGATTATTGACCTCCCCTGCTATACGCTTCTGTACCTCTGCTGCCCGCACCACGCCAACCTCTTTTTGTTTAACAGACTGCTTTTGGATTACCATTTGTTCTCAGGAGGAGCTAGTGCACAGAACTAGAGACGCTCTTCCGTTCATAACATGCACCATCCCGGTCACTAGTGCGTCCTCGTGCTGTCCGTGAATAAGGTCCTCCTAATATCATTAACTTCCCTTCCTGCTCCATCTCTCGTTGCTGTTTCTACTGGAATCCCTGGAACTTCTGTCACTTCCACCGCCTTGATTCCTTTTTCTCACATAAGAGGTAAGGCTGCTTTTCAGATGTTTAACTTCTATGCCTGACTCACGTTTAGTTCCTTACCATCTCCTATCCATTCCATAGAGACTCCCTGCCCTGAAGAATTTCGCATGCCGACATCCAGTCCCAGAATTTACAAGGCGGAAGAGTTAGTTCAGTGCAGATAGGAAGTCCTTTACCAGGGAGAGTAGTGGTTTCAGTGCAGAGAGGAAGCCCTTTACCAGGCAGAAGAGTGGGTTCAGTGCAGAGAGGAAGCCCTTTACCAGGCAGAAGAGTGGATTAAGTGCAGAGAGGAAGCCCTTTACCAGCAGATGAGTGGGTTCAATGCAGAGAGGAAGCCCTTTACAAGGCAGAGGAGTGGGTTCAGTGCAGAGAGGAAGTCCTTAACCAGGCAGAGGAATAGGTTAAGTGCAGAGAGGAAGCCATGTACCAGGCAGAAGAGTGGATTAACTGCAGAGAGGAAGCCCTTTACCAGGCAAAAGAGTGAATTAAGTGCAAAGAGGAAGCCCTTTACCAGGCAAAAGAGTGGATTAGGTACAGAGAGGAAGCCCTTTACCAGGCGGAAGAGTGGGTTCAGTGCACAGAGGAAGCCCTTAACCAGGCAGAAGAGTGGGTTCAGTGTGGAGAGGAAACCCTTTTCCAGGCAGAAGAGTGGGTTCAGTTCAGAGAGGAAGCCCTTTATCAAGCAGAAGAGTGGTTTCAGTGCAGAGAGGAAACCCTTTACCAGGCAGAAGAGTTGGTTAAGTGCAGAGAGGAAGCCCTTTACCAGGTAGAAGGATGGGTATAGTGCAGAGAGGAAGCCCTTTACCAGGCAGAAGAGTGGATTAAGTGCAGAGAGGAAGCCCTTTACCAGGCAGAAGATTGGGTTAAGTGCGGCGAGGAAGCCCTTTAACAGACAGAAGAGTGGGTTCAGTGCAGAGAGGAAGCCCTTTACAAGGCAGTCGAGTGGGTTAAGTGCGGAGGGTAAGCCCTTTATTAGGCAGAAGAGTGGGTTCAGTGGAGAGAGGAAGCCCTTTACCAGGCAGAACAGTGTGTTCAGTGCAGAGAGGAAGCCATTTACCAGGCAGAAGAATAGGTTAAGTGCAGTGAGGAAGCCCTTTACTAGGCAGAAGATTGGGTTAAAAGCAAAGAGGAAGCCCTTTACCAGCAGAAGAGTGGGTAAAGTGTAGAGAGGACGCCCTTTACCAGGCAGAAGGGTGGGTTACATGCAGTGAGGAAGCCCTTTACCAGACAGAAGAGTGGGTTCAGTGCAAAGAGGAAGCCCTTTACCAGACAAAAGAGTGGGTTCAATGCAGAGAGGAAGACCGTTACCAGACAGAAGAGTGGGTTCAGTGCAGAGAGGAAGACCGTTACCAGACAGAAGAGTGGGTTCCGTGCAGAGAGGAAGCCCTTTACCAGCCAGAAGTGTGGGTTCAGTGCAGAGAGGAAGTCCTTTACCAGCAGAAGAGTGGGTTCAGTGCAGAGAGGAAGCCCTTTACAAGGCAGAGGAGTGGGTTCAGTGCAGAGAGGAAGCCCTTTACCAGCAGAAGAGTGGGTTCAGTGCAGAGAGGAAGCCCTTTACAAGGCAGAGGAGTGGGTTCAGTACAGAGAGGAAGCCCTTTACCAGCAGAAGAGTGGGTTCAGTGCAGAGAGGAAGCCCTTTACAAGGCAGAGGAGTGGGTTCAGTGCAGAGAGGAAGTCCTTTACCAGGCAGAAGAGTGGGTTAAGTGCAGAGAGGAAGCCCTTTACCAGGCAGAAGGATGGGTTCAGTGAAGAGAGGAAGCCCTTTACCAGCAGAACAGTGGGTTCAGTGCAGAGAGGAAGCCCTTTACAAGGCGGAAGAGTGGGATCAGTGCAGAGAGGAAGTCCTTTACCAGGGAGAGTAGTGGGTTCAATGCAGAGAGGAAGCCCTTTACCAGGCAGAAGAGTGGATTAAGTGCAGAGAGGAAGCCCTTTACCAGCAGAAGAGTGGGTTCAATGCAGAGAGGAAGCCCTTTACAAGGCAGAGGAGTGGGTTCAGTGCAGAGAGGAAGTCCTTTACCAGGCAGAAGAATAGGTTAAGTGCAGAGAGGAGGCCATTTACCAGGCAGAAGAGTGGATTAAGTGCAGAGAGGAAGCCCTTTACCAGGCAGAAGAGTGAATTAAGTGCAAAGAGGAAGCCCTTTACCAGGCAGAACAGTGGAGTCAGTGCAGAGAGGAAGCCCTTTACCAGCAGAAAAGTGGGTTCAGTGCAGAGAGGAAGCCATTTACAAGGCAGAAGAGTGGGTTCAGTGCAGAGAGGAAGTCCTTTACCAGGGAGAAAAGTGGGTTCACTGCAGAGAGGAAGCCCTTTACTAGGCAGAAGAGTGGGTTCAGTGCAGAGAGGAAGCCCTTAACCAGGCAGAAGAGTGGGTTCAGTGCAGAGAGGAAACCCTTTACCAGGCAGAAGAGTGGATTCATTGTGGAGGGGAAGCCCTTTACCTGGCAGAAGAGTGGGTTCAGTTTAGAGAGGAAGCCCTTTACCAGGCAAAAAGTGGATTAGGTGCAGAGAGGAAGCCCTTTACCAGGCAGAATTGTGGGTTCAGTGCAGAGAGGAAGCCCTTAACCAGGCAGAAGAGTGGGTTCAGTGCAGAGAGGGAGCCATTAACCAGGCAGAAGAGTGGGTTCAGTGTGCAGAGGAAGCCCTTTTCCAGGCAGAAGAGTGGGTTCAGTTCAGAGAGGAAGCCCTTTATCAAGCAGAAGAGTGGGTTCAGTGCAGAGAGGAAACCCTTTACCAGGCAGAAGAGTGGGTTAAGTGCAGAGAGGAAGCCCTTTACCAGGTAGAAGGATGGGTTCAGTGCAGAGAGGAAGCCCTTTACCAGGCAGAAGAGTGGGTTACGTGCAGAGAGGAAGCCCTTTACCAGGCAGAAGATTGGGTTAAGTGCAGTGAGGAAGCCCTATAACAGACAGAAGAGTGGGTTCAGTGCAGAGAGGAAGCCCTTTACAAGGCAGAGGAGTGGGTTAAGTGCGGAGCGGAAGCCCTTTACCAGGCAGAACAGTGGGTTCAGTGCAGAGAGGAAGCCATTTACCAGGCAGAAGAATAGGTTAAGTGCAGTGAGGAAGCCCTTTACTAGGCAGAAGAGTGGGTTAAAAGCAAAGAGGAAGCCCTTTACCAGCAGAAGAGTGGGTAAAGTGCAGAGAGGAAGCCCTTTACAAGGCAGAAGGGTGGGTTACATGCAGTGAGGAAGCCCTTTACCAGACAGAAGAGTGGGATCAGTGCAAAGAGGAAGCCCTTTACCAGACAAAAGAGTGGGTTCAATGCAGAGAGTAGGCCCTTTACCAAGCAGAAGAGTGGGTTCAGTGCAGAGAGGAAGCCCTTTACCAGGCAGAAGAGTGGGTTATGTGCAGAGAGGAAGCCCTTTACCAGACAGAAGAGTGTGTTCAGTGCAGAGAAGAAGCCCTTTACAAGGCAGAGGAGTGGGTTCAGTGCAGAGAGGAAGTCCTTTACCAGGCAGAAGAATAGGTTAAGTGCAGAGAGGAGGCCATTTACCAGGCAGAAGAGTGGATTAAGTGCAGAGAGGAAGCCCTTTACCAGGCAGAAGAGTGAATTAAGTGCAAAGAGGAAGCCCTTTACCAGGCAGAACAGTGGAGTCAGTGCAGAGAGGAAGCCCTTTACCAGCAGAAAAGTGGGTTCAGTGCAGAGAGGAAGCCATTTACAAGGCAGAAAAGTGGGTTCAGTGCAGAGAGGAAGTCCTTTACCAGGGAGAAAAGTGGGTTCACTGCAGAGAGGAAGCCCTTTACCAGGCAGAAGATTGGGTTCAGTGCAGAGAGGAAGCCCTTAACCAGGCAGAAGAGTGGGTTCAGTGCAGAGAGGAAACCCTTTACCAGGCAGAAGAGTGGATTCATTGTGGAGGGGAAGCCCTTTACCTGGCAGAAGAGTGGGTTCAGTTTAGAGAGGAAGCCCTTTACCAGGCAAAAAGTGGATTAGGTGCAGAGAGGAAGCCCTTTACCAGGCAGAATTGTGGGTTCAGTGCAGAGAGGAAGCCCTTAACCAGGCAGAAGAGTGGGTTCAGTGCAGAGAGGAAGCCATTAACCAGGCAGAAGAGTGGGTTCAGTGTGCAGAGGAAGCCCTTTTCCAGGCAGAAGAGTGGGTTCAGTTCAGAGAGGAAGCCCTTTATCAAGCAGAAGAGTGGGTTCAGTGCAGAGAGGAAACCCTTTACCAGGCAGAAGAGTGGGTTAAGTGCAGAGAGGAAGCCCTTTACCAGGTAGAAGGATGGGTTCAGTGCAGAGAGGAAACCCTTTACCAGGCAGAAGAGTGGGTTACGTGCAGAGAGGAAGCCCTTTACCAGGCAGAAGATTGGGTTAAGTGCAGTGAGGAAGCCCTATAACAGACAGAAGAGTGGGTTCAGTGCAGAGAGGAAGCCCTTTACAAGGCAGAGGAGTGGGTTAAGTGCGGAGCGGAAGCCCTTTACCAGGCAGAACAGTGGGTTCAGTGCAGAGAGGAAGCCATTTACCAGGCAGAAGAATAGGTTAAGTGCAGTGAGGAAGCCCTTTACTAGGCAGAAGAGTGGGTTAAAAGCAAAGAGGAAGCCCTTTACCAGCAGAAGAGTGGGTAAAGTGCAGAGAGGAAGCCCTTTACAAGGCAGAAGGGTGGGTTACATGCAGTGAGGAAGCCCTTTACCAGACAGAAGAGTGGGATCAGTGCAAAGAGGAAGCCCTTTACCAGACAAAAGAGTGGGTTCAATGCAGAGAGTAGGCCCTTTACCAAGCAGAAGAGTGGGTTCAGTGCAGAGAGGAAGCCCTTTACCAGGCAGAAGAGTGGGTTATGTGCAGAGAGGAAGCCCTTTACCAGACAGAAGAGTGTGTTCAGTGCAGAGAAGAAGCCCTTTACAAGGCAGAGGAGTGGGTTCAGTGCAGAGAGGAAGTCCTTTACCAGGCAGAAGAATAGGTTAAGTGCAGAGAGGAAGCCCTTTACCAGGCAGAAGTGTGGATTAAGTGCAGAGAGGAAGCCATTTACAAGGCAGAAGAGTGGGTTCAGTGCAGAGAGGAAGTCCTTTACCAGGGAGAAAAGTGAGTTCACTGCAGAGAGGAATCCCTTTACCAGGCAGAAGAGTGGGTTCAGTGCAGAGAGGAAGCCCTTTACCAGGCAGAAGAGTGGATTAAGTGCAAAGAGGAAGCCCTTTACCAGCAGAAGAGTGGGTTCAGTGCAGAGAGGAAGCCCTTAACCAGGCAGAAGAGTGGGTTCAGTGCAGAGAGGAAACCCTTTACCAGGCAGAAGAGTGGATTCATTGTGGAGGGGAAGCCCTTTACCTGGGAGAAGAGTGGGTTCAGTTTAGAGAGGAAGCCCTTTACCAGGCAAAAAGTGGATTAGGTGCAGAGAGGAAGCCCTTTACCAGGCAGAATTGTGGGTTCAGTGCAGAGAGGAAGCCCTTAACCAGGCAGAAGAGTGGGTTCAGTGCAGAGAGGAAGCCATTAACCAGGCAGAAGAGTGGGTTCAGTGTGCAGAGGAAGCCCTTTTCCAGGCAGAAGAGTGGGTTCAGTTCAGAGAGGAAGCCCTTTATCAAGCAGAAGAGTGGGTTCAGTGCAGAGAGGAAACCCTTTACCAGGCAGAAGAGTGGGTTAAGTGCAGAGAGGAAGCCCTCCTTTACCAGGTAGAAGGATGGGTTCAGTGCAGAGAGGAAGCCCTTTACCAGGCAGAAGAGTGGGTTACATGCAGAGAGGAAGCCCTTTACCAGGCAGAAGATTGGGTTAAGTGCAGCGAGGAAGCCCTATAACAGACAGAAGAGTGGGTTCAGTGCAGAGAGGAAGCCCTTTACAAGGCAGAGGAGTGGGTTAAGTGCGGAGCGGAAGCCCTTTACCAGGCAGAACAGTGGGTTCAGTGCAGAGAGGAAGCCATTTACCAGGCAGAAGAATAGGTTAAGTGCAGTGAGGAAGCCCTTTACTAGGCAGAAGAGTGGGTTAAAAGCAAAGAGGAAGCCCTTTACCAGCAGAAGAGTGGGTAAAGTGCAGAGAGGAAGCCCTTTACAAGGCAGAAGGGTGGGTTACATGCAGTGAGGAAGCCCTTTACCAGACAGAAGAGTGGGATCAGTGCAAAGAGGAAGCCCTTTACCAGACAAAAGAGTGGGTTCAATGCAGAGAGTAGGCCCTTTACCAAGCAGAAGAGTGGGTTCAGTGCAGAGAGGAAGCCCTTTACCAGGCAGAAGAGTGGGTTATGTGCAGAGAGGAAGCCCTTTACCAGACAGAAGAGTGTGTTCAGTGCAGAGAAGAAGCCCTTTACAAGGCAGAGGAGTGGGTTCAGTGCAGAGAGGAAGTCCTTTACCAGGCAGAAGAATAGGTTAAGTGCAGAGAGGAAGCCCTTTACCAGGCAGAAGTGTGGATTAAGTGCAGAGAGGAAGCCCTTTACCAGGCAGAAGAGTGGATTAAGTGCAAAGAGGAAGCCCTTAACCAGGCAGAAGAGTGGGTTCAGTGAAGAGAGGAAGCCCTTTACCAGGCAGAAGAGTGGGTTCAGTTCAGAGAGGAAGCCCTTTCCCAGGCAGAAGAGTGGATTAGGTGCAGAGAGGAAGCCCTTTACCAGGCAGAAGAGTGGGTTCAGTGCAGAGGGGAAGCCCTTAACCAGTCAGAAGAGTGGGTTCAGTGCAGGGAGGAAGCCCTTTACCAGACAAAAGAGTGGGTTTAATGCAGAGAGGAGGCCCTTTACCAAGCAGAAGAGTGGGTTCAGTGCAGAGAGGAAGCACTTTACCAGGCAGAAGAGTGGGTTAAGTTCAGAGAGGAAGCCCTTTACCAGACAGAAGAGTGGGTTCAGTGCAGAGAGGAAGCCCTTTACAAGGCTGAAGATTGGGTTAAGTCCGGCGAGGAAACCCTTTACCAGACAGAAGAGTGGGTTCAGTGCAGAGAGGAAGCCCTTTATCAGGCAGAAGAGTGGGTTAAGTGCGTAGAGGAAGCCCTTTACCAGGCAGAAGAGTGGGTTCAGTGCAGAGAGGAAGCCCTTTACCAGGCAGAACAGTGGATTCAGTGCAGAGAGGAAGCCATTTACCAGGCAGAAGAGTGAGTTAAAAGCAACGAGGAAGCCCTTTACCAGCAGAAGAGTGGGTAAAGTGCAGAGAGGAAGCCCTTTACCAGGCAGAAGGGTGGGTTACATGCAGCGAGGAAGCCCTTTACCAGACAGAAGAGTGGGTTCAGTGCAAAGAGGAAGCCCTTTACCAGACAAAAGAGTGGGTTCAATGCAGAGAGGAAGCCCTTTACAAGGCAGAGGAGTGGGTTCAGTGCAGAGAGGAAGTCCTTTACCAGGCAGAAGAATAGGTTAAGTGCAGAGAGGAAGCCCTTTACCAGGCAGAAGAGTGGGTTCAGTGCAGAGAGGAAGCCCTTTACCAGGCAGAAAAGTGGGTTAAGTGCGGAGAGGAAGCCCTTTACCAGGCAGAAGAGTGGGTTCAGTGCAGAGAGGAAGCCCTTTACCAGGCAGAAGAGTGGGTTCAGTGCAGAGAGGAAGCCCTTTACCAGGCATAAGGGTGGGTTAAGTGCGGAGAGGAAGCCCTTTACCAGGCAGAAGAGTGGGTTCAGTGCAGTGAGGAAGCCCTTTACTAGGCAGAAGAGTGGGTTAAGTGCAAAGAGGAAGCCCTTTACCAGCAGAAGAGTGGGTAAAGTGCAGAGAGGAAGCCCTTTACCAGGTAGAAGGGTGGGTTACATGCAGTGAGGAAGCCCTTTACCAGACAGAAGAGTGGGTTCAGTGCAGAGAGGAAGCCCTTTACTAGGCAGAAGAGTGGGTTAAGTGCAGGGAGGAAGTCCTTTACCAGGCAGAAGAGTGGGTTCAGTGCAGAGAGGAAGCCCTTTACCAGCAGAAGAGTAGGTTTAGTGCAGAGAGGAAGCCCTTAACCAGGCAGAAGAGTGGGTTCAGTGCAGAGCGGAAGCCATTTACCAGGCAGAAGAATAGGTTACGTGCAGTGAGGAAGCCCTTTACTAGGCAGAAGGATGGGTCCAGTGCAGAGAGGAAGCCCTTTACCAGGCAGAAGAGTGGGTTAAGTGCAGAGAGGAAGCCCTTTACCAGGCTGAAGATTGGGTTAAGTCGGGCGAGGAAGCCCTTTACCAGAAAGAACAGTGGGTTCAGTGCAGAGAGGATGCCCTTTACCAGGCAGAAGAGTGGGCTAAGTGCGGAGAGGAAGCCCTTTACCAGGCAGAAGAGTGGGTTCAGTGCAGAGAGGAAGCCCTTTACCAGGCAGAACAGTGGGTTCAGTGCAGAGAGGAAGCCATTTACCAGGCAGAAGAATAGGTTAAGTGCAGTGATGAAGCCCTTTACTAGGCATAAGAGTGGGTTAAAAGCAACGAGGAAGCCCTTTACTAAAGTGCAGAGAGGAAGCCCTTTACCAGGCAGAAGGGTGGGTTACATGCAGTGAGGAAGCCCTTTACCAGACAGAAGAGTGGGTTCAGTGCAAAGAGGAAGCCTTTTACCAGACAAAAGAGTGGGTTCAATGCAGAGAGGAAGCCCTTTACAAGGCAGAGGAGTGGGTTCAGTGCAGAGAGGAAGTCCTTTACCAGGCAGAAGAATAGGTTAAGTGCAGAGAGGAAGCCCTTTACCAGGCAGAAGAGTGGGTTCAGTGCAGAGAGGAAGCCCTTTACCAGGCAGAAGAGTGGATTAAGTGCAGAGAGGAAGCCCTTTACCAGGCAGAAGAGTGGGTTCAGTGCAGAGAGGAAGCCCTTTACCAGGCAGAAGAGTGGGTTCAGTGCAGAGATGAAGCCCTTTACCAGGCAGAAGAGTGGGTTAAGTGCGGAGAGGAAGCCCTTTACCAGGCAAAAGAGTGGGTTCAGTGCAGTGAGGAAGCCCTTTACTAGGCAGAAGAGTAGGTTAAGTGTAAAAGGGGAAGCCCTTTATCAAGCAGAAGAGTGGGTTCAGTGCAGAGAGGAAACCCTTTACCAGGCAGAAGAGTGGGTTAAGTGCAGAGAGGAAGCCCTCCTTAACCAGGTAGAAGGATGGGTTCAGTGCAGAGAGGAAGCCCTTTACCAGGCAGAAGAGTGGGTTACATGCAGAGAGGAAGCCCTTTACCAGGCAGAAGATTGGGTTAAGTGCAGCGAGGAAGCCCTATAACAGACAGAAGAGTGGGTTCAGTGCAGAGAGGAAGCCCTTTACAAGGCAGAGGAGTGGGTTAAGTGCGGAGCGGAAGCCCTTTACCAGGCAGAACAGTGGGTTCAGTGCAGAGAGGAAGCCATTTACCAGGCAGAAGAATAGGTTAAGTGCAGTGAGGAAGCCCTTTACTAGGCAGAAGAGTGGGTTAAAAGCAAAGAGGAAGCCCTTTACCAGCAGAAGAGTGGGTAAAGTGCAGAGAGGAAGCCCTTTACAAGGCAGAAAGGTGGGTTACATGCAGTGAGGAAGCCCTTTACCAGACAGAAGAGTGGGATCAGTGCAAAGAGGAAGCCCTTTACCAGACAAAAGAGTGGGTTCAATGCAGAGAGTAGGCCCTTTACCAAGCAGAAGAGTGGGTTCAGTGCAGAGAGGAAGCCCTTTACCAGGCAGAAGAGTGGGTTATGTGCAGAGAGGAAGCCCTTTACCAGACAGAAGAGTGTGTTCAGTGCAGAGAAGAAGCCCTTTACAAGGCAGAGGAGTGGGTTCAGTGCAGAGAGGAAGTCCTTTACCAGGCAGAAGAATAGGTTAAGTGCAGAGAGGAAGCCCTTTACCAGGCAGAAGTGTGGATTAAGTGCAGAGAGGAAGCCCTTTACCAGGCAGAAGAGTGGATTAAGTGCAAAGAGGAAGCCCTTAACCAGGCAGAAGAGTGGGTTCAGTGAAGAGAGGAAGCCCTTTACCAGGCAGAAGAGTGGGTTCAGTTCAGAGAGGAAGCCCTTTACCAGGCAGAAGAGTGGATTAGGTGCAGAGAGGAAGCCCTTTACCAGGCAGAAGAGTGGGTTCAGTGCAGAGGGGAAGCCCTTAACCAGTCAGAAGAGTGGGTTCAGTGCAGGGAGGAAGCCCTTTACCAGACAAAAGAGTGGGTTCAATGCAGAGAGGAGGCCCTTTACCAAGCAGAAGAGTGGGTTCAGTGCAGAGAGGAAGCACTTTACCAGGCAGAAGAGTGGGTTAAGTTCAGAGAGGAAGCCCTTTACCAGACAGAAGAGTGGGTTCAGTGCAGAGAGGAAGCCCTTTACAAGGCTGAAGATTGGGTTAAGTCCGGCGAGGAAACCCTTTACCAGACAGAAGAGTGGGTTCAGTGCAGAGAGGAAGCCCTTTATCAGGCAGAAGAGTGGGTTAAGTGCGTAGAGGAAGCCCTTTACCAGGCAGAAGAGTGGGTTCAGTGCAGAGAGGAAGCCCTTTACCAGGCAGAACAGTGGATTCAGTGCAGAGAGGAAGCCATTTACCAGGCAGAAGAGTGAGTTAAAAGCAACGAGGAAGCCCTTTACCAGCAGAAGAGTGGGTAAAGTGCAGAGAGGAAGCCCTTTACCAGGCAGAAGGGTGGGTTACATGCAGCGAGGAAGCCCTTTACCAGACAGAAGAGTGGGTTCAGTGCAAAGAGGAAGCCCTTTACCAGACAAAAGAGTGGGTTCAATGCAGAGAGGAAGCCCTTTACAAGGCAGAGGAGTGGGTTCAGTGCAGAGAGGAAGTCCTTTACCAGGCAGAAGAATAGGTTAAGTGCAGAGAGGAAGCCCTTTACCAGGCAGAAGAGTGGGTTCAGTGCAGAGAGGAAGCCCTTTACCAGGCAGAAAAGTGGGTTAAGTGCGGAGAGGAAGCCCTTTACCAGGCAGAAGAGTGGGTTCAGTGCAGAGAGGAAGCCCTTTACCAGGCAGAAGAGTGGGTTCAGTGCAGAGAGGAAGCCCTTTACCAGGCATAAGGGTGGGTTAAGTGCGGAGAGGAAGCCCTTTACCAGGCAGAAGAGTGGGTTCAGTGCAGTGAGGAAGCCCTTTACTAGGCAGAAGAGTGGGTTAAGTGCAAAGAGGAAGCCCTTTACCAGCAGAAGAGTGGGTAAAGTGCAGAGAGGAAGCCCTTTACCAGGTAGAAGGGTGGGTTACATGCAGTGAGGAAGCCCTTTACCAGACAGAAGAGTGGGTTCAGTGCAGAGAGGAAGCCCTTTACTAGGCAGAAGAGTGGGTTAAGTGCAGGGAGGAAGTCCTTTACCAGGCAGAAGAGTGGGTTCAGTGCAGAGAGGAAGCCCTTTACCAGCAGAAGAGTAGGTTTAGTGCAGAGAGGAAGCCCTTAACCAGGCAGAAGAGTGGGTTCAGTGCAGAGCGGAAGCCATTTACCAGGCAGAAGAATAGGTTACGTGCAGTGAGGAAGCCCTTTACTAGGCAGAAGGATGGGTCCAGTGCAGAGAGGAAGCCCTTTACCAGGCAGAAGAGTGGGTTAAGTGCAGAGAGGAAGCCCTTTACCAGGCTGAAGATTGGGTTAAGTCGGGCGAGGAAGCCCTTTACCGGAAAGAACAGTGGGTTCAGTGCAGAGAGGATGCCCTTTACCAGGCAGAAGAGTGGGCTAAGTGCGGAGAGGAAGCCCTTTACCAGGCAGAAGAGTGGGTTCAGTGCAGAGAGGAAGCCCTTTACCAGGCAGAACAGTGGGTTCAGTGCAGAGAGGAAGCCATTTACCAGGCAGAAGAATAGGTTAAGTGCAGTGATGAAGCCCTTTACTAGGCATAAGAGTGGGTTAAAAGCAACGAGGAAGCCCTTTACTAAAGTGCAGAGAGGAAGCCCTTTACCAGGCAGAAGGGTGGGTTACATGCAGTGAGGAAGCCCTTTACCAGACAGAAGAGTGGGTTCAGTGCAAAGAGGAAGCCTTTTACCAGACAAAAGAGTGGGTTCAATGCAGAGAGGAAGCCCTTTACAAGGCAGAGGAGTGGGTTCAGTGCAGAGAGGAAGTCCTTTACCAGGCAGAAGAATAGGTTAAGTGCAGAGAGGAAGCCCTTTACCAGGCAGAAGAGTGGGTTCAGTGCAGAGAGGAAGCCCTTTACCAGGCAGAAGAGTGGATTAAGTGCAGAGAGGAAGCCCTTTACCAGGCAGAAGAGTGGGTTCAGTGCAGAGAGGAAGCCCTTTACCAGGCAGAAGAGTGGGTTCAGTGCAGAGATGAAGCCCTTTACCAGGCAGAAGAGTGGGTTAAGTGCGGAGAGGAAGCCCTTTACCAGGCAAAAGAGTGGGTTCAGTGCAGTGAGGAAGCCCTTTACTAGGCAGAAGAGTAGGTTAAGTGTAAAAGGGGAAGCCCTTTACCAGCAGAAGGGTGGGTAAAGTGCAGAGAGGAAGCCCTTTACCAGGTAGAAGGGTGGGTTACATGCAGTGAGGAAGCCCTTTACCAGACAGAAGACTGGGTTCAGTGCAGAGAGGAAGCCCTTTACTAGGCAGAAGAGTGGGTTCAGTGCAGAGATGAAGCCCTTTACCAGGCAGAAGAGTGGGTTTAGTGCAGAGAGGAAGCCCTTTACAAGGTGGAAGAGTGGGTTCAGTGTGGAGAGGAAGCCCTTTACTAGGCAGAATAGTGGGTTCAGTGCAGAGATGAAGCCCTTTACCAAACTTTGGGGCATCCTCCTAAACTTGAAGTGACTTGATCTAGCCACCCAAAGGCCCTTCATCCGAGACGAGGATCGAGAAACCGAGAGAAGTCACTCGCTGCAACAACCATGCTTCCACCGAGCCTGAAAAAGGTGCCAACAAGCCAGAACCGAGAATATCCTTCGGTGGGTATCCGTCTGCATGAGAGCTGTCACCAGATACACTGAAGCCCTTTTCTTCTGTCGCCAAGGCGGAGAAACCAGCTACCGGGTCTGCTGTCGCCTCACCACTGGTACCGTCTTGCAACTGTTTCTTCAGCTAAAGGTACTGTCCTACCCCTGGTATAACTTATCTGCGGGTTGTTTGCTTGATCCTGTGATCCTGAGGGCTGCAGACACTCCATACTGATGCTTTTACTCTGCTTTCCTGCTCCACCCCTGGGCACTGGTGACCCAGCTGAACACTGAGAGACTGTCATATGATCGCACCATGCTCTCAGCATGTTTTGCCTGCAGTTTCACATCACAGATCACTGTTAACCCGGTCCCCTTGCATTAATGATTCCTCCATTCTACAACGCGGGAGGTTGCCCTGGCAACACTGGGGACCCACTCGCCGGAGAGAGCGTTGGGCTTTCGTGCATACCGTTGCCTGGGGAACCAGACGTAAGCGTGATCATGTTACCCGCAATGATGCTTCACGCCCCCGCGTCCTACTCTCTGTTAAAACACGGCAGAGCACAGACACAACTGCTTCTGACTGAAGTTGTGATTCTGGTGTCATACTCTTGTTCGTTTTTGTTCTGGTTGGAATCCTCTTGTCACTCACTCCCTTTCCGCATAGTCCTGACCTTGCTTCTTAAACATTCCTGACCTTTGCCTTGATTATTGACCTCCCCTGTTATACGCTTCTGTACCTCTGCTGCCCGCACCACGCCAACCTCTTTTTGTTTAACAGACTGCTTTTGGATTACCATTTGTTCTCAGGAGGAGCTAGTGCACAGAACTAGAGACGCTCTTCCGTTCATAACATGCACCATCCCGGTCACTAGTGCGTCCTCGTGCTGTCCGTGAATAAGGTCCTCCTAATATCATTAACTTCCCTTCCTGCTCCATCTCTCGTTGCTGTTTCTACTGGAATCCCTGGAACTTCTGTCACTTCCACCGCCTTGATTCCTTTTTCTCACATAAGAGGTAAGGCTGCTTTTCAGATGTTTAACTTCTATGCCTGACTCACGTTTAGTTCCTTACCATCTCCTATCCATTCCATAGAGACTCCCTGCCCTGAAGAATTTCGCATGCCGACATCCAGTCCCAGAATTTACAAGGTGGAAGAGTTAGTTCAGTGCAGATAGGAAGTCCTTTACCAGGGAGAGTAGTGGTTTCAGTGCAGAGAGGAAGCCCTTTACCAGGCAGAAGAGTGGGTTCAGTGCAGAGAGGAAGCCCTTTACCAGGCAGAAGAGTGGATTAAGTGCAGAGAGGAAGCCCTTTACCAGCAGATGAGTGGGTTCAATGCAGAGAGGAAGCCCTTTACAAGGCAGAGGAGTGGGTTCAGTGCAGAGAGGAAGTCCTTAACCAGGCAGAGGAATAGGTTAAGTGCAGAGAGGAAGCCATGTACCAGGCAGAAGAGTGGATTAACTGCAGAGAGGAAGCCCTTTACCAGGCAAAAGAGTGAATTAAGTGCAAAGAGGAAGCCCTTTACCAGGCAAAAGAGTGGATTAGGTACAGAGAGGAAGCCCTTTACCAGGCGGAAGAGTGGGTTCAGTGCACAGAGGAAGCCCTTAACCAGGCAGAAGAGTGGGTTCAGTGTGGAGAGGAAACCCTTTTCCAGGCAGAAGAGTGGGTTCAGTTCAGAGAGGAAGCCCTTTATCAAGCAGAAGAGTGGTTTCAGTGCAGAGAGGAAACCCTTTACCAGGCAGAAGAGTTGGTTAAGTGCAGAGAGGAAGCCCTTTACCAGGTAGAAGGATGGGTATAGTGCAGAGAGGAAGCCCTTTACCAGGCAGAAGAGTGGATTAAGTGCAGAGAGGAAGCCCTTTACCAGGCAGAAGATTGGGTTAAGTGCGGCGAGGAAGCCCTTTAACAGACAGAAGAGTGGGTTCAGTGCAGAGAGGAAGCCCTTTACAAGGCAGTCGAGTGGGTTAAGTGCGGAGGGTAAGCCCTTTATTAGGCAGAAGAGTGGGTTCAGTGCAGAGAGGAAGCCCTTTACCAGGCAGAACAGTGTGTTCAGTGCAGAGAGGAAGCCATTTACCAGGCAGAAGAATAGGTTAAGTGCAGTGAGGAAGCCCTTTACTAGGCAGAAGATTGGGTTAAAAGCAAAGAGGAAGCCCTTTACCAGCAGAAGAGTGGGTAAAGTGTAGAGAGGACGCCCTTTACCAGGCAGAAGGGTGGGTTACATGCAGTGAGGAAGCCCTTTACCAGACAGAAGAGTGGGTTCAGTGCAAAGAGGAAGCCCTTTACCAGACAAAAGAGTGGGTTCAATGCAGAGAGGAAGACCGTTACCAGACAGAAGAGTGGGTTCAGTGCAGAGAGGAAGACCGTTACCAGACAGAAGAGTGGGTTCCGTGCAGAGAGGAAGCCCTTTACCAGCCAGAAGTGTGGGTTCAGTGCAGAGAGGAAGTCCTTTACCAGCAGAAGAGTGGGTTCAGTGCAGAGAGGAAGCCCTTTACAAGGCAGAGGAGTGGGTTCAGTGCAGAGAGGAAGCCCTTTACCAGCAGAAGAGTGGGTTCAGTGCAGAGAGGAAGCCCTTTACAAGGCAGAGGAGTGGGTTCAGTACAGAGAGGAAGCCCTTTACCAGCAGAAGAGTGGGTTCAGTGCAGAGAGGAAGCCCTTTACAAGGCAGAGGAGTGGGTTCAGTGCAGAGAGGAAGTCCTTTACCAGGCAGAAGAGTGGGTTAAGTGCAGAGAGGAAGCCCTTTACCAGGCAGAAGGATGGGTTCAGTGCAGAGAGGAAGCCCTTTACCAGCAGAACAGTGGGTTCAGTGCAGAGAGGAAGCCCTTTACAAGGCGGAAGAGTGGGATCAGTGCAGAGAGGAAGTCCTTTACCAGGGAGAATAGTGGGTTCAATGCAGAGAGGAAGCCCTTTACCAGGCAGAAGAGTGGGTTCAGTGCAGAGAGGAAGCCCTTTACCAGGAAGAAGAGTGGATTAAGTGCAGAGAGGAAGCCCTTTACCAGCAGAAGAGTGGGTTCAATGCAGAGAGGAAGCCCTTTACAAGGCAGAGGAGTGGGTTCAGTGCAGAGAGGAAGTCCTTTACCAGGCAGAAGAATAGGTTACGTGCAGAGAGGAGGCCATTTACCAGGCAGAAGAGTGGATTAAGTGCAGAGAGGAAGCCCTTTACCAGGCAGAAGAGTGAATTAAGTGCAAAGAGGAAGCCCTTTACCAGGCAGAACAGTGGAGTCAGTGCAGAGAGGAAGCCCTTTACCAGCAGAAAAGTGGGTTCAGTGCAGAGAGGAAGCCATTTACAAGGCAGAAGAGTGGGTTCAGTGCAGAGAGGAAGTCCTTTACCAGGGAGAAAAGTGGGTTCACTGCAGAGAGGAAGCCCTTTACCAGGCAGAAGAGTGGGTTCAGTGCAGAGAGGAAGCCCTTTACCAGGCAGAAGAGTGGATTAAGTGCAAAGAGGAAGCCCTTTACCAGCAGAAGAGTGGGTTCAGTGCAGAGAGGAAGCCCTTAACCAGGCAGAAGAGTGGGTTCAGTGCAGAGAGGAAACCCTTTACCAGGCAGAAGAGTGGATTCATTGTGGAGGGGAAGCCCTTTACCTGGCAGAAGAGTGGGTTCAGTTTAGAGAGGAAGCCCTTTACCAGGCAAAAAGTGGATTAGGTGCAGAGAGGAAGCCCTTTACCAGGCAGAATTGTGGGTTCAGTGCAGAGAGGAAGCCCTTAACCAGGCAGAAGAGTGGGTTCAGTGCAGAGAGGAAGCCATTAACCAGGCAGAAGAGTGGGTTCAGTGTGCAGAGGAAGCCCTTTTCCAGGCAGAAGAGTGGGTTCAGTTCAGAGAGGAAGCCCTTTATCAAGCAGAAGAGTGGGTTCAGTGCAGAGAGGAAACCCTTTACCAGGCAGAAGAGTGGGTTAAGTGCAGAGAGGAAGCCCTTTACCAGGTAGAAGGATGGGTTCAGTGCAGAGAGGAAGCCCTTTACCAGGCAGAAGAGTGGGTTACGTGCAGAGAGGAAGCCCTTTACCAGGCAGAAGATTGGGTTAAGTGCAGTGAGGAAGCCCTATAACAGACAGAAGAGTGGGTTCAGTGCAGAGAGGAAGCCCTTTACAAGGCAGAGGAGTGGGTTAAGTGCGGAGCGGAAGCCCTTTACCAGGCAGAACAGTGGGTTCAGTGCAGAGAGGAAGCCATTTACCAGGCAGAAGAATAGGTTAAGTGCAGTGAGGAAGCCCTTTACTAGGCAGAAGAGTGGGTTAAAAGCAAAGAGGAAGCCCTTTACCAGCAGAAGAGTGGGTAAAGTGCAGAGAGGAAGCCCTTTACAAGGCAGAAGGGTGGGTTACATGCAGTGAGGAAGCCCTTTACCAGACAGAAGAGTGGGATCAGTGCAAAGAGGAAGCCCTTTACCAGACAAAAGAGTGGGTTCAATGCAGAGAGTAGGCCCTTTACCAAGCAGAAGAGTGGGTTCAGTGCAGAGAGGAAGCCCTTTACCAGGCAGAAGAGTGGGTTATGTGCAGAGAGGAAGCCCTTTACCAGACAGAAGAGTGTGTTCAGTGCAGAGAAGAAGCCCTTTACAAGGCAGAGGAGTGGATTCAGTGCAGAGAGGAAGTCCTTTACCAGGCAGAAGAATAGGTTAAGTGCAGAGAGGAAGCCCTTTACCAGGCAGAAGTGTGGATTAAGTGCAGAGAGGAAGCCATTTACAAGGCAGAAGAGTGGGTTCAGTGCAGAGAGGAAGTCCTTTACCAGGGAGAAAAGTGAGTTCACTGCAGAGAGGAAGCCCTTTACCAGGCAGAAGTGTGGATTAAGTGCAGAGAGGAAGCCCTTTACCAGGCAGAAGAGTGGATTAAGTGCAAAGAGGAAGCCCTTAACCAGGCAGAAGAGTGGGTTCAGTAAAGAGAGGAAGCCCTTTACCAGGCAGAAGAGTGGGTTCAGTTCAGAGAGGAAGCCCTTTACCAGGCAGAAGAGTGGATTAGGTGCAGAGAGGAAGCCCTTTACCAGGCAGAAGAGTGGGTTCAGTGCAGAGGGGAAGCCCTTAACCAGTCAGAAGAGTGGGTTCAGTGCAGGGAGGAAGCCCTTTACCAGACAAAAGAGTGGGTTCAATGCAGAGAGGAGGCCCTTTACCAAGCAGAAGAGTGGGTTCAGTGCAGAGAGGAAGCACTTTACCAGGCAGAAGAGTGGGTTAAGTTCAGAGAGGAAGCCCTTTACCAGACAGAAGAGTGGGTTCAGTGCAGAGAGGAAGCCCTTTACAAGGCTGAAGATTGGGTTAAGTCCGGCGAGGAAACCCTTTACCAGACAGAAGAGTGGGTTCAGTGCAGAGAGGAAGCCCTTTGTCAAGCAGAAGAGTGGGTTAAGTGCGTAGAGGAAGCCCTTTACCAGGCAGAAGAGTGGGTTCAGTGCAGAGAGGAAGCCCTTTACCAGGCAGAACAGTGGATTCAGTGCAGAGAGGAAGCCATTTACCAGGCAGAAGAGTGAGTTAAAAGCAACGAGGAAGCCCTTTACCAGCAGAAGAGTGGGTAAAGTGCAGAGAGGAAGCCCTTTACCAGGCAGAAGGGTGGGTTACATGCAGCGAGGAAGCCCTTTACCCAACAGAAGAGTGGGTTCAGTGCAAAGAGGAAGCCCTTTACCAGACAAAAGAGTGGGTTCAATGCAGTGAGGAAGCCCTTTACAAGGCAGAGGAGTGGGTTCAGTGCAGAGAGGAAGTCCTTTACCAGGCAGAAGAATAGGTTAAGTGCAGAGAGGAAGCCCTTTACCAGGCAGAAGAGTGGGTTCAGTGCAGAGAGGAAGCCCTTTACCAGGCAGAAAAGTGGGTTAAGTGCGGAGAGGAAGCCCTTTACCAGGCAGAAGAGTGGGTTCAGTGCAGAGAGGAAGCCCTTTACAGGCAGAAGAGTGGGTTCAGTGCAGAGAGGAAGCCCTTTACCAGGCATAAGGGTGGGTTAAGTGCGGAGAGGAAGCCCTTTACCAGGCAGAAGAGTGGGTTCAGTGCAGTGAGGAAGCCCTTTACTAGGCAGAAGAGTGGGTTAAGTGCAAAGAGGAAGCCCTTTACCAGCAGAAGAGTGGGTAAAGTGCAGAGAGGAAGCCCTTTACCAGGTAGAAGGGTGGGTTACATGCAGTGAGGAAGCCCTTTACCAGACAGAAGAGTGGGTTCAGTGCAGAGAGGAAGCCCTTTACTAGGCAGAAGAGTGGGTTAAGTGCAGGGAGGAAGTCCTTTACCAGGCAGAAGAGTGGGTTCATTGCAGAGAGGAAGCCCTTTACCAGCAGAAGAGTAGGTTTAGTGCAGAGAGGAAGCCCTTAACCAGGCAGAAGAGTGGGTTCAGTGCAGAGCGGAAGCCATTTACCAGGCAGAAGAATAGGTTACGTGCAGTGAGGAAGCCCTTTACTAGGCAGAAGGATGGGTCCAGTGCAGAGAGGAAGCCCTTTACCAGGCAGAAGAGTGGGTTAAGTGCAGAGAGGAAGCCCTTTACCAGGCTGAAGATTGGGTTAAGTCGGGCGAGGAAGCCCTTTACCAGAAAGAACAGTGGGTTCAGTGCAGAGAGGATGCCCTTTACCAGGCAGAAGAGTGGGTTCAGTGCAGAGAGGAAGCCCTTTACCAGGCAGAACAGTGGGTTCAGTGCAGAGAGGAAGCCATTTACCAGGCAGAAGAATAGGTTAAGTGCAGTGATGAAGCCCTTTACTAGGCATAAGAGTGGGTTAAAAGCAACGAGGAAGCCCTTTACTAAAGTGCAGAGAGGAAGCCCTTTACCAGGCAGAAGGGTGGGTTACATGCAGTGAGGAAGCCCTTTACCAGACAGAAGAGTGGGTTCAGTGCAAAGAGGAAGCCTTTTACCAGACAAAAGAGTGGGTTCAATGCAGAGAGGAAGCCCTTTACAAGGCAGAGGAGGGGGTTCAGTGCAGAGAGGAAGTCCTTTACCAGGCAGAAGAATAGGTTAAGTGCAGAGAGGAAGCCCTTTACCAGGCAGAAGAGTGGGTTCAGTGCAGAGAGGAAGCCCTTTACCAGGCAGAAGAGTGGATTAAGTGCAGAGAGGAAGCCCTTTACCAGGCAGAAGAGTGGGTTCAGTGCAGAGAGGAAGCCCTTTACCAGGCAGAAGAGTGGGTTCAGTGCAGAGATGAAGCCCTTTACCAGGCAGAAGAGTGGGTTAAGTGCGGAGAGGAAGTCCTTTACCAGGCAAAAGAGTGGGTTCAGTGCAGTGAGGAAGCCCTTTACTAGGCAGAAGAGTAGGTTAAGTGTAAAAGGGGAAGCCCTTTACCAGCAGAAGGGTGGGTAAAGTGCAGAGAGGAAGCCCTTTACCAGGTAGAAGGGTGGGTTACATGCAGTGAGGAAGCCCTTTACCAGACAGAAGACTGGGTTCAGTGCAGAGAGGAAGCCCTTTACTAGGCAGAAGAGTGGGTTCAGTGCAGAGATGAAGCCCTTTACCAGGCAGAAGAATGGGTTTAGTGCAGAGAGGAAGCCCTTTACAAGGTGGAAGAGTGGGTTCAGTGTGGAGAGGAAGCCCTTTACTAGGCAGAATAGTGGGTTCAGTGCAGAGATGAAGCCCTTTACCAAACTTTGGGGCATCCTCCTAAACTTGAAGTGACTTGATCTAGCCACCCAAAGGCCCTTCATCCGAGACGAGGATCGAGAAACCGAGAGAAGTCACTCGCTGCAACAACCATGCTTCCACCGAGCCTGAAAAAGGTGCCAACAAGCCAGAACCGAGAATATCCTTCGGTGGGTATCCGTCTGCATGAGAGCTGTCACCAGATACACTGAAGCCCTTTTCTTCTGTCGCCAAGGCGGAGAAACCAGCTACCGGGTCTGCTGTCGCCTCACCACTGGTACCGTCTTGCAACTGTTTCTTCAGCTAAAGGTACTGTCCTACCCCTGGTATAACTTATCTGCGGGTTGTTTGCTTGATCCTGTGATCCTGAGGGCTGCAGACACTCCATACTGATGCTTTTACTCTGCTTTCCTGCTGCACCCCTGGGCACTGGTGACCCAGCTGAACACTGAGAGACTGTCATATGATCGCACCATGCTCTCAGCATGTTTTGCCTGCAGTTTCACATCACAGATCACTGTTAACCCGGTCCCCTTGCATTAATGATTCCTCCATTCTACAACGCGGGAGGTTGCCCTGGCAACACTGGGGACCCACTCGCCGGAGAGAGCGTTGGGCTTTCGTGCATACCGTTGCCTGGGGAACCAGACGTAAGCGTGATCATGTTACCCGCAATGATGCTTCACGCCCCCGCGTCCTACTCTCTGTTAAAACACGGCAGAGCACAGACACAACTGCTTCTGACTGAAGTTGTGATTCTGGTGTCATACTCTTGTTCGTTTTTGTTCTGGTTGGAATCCTCTTGTCACTCACTCCCTTTCCGCATAGTCCTGACCTTGCTTCTTAAACATTCCTGACCTTTGCCTTGATTATTGACCTCCCCTGCTATACGCTTCTGTACCTCTGCTGCCCGCACCACGCCAACCTCTTTTTGTTTAACAGACTGCTTTTGGATTACCATTTGTTCTCAGGAGGAGCTAGTGCACAGAACTAGAGACGCTCTTCCGTTCATAACATGCACCATCCCGGTCACTAGTGCGTCCTCGTGCTGTCCGTGAATAAGGTCCTCCTAATATCATTAACTTCCCTTCCTGCTCCATCTCTCGTTGCTGTTTCTACTGGAATCCCTGGAACTTCTGTCACTTCCACCGCCTTGATTCCTTTTTCTCACATAAGAGGTAAGGCTGCTTTTCAGATGTTTAACTTCTATGCCTGACTCACGTTTAGTTCCTTACCATCTCCTATCCATTCCATAGAGACTCCCTGCCCTGAAGAATTTCGCATGCCGACATCCAGTCCCAGAATTTACAAGGCGGAAGAGTTAGTTCAGTGCAGATAGGAAGTCCTTTACCAGGGAGAGTAGTGGTTTCAGTGCAGAGAGGAAGCCCTTTACCAGGCAGAAGAGTGGGTTCAGTGCAGAGAGGAAGCCCTTTACCAGGCAGAAGAGTGGATTAAGTGCAGAGAGGAAGCCCTTTACCAGCAGATGAGTGGGTTCAATGCAGAGAGGAAGCCCTTTACAAGGCAGAGGAGTGGGTTCAGTGCAGAGAGGAAGTCCTTAACCAGGCAGAGGAATAGGTTAAGTGCAGAGAGGAAGCCATGTACCAGGCAGAAGAGTGGATTAACTGCAGAGAGGAAGCCCTTTACCAGGCAAAAGAGTGAATTAAGTGCAAAGAGGAAGCCCTTTACCAGGCAAAAGAGTGGATTAGGTACAGAGAGGAAGCCCTTTACCAGGCGGAAGAGTGGGTTCAGTGCACAGAGGAAGCCCTTAACCAGGCAGAAGAGTGGGTTCAGTGTGGAGAGGAAACCCTTTTCCAGGCAGAAGAGTGGGTTCAGTTCAGAGAGGAAGCCCATTATCAAGCAGAAGAGTGGTTTCAGTGCAGAGAGGAAACCCTTTACCAGGCAGAAGAGTTGGTTAAGTGCAGAGAGGAAGCCCTTTACCAGGTGGAAGGATGGGTATAGTGCAGAGAGGAAGCCCTTTACCAGGCAGAAGAGTGGATTAAGTGCAGAGAGGAAGCCCTTTACCAGGCAGAAGATTGGGTTAAGTGCGGCGAGGAAGCCCTTTAACAGACAGAAGAGTGGGTTCAGTGCAGAGAGGAAGCCCTTTACAAGGCAGTCGAGTGGGTTAAGTGCGGAGGGTAAGCCCTTTATTAGGCAGAAGAGTGGGTTCAGTGCAGAGAGGAAGCCCTTTACCAGGCAGAACAGTGTGTTCAGTGCAGAGAGGAAGCCATTTACCAGGCAGAAGAATAGGTTAAGTGCAGTGAGGAAGCCCTTTACTAGGCAGAAGATTGGGTTAAAAGCAAAGAGGAAGCCCTTTACCAGCAGAAGAGTGGGTAAAGTGTAGAGAGGACGCCCTTTACCAGGCAGAAGGGTGGGTTACATGCAGTGAGGAAGCCCTTTACCAGACAGAAGAGTGGGTTCAGTGCAAAGAGGAAGCCCTTTACCAGACAAAAGAGTGGGTTCAATGCAGAGAGGAAGACCGTTACCAGACAGAAGAGTGGGTTCAGTGCAGAGAGGAAGACCGTTACCAGACAGAAGAGTGGGTTCCGTGCAGAGAGGAAGCCCTTTACCAGCCAGAAGTGTGGGTTCAGTGCAGAGAGGAAGTCCTTTACCAGCAGAAGAGTGGGTTCAGTGCAGAGAGGAAGCCCTTTACAAGGCAGAGGAGTGGGTTCAGTGCAGAGAGGAAGCCCTTTACCAGCTGAAGAGTGGGTTCAGTGCAGAGAGGAAGCCCTTTACAAGGCAGAGGAGTGGGTTCAGTACAGAGAGGAAGCCCTTTACCAGCAGAAGAGTGGGTTCAGTGCAGAGAGGAAGCCCTTTACAAGGCAGAGGAGTGGGTTCAGTGCAGAGAGGAAGTCCTTTACCAGGCAGAAGAGTGGGTTAAGTGCAGAGAGGAAGCCCTTTACCAGGCAGAAGGATGGGTTCAGTGCAGAGAGGAAGCCCTTTACCAGCAGAACAGTGGGTTCAGTGCAGAGAGGAAGCCCTTTACAAGGCGGAAGAGTGGGATCAGTGCAGAGAGGAAGTCCTTTACCAGGGAGAATAGTGGGTTCAATGCAGAGAGGAAGCCCTTTACCAGGCAGAAGAGTGGGTTCAGTGCAGAGAGGAAGCCCTTTACCAGGAAGAAGAGTGGATTAAGTGCAGAGAGGAAGCCCTTTACCAGCAGAAGAGTGGGTTCAATGCAGAGAGGAAGCCCTTTACAAGGCAGAGGAGTGGGTTCAGTGCAGAGAGGAAGTCCTTTACCAGGCAGAAGAATAGGTTAAGTGCAGAGAGGAGGCCATTTACCAGGCAGAAGAGTGGATTAAGTGCAGAGAGGAAGCCCTTTACCAGGCAGAAGAGTGAATTAAGTGCAAAGAGGAAGCCCTTTACCAGGCAGAACAGTGGAGTCAGTGCAGAGAGGAAGCCCTTTACCAGCAGAAAAGTGGGTTCAGTGCAGAGAGGAAGCCATTTACAAGGCAGAAGAGTGGGTTCAGTGCAGAGAGGAAGTCCTTTACCAGGGAGAAAAGTGGGTTCACTGCAGAGAGGAAGCCCTTTACCAGGCAGAAGAGTGGGTTCAGTGCAGAGAGGAAGCCCTTTACCAGGCAGAAGAGTGGATTAAGTGCAAAGAGGAAGCCCTTTACCAGCAGAAGAGTGGGTTCAGTGCAGAGAGGAAGCCCTTAACCAGGCAGAAGAGTGGGTTCAGTGCAGAGAGGAAACCCTTTACCAGGCAGAAGAGTGGATTCATTGTGGAGGGGAAGCCCTTTACCTGGCAGAAGAGTGGGTTCAGTTTAGAGAGGAAGCCCTTTACCAGGCAAAAAGTGGATTAGGTGCAGAGAGGAAGCCCTTTACCAGGCAGAATTGTGGGTTCAGTGCAGAGAGGAAGCCCTTAACCAGGCAGAAGAGTGGGTTCAGTGCAGAGAGGAAGCCATTAACCAGGCAGAAGAGTGGGTTCAGTGTGCAGAGGAAGCCCTTTTCCAGGCAGAAGAGTGGGTTCAGTTCAGAGAGGAAGCCCTTTATCAAGCAGAAGAGTGGGTTCAGTGCAGAGAGGAAACCCTTTACCAGGCAGAAGAGTGGGTTCAGTTCAGAGAGGAAGCCCTTTACCAGGCAGAAGAGTGGATTAGGTGCAGAGAGGAAGCCCTTTACCAGGCAGAAGAGTGGGTTCAGTGCAGAGGGGAAGCCCTTAACCAGTCAGAAGAGTGGGTTCAGTGCAGGGAGGAAGCCCTTTACCAGACAAAAGAGTGGGTTCAATGCAGAGAGGAGGCCCTTTACCAAGCAGAAGAGTGGGTTCAGTGCAGAGAGGAAGCACTTTACCAGGCAGAAGAGTGGGTTAAGTTCAGAGAGGAAGCCCTTTACCAGACAGAAGAGTGGGTTCAGTGCAGAGAGGAAGCCCTTTACAAGGCTGAAGATTGGGTTAAGTCCGGCGAGGAAACCCTTTACCAGACAGAAGAGTGGGTTCAGTGCAGAGAGGAAGCCCTTTATCAGGCAGAAGAGTGGGTTAAGTGCGTAGAGGAAGCCCTTTACAAGGCAGAAGAGTGGGTTCAGTGCAGAGAGGAAGCCCTTTACCAGGCAGAACAGTGGATTCAGTGCAGAGAGGAAGCCATTTACCAGGCAGAAGAGTGAGTTAAAAGCAACGAGGAAGCCCTTTACCAGCAGAAGAGTGGGTAAAGTGCAGAGAGGAAGCCCTTTACCAGGCAGAAGGGTGGGTTACATGCAGCGAGGAAGCCCTTTACCCGACAGAAGAGTGGGTTCAGTGCAAAGAGGAAGCCCTTTACCAGACAAAAGAGTGGGTTCAATGCAGAGAGGAAGCCCTTTACAAGGCAGAGGAGTGGGTTCAGTGCAGAGAGGAAGTCCTTTACCAGGCAGAAGAATAGGTTAAGTGCAGAGAGGAAGCCCTTTACCAGGCAGAAGAGTGGGTTCAGTGCAGAGAGGAAGCCCTTTACCAGGCAGAAAAGTGGGTTAAGTGCGGAGAGGAAGCCCTTTACCAGGCAGAAGAGTGGGTTCAGTGCAGAGAGGAAGCCCTTTACCAGGCAGAAGAGTGGGTTCAGTGCAGAGAGGAAGCCCTTTACCAGGCATAAGGGTGGGTTAAGTGCAAAGAGGAAGCCCTTTACCAGCAGAAGAGTGGGTAAAGTGCAGAGAGGAAGCCCTTTACCAGGTAGAAGGGTGGGTTACATGCAGTGAGGAAGCCCTTTACCAGACAGAAGAGTGGGTTCAGTGCAGAGAGGAAGCCCTTTACTAGGCAGAAGAGTGGGTTAAGTGCAGGGAGGAAGTCCTTTACCAGGCAGAAGAGTGGGTTCAGTGCAGAGAGGAAGCCCTTTACCAGCAGAAGAGTAGGTTTAGTGCAGAGAGGAAGCCCTTAACCAGGCAGAAGAGTGGGTTCAGTGCAGAGCGGAAGCCATTTACCAGGCAGAAGAATAGGTTACGTGCAGTGAGGAAGCCCTTTACTAGGCAGAAGGATGGGTCCAGTGCAGAGAGGAAGCCCTTTACCAGGCAGAAGAGTGGGTTAAGTGCAGAGAGGAAGCCCTTTACCAGGCTGAAGATTGGGTTAAGTCGGGCGAGGAAGCCCTTTACCAGAAAGAACAGTGGGTTCAGTGCAGAGAGGATGCCCTTTACCAGGCAGAAGAGTGGGTTCAGTGCAGAGAGGAAGCCCTTTACCAGGCAGAACAGTGGGTTCAGTGCAGAGAGGAAGCCATTTACCAGGCAGAAGAATAGGTTAAGTGCAGTGATGAAGCCCTTTACTAGGCATAAGAGTGGGTTAAAAGCAACGAGGAAGCCCTTTACTAAAGTGCAGAGAGGAAGCCCTTTACCAGGCAGAAGGGTGGGTTACATGCAGTGAGGAAGCCCTTTACCAGACAGAAGAGTGGGTTCAGTGCAAAGAGGAAGCCTTTTACCAGACAAAAGAGTGGGTTCAATGCAGAGAGGAAGCCCTTTACAAGGCAGAGGAGGGGGTTCAGTGCAGAGAGGAAGTCCTTTACCAGGCAGAAGAATAGGTTAAGTGCAGAGAGGAAGCCCTTTACCAGGCAGAAGAGTGGGTTCAGTGCAGAGAGGAAGCCCTTTACCAGGCAGAAGAGTGGATTAAGTGCAGAGAGGAAGCCCTTTACCAGGCAGAAGAGTGGGTTCAGTGCAGAGAGGAAGCCCTTTACCAGGCAGAAGAGTGGGTTCAGTGCAGAGATGAAGCCCTTTACCAGGCAGAAGAGTGGGTTAAGTGCGGAGAGGAAGCCCTTTACCAGGCAAAAGAGTGGGTTCAGTGCAGTGAGGAAGCCCTTTACTAGGCAGAAGAGTAGGTTAAGTGTAAAAGGGGAAGCCCTTTACCAGCAGAAGGGTGGGTAAAGTGCAGAGAGGAAGCCCTTTACCAGGTAGAAGGGTGGGTTACATGCAGTGAGGAAGCCCTTTACCAGACAGAAGACTGGGTTCAGTGCAGAGAGGAAGCCCTTTACTAGGCAGAAGAGTGGGTTCAGTGCAGAGATGAAGCCCTTTACCAGGCAGAAGAGTGGGTTTAGTGCAGAGAGGAAGCCCTTTACAAGGTGGAAGAGTGGGTTCAGTGTGGAGAGGAAGCCCTTTACTAGGCAGAATAGTGGGTTCAGTGCAGAGATGAAGCCCTTTACCAAACTTTGGGGCATCCTCCTAAACTTGAAGTGACTTGATCTAGCCACCCAAAGGCCCTTCATCCGAGACGAGGATCGAGAAACCGAGAGAAGTCACTCGCTGCAACAACCATGCTTCCACCGAGCCTGAAAAAGGTGCCAACAAGCCAGAACCGAGAATATCCTTCGGTGGGTATCCGTCTGCATGAGAGCTGTCACCAGATACACTGAAGCCCTTTTCTTCTGTCGCCAAGGCGGAGAAACCAGCTACCGGGTCTGCTGTCGCCTCACCACTGGTACCGTCTTGCAACTGTTTCTTCAGCTAAAGGTACTGTCCTACCCCTGGTATAACTTATCTGCGGGTTGTTTGCTTGATCCTGTGATCCTGAGGGCTGCAGACACTCCATACTGATGCTTTTACTCTGCTTTCCTGCTCCACCCCTGGGCACTGGTGACCCAGCTGAACACTGAGAGACTGTCATATGATCGCACCATGCTCTCAGCATGTTTTGCCTGCAGTTTCACATCACAGATCACTGTTAACCCGGTCCCCTTGCATTAATGATTCCTCCATTCTACAACGCGGGAGGTTGCCCTGGCAACACTGGGGACCCACTCGCCGGAGAGAGCGTTGGGCTTTCGTGCATACCGTTGCCTGGGGAACCAGACGTAAGCGTGATCATGTTACCTGCAATGATGCTTCACGCCCCCGCGTCCTACTCTCTGTTAAAACACGGCAGAGCACAGACACAACTGCTTCTGACTGAAGTTGTGATTCTGGTGTCATACTCTTGTTCGTTTTTGTTCTGGTTGGAATCCTCTTGTCACTCACTCCCTTTCCGCATAGTCCTGACCTTGCTTCTTAAACATTCCTGACCTTTGCCTTGATTATTGACCTCCCCTGCTATACGCTTCTGTACCTCTGCTGCCCGCACCACGCCAACCTCTTTTTGTTTAACAGACTGCTTTTGGATTACCATTTGTTCTCAGGAGGAGCTAGTGCACAGAACTAGAGACGCTCTTCCGTTCATAACATGCACCATCCCGGTCACTAGTGCGTCCTCGTGCTGCCCGTGAATAAGGTCCTCCTAATATCATTAACTTCCCTTCCTGCTCCATCTCTCGTTGCTGTTTCTACTGGAATCCCTGGAACTTCTGTCACTTCCACCGCCTTGATTCCTTTTTCTCACATAAGAGGTAAGGCTGCTTTTCAGATGTTTAACTTCTATGCCTGACTCACGTTTAGTTCCTTACCATCTCCTATCCATACCATAGAGACTCCCTGCCCTGAAGAATTTCGCATGCCGACATCCAGTCCCAGAATTTACAAGGCGGAAGAGTTAGTTCAGTGCAGATAGGAAGTCCTTTACCAGGGAGAGTAGTGGTTTCAGTGCAGAGAGGAAGCCCTTTACCAGGCAGAAGAGTGGGTTCAGTGCAGAGAGGAAGCCCTTTACCAGGCAGAAGAGTGGATTAAGTGCAGAGAGGAAGCCCTTTACCAGCAGATGAGTGGGTTCAATGCAGAGAGGAAGCCCTTTACAAGGCAGAGGAGTGGGTTCAGTGCAGAGAGGAAGTCCTTAACCAGGCAGAGGAATAGGTTAAGTGCAGAGAGGAAGCCATGTACCAGGCAGAAGAGTGGATTAACTGCAGAGAGGAAGCCCTTTACCAGGCAAAAGAGTGAATTAAGTGCAAAGAGGAAGCCCTTTACCAGGCAAAAGAGTGGATTAGGTACAGAGAGGAAGCCCTTTACCAGGCGGAAGAGTGGGTTCAGTGCACAGAGGAAGCCCTTAACCAGGCAGAAGAGTGGGTTCAGTGTGGAGAGGAAACCCTTTTCCAGGCAGAAGAGTGGGTTCAGTTCAGAGAGGAAGCCCTTTATCAAGCAGAAGAGTGGTTTCAGTGCAGAGAGGAAACCCTTTACCAGGCAGAAGAGTTGGTTAAGTGCAGAGAGGAAGCCCTTTACCAGGTAGAAGGATGGGTATAGTGCAGAGAGGAAGCCCTTTAACAGACAGAAGAGTGGGTTCAGTGCAGAGAGGAAGCCCTTTACAAGGCAGTCGAGTGGGTTAAGTGCGGAGGGTAAGCCCTTTATTAGGCAGAAGAGTGGGTTCAGTGCAGAGAGGAAGCCCTTTACCAGGCAGAACAGTGTGTTCAGTGCAGAGAGGAAGCCATTTACCAGGCAGAAGAATAGGTTAAGTGCAGTGAGGAAGCCCTTTACTAGGCAGAAGATTGGGTTAAAAGCAAAGAGGAAGCCCTTTACCAGCAGAAGAGTGGGTAAAGTGTAGAGAGGACGCCCTTTACCAGGCAGAAGGGTGGGTTACATGCAGTGAGGAAGCCCTTTACCAGACAGAAGAGTGGGTTCAGTGCAAAGAGGAAGCCCTTTACCAGACAAAAGAGTGGGTTCAATGCAGAGAGGAAGACCGTTACCAGACAGAAGAGTGGGTTCAGTGCAGAGAGGAAGACCGTTACCAGACAGAAGAGTGGGTTCCGTGCAGAGAGGAAGCCCTTTACCAGCCAGAAGTGTGGGTTCAGTGCAGAGAGGAAGTCCTTTACCAGCAGAAGAGTGGGTTCAGTGCAGAGAGGAAGCCCTTTACAAGGCAGAGGAGTGGGTTCAGTGCAGAGAGGAAGCCCTTTACCAGCAGAAGAGTGGGTTCAGTGCAGAGAGGAAGCCCTTTACAAGGCAGAGGAGTGGGTTCAGTACAGAGAGGAAGCCCTTTACCAGCAGAAGAGTGGGTTCAGTGCAGAGAGGAAGCCCTTTACAAGGCAGAGGAGTGGGTTCAGTGCAGAGAGGAAGTCCTTTACCAGGCAGAAGAGTGGGTTAAGTGCAGAGAGGAAGCCCTTTACCAGGCAGAAGGATGGGTTCAGTGCAGAGAGGAAGCCCTTTACCAGCAGAACAGTGGGTTCAGTGCAGAGAGAAAGCCCTTTACAAGGCGGAAGAGTGGGATCAGTGCAGAGAGGAAGTCCTTTACCAGGGAGAATAGTGGGTTCAATGCAGAGAGGAAGCCCTTTACCAGGCAGAAGAGTGGGTTCAGTGCAGAGAGGAAGCCCTTTACCAGGAAGAAGAGTGGATTAAGTGCAGAGAGGAAGCCCTTTACCAGCAGAAGAGTGGGTTCAATGCAGAGAGGAAGCCATTTACAAGGCAGAGGAGTGGGTTCAGTGCAGAGAGGAAGTCCTTTACCAGGCAGAAGAATAGGTTAAGTGCAGAGAGGAGGCCATTTACCAGGCAGAAGAGTGGATTAAGTGCAGAGAGGAAGCCCTTTACCAGGCAGAAGAGTGAATTAAGTGCAAAGAGGAAGCCCTTTACCAGGCAGAACAGTGGAGTCAGTGCAGAGAGGAAGCCCTTTACCAGCAGAAAAGTGGGTTCAGTGCAGAGAGGAAGCCATTTACAAGGCAGAAGAGTGGGTTCAGTGCAGAGAGGAAGTCCTTTACCAGGGAGAAAAGTGGGTTCACTGCAGAGAGGAAGCCCTTTACCAGGCAGAAGAGTGGGTTCAGTGCAGAGAGGAAGCCCTTTACCAGGCAGAAGAGTGGATTAAGTGCAAAGAGGAAGCCCTTTACCAGCAGAAGAGTGGGTTCAGTGCAGAGAGGAAACCCTTTACCAGGCAGAAGAGTGGATTCATTGTGGAGGGGAAGCCCTTTACCTGGCAGAAGAGTGGGTTCAGTTTAGAGAGGAAGCCCTTTACCAGGCAAAAAGTGGATTAGGTGCAGAGAGGAAGCCCTTTACCAGGCAGAATTGTGGGTTCAGTGCAGAGAGGAAGCCCTTAACCAGGCAGAAGAGTGGGTTCAGTGCAGAGAGGAAGCCATTAACCAGGCAGAAGAGTGGGTTCAGTGTGCAGAGGAAGCCCTTTTCCAGGCAGAAGAGTGGGTTCAGTTCAGAGAGGAAGCCCTTTATCAAGCAGAAGAGTGGGTTCAGTGCAGAGAGGAAACCCTTTACCAGGCAGAAGAGTGGGTTAAGTGCAGAGAGGAAGCCCTTTACCAGGTAGAAGGATGGGTTCAGTGCAGAGAGGAAGCCCTTTACCAGGCAGAAGAGTGGGTTACGTGCAGAGAGGAAGCCCTTTACCAGGCAGAAGATTGGGTTAAGTGCAGTGAGGAAGCCCTATAACAGACAGAAGAGTGGGTTCAGTGCAGAGAGGAAGCCCTTTACAAGGCAGAGGAGTGGGTTAAGTGCGGAGCGGAAGCCCTTTACCAGGCAGAACAGTGGGTTCAGTGCAGAGAGGAAGCCATTTACCAGGCAGAAGAATAGGTTAAGTGCAGTGAGGAAGCCCTTTACTAGGCAGAAGAGTGGGTTAAAAGCAAAGAGGAAGCCCTTTACCAGCAGAAGAGTGGGTAAAGTGCAGAGAGGAAGCCCTTTACAAGGCAGAAGGGTGGGTTACATGCAGTGAGGAAGCCCTTTACCAGACAGAAGAGTGGGATCAGTGCAAAGAGGAAGCCCTTTACCAGACAAAAGAGTGGGTTCAATGCAGAGAGTAGGCCCTTTACCAAGCAGAAGAGTGGGTTCAGTGCAGAGAGGAAGCCCTTTACCAGGCAGAAGAGTGGGTTATGTGCAGAGAGGAAGCCCTTTACCAGACAGAAGAGTGTGTTCAGTGCAGAGAAGAAGCCCTTTACAAGGCAGAGGAGTGGGTTCAGTGCAGAGAGGAAGTCCTTTACCAGGCAGAAGAATAGGTTAAGTGCAGAGAGGAAGCCCTTTACCAGGCAGAAGTGTGGATTAAGTGCAGAGAGGAAGCCATTTACAAGGCAGAAGAGTGGGTTCAGTGCAGAGAGGAAGTCCTTTACCAGGGAGAAAAGTGAGTTCACTGCAGAGAGGAAGCCCTTTACCAGGCAGAAGAGTGGGTTCAGTGCAGAGAGGAAGCCCTTTACCAGGCAGAAGAGTGGATTAAGTGCAAAGAGGAAGCCCTTTACCAGCAGAAGAGTGGGTTCAGTGCAGAGAGGAAGCCCTTAACCAGGCAGAAGAGTGGGTTCAGTGCAGAGAGGAAACCCTTTACCAGGCAGAAGAGTGGATTCATTGTGGAGGGGAAGCCCTTTACCTGGGAGAAGAGTGGGTTCAGTTTAGAGAGGAAGCCCTTTACCAGGCAAAAAGTGGATTAGGTGCAGAGAGGAAGCCCTTTACCAGGCAGAATTGTGGGTTCAGTGCAGAGAGGAAGCCCTTAACCAGGCAGAAGAGTGGGTTCAGTGCAGAGAGGAAGCCATTAACCAGGCAGAAGAGTGGGTTCAGTGTGCAGAGGAAGCCCTTTTCCAGGCAGAAGAGTGGGTTCAGTTCAGAGAGGAAGCCCTTTATCAAGCAGAAGAGTGGGTTCAGTGCAGAGAGGAAACCCTTTACCAGGCAGAAGAGTGGGTTAAGTGCAGAGAGGAAGCCCTTTACCAGGTAGAAGGATGGGTTCAGTGCAGAGAGGAAGCCCTTTACCAGGCAGAAGAGTGGGTTACGTGCAGAGAGGAAGCCCTTTACCAGGCAGAAGATTGGGTTAAGTGCAGCGAGGAAGCCCTATAACAGACAGAAGAGTGGGTTCAGTGCAGAGAGGAAGCCCTTTACAAGGCAGAGGAGTGGGTTAAGTGCGGAGCGGAAGCCCTTTACCAGGCAGAACAGTGGGTTCAGTGCAGAGAGGAAGCCATTTACCAGGCAGAAGAATAGGTTAAGTGCAGTGAGGAAGCCCTTTACTAGGCAGAAGAGTGGGTTAAAAGCAAAGAGGAAGCCCTTTACCAGCAGAAGAGTGGGTAAAGTGCAGAGAGGAAGCCCTTTACAAGGCAGAAGGGTGGGTTACATGCAGTGAGGAAGCCCTTTACCAGACAGAAGAGTGGGATCAGTGCAAAGAGGAAGCCCTTTACCAGACAAAAGAGTGGGTTCAATGCAGAGAGTAGGCCCTTTACCAAGCAGAAGAGTGGGTTCAGTGCAGAGAGGAAGCCCTTTACCAGGCAGAAGAGTGGGTTATGTGCAGAGAGGAAGCCCTTTACCAGACAGAAGAGTGTGTTCAGTGCAGAGAAGAAGCCCTTTACAAGGCAGAGGAGTGGGTTCAGTGCAGAGAGGAAGTCCTTTACCAGGCAGAAGAATAGGTTAAGTGCAGAGAGGAAGCCCTTTACCAGGCAGAAGTGTGGATTAAGTGCAGAGAGGAAGCCCTTTACCAGGCAGAAGAGTGGATTAAGTGCAAAGAGGAAGCCCTTAACCAGGCAGAAGAGTGGGTTCAGTGAAGAGAGGAAGCCCTTTACCAGGCAGAAGAGTGGGTTCAGTTCAGAGAGGAAGCCCTTTACCAGGCAGAAGAGTGGATTAGGTGCAGAGAGGAAGCCCTTTACCAGGCAGAAGAGTGGGTTCAGTGCAGAGGGGAAGCCCTTAACCAGTCAGAAGAGTGGGTTCAGTGCAGGGAGGAAGCCCTTTACCAGACAAAAGAGTGGGTTCAATGCAGAGAGGAGGCCCTTTACCAAGCAGAAGAGTGGGTTCAGTGCAGAGAGGAAGCACTTTACCAGGCAGAAGAGTGGGTTAAGTTCAGAGAGGAAGCCCTTTACCAGACAGAAGAGTGGGTTCAGTGCAGAGAGGAAGCCCTTTACAAGGCTGAAGATTGGGTTAAGTCCGGCGAGGAAACCCTTTACCAGACAGAAGAGTGGGTTCAGTGCAGAGAGGAAGCCCTTTATCAGGCAGAAGAGTGGGTTAAGTGCGTAGAGGAAGCCCTTTACCAGGCAGAAGAGTGGGTTCAGTGCAGAGAGGAAGCCCTTTACCAGGCAGAACAGTGGATTCAGTGCAGAGAGGAAGCCATTTACCAGGCAGAAGAGTGAGTTAAAAGCAACGAGGAAGCCCTTTACCAGCAGAAGAGTGGGTAAAGTGCAGAGAGGAAGCCCTTTACCAGGCAGAAGGGTGGGTTACATGCAGCGAGGAAGCTCTTTACCAGACAGAAGAGTGGGTTCAGTGCAAAGAGGAAGCCCTTTACCAGACAAAAGAGTGGGTTCAATGCAGAGAGGAAGCCCTTTACAAGGCAGAGGAGTGGGTTCAGTGCAGAAAGGAAGTCCTTTACCAGGCAGAAGAATAGGTTAAGTGCAGAGAGGAAGCCCTTTACCAGGCAGAAGAGTGGGTTCAGTGCAGAGAGGAAGCCCTTTACCAGGCAGAAAAGTGGGTTAAGTGCGGTGAGGAAGCCCTTTACCAGGCAGAAGAGTGGGTTCAGTGCAGAGAGGAAGCCCTTTACCAGGCAGAAGAGTGGGTTCAGTGCAGAGAGGAAGCCCTTTACCAGGCATAAGGGTGGGTTAAGTGCGGAGAGGAAGCCCTTTACCAGGCAGAAGAGTGGGTTCAGTGCAGTGAGGAAGCCCTTTACTAGGCAGAAGAGTGGGTTAAGTGCAAAGAGGAAGCCCTTTACCAGCAGAAGAGTGGGTAAAGTGCAGAGAGGAAGCCCTTTACCAGGTAGAAGGGTGGGTTACATGCAGTGAGGAAGCCCTTTACCAGACAGAAGAGTGGGTTCAGTGCAGAGAGGAAGCCCTTTACTAGGCAGAAGAGTGGGTTAAGTGCAGGGAGGAAGTCCTTTACCAGGCAGAAGAGTGGGTTCAGTGCAGAGAGGAAGCCCTTTACCAGCAGAAGAGTAGGTTTAGTGCAGAGAGGAAGCCCTTAACCAGGCAGAAGAGTGGGTTCAGTGCAGAGCGGAAGCCATTTACCAGGCAGAAGAATAGGTTACGTGCAGTGAGGAAGCCCTTTACTAGGCAGAAGGATGGGTCCAGTGCAGAGAGGAAGCCCTTTACCAGGCAGAAGAGTGGGTTAAGTGCAGAGAGGAAGCCCTTTACCAGGCTGAAGATTGGGTTAAGTCGGGCGAGGAAGCCCTTTAAAAGAAAGAACAGTGGGTTCAGTGCAGAGAGGATGCCCTTTACCAGGCAGAAGAGTGGGCTAAGTGCGGAGAGGAAGCCCTTTACCAGGCAGAAGAGTGGGTTCAGTGCAGAGAGGAAGCCCTTTACCAGGCAGAACAGTGGGTTCAGTGCAGAGAGGAAGCCATTTACCAGGCAGAAGAATAGGTTAAGTGCAGTGATGAAGCCCTTTACTAGGCATAAGAGTGGGTTAAAAGCAACGAGGAAGCCCTTTACTAAAGTGCAGAGAGGAAGCCCTTTACCAGGCAGAAGGGTGGGTTACATGCAGTGAGGAAGCCCTTTACCAGACAGAAGAGTGGGTTCAGTGCAAAGAGGAAGCCTTTTACCAGACAAAAGAGTGGGTTCAATGCAGAGAGGAAGCCCTTTACAAGGCAGAGGAGTGGGTTCAGTGCAGAGAGGAAGTCCTTTACCAGGCAGAAGAATAGGTTAAGTGCAGAGAGGAAGCCCTTTACCAGGCAGAAGAGTGGGTTCAGTGCAGAGAGGAAGCCCTTTACCAGGCAGAAGAGTGGATTAAGTGCAGAGAGGAAGCCCTTTACCAGGCAGAAGAGTGGGTTCAGTGCAGAGAGGAAGCCCTTTACCAGGCAGAAGAGTGGGTTCAGTGCAGAGATGAAGCCCTTTACCAGGCAGAAGAGTGGGTTAAGTGCGGAGAGGAAGCCCTTTACCAGGCAAAAGAGTGGGTTCAGTGCAGTGAGGAAGCCCTTTACTAGGCAGAAGAGTAGGTTAAGTGTAAAAGGGGAAGCCCTTTACCAGCAGAATGGTGGGTAAAGTGCAGAGAGGAAGCCCTTTACCAGGTAGAAGGGTGGGTTACATGCAGTGAGGAAGCCCTTTACCAGACAGAAGACTGGGTTCAGTGCAGAGAGGAAGCCCTTTACTAGGCAGAAGAGTGGGTTCATTGCAGAGAGGAAGCCCTTTACAAGGCAGAGGAGTAGGTTCAGTGCAGAGAGGAAGCCCTTTACCAGCAGAAGAGTGGGTTCAGTGCAGAGAGGAAGCCCTTCACAAGGCAGAGGAGTGGGTTCAGTGCAGAGAGGAAGCCCTTTACCAGCAGAAGAGTGGGTTCAGTGCAGAGAGGAAGCCCTTTACAAGGCAGAGGAGTGGGTTCAGTGCAGAGAGGAAGTCCTTTACCAGCAGAAGAGTGGGTTCAGTGCAGAGAGGAAGCCCTTTACAAGGTGGAAGAGTGGGTTCAGTGTGGAAAGGAAGCCCTTTACTAGGCAGAAGAGTGGGTTCAGTGCAGAGAGGAAGCCCTTTACAAGGCAGAGGAGTGGGTTCAGTGCAGAGAGGAAGCCCCTTACCAGCAGAAGAGTGGGTTCAGTGCAGAGAGGAAGCCCTTTACAAGGCAGAGGAGTGGGTTCAGTGCAGAGAGGAAGCCCTTTACCAGCAGAAGAGTGGGTTCAGTGCAGAGAGGAAGCCCTTTACAAGGCAGAGGAGTGGGTTCAGTGCAGAGAGGAAGCCCTTTACCAGCAGAAGAGTGGGTTCAGTGCAGAGAGGAAGCCCTTTACAAGGCAGAGGAGTGGGTTCAGTGCAGAGAGGAAGTCCTTTACCAGCAGAAGAGTGGGTTCAGTGCAGAGAGGAAGCCCTTTACAAGGTGGAAGAGTGGGTTCAGTGTGGAGAGGAAGCCCTTTACTAGGCAGAATAGTGGGTTCAGTGCAGAGATGAAGCCCTTTACCAGGCAGAAGAGTGGGTTTAGTGCAGAGAGGAAGCCCTTTACAAGGTGGAAGAGTGGGTTCAGTGTGGAGAGGAAGCCCTTTACTAGGCAGAATAGTGGGTTCAGTGCAGAGATGAAGCCCTTTACCAAACTTTGGGGCATCCTCCTAAACTTGAAGTGACTTGATCTAGCCACCCAAAGGCCCTTCATCCGAGACGAGGATCGAGAAACCGAGAGAAGTCACTCGCTGCAACAACCATGCTTCCACCGAGCCTGAAAAAGGTGCCAACAAGCCAGAACCGAGAATATCCTTCGGTGGGTATCCGTCTGCATGAGAGCTGTCACCAGATACACTGAAGCCCTTTTCTTCTGTCGCCAAGGCGGAGAAACCAGCTACCGGGTCTGCTGTCGCCTCACCACTGGTACCGTCTTGCAACTGTTTCTTCAGCTAAAGGTACTGTCCTACCCCTGGTATAACTTATCTGCGGGTTGTTTGCTTGATCCTGTGATCCTGAGGGCTGCAGACACTCCATACTGATGCTTTTACTCTGCTTTCCTGCTCCACCCCTGGGCACTGGTGACCCAGCTGAACACTGAGAGACTGTCATATGATCGCACCATGCTCTCAGCATGTTTTGCCTGCAGTTTCACATCACAGATCACTGTTAACCCGGTCCCCTTGCATTAATGATTCCTCCATTCTACAACGCGGGAGGTTGCCCTGGCAACACTGGGGACCCACTCGCCGGAGAGAGCGTTGGGCTTTCGTGCATACCGTTGCCTGGGGAACCAGACGTAAGCGTGATCATGTTACCCGCAATGATGCTTCACGCCCCCGCGTCCTACTCTCTGTTAAAACACGGCAGAGCACAGACACAACTGCTTCTGACTGAAGTTGTGATTCTGGTGTCATACTCTTGTTCGTTTTTGTTCTGGTTGGAATCCTCTTGTCACTCACTCCCTTTCCGCATAGTCCTGACCTTGCTTCTTAAACATTCCTGGCCTTTGCCTTGATTATTGACCTCCCCTGCTATACGCTTCTGTACCTCTGCTGCCCGCACCACGCCAACCTCTTTTTGTTTAACAGACTGCTTTTGGATTACCATTTGTTCTCAGGAGGAGCTAGTGCACAGAACTAGAGACGCTCTTCCGTTCATAACATGCACCATCCCGGTCACTAGTGCGTCCTCGTGCTGTCCGTGAATAAGGTCCTCCTAATATCATTAACTTCCCTTCCTGCTCCATCTCTCGTTGCTGTTTCTACTGGAATCCCTGGAACTTCTGTCACTTCCACCGCCTTGATTCCTTTTTCTCACATAAGAGGTAAGGCTGCTTTTCAGATGTTTAACTTCTATGCCTGACTCACGTTTAGTTCCTTACCATCTCCTATCCATTCCATAGAGACTCCCTGCCCTGAAGAATTTCGCATGCCGACATCCAGTCCCAGAATTGGTGTTCAGAGACAAGAGGTTAGTTAATTACTCTCTGGTTCTCTCTTTGACAGTTTCTGGTAAATTTCCACTGAGACCTGTCCTTTTATTCCAGCTGGTGCCAACTGGTTCTTCGACCTGCTCTTTCAATTAATTATCCTCTCTCTTAGTATATTGAATTAATAGAGGGGTGCATTAATAGAAAAGTGTTAGGGAGAATTCTCTCCTAAGGCTAATTTCCCTTACCTATAGAGTCCCCCAGCAGTTTTGCTGGATTTGAAGGGTTTATTTTTTTCTCCTGCTAAGAGTGAGACCCTTTTTTCCCACTCTTAGACAGATTGCTAGTGTATGTTTTAGGCCATCTTGTGTGCTTCTGGTCTATGGGGTTTTCTCACCCTCATAGGAATCATCTTTTTAACATGTGTGGTACACAGCACCCTCCGTGCCGTACCACAGGGGTGTCATAGAGACCCCAAACAAAGACTCCATACCTTGGGACTGACTACTGTCTCCCACGGCATGTAAAGTCCCCATTGACTTTACTAGTCAGTTCTTATGAACTAAACCAGTACAACCCATCTTACTATGGAAGTACTGGAAAGGGTTAATAGTTTTTCCCTAACGTTCATTTTCGAGGGGGTACCTTACAGTCCCTCTCTCAAAAGTTTCTGGCTGGTGGCAGTGGTTACTACCATAAATATTCGACCGCGAATATTTCCCTATGGGATTTTCCCATTGTCCGAGGCTACCACTTTTACTGACAGCCTCTAACATACCGCTGGTTGATTTTGATATTATGGAGGGATGACAAACATGTGGATGATTGTGGGCGCTGGATGGATTCAATAGTCCACAAATGAGCAGTTTTGCCTTTGGTTTTAATTAATGGTCTGGTCACAAGTGTTGTTGGTGCATGTGGTTTTTTTATTATTATTTCTGTCGGTTTACCAGAACAAAAAATTCAACAGAGTGGCAATAGATGCCAGTTGGTCAACCTTAGTGAGTGCAAACAGCCGACGCACGTTTTGACCTAAGACACAAGAACTACGGCTGTCCCCGCCGTTCCCGGCATTAGACCAGGCTACCCAGCGCAACTGGCACCCGGACTTGGGAGGACCAGATAACAGCTCTACCATGAGCCCACCAACATACTCACTTGGCCTTGAAAAAGACTTAGGTCGAAACGCGCGTTCCAATTCCAAAGAGGGCCACAAACAAAATTCTAAGGGTAAGCCACAAGGGAAACCAAATTAGGCTATTATACCTTCTGGTCCCAGACCAGAAGTAGGTCAGAGCAAGCTACTATTCATAAAGACATTTGGAAAATGTTATGTTTGTGGCTCAACTGGCCATGTCAAAGGGGATCCCATATGTAAGGGTAAACCTTCAGGGATCCACACTGTCTCCTTAGCCTTCACTCCAGATGAGGAAGTACCAATGACCAGTGGAAACTTTCAACTACTAGCTGAAGACCCCATCAGAGTCTCAGCTAGTGTATCTTTAGTATCTCTTGGGTTGTGGGAACAACAGAATTTAGATGTGTATAATTCTATCCCAAATAATACTAAAGAGTATTATAAGGACAGCGTCCTAGTGAATGGTCAGGAGACCCCTGTCATTAGAGACACTGGGTCCAGCATAACTGTGGTGGATGAATCTTTTTTCAAGCTAGAGGATGTTGCTAAGGCACCCAAATGCCTCACCAAGTTAGCTGGAGGGCCTCTGCAGATGCTTCCCCAGTTACCAGCTCTCATCCAGTGCAATGACATGACTGTCAGAATACCTGTTAGTATCCAATCTGAAGTACCTGGAAGAGTGTTGTTGGGCTATGATCTCAAAGATCTTGGAGTAGTGTCAAGTACTCCCAGACCTCCTAGTAAGAGATTACAGGAGCTCACCAGACCTGCAAGGGAGAGGACCTTGAGAGGATCTCCTGAGGAGATGATAGAAAAAGAAATCACTCCTACTCCACTGGAGTTACTAACTGCAATTTAAAAGCAACCAGAAGCAAAGGGGAAACCCAAGACTTCCAAAAAGAAACCAGCAGAAAGCACTCCAGTGCTTCCAACCAGGAGATCCCCTAAGTTGTCAAAAATCACTCCTGTGATTCCTCCTCCAGCTGAGGCTGAGAGGGAGATTCCACCCTTTGTGGTTGAACTGGAGCCTGAGGATTCAGATCTAGTAGAAGGCCAGGATCTTATTGGAGATTTGGACCCTTTGGGCCATCCTGAGCTGCAGTCTTAACTGGCAGAAGGTGGCTCCAACAGGGCAGACTTCAGTAGGGGACATAGAGAATGTCCAACTCTGGAAGGTCTTCGCCACCAGGCAGCTTCTCAGCTTGAAGGGCAAGAGCCTGGGAAGTATAGGATACACTGGGAAGATGGCCTCTTCTTTAGCGAACCAACTGAGTCAACCCCTGTAGACTACAAAAGACTTGTAGTACCCCAAGAGAACAGACTCCAATTCTTGCAACTAGCCCATGAGATACCTTTGGCTGGCCACTTGAGTTTCAAGAAGACCAAGGAAAGGCTCTCTCTCTACTTTTATTGGCCTAAAATGGGGCCTGAGGTAGATAAGTATTGCAAGAGTTGCCACAGCTGCAAAACTTCTGCCAAGAGTGGTTCCAAAAACGTGGTACCTTTAGTGCCTCTCCCTGTGGTGGGAGTACCATTTGAGAGGGTGGGAATCGACATTGTCGGTCCTCTTGACCCTCCAACCTCTTCAGGCAACAGGTTTATCCTTGTTGTAGTAGACCATGCTACTAGGTACCCTGAAGCAATTCCTATGAGGACTGTTACAGCTCAGGCTGTGGCTAAGGCCCTCCTTGGTATTTTTACCAGGGTTGTGTTTCCTAAGGAAGTAATCTCTGACAGGGGGTCAAATTTTATGTCCCACTACATGAAAGCCATGTGGAAAACCTGCAGAGTTACTTCCAAGTTCGCTACCGCCTACCACCCTCAGACAAATGGATTGGTAGAAAGGTTCAACAGAACCATGAACAGCATGATAGGTGCTTTAGAGGACCTCCTTAAAAGAAAGTGGGACCTTCTATTGCCATGTCTTCTCTTTGCTTATAGAGAAGTCCCTCAGGAGGGAGTAGGCTATTCTCCCTTTGAACTTCTCTATGGCCATCCGGTCAGGGGTCCATTGGCCCTGATCAAGGAGGGGTTGGAGAGTGCTCCTTCCCCCAAGCCAGTCAGAGTCACTGACTATGTGATAGGTCTCCGCAGGAGAATTTCACAAATGATGGCAGAAGCTAGTGATAACCTGAAAGTTGGACAAGCCCTGGTCAAGCATTGGCATGACCAGAAGGCTAACATGGTTGAGTTCACTCAAGAACAGCTAGTTCTAGTTATGATCCCAACAAGGCAGAGGGCCTTGCAAGATAAATGGATGGGACCCTTCAAGGTTGTGGGTAAACTTGGAGAGGTGAACTATCTGGTGGACTTGGGCAATCCCAAGGAGGCTCCTAGAGTCTTCCACACCAACCGACTAAAGGCGTATGTCTCCAGACCTGAAGTAGGAGCCTTGCTTCTAGCTTCAAAAGAAGAGGAAGAAGAGAGCAAAGCTCTACCTGATCTCCTCAGAGGCTTACCCTTGGACGAAAAGATTGAAGGAGTAAATCTCTCTTCAAATCTGACACCTGAGCAACAAGAAGAGTGGAAAGCCATGTTAAATCCGTTTGCCTCTCTGTTCTCACTTTCACCAGGCTTGACCCCTTGGGGACAGCATGATATACTCACTGGTGACTGTCTGCCAGTCAAAAGCAGAGGATATAGAATGTCAGAAAATGTAAGGACCCACATCAAAGGGGAGGTCAAGAAGATGCTTGATCTCGGGGTAATAGAGCCCTCTACTAGCCCATGGTCTAGCCCAGTTGTGTTAGTACCAAAGGCAGGATCCAAAGAATTGAGATTCTGTGTGGACTATAGAGCTCTTAATGCAGTCACCAAGACTGATGCCCACCCTTTGCCAAGGACAGATGAGTTGGTGGATAGACTTGGTTCAGCCAAGTTCCTCAGCACATTTGACCTTATGTCAGGCTATTGGCAAATAGCCCTGACAGAACATGCCAAGGCGAAAACTGCATTTTCTACCCCAGTTGGCTTATACCAATTTAGGGTTATGCTTTTGGATTGAATAATGCACCTGCTACATTCCAAAGAATGGTGAACCAGGTTCTGAATGGGATGGAGGACTTCTGCATGGCATACTTGGATGACATTGCAGTATTCAGCCAAACCTGGGAAGAACATGTGAACCACTTGGGATATGTTTTGCAGGCTCTTGGACAGGCCAATCTGACCATAAAGGCAAGTAAATACCAAATTGGTCAGAGTAAGGTGGTCTACCTTGGGCATGAGGTAGGAGGTGGAGAAATAAGGCCTTTGCTCAGTAAGATTGAAGCTGTGCAAAATTGGACAACACCTACTACTCAAACCCAGATGAGAGTCTTCCTAGGCCTCACTGGATATTACAGGAATTTCATTGAGAACTATGGGACCATAGCTTCTCCACTGAATGTGATCTCGTCTCCAAAGTTCCCTAAGAAGGTCAAATGGAATGAGGAATGCCATCAGGCATTTGAAAACCTGAAGAAAGCTCTTTGCCAAGCACCAGTACTGAGAGCTCCTGACTATCACCAAACCTTCATTGTGCAGACAGATGCTTCTAATGTAGGTATAGGTGCAGTCCTTAGCCAACTGGATGAGAAGGGTAGGGAGCACCCCATTTGCTTCATCAGTAGAAAACTGAAGGATCCTGAGACAAGGTGGACAACAATCAAAAGAGAATGCTTTGCTATTGTGTGGGCGCTGAAGAAGTTTAGGCCATACTTGTATGGTTCTACTTTTGTCATTCAGACTGACCACCAACCCTTGAGATGGTTAATGCAAATGAAGGGAGAAAATCCAAAACTATTGAGATGGTCAATCTGCCTGCAAGGGTTTGATTTCACCATTGAGCACAGGTCAGGGTGTCACCATCAAAATGCTGATGGACTCTCTAGGATGCATGTCATCGACTAGAGGTATGAGGTTCATCCAGGAGTGGATTAAATCCTCCTGTCCCTTAGTCTGGGGGGGGGGGGGGGCGAGTGTTAGGGAGAATTCTCTGTAAGGCTAATTTCCCTTACCTATAGAGTCCCCCAGCAGCTTTGCTGGATTTTTGGGGTTTATTTTTTTTCTCCTGCTAAGAGTGAGATTCTTTTGCTCCCACTCCTAGACATGATTTGAGGTGTTCCTTTAACTTTCTATGTGTTTTATGGGCTATGGGGTCTTTTACTCCATAGGGTCTCATGTGTTTTTGATGTGGGTTACACAGCACCCTCCGTGCCGTAACCCAGGGGTGTCGTAGCGACCCCTCAACATAGACTCCATACCCTGGGACTGACTACTGTCTCCCAGGGCATGTAAAGTCACCATTGGCTTTACTAGTCCCAAATTATGAACAGAAACCAGTACAAACCATCATATTGTGGATGTACTGGCCGGGGCAATTCGATTGCCCCGGGGTCTGTTGTTCGAGGGGGCACGTCTCCGTCCCCCCTGATCGAGTTTTGGCTGGTGGCAGTGGATACTACTTTTTATATTCAACCGCGAATATATCCCTATGGGATTTTCCCATTGTTCGAGGCTACCAACTTTAATGATTTAATTCTTATAATTCACCGGTTGGTATTTTTTGCTCGATTCTAAAATGGCATTTGTGTTCTCTTCTGTGACTCCAACCCAAGTCGAGCCCTTTGTTCCACTTTTTGGCGGGCTTCGCCACAGAAGCCCTCAAAAGTGGTGCCACTCTGTCTGGGATACTTAGGAAGGGTGGAGGGGGATTTAGGCACCCTGGACTGAGTTGCCTAGGCAACTCAAGTCGCACTCCGTCCTGAATGGCCCAAGTGGTGAGCCGGCCGGCTCACCACTTAGCATGTTTGATTGACAGCTAGGCTGAGTGAATGGGGGTGTGCTGCATAAAAGCAGGGCTTTGGGGACTGGAACTTCGGAAGTCGCCACAGGACCTAAGAATCCGAGGAGGGAGAAGCTGAGCCGACCTGCAACGACAACACCACCGGTGAGCCCTGCTGAACTGTCTCATCACTTTTCCCAACGACAGAGGAGATCTCCAGTCCGGAGAGTCTTCTTCCTTTGACTGGTGGGGATAACCAGTTTCACCTTTTTTTCACCTTCCTGGAGCATCTCGTGACCACCTTGCCCATGCCAAGCACCCCGGCAATCGGAATACCACGGTTTACCACTACCGCGAAGAGAAGGGTAGTGCCTTTTAACCGGAGAACTCCGCGCTTGGCTTCTTCCCTGGCAGTGCAACGACCTTCATCTTTCCTCCACGGTGAGACCTCTTCTTCCTCTGGATGAAACACCGACTTGCACCTGCTGCCAGGAACTACTGTCCCCGCTGGAGCTTCCTTCACACTTAAGGTACTGTGTCCCGCCTGGCTTCCCTTGTGACAGATCGTTTGGGGTGACAGTAAAGCCTCGACTTTCTAACCTGGGCTAGCCTGGGACAACCTAGCTAACGTTTCCTGACTTTAATTTCATCCTTTTTGTGCGAACCATCTAGAAAGACTCTTTGGGCATAACCCCACTGTGTGAACCTGGACCCCTTCTGCTTGCTCTCTCCAAGAGTGGGCCTTGCAATTGACTTCCTGGCTCTCCAGTAGAACTCTGCCTATCCTGCCTTACTGTGGTTCTTTGAAAAAGTATTGAAACTTGTGGGCTTCTTTAACTCTGCCTTTTCCCCTCCCTTCCTTTACAACTTATTAGAGTGTCATCTTATGTTAAGCGCTCACCTCTGTCTGAAAATAAGTGGTGTTTCTCACTAAGACTTGTCTAATAAGTGAATAGGGTTGTATATATATGATAGTGACTGTGTGCTGAAATTACTTACCTCCTTTTGTTGCTAGTGTAATTTACAAGTGTGTGTTTAAATAAATAATTATATACTTTTACACCAAACCTCTGGTCAGTGTTTGTTTGTGCTACTGTGTCTCTGTACCTATTGTGTATACTATGCATACTGCCTAACTCTTCTTGAGGGAAGTCTGACTGCTCAGCCACAGCTCTACCAAGTGAATCTGTGTGGTACAGACTGTTACCAAGTGGGTTTACCGCCAAACACCTGTAGTCCTAAATCTTTTGCAGTGGTCCCTAAGGGAACTGCACAGGTTTCTGCCTAACACCTTGTACCATCGACACTGGCACAGGCCTATTGACTCTGGCTAAATCTGTTACAACTGCTTTCTCTAGATTGATTCTCCCCTAGAAATGTGTTGGTGCACCTAACTCTTATAACCACCTTTTCCTTCCCACTTTTTAAACTTGTGGAGTGCCATTTTGCTCGGTTTTCACCTCAGTATTGCATATGCTAAAGTACTGCCTTGCCTAACTTGTTCACAATCTACTTGGGAAGTGTTGCTGGTGTGTTAAAGAGTCTAAACCTACATAACTTGTCCTTTCCCTCCCTTTTGAGAAATTGTTAGAGTGCCATTTCTGCTTGGTTTTCACTGTGCCGTTTTGCTCAGTTTTTACGCTTGCTCAAACTTGTCTACAATTTAAATAGGGAGTTGTGTATACTTTTCTTGACTGATTTAACTTGATTTAATAATAGTGATTTGTGTGTGAACATCAGAGTGTGTAAAATAAATATATATATTATTTTTTATATCAAGCTTTGGTCAGTGTTTCCTTGTACCATAGTGCTGTAGTCCTAATGTGTAAATCCTGAATACTGCTCATCTCCCTCTTGAGATAAGTCTGACTGCTTAGCCACAGCTACCAACTAAATCTTTGTGGTACAGACTGATACCAAAGGGGATTTTCTTGCATATACCTGTAGTCCTAATCTTCTGTAGTGCTCCCTAAGGGAACTGCACAGGATTCTGCCCAACAAAAGGTCTCCCTCTTGTGAGGTGACCTAGACCTATTAGGTCTAGGTTTGCTGCTCCCAGTGATTGGACAGCTGGAAGCACAGCCAGGAACCATCAGAGGCAGTTTCCCCTGGTGAGTCATAACAGAGACTCATTTGAGATAGGGTTGGACTCTTTAGGACAGGTTGGATTAAAGTTACAAAACGTTATAAAAGTTAGGAACAGTTTACATATATAATTCAGATGGTTTTACTAAGGGGTTTGTTACTACCAATGCTACTCTTAAGTTACTACAACTATGGTTCATTATCTAAAGAATATTACAAAGTGATCCTATATTATCTTACAGTACTTTGTTACCTCGGCCTTAGTGTATTTACTAAGTGCCTATTTTTATATAACACCTCAGTGTATTTGTGTTCTCTTGGAATAAGTGTATGTTATGAGTCCTTTCTACCCCACTACAGCCCTCCTCTCTCCGTAGAATAAGCCTGGCTGCTCAACATTCTACAAAACCTTTACGTGGTTCAGGCCTAAACTAAGAAGTGTAACCCTCTGCACCCAAGGTGGGCTTTTCCAAGTTCTGGCACCCACACTCCCTAACAGTGGGGCCTGGAGCTAATGTAGTAGGGCTCACCCTAAGGGGATCACCAAGCGTGAACTGGGCTTGTTCTGCCCCAGATGCATCGGTAGTAGCTACTGAGCGTAGCGAGGGAGAGTTAAATAACAAAGGTGGATTTGGAGGGCTTCTCCCCCAAGAAAAATGTTTAAATAAGGGGTTAAAATGGTGAATCTTACAGTACGCTTTCTGTGATATATAAGGTAAAAAGCCACACAATTTACAATCGGTATCCTAGAGTTGCCGGAATCCCGAGGCCACAGATGCGTCATGGTAATCATGGACTGTTCAGCTGTCAAGTCTTGGGTATCCAAACCCTCCGAGCTCCAGCGGGCTTCCCCAATCTTATGACCCCTTCAGCAGCATGTAATTATGACGCCATAACTCCTGATAGGTTCTTTACTTATTTTGTTAATTTCAAAACATTACAGGACCCCACACTTGATGTGTGGAACACCTTCAAACTGTCACTCCAACCCTCCTCCAAGCCAAACAAAGGGGGGGGGGGTCTGGAAATCTCTCTACCAGCACGAACACAGCCCAATGACCTGTTCTTGGGTGAATAACCCCTGGGAGAGACTCTACCAAGTCTTTAGCTCACTGTCCCTTTCACAGAGAACACATTTCCCCGCATATCAGCCTTTGTCCTGCCCAGGGGCAGTCCAGCGCCGAAATGCTAGGCAATTCTCCTCTGAACAAGAGTACCAACAGTAACCCCATACACGTGTTTCAGCCTTGTTGGGCATCATTAGTGAGGCGAAACTGTGCCTCTCTAAGAACAGTGAGCAAGGGGTCTACGTCTGGATCGCCCTGGTAACTTAGGGTGAGACCCAAAGTTAATTTATGCAAAACAAGCCACCCTTTCTTCTAGAACTCCTTGACTTGAGAGTTCTCAAATAACCTCAGGTTGAGAGTACAGTAGAAGGCATGTGCATTTCCTAAAGAGGGCATTTCTTGGAGAGTGAAGAGACCCTATAACACTAGGACCAGCATATGCAAACAAGAGAACTCAACACTCTAAATATAAGATCAGGCGTCAGAAAGACAGAAATTGCAACTACTGTGGGGAACATGAGACGTTAAATCATTACTTTTTCAAGTGTGCGAGACGATAAAGTTTACAGATCTAAGACGTTTAAAGGATGAGAACCCTGGGTGAGTGAATAACCCTTTCCCATTGGCCAATTTGCAGGCTTTAAGAACTGGCATAGCATGCAGTTTCATTATAGCCCGCACATTGCCCTTTGCTTTCTTCAGATCGGAAAGTTCTGCATTAACAGTGATTTGCCCGCCTCTAGCGGCCAAAGTGAAGATTACATTTTCCTATGAATTCTTTCTTTTTTCCTTTAATAGTTTGTTAGTTAAAAGAATAACTTTCTATAATTACGCATGTCTTATTTTTTTATCATGCTATTTTTCATGTTTTTTTTAAACTTAAATATTCCACAATGAATATTTAAGTTCCCAAAAAACAATATAATAATTTTACAAATGATATTTTGAAATATTTTTTTTTCTTTTTGCCCATTGGTTCTAATAGCTTTATAGTCCTGCAGCTCGACCCGTTACCGGTCATTATGGTCCCTCATACCTCGTTAAAGGCCCTCGCTTCGCTTGGGCCATTAACTCGGGCTTCAGGGCACATAACGCCCAGTACGCCCTCGATACAGGTCTATAAAGCTATATTAGTAGACTTAGAAGAGCAGATAAAGGAGGTTTCCTGCTCTTTTACTAACATTGTTTCACTCCATTTCTTAGCACGCATTTCTTACTGATTTTCCCCCACAACCTCACTTTCACACCACACCCCCATCCTCTACCCATTCGATATTGCAGCCCCAGTCTCCCACTGCAGGAAAAGTGCTGGAAAGAACTGTGTAGTAACACTACATCTCCATAACTGTGCTTTGCAGGGTTAATTATGACGCAGGTGGTATCTATCCACAGTGGCCGTGGGGGGCTCATGTCAAGCATTGTTTTTTAATTTTTTTTTATTGTTTCGTATTTAGTTTACACAAAATATTACACAACATGTAGAAAAAACATCATATAAAATACACAATTGATGAAAAAATCCATATTACATAATACATCACATAAGTCTGTCTATAAAATTAATCGCAAAAAATAAATAAAGGTATACATCAAACAAATTGCAGAGTACATTAGATAAGTTCAAAGTTCCCACTTCCATAATTTGCCGTTAAGTAACCAAATTAATTTTGTCCAAATCTTTAGTTATATCCTGCAGGAACGCATTCAGTGCCACAATTAGGGATATATTTAGTCCCCACATTCATCTATTCCAGAAAAGATTCACTGAAAGCTCTGAATCTTTCTCGAACCTATCTTTGAGGGTCAAGACACGTATAGGCTCAAAGTAAGAGCAACTAAGCACTAAGTGCTTCAGTGTCTCTTGGGAGTTGGTATCCCGACAGAAGCGACATCTGAGGTCTAGGGATTCGGCCCTGGTGCACCGTTAGTACCCCAGTGTCTTATCCTCTCGAGTGTCGGTAACTGATTGAGCCTAAAATGCATATAGCTGGTTCTTCCCCTCTCACACGGGAACCTCGGCAGATAAAGGGGCAGACATTCCCTTGCGTGGCAAAAATTAGAATATTCTTTATAGGTAGAATAAGAGTTGACACAGTTGACTATTTCCACCCAATCTGCCCTAGGGAGAAACCTCTTTACCAGTCCTGGACGCTGTACAGGATCTTCTACAGTTAGCCCTAGGGACAGAAGTATTGAATTAATTCCATCACAGAACTTTGTCATGGATGGAACTGATTCGGATCCAGCTACCTCTCTTAGCGTTTCGTAGAGAGAATTTGCCAGAGGGTCACTTATTTTCCTATACAGGGAAAGTTGTTTGCAGAGGCACCGAGATTTAAGGGATATAAGGCAAAGCTCATGGTGAATAACTGCATTAGACACAGCCATGGATAAGCCCAGTTGCTCTTTCCACAACTTTCCCTGAATGGTATTGAGAATCAAACTCATATCGTGGGCACAGATATCAAGGCCATAAAGTAAGAAAGGCTCGCATTTGGCAAGATAATAACGCCTTATCGGTATCAGAGAGAATCTGCAAACCTTTACTCTCAAAAACTTCATTTGGGATTTAAGTTTACAGGCCTTCTCATCAAGGCTCTGTTTCCATTGTTTGGCGTTAACCCTATTTGTAAGGTCGTACCCCAAGTATGTGATGGCCTGTACCTGGTCCACTGACTCATCACCCATGGTCCACTTATATGTCTGAGTCTTTCTTTTTTTAGGAAAGACCAGAATCCGAGATTTGGATGCATTAGGCATGAGGTTGTTAGCCACTGCGTAAAGATAAAAGAGATGCATTTTTCTCCTATGACCCCTGGGGGTATGGTCCAAAAGGATAAAATCGTCTGCAAAGGCCATCCACTCGATCGCCATCCTCCCCAACCTGGCCGGTGCGATTGAAGGTCCCTGCCACACTCCCTCCACATCGCACACGTGCAGGTTGAAGAGAATAGGGGCCAGTGAACAGCCCTGCTTGACCCCCACATATGTAGCTATTTCCCCAGACAAGGCACCCTCCTTAGAATTGTTAGAATATCGGTGGTGATTAGATTTAAATGTTCCCTGACTTACCGGAGGTGGAGAAGAAAGGCTGCCCATGTTGGTGGTGACTGAGCTACTCCCATCCTTGTTTATGAAACATGAGTGTAGTCTCACAGATCCAGGGCCCAATGCTGCCAGTGCGGCTGGAGAGTTGCCATGGAGACCCGTGGAGCTGTTGAACCTCCCAGGCAATGAGCTGTGTATTGCAACCCTTAGCATGCACAGTGAGTGCATAACCTTATGTGCATTGCGAGAGCATTTCACATGGCAACATTTCCACCAAAAGCTTGACTTTTTCCCACCCTCAAAGTGTTTTTGTTACATTTGAGCGCAAGTGTGGAAAAGAGTGTGATGTTGCTATGGCCTTAACACTGACCCAACTGCCACAGCCTTCCTATAACTTCCTACAGTAGAATGCAAAGGGCAGTGGGGCACATCTTGCACATTAGAACATGGAGTTCTTTATTGACCTCCTCTCAGCCAATTAGAATGTTCAGAGTGCAGTCAATTCCTACTGGTATTGACTGCATTCTGGACAGTCAGTGTATTCAAACACAAACCGGGACAAACAGTGACATTTTCGGCCAAGATTTCTTTTCAACAAGTACTTCCGCTCTAGGAGGAATGTTTTTTTTGGCATCCTCTGAAACACAACAAAGAGAAAGCAAAGTCATTGGACATGTGGTGATGTTGTGAGACATTCTTGAGCCGAAGACCTTGTGCAAGAGAGTGATGGTTGAGATGGGGAGAGAGCGAGGAGTGCAGTAGAGGAAGACCGTCATCAGAGCTCCTCTAACTGACCTGTAATACATAGGTTCATTTCCTCCCTCCCCTTGCTTTACAGATCTGCCAGAGCACCAAGAAACCACGCAGGTGGCACCAGTGCGCGGTATAGGATCCTTGAACATAGCACAGCCCACTGACCGTGTGAGCTAGAAGTGGCTGGAGCAGAAGCAGGTGCTCGGTTCACATGCTTGGAGGCCATCCCTGCAAGTGAAGCCAGGGGCCCAGCTGGTATGCCTATCAAGCGGTTCTGGGGTGACTGCACTAAGGGGACAGCACCGGCCCCACTGTGCTGAAGGGAGGGCACATGGAAGCTGTGAATCTCCAGGAGTATGAAAAGAGCTTAAAAGAATAGACAAAAGGACAAGTGTGATTCTCGAAAGATACCATTTTGGAAACTGAAGCCAAGAAGACAGAATCTGGGGTCTGCCGAAGACGTGAAACTTTGGCCCCCAACTAGATTATGAGACCATTTCATGCTGGAAGGCAGGAAGGGTAAAGTGAGGGATAGATGTGGTCTGAGAATGACCCATTAGTGGAAGCGGTACTTTGCATAGCCAAAGACGTGGAACAGACTGAAGTCTCTGTGAAGTCACACACCTGATCCCAAACAGGCAGAGCTGCAACCTGGCAGTAAAGAGGAAATCCCAGGATCCAGACAAACGATCCTGAATAAAGGAAGGTATAACCAGCGATGACAACGCGGCGCGAGAGGCAGAAGCAGCTTTCGCAACACATCTAGGAGAGTATCCAAGCAAGGAAACTCTAGCTGACCATCCCAGAATGAACAAAAGAAATGGTACGGGTGCGCCAGTAGTGAACACTGGACCAATAACCCAGGATGCCCAACACAGAAGATTATGTGTAGGAATTGCAATAGAAAAGGCCATCTCGCAAAGGTCTGTAGATCTATTGATGTTGTCAATTGTGTGGAAGACTTCATGTGAAGAAGAGAGCATCTGCAGGGTGGTAAATTCTGATGCGGCTATCGATGGGCCCACCACGGTGGTCAGTGTGAACCACAAGCTGTTGATTATGATGATAGATTCAGGAGCCAAATCCTCTTTACTCCCAGAGGACAAGTTGAACTGTTTATTTAGAGGACATGAGATAGATATCAGACCGGTGGCTTAGGAAGGACACATATTGACCTGATTGGTTGGTTTCAAGTAAACGTATAGTTTAAGGGACCATCAGCACAAGGGAAAATGTATGTGACCAAGAAGGGCAACCTGCCCCTGTTGAGCTGGGCACCTCAAAAGAAGCTGCACGTCAAATTGAACCCCAATGCGGAAGAAGCCGTCATGATGGAATCGGAGAAAGAGGGGATAGAGGAGAACGCATTTTCATCCTGATTCAGTTCTCTCAACGGGTAGGTATAGAGCATGCGAGTGAGATGAGGTGTGGCGCCAATAGCACAAAAGTTGCAAAATATACCGGTCACTTTGAAGAATTAAGTAAAACACGAGTTGGAGGAATTGGAAAGATGGTGCATAAAAGAAAGGACTGAATTGGCAGTTTGGATATCCACGCTAGTGGGGATGACGAAGGCTACTGGAAAGCTGTGAATCTGTGTGGATCTTCATGCTCTCAACAGATGCATTAAGCCAAACCGGCACCCACTACCCAATAAACATTAAATTCTATCAACTACTGCCATAGTGAAGCGTTTTTCCACACTAGATCTTATAGCCAAATATCATCAAATTAGATTACAAGATGCCTCCAAAGAATGAACAATGTTCATAACAGAAAGACGTTGACTGGTGGTGGTCTCCTCTGTTTTCCAGAACATTATGTATCACCTTTTAAACAATTAAGGATTGATGTTTTATCAGGACGATATACTCATGCACGGCAATTCGGTAAAGGAACACAACAATAGACTAAGTAGAGTAAGAAGAAGTGCGAGTTGGACAGAGACCACATAGAGTATTTGGGCCATATAATTTCAGAAAAGGGTATAGAACCAAAAAAAGACATCATTGATGCCATAGAAGACACAATGCGTCCAGAAGGCAAAGAAAATTAATGATTGTTGGGCGGGCAGAATATTATTCTAAATGTGTGCCGAATTTTGCTAACAAGAAAAAAGCTTGAAGGCCGCTAATGAAAAAGGAGGTCCTGTTCGTCTGGAATGAGGAGCGTGCAGAAGAGTTTAAATCTTAGAAAGCCGCCCTAACTGCAGTGTTTGCGTTGGACAATCATTTGCAGGGAGGTAGCCCTTGTAACTACGGACGCCCGCAACATCGGTCTAGGCACTTCATTGACACAAACTGTTGGAGCTAACGAATATCCCATTGCATGTGCCACGAGATTGCTAGAAGAGGCTGAGAAGGCCCACATCCCAATAGAGAAAGAGCTATGGCAGCAGAGCAGGCCACATAAAAGTTTAAATCCTTCATATGGACATACCGTTCGAAATGCATACTGACCACAAACCTTTGAAGAATATCTTGCCATCCAAGGTCTGGATAACGTGTTGAATCGGATCCAGAAATGGGTGGTGGAATTGCAAAAACATGCAATGGTGACCATATACATACCCAGTGTAGGCAACCACCCTGCATATTGTTTGCCTCGTCTAATAGCCAAGGAAGAACAAGGCAAGAAAGATGAAGGTGATGACGTCACGTTGATTGAAGGATAAGCTATACTGGAAATGGAGTGCCGTGAAGCTATGGTAAACGATGATGAATTACCTGCGATAAGCAGAGCGATCCTAAGCAAAAGCTGAAGTAAGCAGATCTAGAAGCCACATGGCAGATTAAGGAAGACATCCTCCAAGAAGGAGAACTGATGAAAAGCGGGGGCAGGATTAGTTTAGGGACGAAATCACAAGGCCGTCTCATGAGGGTCACCAAGGAATCACAAAGACCAAGCAACACATAAGAAGTGACCACTGATGGCCAGGCCCAGATCGGCAGGTGGAGCAGAGCATCAGGGAGTGTATTGTTTGCCAGATGAGTGAGAAAGATTGTGTGACCCACAAGTGCCCCATGGGCATATGGGCATGCATGTATCTCCCAGCAGCACCTGGGGCATGGTAGGAGTAAATATTGTGGGACTGGTTGAAGGAGCTGACAATGAGAAGAGGAGACATCTCCCCCTCGAACATCTCCCCCTCGAACATCTCCCCCTCGAACATCTGCACCTCAAACATCTGCACCTCAAACATCTCTACCTCAAACATCTCCCCCTCGAACATCTCCCCCTCGAACATCTGCACCTCAAACATCTCCCCCTCGAACATCTCCCCCTCGAACCTCTCTACCTCAAACATCGTCCCCTCGAATATCTCCACCACGAACATCCCCACCTCAAACTTGTACACCTCGAAAAGTGTCCCCTCGAACATCTCCCCCTCGAACATCTCCACTTCAAACATCTCCAGCTTCAACATCCCCATCTTGAACTTGTCCACCTCGAACATCGTCACCTCGAACATCTCCACCTCGAACATCTCCAGCTCGAACATCTCCAGCTCAAACATCTCCAGCATATTTGAAGGCATGTTACTCACCTCTCCGTAAAACGATCACTGCCTGAAGATAGGCGACCTTGGAGACGGCAGTTTCCACAGAAATTCACGAGACAGCCTCAGGTATCCCGACACCCCCTGAATTCAAAGATTCAGGCTTCCTCAAAGAGGGGCTCTTTTCTACGATGTGCCTGTCTGCTGTTTCAACCTGAATAGGCAGAGTTGCCAATCGCCTAAAAGAGCGGGGAGAACACACACCGCCAAACCAATGCTGCATGGTAATACAAAGATGGTTAGAAGAGACAAGCTATGAAAGGTAGGTAAGAAAACAATAGTACTAACGGAGTACCTAGGCAGGAATTGAGGAGTGGAATCTGCTTTAGGAATGCACCTATAAAAGAAAATAGAACTATTACCCTACAAATCAATGTAGTTAACTAGACCTTCCCAGAAATGGATAAGTAATTCAAACACAGACCTGAAGGGAGAGTTGACAGGAGTGATTGAAGTCCAAGTGGAGGGAAACAATGAAAGGATAAAATAAAAAAAAGGGAGGTTAGTACAGGAAAGTAACCCGAGCAGCACGAGGGTGGCACTAGTGACGGGTTGGTGCATGTACAGGAAAGCGCCGCAATACGCACTTGGAGAGGGTTTCACTGACGAATGCCATAGTCCAAAAAGATGCAGCAATCAAGTCCAACAGAAAAATAGAAGCTAATGTTGGAACCCAGCAGAGAGGGATCCCCTCGCCTGGATCAGTTTGGAAGTAAATGATGTTGCTAGGTATATCTCAAATGAGCAGCTGAGGAGTTCTGGAGAGGGCTCAGGTAATAACCAGGAAACAGTGGACGGGTGCAGAGAACACCCAATAGTGTACCTTAGTGAGCCGTGGCAGCAGGAAGTCACTGAGGAGAAAGGCAGGCAGTCCCTGAGGAGTCCGGGTCAGTAATGGAGCGGGCCTAACCAAAACCAAAGCAGTATCCAAATACAGTCCAAAGAGAATAGCCGAGCGTCGGGAACCAGGAGATCAATTAAAGTACTGACTGGATGTCAGAAGGGATACGGAGCGTAACCGCGAGGAAAGTAACGCTACAATGAGCAGCAATGAGCTGTACGAGCAGCAGTGCTTTTAAAGTACAGGGGGGCATGGTTTTGGTACGCGTTCCTTACGCCTGCAAGGTGTAAACAAGCGCCATGGCAACCTGTATCGGTTCCAGATGGGGGCCTGCGGAGAAAATGTAACAAGGGCTTTATAAAGGGAGTCATCCAAAAAGGAGGGAGATGTGTGGCTATGTGCTCGAGACACTCCTGAGCCAAATGCCTCGTGCAAGAGTGGGATGGTTGCGAAGGGGAGAGAATGAGACGTGGAGCAGAGCCCCTTGAACTAATCTATAGCCCACTCACTGTGTGTGCGTCGCGACATTCTAGGAAATGGTTTCACTTTCTAGACATACTTTACTCTAATATGACATCAGGAGCATGTGTGTGCTAAACCTAGTGCAGTATAACAGAGTGGCTCATGTAAGGGCTTCATTTATAATGAGAACCTTATTTAAATATTCTCTATTTACTTTACTATCAAAGTAACCGTTTTTCTTGACCAAGAAAACGTCAGAACTTGTGTTGCTATTATCACTATAGCTCAGGAGGGGTCATCATTGCTTGGGAAGATGACCCTTCCCCCACCCATGACCCTCAGCTTTGCCTTGGGTCATTATCCAGTGATAACGACCCCTCCATAGGTCTGTCCGGCTTTTTTGGGAGTATCGGTTTCTATGTTCAGGTGAAGGAACTGCTTTTACAAAAGTGGAATCGCCGCTCAGAATTCGGAATACAGCGCCTGAGGGGTTAAATGCATTTCAGAAACTAGATACATTTTCTAAAATCACGTGAATGCAATTAAAACACCTTCGTTTACCTCTGTATTTCGTCATATATTTTTCCCTTCTGTGAATCTTTAAATATTCCAAACGTGCATCCTTTATTTTCACACTCTTCCGACTTCCCTCTTGAGTATTGAAATGTTCCTCTTTTCTGTTGAAACTTTTCAAATTCTTCCCCAGTTTCCGAAATGTTACATTTTCACACCTTGAAAAACATAATTCTGTTACTATCCACACAGTGAATGGAGATAATGACAGCAATGCAAGTATTCCTAGACACAAACCAAGGCAGCTCTCAGGATCATAGATGAGTGATGTACAAAGCACCTGAGTGTAAAGTACAACCCTCACAGCGAAGAGAAAAAACACATGCTCCTGCCTACTACACAAAACCACAGAACCATCACAGCTCTCAGGAGAGGAGAGAGAAAACACATCATCCTTGCTACTACACAGATGCACACAACCATCACAGCTCTCAGAAGCAAAGAGAGAAAACACATAATCCCTGCTACTACACAGAACCACACAACCATCACAGCTCTCAGAAGCGAAAAGGGAAAACACATAATCCCTGCTACTAGACAGATGCACGCAACAATCATAGCTCTCAGGCGCGTACCGGGAAAACACATAATCCCTGGTACTACACAGATGCACACAACCATCACAACTCTCAGGAGCATATAGGGAACATACATAATCCCTGCTACTACACAGATTCACACAGCCATCACAGCTCTAAGGAGTTTAGCGGGAAAATACATAATCCATGATACTACACAGATACACACAACCATCACAGCTCTCTGGAGCGTATCGTGAAAACACATAATCCTAGCTACTACACAGATGCACACAACCATCACAGCTCTCAGGGGCATAGAGGAAAAACACATAATCCTAGCTACTACACAGATGCACACAACAATCACAGCTCTCAGGAGCATAGAGGGAAAACACATACTCCTTTCTACTACACAGATGCACACAACCATCACAGCTCTTTGGAGAGTAGAGGGAAAACACATAATCCCTGCTACTACACAAAACCACAGAACCATCACAGCTCTCAGGAGAGGAGAGAGAAAACACATAATCCCTGCTACTAGACAGATGCACGCAACAATCATAGCTCTCAGGCGCGTACCGGGAAAACACATAATCCCTGCTACTACACAGATGCATACAACCATCACAGCTCTCAGGAGCGTAGAGAGAAACACATAATCCCTGATACTACACAGATGCACACAACCATCACAACTCTCAGGAGCATATAGGGAAAATACATAATCCCTGCTACTACACAGATTCACACAGCCATCACAGCTCTAAGGAGTTTAGCGGGAAAACACATAAGCCCTGATACTACACACATACAGACAACCATCAAAGCTCTCAGGAGCATATATGGAAAATACATAATCCATGATACTACACAGATACACACAACCATCACAGCTCTCTGGAGCGTATCGGGAAAACACATAATCCTAGCTACCACACAGATGCACACAACCATCACAGCTCTTTGGAGAGTAGAGGGCAAACACATAATCCCTGCTAGTAGACAGATGCACACATCCATCACAGCTCTCAGGACTGTAGAAAGAGCACACATAATTCCTGCTACTACACAGATGCACACAACAATCACAGCTCTCAGGAGCATAGAGGGAAAACACATACTCCTTTCTACTACACAGATGCACACAACCATCACAGCTCTTTGGAGAGTAGATGGAAAACACATAATCCCTGTAGTCAGATACACACAACCATCACAGCTCTCAGGAGCATAGAGGGAAAACACATAATCCCTGCTACTACACAGATACACACAACCATCACAGCTATCAGGAGCAAAAAGGAAAAACACAAAATCCCTGCTACTAGACAGACGCACACAACCATCACATCTCTCAGGAGCGTAGAAGGAAAACACATAATCCTAGCTACTACACAGACACACACAACCATCACAGCTCTCGGGAGCATAGAGGTACAGCACATAATCTCAGATACTAGACAGATGCACACAACCATCACAGCTCTCAGAAGCGTACAAGGAAAACACATAATCCTCGCTACCACATAGATACATTTTAACATTTCTCTTTTTCAGTCATTATAAATGCACGTGGCACAGGGCTCACAAATTAGTGCAGTTTATATATTGGCTATTCGGTCTGTCTCAGGCATTCAGACCCTTTTATTTATTTATAACATTTTTGGAATGCCCGGACCTTGGGGTATCACAGCGCTTTATAAAATTATCGCAGATAGGAGGTACGTATGATACAAGTATTAGTTATATTTGTCAAAGAGCCAGGTTTTTACAAGCTTTTTGATGGTGGAGTATGAGTGTTTGTTTAATTATTCACCATATTCATGTATTTATAACCAAATCTCTTACCAGTTCTGCACAGATCTTGTATATAAATGGAACAGGGGAAAGGACCGGTTAACTTTGTTTCATTAGGTCGTGTCTGAATCCAGAGGTAAAGACCTGCTGCAATTACAGAATGGAGAGGGTTTCGGCATTACTGGGATGAGCTGGCGGGGAAGGCCCTCACTGAGGAGGCGTGGAAGAAGGCATACCGGATAGCCTTCGACGGGAACCTGTTCACGGTTGACATGGAGCACAACTTAAAAGTCCTACAGGGATGGGACCGAGACCCACTAAAGCGATCAAAGATGTTTGCAGGGATCTCTCCGATCTGCCCGAGGGGATGTGGACAGGTGGGTACAAGGGAGCATATGTGGTGGTCCTGTCCGACGATACAGAGGTACTGGGGGGACGTGAAGGGATGGATGGAAGAGGTCACTGGGGAATTGCTTCCACAAGACCCACTAACCATGTTACTCGGCCTCCCGCATCAGGACTCTGAAGTGTATAGATACCCCAGAATGTGGGAGATGATGCTACTAGCAGGGGGGTGGCCCGAGCACAAAAATGGAAGAGCGCAAACAACCCCAGTAAAAAGGAATGGCAGAAAAAACTGAAACAAAAGTTCCTCAAGGACAAACTGACTGCGATGGTCAACGATGACCCGGAAACCTTCAGAATAAACTGGGACGGGTTGAAGCAATCTTGGGGATGGGAAGTTCACTGAAACCGAGACACCACTATAGAAACAAGACTGAAAGGGGGAGGTAGCGAAGGAGACCCAGACTAAGGTGTCTGGAACGAGAAGGATTTACCTGGAGGAAGGAGGGCCTCATCCAAGCATGCTCCTAGCAACCTAATGTAACTGTGGAATTCAACCAATCAGTAAAACAGCCAAGCACCAAGAGAGAGTACAGCACATGCAAAGCAGCTTCCCGTCAACCCTGCCAGGCTCAAGACTCCTTATAGAGTGACATTTGAGGGAGGGCGTGGGGTGGATGGGGAGGGGGTGGGGTGGAAACAGTTGACATTAAATGAGTTAGTTATAAGGCTATGTCAGTTGTTGCTGTTATAATTCCTGCAAAATGCCAATAAAAATCGAAGTAAAAAATAAATAAATAAACATTTGTAGCAACAAGAACATGTGCCCCTAATATTGTAGGGGAACTTGATCTTGTTTCTCAGCCTTCTTTTTCTTGGAAAAGCTGTCTCTCTAGTTTTAATCTTTAACCCTAGTGACCCGTTCTATGTTTCCTAGCATTAGTCATGTTCCACAGAGCGCAGGGAGCCCGGTTTCCATCAGAGGGTCTGGGTACTATGGGAAACATGCTTTCTCTTGCCAATACATCTACATGGCCCTCCAAAGTTGTGCAGTCTGATATTTTTAGAGTGCATGGTTTTGGGGGTCTTCTCCCTTCCTACAGAGAGATGTCCCCAGAAGCCGGCCCACTCCTACCAAGGCCCAGGGAAACAAGGCCAATACCTGACCTAGCCTGTCCCAGCTGTTGGAGTAGTCCACCCTTCCTCTGCCGTGGAGCAGGAGCTCCTCCCTACCCTGCAGGAGCAGTGGTCCCCCTTGATGAAGTCTCCCGGAATTGCCTACTAATATTGGTAAGCGCCCCAGCACCTGAGCGAGAATCGTATTTTGTTGCTGCATATTCTGCCACTTGAGATGCCCTGCTGCTCAAATATGTTTACAGCCTCTGTGCTGTGATTTTGATGCTAACAGCAGCCCGATGCTTATTGCCACCATTACCCACCACGAGGAGTCCAGCACATTCAAAGATGGCCGCCCGCAATCTATTTGCGACGTCCAGTGCCTAACTGAGCACAGCAGACTATACTGAGTACTGATTGGCTGTTGAGCTAATCTTAGCCACCTATCGTGTGCCGGTAGGCGAAGCTGGCCCACTCCTACCAAGGCCCAGGGAAACAAGGCCAATACCTGTCCTCAGCCTTCCTCGCCATTCGCCCAGAAAGTATGCCCTTTTTCTGGTCCACTACCTCTGTGACCATTACACTAATACTGTGTTGTCTGTTGTTCTGAAATGTGGTAACTAGGGCTTGCCGCTCACTCCCTGTCCGCTTGCTCTTGTCCGTCTCCCCCCACCTCCTATTCCATGGTGCTCTCTATCTCGCCTATCTTCTCTAATTGCTTCTCTATCGACTATCCTGCTCTCCTCACTAAATCTGTTAGGAAGAAGTTTAAAAAGGACATCCTGGTCTCCAACCCAGGCCTCCCTATCGCTGACACCTACACCAGTGCCTCCTCAAAGGAAACTCTCACTGACATCCTCTTTTTCATGCCTTCTCCTGACCTATGGACCCTTCATATGGTCTCTGTGCTCTCTCCTTTCTCCTCTTCTCCCATTAATGGTGGCACCCGCTGGGATGACCTCTTTGCCTCCTTCCACTCCTCTAAGGCCATCATTAATGTCTATGCAAATGGGACCGTCTTGGACCAAGGCCCTCAGGCCAACCTCCACCTCTTTGATAGACGCTTCCCGCACCTCATCAACTTCCTTTCCTCTCCTGCTGTCCCACCTCCTCGGTCCTCGGGTACCTTGCCTCTGCCCTCCCTCCCTGCCCCCTCTTGTGCTCCCTCTTCACCTCCGCAGTGCGTACTTCTGATCTGTACCCCTCCCCGGAAGTCCTTCAAGGATGGCAACCTTCTCCACATTGCCACTCTCAACTCTCGCTCTGCCGTCAACAATCCTCTGATATCTGCCACCTTCTTGAGGAACTGGACCTTGACGTACTCGGTCTCACTGAGACATGGTTCACGGCCAGCTCTGTCACCAGCTTTGACACACTCCTACCTGACGGTTACAAGATCCTCTCCGTGCCCAGGCCCAACCGTGCTGGGGGAGGGGTGTGGCCCTTATCTTCCCTGAGTGGATTCCTGCCACTGTCACTCCTACGCAGACCTACTCCTCTTTTGAATGTCTTGTCTGCCGACTCTCTCTCTCTCCTAGCCATTCCCTTACTGTGGCTACTATCTATCGGCCACCTGGTCAAATCTCCTCCTTCCTCTCTGAGTGGGCTGACCTCTCCTCCTCACTCTTGGCCTCAACCACTCAACTCCTCTTTCTTGGAGACTTTAACATCCACCTTGATGCCTCCAGTCCCCCCACTGGTCTCTTTCGTGACCTATGCAACTCTCTCTCACTCTCTATTCTCCCGTCTGGGCCTACTCAATCTGCAGGGCCACTCTTGATGCTCTGATCTCTTCTGACTTTCCCCTCTCCGTCCCTCTCTCCACTCCTCTCTCCTGGAGTGATCACTTTCTCCTATCCTCCCACCTCACCCTCCCTACCCCACAGGCAAAGCCACCCTCATCACTGCCACCCACCTTCTCGGTCATCCGACCCATGAAGCGCGTGTCAGTTGAGGCTTTCGCTGCAACCTTCTCGCCCCTCCCTCCCCCTTTGGCTGACTACCACCCTGACACAGCCCTCTCCACGCTCCACTCTGCTATATCTGACACTCTTGATATCTTTGCCCCCGTCATGAGAATCCGCCTGAAGCCCAAAGCCAAATGTAACTCCTGGTATGACTCGGATCTAGTCACCCTTAAACGCTTGTGCAGGGTGGCAGAGAGGAAATGGCGTGCTTCATGTTCATCCTCTGACAAACTGGCCTGCCGCCTGCTCCAAAGGCAATACCGTCTCTCCGTTCTCTCCAAGAAGAGAGCCCTTATCCAAGCCCGCATCTCTGCGGCATCTAACAATTCGGCGGAACTCTTTAAAATCTGCAAGGAGCTGGCCAACCCTGCTGCAGTCTCTACCTCTCCTGTCCCCTCCCAGGCCCTCTGTACGGCACTGGCCTCTCACTTCATTTCAAAAACTCAGGACATCCTGTCCTCACTCTCCTCCTATCACCTCCCCCCCTCTATTCCCTCCTCTTCCTCTGGCCCCTCTGCAGCCACCCCTCCTCCCTCCTTCTCTGCCTTTCCCCTTTTTTCTGCTGATGAGGTTTCGAGACAAGTCCGATCTCTGAAAGTCTCGTCAAAACAGGTCCACCCCTGTTCCTCCAAAACTATCAAGGACCACATTGACTCCTTGGCTCCTGCCCTGGCTGACTTCTGCAATCACTCCTTCACCTCTGGAGTCTTCCCATCCCCCCTCAAGCACTCCCTTGTGCACCCCCTTCTTAAGAAACCCTCTTCCGACCCCTCCTGCCCGGCTAACTATCCCTCAATCTCTATCACTCCCTTCCTGGGCATGCTCCTGGAGAAACTGGCCATCTCCCAGCGGTATACACGCATTTCGTCGAATGATTTTACATCGTGGGACTTTTCATCGCCAACCCTTTCATCGCCAAAAACTATTTTTTTAAAAACTTTTTTATGGGGGGGGTTTGGTGTGGTTTGGGGTGTGATTATTTAAGTAAGGGAGGCTTGGGGGGGCGAAGCCCCCCCATAAATAAAAAAAAGGAGTTTTTGGCGATGAAAGGGTGGCGATGAAAAGTTCCACGATGTAAAATCATTCGGCGAAATAACGTAGAACCCTCCCAGCTTAATCTCCATGCCGAATCTGTTGGTAGTCTTCATGACCATCAGTCTGGCTTCAGAGCTGCCAGAAGCACGGAAACTGCTCTCCTGAACATCCGTGAGGACCTGCTCTCGAACCTTGACTCTAACACTCCATGTGTTGTCATTTTGCTCGATTTCTCTTCTGCCTTTGATACTGTCAACCATACCATCCTGCTCAACCGTCTCCGTGATAACCTGGGTATCACTGGTCAGGTTCTGGCGTGGCTGACCTCTTTCCTCTCCAATTGACCCTCCCTGGTCCAACTGGGGTCCTTCCTCTCTGACATCATTTTCTCCACCTGTGGTGTCCCCAGGAATCTAACCTCTCTCCCTGGCTGTTCAACCAGTATCTGGCACTTCTTGCTCACCGCATCTCTGCTCACTGCCCCAACTTTCAGTGCTATGCGGAGGATACCCAGCTCATTTTCAGGCTACCCTCGGCCTCCTCCTCTCCTTCCCTCATCTCTGACTGTCTTTCTGCTATCCAGGAATGGTGTGCTGCCAACGACCTCCGCCTTAATGCCAGTAGACTGAGATCCTACTCATCGGCACACCCACTCCCTCCTTCCCTGCAGCTCTCTGGCCGGCCTCTCTTGGCCCTCTTCCTGCTCCTACCTGCAAGGCAAAAAACCTTGGGGTCATCTTCGACTCCACACTCTCTTTCTCTCCTCACATTTCTGACATCTCTAAGAAGTCACACTACCAGCTGCACCTCCTCAGAGGTATCCTTCCTTACCTCTCCTTCCCCCAGAAGCTCACTGTCTCCAGAGCCCTGGTTCTCTCGAAGCTGGACTACTGTAACAGCCTCTATCTAAATCTTCCTGCCTCTACTCTCCGCCCGCTGCAACTCATCCAGAACAGGACTGCAAGACTTGTCCTTGGCCTCAAGCCCCAGGACCGCATCTCTCCAGGACTGAAATCGCTACACTGGCTCCCTGTGGCTGCGAGGATCAAGTTCAAAACCCTCTGCAATGTCCACAAGGCCTTCTGGGGCCTGGGGCCAAAATACCTTCAACTCTCTCTTCCTAAATATCTTCCTTCTCAAGCTCTTCTCTCATCCGCCTCCAACTCCCTCAGGGTCAGCCGCTTCTCGAAGCAACGAGCTGGGGGTAGATCTCTCTCCACAGCAGGGGCCTGCCTCTGGAACAGCCTCCCGGCCTACTTGAAACTTGAGGAAACCATCTCCGGTTCTGGAAGCACCTCAAAACCTTCCTCTTTGCCTCCGCTTTCTCTCCCCCTTTCCCCTGCTAAAATCACTGAACCTGCACTGAATCTGCAACTGGGCCACTCTCACCGATCTCACCCCTTGGCCCAGCCACTCTCCCCTGCACTGCCTCCCTGGCAACCCCTGCACCGCGGGACTGTCTCTGTATCCCTACAGCCCCCCTTCCCAGCACTTGTCTGCACTTACCTTGCCCTTGCCACCAGCTGGCCCTTAGTATTTATCTTGTTGTTCTACTAACCCTGTACTGCACTTTCCCGTCTCCCTTCCCCCTTGCACTTTTCCCTTCCCTTCTACCCTTGCACTTGCGCGAATTGAATGACACCTGGCCTAGTAGGATCGTTGTCTGTCTCCCTTTGTCCTCCCCTGCCTCGTCGCGCCTTGAAACACATGTGTATAGGCGCGTTATAAATGCCATATCATAAATGCCATATCATACCATTCACATGCACGGAGCCCTCGCCAAGGCACACTGCCGCTGACTCTTCGAGACGATCCTGCCACCGTAAGACTCTTACTCTAACATTGATTACTTGTTCCACATTACCTGTTCTGCCTATGCACCAGTGCCTACCATCGTTGCAACTTTCTTTACGTTCATCCACTTCTACCATCCATGTGCACTCATTTAAGGTCCGCTTTCTTGCCGTGCACCATCGCGACTTTCGCAGCCCTGTGCTCTCTGACACCGTTCCCTGCACGACCTAACTTCTCCCTTCACGTGCGACACTGATCTGTTGGTAATCGCAAATACACGCTGCCACTCGAATGTGCATTATTATCCTATGTGTCCTGTCAGGCCTGCTCACATTATTGACTGCCATTTATTGTCCCACTGCGCAGACCGTTGCATTTGTGCCTTCTGTTTAGTTACCTCAGCACATTTTCCAATTTTTCCTGTTTGCTCTGTGCCTCATGCTCAGCCCTCAGCCCAACTATGTATTGCTTAGCCCGACCTACCGAGCGCTTACAACTGCCTGTGCTACCTCTCTGATAACATGCAGACATTGTGATTTTGCCTAGTGTTTAGTCATCTCAGCACTTTTTCCTAGGTCTGCTTGTATGCTCTGAGACCTATGCCAAGCCCCTTGCTCAGACTCTGCGCTTAGGCTGCCCTCTTGCTTAAAACTACTGGCACTGTCATACACCGGCTACTATGCTTGTCCAGAGCACCGCCACTATCCGCACACACCTTGCTCTACGTCTCACCTTTAAAATTGCAGCATTGCTTGGACTACTTTTATACGGGCATAACTCCCCGTCTGTAGCCTCACCACTGACCTGCCCAAACGTCCACTCCTCCTCATCCTGTGTATCTCAACCTGCACCTAACATGTCTCCCACCTCACATGTGCCATGCCTTAGCGGCTCTTCGTGTAGCACACACCAGCAACACCTTACCTCAATGACTATGTTTGACCATCCTACCAACCTGTACCTCAACTATCCGTCCCTTTGGCTCAAACACTTTGCCATGAAACCCACTCGTAACCAACCTTGCACTGTGCCCATGAGGAACCTCAGACTTGGTTCCAGACTCCCCCACTTCTCCCACCGTCCAACCATTACCAGCTTGCCAACCAAACCATCTCGCCACGAGACAACACCCACTTCCTCCAACCACACACCCACACCTATATTGGATATCCATAGCCCCTCAACTCTTCTTAAGGCTGCCCTGATCAACACTAGGTCATTCATGGCTCATGCACTAGACATGGCTGACCTCATCATAACTCATGACCTGGAACTTATAGCCGTCACTGAAACCTGGCTCCACGCTGCCTCAGGACCTCTTCTATCCCCAGCTATCCCTGAAGGCTACACTATTATTAGAAGTGACCGTAACACTGACCAAACCAAAGGAGGCGGTGTTGCCATTATACACAAAACCTCGATCAATCTCTGCTTCACCGCTCCCTGCCAAATTACCTCAGCCGAACTACTCACAGCTAAGCTAGCTATCACCCCTAACCAGACGATCACACTCCACATCATCTACAGACCTCCCGGTCCTTGATCAACATTTGCTGAGGAACTATCCCACATCCTTGCTAACAACACTAAGACCAAGGGCCTCATTACACGGACGGTGGTAACCATGGCGCTATTAGCTATTAGCGCCATGGTTGCCGCCGGTATTTTACTGAGTCCGCCTTGGTGAATGGGGGATTTACCGGCCCATTCCAAGGTTGGCGGGGCAGTAATTCCCCATTCACCAAGGCCCTTCCCCATTCCCTTTGAGCCCCCATAGGGGGCTATTAGCGGTACCGTTATTTGCCCTGAAGTCCCTCAGCGGGTCCCTTCCTTAACGTGTGGTCTGGCCACACGTTAAGGACGGGGCCTGCTGAGGGACCTCGTAGTATGGCAACAAGGGATTACCGGCACCGGTGCCCTTACCGGTGCCGGTAATCCCTTAGCGCCATCCGTATAATGAGGCCCCAATTCTCAAATCCTTGTATTAGGTGATTTCAACCTTGGCTGCAAAGACCCTAATGATGCCTCTGCCCACGATGTCAACAACCTACTACTTAGCCTAGGCTTCACACAACGGGTCACTACGCCAACTCACTCCAAGGGTAGGACTCTCGATTGGATAGCTGACTTAAATTGTGACTGTAATGTTGAATCCAATCAACCATGTGCATGGACTGACCATCGCCTAATTACCTTCAGCATTCTCACTAAAATCATCCACTCACTTCCCAACATTGCACCCGCCACCACCACAAGAAATAAGCGCCACATAACCTGCGCCAAACTACTCCCACTCATCCTCCCCGCTCTCAATGACCTCTCATCCTCATGCTCTGATCCCACAGTCTTGGTAGACACATGCAATCAGACAATGCTAAAAGTCCTAGATCTTATTGCACCTTCAAACTAAGATAACCCAAACCTCGGGCCCACCTCAACTCTTGGTTCACGCCACAGCTGAGAACCCTACGCAAGGAAAAAAGGACCCCTGAAGCACGCTGGAAAAGCAATCCAACGGAAGCCAACAAAGCTAGCGTCGCCTTAGCTACTCTTAATTACAAAGAAGCCATACTCACGGCAAAAAAAGAGACGTACAACAAACTCATTGAACATGCCCAATCTAACACCAAGGAGTTATTCAAAATCTTAAAGGAACTGGAGTCTCCTGCCACTCCTCCAGATACCTGTTTCAAAGACAGCACCTGGTGCGCTAACATTCAAAAGGCCCTCTTGGAAAAAATCGTCACCCTCCAAACTAAGATGAACGAACAAACAAAACAGCTTGCAGTCCAATCTGCAACATAATACCCCTCAGGCTAATATCAAATCCAACATTGAATCCTTGAAACCATTTAGCTTCTCACCTCTCTCCATCATTGAAGTTGAACACATTATCAACAACCTTAAACCCTCCAATTGTCAGTGGGACCCATGCCGTGCCGCCATTATTAAAGAGGCTTTGCATAACTTAGCGCCCTTTATCACCACACTCATAAACTCCTCAATCAACTCAGGGATTGTCCCGGATAATCTCAAGGATGCTTGGGTTATTCCTCTCCTCAAAAAATCCACTTTGGATGCTAACATACCCACCAATTACAGACCGATCACCACAGCCCCTTTCCTTCTAAAAAGTCTGCATTGTGCTGCATACTTGCAGATCCAAGACTATTTGGAAACTAATAAACTCCTGGGACTGAGGCAATCTGGTTTCCGTCCGCGTTACGGTACAGAAACTGCTCTCTTAGACCTTAAAACCCAGATTGAAGAACTAAAAGACAAGGGTAAACTGGCCCTCCTACTCCTCTTAGATCTCTCTGCGGCTTTCGATTTAGTAAATCACCGAATCCTATGTTGCCACCTCAAAACCGGCACCCACTTCTCAGACAAAGCCACAGCCTGGATCACTTCCTTCTTTGCTAATAGATCCATGAGGGTCTTCTCCCCACCGCCACTTCCGATCCCTCACCAGTCACTTGTGGAGTCCCTCAAGGATCATGCGTGTTCCCGAAACTCTATAATGTGTTTACAAAAACACTTTTCGACATTTTGAATTATCTGGGTGTCACTTATACTAACTACGCCGATGACACCCAGATACTCATCCCTATCACAGGTGACCACAAAGCCGACTCGGTAGCCATCAAAGCCATTTACCAGTCATCGAGGCCTGGATGGCCCAGCACGAACTGTGCTTGAATGATGAAAAGACCGAGCTTCTCATCCTTGGCTCCCATCAACGACTCAGTAAACTAGATGCATCGTTTAAATCTTTCACCATTGATGGTAACACCATCAAAGTGGCTAAAGATACAAAAACGCTTGGAATCTACATCAATTCCACTCTCTCACTAGCTAGGCAAACTAATGCAGTTTCATCGGCTGCCTCCTACACATGCAAGCTTATCACAGCATGCCGTCCCTTCCTATCTCCAGCCAACTGCACTACACTAGCTAGGACCTTGGTCCTATCTAAAATTGATTACCGCAATGCACTTTACCTGGGCACCAACCAATGTTACATTAAAAAGCTACAAATCATCCAAAATAATGCCATCAGAGCGGCTCTTAATTTACCCAGGAACCTCCACATCTCTGACACTAGACGGAAGCCTTCGCTGGCTCTCAGATTCCCAAAGAGTCTCTCTTAAAGCACTTGCGCTCACACACAAAAGCCTCGCCAATCAAGCACCTAGCTACCTAGCCAGTAGATTTACACTACACACCGCCGTGAGACCACTCAGAAGTTCCCAAACTAACTGCCTTGCTATCCCGCGCTTCAACCTCCAGAGATCTGGTGGTCGTAGCTTCCCGGTCGTAGCTCCAAAACTATGGAACACACTACCTAATCCTCTTAGAGCTGAATCCACCTTCCCAGCTTTCAAGCGCAAAGTCAAAACCTGGTTGTCTGCCCAAGACCTGCCTTGACTGTGCTCCTTGGCCCCTGAGTCATTTGTAACCTGTATACTGTAAATTTGTACATTTACTGTATTTCCTGTATAACTTGCATATTCTCTCCTAATGCACTGTCTGTACTGTACACTTCACTGTTCTGTTTTATGGCTGTAACTAAGTGACGCGCCCGGATGCCCTGGGGCCAGGTGCGCTATATAAATAAAATAAATACAAATACAAATAGGACTCTCAAGAAAGTATTGAGTCTGGAGTTGTGAAGTGCCCACTCAAAAAATAGAAGACACCTCCCATCTCATTTTCTATCATCAGTAGGTAGTGTGACAAATCTGTACAATTCGTCCCTGCCCTCCAGAGGGGGCCAACCCCTGTGAGGCTAGGGAGGTGGGCCTGCTCCACAAGACCCTCCCTAGGGGACGAGGCAAGTGGCACCTCTCTGGAAGAGATTCCCCTCTCTGGGACAAGGACTCCCAGTCCAAGGAGGACCTGCCTGAACGGACTACATTGTCTGCCTACATGGGACTGGAAAGAACTGTGTCTTCTCAGATTTTAACTACAAATACCAGCAATCCTCATTCCACCCTATTGGCTTCAGGTAATGCCATGGAGCCAGTGGTGGGGTCGCAGAAGTGAGGACCACCAGCTGGACGTTAAGGTAGCTAGGGTCTCTGGGGTCCAGTGAAGGGCTCTTAGGGTTAGGATTCAAGGTAGACGAATTCCCAAAAGTAGCCCCAACAGTCAGAAGTCTTGCATAGGCAAGTTATGGCAAAGCCAAAAGTGTTAGAAATAGGTTTATTATAAGCCCTTTGACTTATAATGGGAGTATAGGGGTAGGTTAAAAGCTCTGTAACTTACCCACTTACTCAGAATCTTCCCCAGACTTAGTAGAACAAAAGAAGGGTGTCCTTTCCTGCCACAACCCACGGTCAATGATTTCCACGGGTTGCAGGTTCGAGCTCCACTTCGGTTGGTGTCTTTTGCTGGTGCAAGGACTCTCGTCGAAGAATGCAAAAACACTTGATGCAGCAAGCCTCTCAGGACTGGACTCGGGTTAGGTATGCCGGTTTCGGACGGTGCATGCTGTGCACATCGATGCAGCAGGACTCAGTAGCTGCGGTCAGACTTTTTTGTCTATCTCGGGTCTCCTTTGTGCCAGGATGCCAGAATTCCACAGTAGGGAGACTTGCAGTGGCAGATGAGGGTTTCAGGCCGAAACTCGGCACAGTGACGTCGCTAGCAAGGTAGCCCAAAAACGAAGCTGGTCAGCTACAGGATGGTTCCAGGGCACTTCCGGAGGCTTTCATTGGCAGGGCACCGAGCAGACATCAGGATTGAATGGTCTCTCCACTCCAAGGGTCATAGCACCTTCACAGGGCTACTGAAGATCACAAGCAAGACAGGGCTCCACCAGGGCTGCAGCAGAAGTTGGTTGCCAGGCCTCCTTCAGTCAGATCTCAGGTTTCTTTGCGGGTCTCGCAGCTGGACGGATTCTTGGCTCCTTCAGGTTTCACGATTCACAAGAATGGGTGCAGGGGTCCTCTTCTTATCCTAAAAGCCATGTAAGAGCTGAAACTCCCACTAGCCAATAGCACGACTAGCCCACACACACCCCAGCAGTGGTCCAATCAGGACCACTGGCGGGAACACTCATGCATACCACTCAGACACACAGAAACCATTATGTGGATTGGAGTCAGACTGACACAGCCCACATCCTGCCAGCAAACACACACAGCCCTCAAGTTGCCCGCCAAAAGCTGCTGCTTTCCCGGGCACTGGAAGTCCTTATAAGGATCTTCCTGGACTCTGAGGCCAGGAAGAAGGCGAAACAACAAGATGCAAAAAGAATGGGCAAAAAAACTTGTGGCACAGCCAGTAGCCACAGTTAGTAGCCAAACGCTGTAAACATGGTAAAGCTAAAACAAAGTGCCACAAAAAGTGGGGAAAAGTCACTGCTGCCACCAGCCCAGCTTTTAAGCACAACTAGAGTAACCAACGCTCATCTGAGTGTTAGTCTAGGGCACAACAAAAATGCACCCCAGTGCACTGCAGAGTAAGCTATATTGTGCCGTGCAATGATAAAAAGTAACCACAAGTAGTGACAAAGTAACTCAACTAAGGGAAATGCTGTTTCCCAGTACTGATAGCCTTAAGGTCATACAGGTTTCACCATAACATGTGAGCAAAGGCCAGTGCAGTGAAGCTTAAGGCGTCACTGTACTGCAAAGAAAGTACAGGTCAGGATCAAAAATACAACCAAAACGTTTGGGGGTTCCATAAAGATGGAAGGAAAGGTGCAGTAAAGAGAATCTTTCCTAACACACGCCACCCACCCCCAGACTAAGGGATAGGGGGAACTAATCCACCCCTGGATGGGTCCTCTGTTTCAGTCATTATCCCTGTTGGACAGCCCATCAACATTGCTACATTTGGGATCTGGCCTATGCTCAATAGTGAGGTTCAAGGCCCGAAGACTCGTGAACCACCTGAGCCACTTTGGATTCTCTCCCTTAACATCTATCAACCACTTCAAAGGCTTAGGGAGAGCATGCACAGTGAAGTGAGTCCCATGGAGGTAGGGCCTCAACTTTCTAAGGCACCATACAATGGAAAAGCAACTCTTTTCCACCTGGAGCAAACTGAGTTCTCCACTCCTAAACTGGTAGCTGACTAGACATATAGGGTGTTCCTCACCTTTGTCATTTAGCTGTGAAATTCTTCCAACTATCCCAGTGTCATAGGCATCTGTCTGCACTATGAAAGGTCTCTTGAAATCGGGTGCCCTGAGACCAGGGGCCTGACCTAGGGATTCTTTCAGGCCAGTGAAGGCCTTTTCACACTCAGGAGTCCATAAGAACTCTTTAGGTCCCCTATGAGTAGTGAGGGCAGTCAGAGGGACAGCTATATTTCTCTAGGCTGCCACTTTACTCCTGTATTTCCCAGTGAGGCCCAGGAAAGTCCTCACTTGGGCTTAGGTAGTGGGGGGTTGCCCAGTTCTGTACATGAAGTACTTCACTGACAAGAGGTTGCATCTTGTCCCCACATATTCCAACCTCATGCATGAGGAAGGCCAATGGCTCCTGTTCAGTTTGACACTTGGCTGTCTTTCTGAACAAGTTGGCCTGATGAAGTTCCTGACACCCAGTCTCTTGAGTCAGACCCAGTTCCTCCCAAGTGGGGGTTGAATCTGCCATGTCATCCAGACATGTGTTGCTGAGATCCATTTTCCCATTCAGAACAGGGGCTAAGCTCAGTTGACAGGTGTCAGTTGTAGCCACCAATCCAGAAGCCCACACACTGAAGTAAGGCTCTGAAAAGGAAGAAACTGCTGTCTGCTCCTCAGCACAGACTGGCAGGGATATGTTGCCATACCCTGCAGAGAGATCATAACAGCCTCTGTACCTTTCAATACAGAGATGACCCACTAAGGTGTTACCCTTTAGTGAAGAGTGTGCTTCTGTCTTGGGGACAGAACCCAGAACTCTAGTGTCCTTACAGAATCCAAAACTGGCTTTTCCTGTATATCCCTCCTGTTCCTCAGAACTGGACTCTTGACAGCTAGAATCCCCAGACACTCTTTGTTCCAACACAGGGTGGATCTCACACCAACTGTCAGAACTTTTTCTTGGTTCTGAACCACCACAATACCCAAACTTGGTGGGTTCACTTATTCCCAATAGACAGTCTGGTTCCCACCATCCTGTTATAAAGGATGTCAGTGACAACAAGAGGGGGGATTGCCTCAGCAAACTCTCCAGCTAACCTTGCTGATGTGCGGTCAGGTGAGGAGACACTAGCCCACCCTCACTAGAGCCACTAAAGGGGATGCATTGACACAGGGCAGGGAGACACACAGATTTCTCTGGCTCCCACTCTATACCCATAAGCAGGCCTCCAATTTTATCTCTCAAGATAAAATACACCATACTATTCACAGGAAGCTGTATGGCAACAAGTCCAGGTTCACCAAAGCCTTGAGAATAGATTACCTTCCCAAGCTGTGAAACATGGCAAGGCCCAGACCACTGACAGGTAGTCAGGGATTTGTAGAACAGATTTGACAGGAGAAGGTCCCACCTCCTTCTCTGGGGCTCATAGAGAGCTCCAATCAAACTCCTGAGAGAGATCTGATAGATCTCTCTCTCAGACCATCCTCTGGATGACAGCTCAGTGATGCTTGACAGGTCACTTCACCATCCCTCCACTCGGTCTGACCAATACTGATGACAGCAGAGGAGCTACCTCTGTAGCTGTCATTCGGCATGATGTCAATGACTGACTTGGCAGTCATTCCCTGTGGGCTGGCATAAGGGCATATGGGACTATGATCGGTAATCCCTGATTGCAACATATTGCCTGAGGTCTCCAGAGTCAAAGAGCTAATAAAATGAGGCCTTGTTTCTGGTAACAATGAGTTCACTCCTAAAAGTGAACTCTGGAGTAACTGAATTCCTGCCTCACTTCTGTCGACCAGGTGACAGAGAGTGAGACCCCTACATTGGTTTTCCTCTGGGACCCCCATCATGGGCCAGCAGGAGTGTGTATTAGACCGCACAGGTGATATCCTGACACTATGATGCATCACAAGGGGAATGTCACACACCACTTGTAGGGGGAAATGCCTCACAACCTGAGTAACCTCCAGCCTCTCAAGGTTTGCCCTGGTGGGCTCACTTTGCAGTAACCCACCGTCCTGGTGAATCCTTTGCTTCACTGGTGGAGAATCCTCTAATTGGAAGCAGGCCTTTCTCCATAGACCTACCCATGATGGTTTCCTTTTCTGTTGGCCCATACTTCTTGGTCTCCTAGAACTCTCCTCTACCTGTATACTAGGCAGCTGAGGAGGCCCATAGGATGCAAGGTTTTCTGGGAGTCACTCTTCCAAACTAGGAGTGGGGACACTTCCAACTACCTCAACATCAGTTGTAGGCAAGGCAGGAGGAATATTCTCCTTTCCTCTGCCTGTTTATCTGACTCCACTGGCCATGGGTTTCCCCCTAGGCCCAGGCAGTCTCTTAGGCTTGGCTAGGACAGCCTGATTTTGAGAGATAGTGCTTGAAGGGTCTGGTGAGGGCCTATCAGGACCTACGTCTTGAAGGCTCAACTCACCCAGCACTCTTCTAGGAACCACTCTCCTTACATTTACAGATGCCTTGCCAATTTCTCTATTCACAGCTTGAATGACAGATGCTACTGGAACATTAAGAGAGGCCCTTCCAGCCAATTAAGTATCCCACACAGAAACTCTGGGAAGAACCTGTGGGTTTACCATGAAGGAAGCTACTCCAGTAGTACTGGGCCCAGTGTTCCTAACAGTAGAGGTAGTTACACCTACTACCTGAACACTAACCTCAACATAATTACTTCTATGCAATAGGACAGGAATGGGAGCCAAGGCTCAAGCACTGCTAGTTTCCAAGGAATCTAAACAAACAGACTCTTCCTCCGAGGGAATGGAGTCTAAAGGGAAGGACACCCCTGCCATCTCTTCTTCTTCATACTGAGAGAAGGCCAGACTGGCAGAGTGGACCCCCAAGGTCTTACCCTTACATCTGGGGTCCCCCGTCCTGTGGTCACTTGCTCCACAAGTGTAACAAGCCCCACTGGCACTTGACACATAGGGAGGCTTAGAGTAACCACTCACCTGCTTGGGAGGGTTAGTCCCACTACCCTAACCTGATTCCGATGACTTCCCCTTATTAAACATTTTGTGGGCCTTCTTAGACATCGTTTTTTCAGTATCCCCACCCTCTTTCTCTTCCTGCTTCTTTCCGTCCTCCTGCTTACCTAAAACAGACTTGTCCTTATGGGACACTCTATGTGAAACCCATGAGTCAGCAGCAATGGCTAGCCTCTTTGGATTTAACTCCTTGGAGTCCGCCAAGTGCTGCTTAAGCTCTGGGGACCAAGAGGCAAGAATATGTTCAAGCATGATCAAATCGATCATGCCCTCAAAGGTACGTGATAGCCTTCTATCCAGCCACTCAAGTTGTTCAGAGAATCTGCAACAAAACCTACATAGGTCATACATTCTTTCTTTCTATATTCTCTAAACCTCCTCAAGTGTTGGGCAGGAGTCTTCCCAAACTTGACGATCAGAGATTGCTTCAGTTTTACAAAGTCTAATCTATCAGCCTTTGACATTTCCAAAATGGCACCACAGCCAGAATGGGGCAGTCTGCTGATCAACCATGCAATCCTGTCAGCATCACTCACTCCTTGTACCTCACATGCATATTCAAAAGTTACAAGCCAGTCAATGATATAAATATTTTCCTCATACATACTCAGGAGATATTTAGGAAACTTAGGATGTGAAGGGGACCCAGAACCAACTCCAGATCCTCTGGAAGAACCTGAAGCCAGAATCGTGGCAAGCTCCAGCTGGTGATCCCTATCTTTCTGCTTCTCAACCCTCTCCATTTTCAATTTGGCCATGGCAAACTCAAGTTCTTTTTCCTTGAACCTGAGGGTGTCTTTTTTCAAATTGAACAATGCCCCAGCATTAGGGGAGGCCTCAACCAGAAGTCCAGAGGATGCCCTTTCTCCCTCCTCATCTTCAACACCAGTCACTGGAGTGACAGTAAGGACATTACTGGTGCTGGGTCCAGCCCCAGCTCCACCATCAGGACCACTTTGTTTCTTTCAAAATCCAGAATTTCTACAATTAACTCAGCTTTTAAGCCAGAGACTGTCAAGCCTTTTTCAACACATAACTTTCTCAATTGCTCCACTTTTAAGGCACTCAGAGTGGTGAAAGTGATTGTTTCCATGGTGCTTAGTTTAGTAGGTGACTTATATCCACAAGGCAATCAAATATTATAGAGTCTTGTGTAAGTATAATCTGGACACACCAACAGTGATGTACACTGTGGCACTTAATACTGATCCTGTTCACGAAACACCCAGATGTTACGTGGAGAGGGTCAACCCACCGCTGTACACCAACTTGTTAAGACTGATTTCTTATACTCTGGCCTGGTGGAGAGATGTATAGAAGGCCAACCTTTATTGTGACAGGGGCAACTCTGGGAAGCTGTAGCCAAACCAATTTAAGGTAGCAGTGTCAGCGGGTCTAGGCTAAGATCTTGAGAGGGGTGAGAGTGTAAAGGGTCCACAATGAGGTCACACAATCGGAGTCACAAATTACCCTTAGACAGGATGTATACAAATACAGTTATTTAATTATGGCCAAATACACTATAATAAAAATGAACAGAAACAAGTAGACTTATCAACCAATACCATCAAACTAAAATACATATATACAGTCACAGGTTCAAATACATATTACAAATCAAAATACTCCTGTAAGGGAATGAATAGGTGAGTATCAGACACAGAAAGGTCCACAGAGATGATCCCTAACTAATATTGTCCAACCCTAAGTTGCCTGGGGACTTGTGCCCTATTGTTCAGGATACAAAGACACAGAACTCGGGAGGCAGGAGAAAATGTAGGTAGGGTCTCTGGGGTCCAGTGATGGATTCTTAGAGCCAGGGTTCAATGTAGACAAGTGCTCAAAATGACCCCCAATAGTCAGTCAGAAGTCTTGCCAAGGCAAGTACTGGCAAAGCCAATAGGCTTAGGATAAAGGTTATTATAAGTCCACTGACTTATAATGGGAGTGTAGGGGTATGTCAAAAGCTCAGTAACTTCTTACCCCCCTCACTCCAAATCTTCCAAGACTTTCCAGAACAAAGGCAGGGTGCCCTGGCTTGCTTTTCTCGCCGAATTCCACGGTCTTCGATTTTCACGGGTTGCAGGTTCGAGTGATTCTCCGGTTATGCTATTTTGCTGGTGCAAGGACTCTTGATGAAGAAATGTAGAAACACATGATGTAGCACCCTTCTCGGGACAGGAGGCAGGTCAAAAAAGCAGGTTTCGGATGGTGCACACTGCGCACAGCATTGCAGCAGGACTCATTAGCCGCGGTTGGACTTTCCTGTCTTTCTCGGGTCCACTTGGTGCTAGGACGCCGACATTTCCCAGAGGGTGTCATTGCAGTGCCAGCTGAGAGTGTGCCAAGTGTCAGGCAGAAACTCAGAACGGCAACGAAGATAACCCAGTAGCCCAAAAACAAAGCTGGTCAGCCACGGGATGTTTCCCGGGCACTTCCGAAGGCAGTTTTTGCACTGGGCACTGAGTAGGCTTCGGGAATGGATGGTCACTCCACTCCTGGGGTCGAGCACCTTCGCAGACCTACTGAAGATCACAAGACAGACAGGGCTCCACCAGGACTGCAGCAGACGCTGTTTGCCAGGCCTCCTTCAGACAGGTTACAGGTTTCTTCGCGGGTCTCGCAGCTGGACAGGATACTGTTCTTCCAGGATCTCTCAGAAATGCATGCAGGGGCCCTCTTCTTATCGTAAAAGCCAGGTAGGAGTCGAAACTCCCACTAGCCAATGGCAGAACTAGCCCACACACACACCCCACAGTGGTCCAATCAGGACCACTGGTGGGAACACTCATGCATACCACTCAGACACACAGAAACCAGGATGTGGATTAGGGTCAGATGACCGAGCCCACATCCTGCCTGCAAACACACAAAGCCCCCCAGGAGCCCGCCAAAAGCTGCTGCTTTCCCAGGCACTGGAAGTCCTTATAATGATCTTTCTGGCCTCCGAGGCCAGGAAGAAGGCTAAACAACAAGATGCAAAGAATGGGCGAAAAACCTCGTGGCACGGCCATGTTTGGCCAGTAGCCACAGTAAGTAGCCAAACGCCGTAAACGCGGTTAAGCTAAAACAAAATTACCCAGAAAGTGGGGAAAAGTCACTGCTGCCACCAGCCCATCTTTTAAGCACCTCTAGAGTAACCAAAAATCCTTTGAGTGTTAGTCTAGGGCAAAACAAAAATGAACCCCATTTGGAAAGAAAAAAGGAGAGAGAAACTGCAGGAAATAACGTCCTCAGCTGAAGAGCTCAAAGAAAATCCCGACAGAATCAAGAAAAAAATAGTAATGACGGATTGGATACGAACACTCGATCTGGCAACAAATAACAAACTCCTTACCCACCTCCCCCCGACCTTTAATAAAGTAAAATCTCCAATCAAGTACTGCAAAAAAGTTCCCGACAAAAGAAAAAGAAACTTGCTCTTGAAAGCAAGACTAAATTTGTTACCGACTCAAGACATACTCACGATCAGATCCGCCTCAAACAAGATGAAATGCCGATTATGCAAAAAGCCGGCAATGAAGAAACTCTAAAGCACTTAATACTTAATTGCGAAAACAACAAACACAACAGAACAACTTACCTACTACCCTTGAAGGAGAAGCCATGGATGTTCGAAGAAAACGATCTGTGGAACAGATTGATATCAGGGGAATCCACTAGGTGGTCGGTGGCTATGGTGAACATAATTGAGGCAACTTTCAAACAGTTGGGAAATAGCACTCCCTCTCCCACAGAAGACCCCAATAGGGCTCAGCCAACGGTGACAGTTGCAGAGTCTTGACGGCTTCTCCCCACTTACAATTACATTTTCAGGAAACTCTAAAACTCTAAAGCTCTTCTTACCTGGGAAGAAAGACTACATTGTTAAAACGAAGCTTTGGACCATTTAACGAAGGATGGAAGCATTCGATACATTTTTTAGGGTTCCCTGAACAAAATAAATCGAAAAAAAAATAAAGAAAATTATTTTTAAAAAAATGAACCCCATTGCACTGCAGTGTAAGCTGCTGTGTGCAATGATAAAAAGTTACCACATGTGATACCAAAGTAACCACATGTAGCAACATAGTCACAAGACTAAGGGAAACACTGTTTCCCAGTACTGATAGCCTTAAGGACATATCAGTTTCCCCATAACATGTGAGCAAAGGCCAGTACAGTGAGGCTTAAGGCTTCACTGCACTGCAAAAAGTACCGGTCAGATTGAAAAATAAAAGCAAAAAGTTTAGGGGTTCCATAAACATGGGAGGAAAGGTGCAGTAAAGAGAATCTTTCCTAACAATGGCCTCTCCCTGGGGTGTATGGCTGACCGTGGCCTCTCCCCGGAGGTATTGCTGACCATCGCCCATCCCTCGGGTGTATGGCTGACGTGGCCTCTCCCGGGGGGTACCGCTGACCATGGCCCATCCCTGGGGTGTATGGCTGACCGTGGCCTCTCCCCGTAGGTACTGCTGACCATCGCCCATCCCCAGGGTGTACTGCTGACCATCGCCCATCCCCGGGGTGTACTGCTGACCATGGCCCATCCCTGGGGTGTATGGCTGATGTGGCCTCTCCCGGGGGGTACTGCTGACCATGGCCCATCCCTGAAGGTACTGCTGACCGGGGCCCATCAATGAGGTGTACTGCTGACCATGGCCCATCCCGAGGTGTACTGCTGACCATGGCCTCTCCCTGGGGTGTACTGGTGACAATGGCCCATCCCCGGGGTGACTGCTGACCATGGCCCATCCCTGGGGTGTACTGCTGACCATGGCCTCTCCCCGGAGGTACTGTTGACCATCGCCCATCCCTGGGGTGTATGGCTGACGTGGCCTCTCCCTGGGGGTACTGCTGACCATGGCCCATCCCTGAAGGTACTGCTGACCGGGGCCCATCAATGAGGTGTACTGCTGACCGTGGCCTCTCCCTGAAGGTACTGCTGACCGGGGCCTCTCCCCTGGGGTACTGCTGATCATGGCCCATCACCGGGGTGTACTGCTAACCATGGCCCATCCCTGGGGTGTATGGCTGACCGTGGCCTCTCCCCGGAGGTATTGCTGACCATCGCCCATCCCTCGGGTGTATGGCTGACGTGGCCTCTCCCGGGGGTACCGCTGACCATGGCCCATCCCTGGGGTGTATGGCTGACCGTGGCCTCTCCCCGTAGGTACTGCTGACCATCGCCCATCCCCAGGGTGTACTGCTGACCATCGCCCATCCCCGGGGTGTACTGCTGACCATGGCCCATCCCTGGGGTGTATGGCTGATGTGGCCTCTCCCGGGGGGTACTGCTGACCATGGCCCATCCCTGAAGGTACTGCTGACCGGGGCCCATCAATGAGGTGTACTGCTGACCATGGCCCATCCCGAGGTGTACTGCTGACCATGGCCTCTCCCTGGGGTGTACTGCTGACAATGGCCCATCCCTGGGGTGACTGCTGACCATGGCCCATCCCTGAGGTGTACTGCTGACCGTGGCCTCTCCCCGGAGGTACTGTTGACCATCGCCCATCCCTGGGGTGTATGGCTGACGTGGCCTCTCCCGGGGGGTACTGCTGACCATGGCCCATCCCTGAAGGTACTGCTGACCGGGGCCCATCAATGAGGTGTACTGCTGACCGTGGCCTCTCCCTGAAGGTACTGCTGACCGGGGCCTCTCCCCTGGGGGACTGCTGATCATGGCCCATCACCGGGGTGTACTGCTAACCATGGCCCATCCCTGGGGTGTATGGCTGACCGTGGCCTCTCCCCGGAGGTATTGCTCACCATCGCCCATCCCTCGGGTGTATGGCTGACGTGGCCTCTCCCGGGGGGTACCGCTGACCATGGCCCATCCCTGGGGTGTATGGCTGACCGTGGCCTCTCCCCGTAAGTACTGCTGACCATCGCCCATCCCCAGGGTGTACTGCTGACCATCGCCCATCCCCGGGGTGTACTGCTGACCATGGTCCATCCCTGGGGTGTATGGCTGATGTGGCCTCTCCCGGGGGGTACTGCTGACCATGGCCCATCCCTGAAGGTACTGCTGACCGGGGCCCATCAATGAGGTGTACTGCTGACCATGGCCCATCCCGAGGTGTACTGCTGTCCATGGCCTCTCCCTGGGGTGTACTGCTGACAATGGCCCATCCCCGGGGTGACTGCTGACCATGGCCCATCCCTGAAGGTACTGCTGACCGGGGCCCATCAATGAGGTGTACTGCTGACCGTGGCCTCTCCCTGAAGGTACTGCTGTTCATGGCCCATCCCCGGGGTGTACTGCTGACCATGGTCCATCCCTGGGGTGTATGGCTGATGTGGCCTCTCCCGGGGGGTACTGCTGACCATGGCCCATCCCTGAAGGTACTGCTGACCGGGGCCCATCAATGAGGTGTACTGCTGACCATGGCCCATCCCGAGGTGTACTGCTGTCCATGGCCTCTCCCTGGGGTGTACTGCTGACAATGGCCCATCCCCGGGGTGACTGCTGACCATGGCCCATCCCTGAAGGTACTGCTGACCGGGGCCCATCAATGAGGTGTACTGCTGACCGTGGCCTCTCCCTGAAGGTACTGCTGATCATGGCCCATCACTGTGGTGTACTGCTGACCATGGCCTCTCCCCGGGTGTACTGCTGACCATGGCCCATCCCTGGGGTGTACTGCTGACTGTCGCCTCTCCCCGGAGGTACTGCTGACCATGGCCCATCCCTGGGGTGTATGGCTGACGTGGCCTCTCCCGGGGGGTACTGCTGACCATGGCCCATCCCCGGGGTGTACTGCTGACTGTTGCCTCTCCCTGGGGTGTACTGCTGACCATGGCCCATCCCCAGGGTGTACTGCTGACCATGGCGTCTGCTCGTGGGTACTGCTGACCCTGGTCCATCCTTGGGGAGTACTCCTGACGGTGTCCTCTCCCGGGGGGTACTGCTGACCATGGCCTCTTCCCAGGATGTACTGCTGACCATGGCTTCCCCTGGACTGTACTGCTGACCATCGCCTATCACTGGGGTGTATGGCTGACGTGGCCTCTCCCGGGGGGTACTGCACACCATGGTTCATCCCTGGGTTGTACTGCTGACATGGCCTCTCCCCGGGTGTACTGCTGACCATGGCCCATCCCCGGGGTGTACTGCTGACCATGGCCCATCCCTGGGGTGTACCGCTGACGTGGCCTCGCCCTGTGTGCACTGCTGACCATGGCCCATCAATGAGGTGTACTGCTGACCGTGGCCTCTCCCCGAAGGTACTGCTGACCAGGGCCTCTCCCCGGGGCTACTGCTGATCATGGCCCATCCCTGGGATGTACTGCTGACCATGGCCCATCCCTGGGGTGTACGGCTGACGTGCCCTCTCCCCAGGTGTACTGCTGACCATGGCCTCTCCCCGGGGCTACTGCTGATCATGGCCCATCCCTGGGATGTACTGCTGACCATGGCCCATCCCTGGGGTGTACGGCTGACGTGCCCTCTCCCCAGGTGTACTGCTGACCGTGGCCTCTCCCGGAAGGTACTGCTGACCAGGGCCTCTCCCCGGGGCTACTGCTGATCATGGCCCATCACTGTGGTGTACTGCTAACCATGGCCTCTCCTCGGGTGTACTGCTGACCGGGGCCTCTCCCCGGGTGTACCCCTGACCATGGCCCATCCCTGGGGTGTACCGCTGACCCTGGTCCATCCCTGGGGTGGACCCCTGACCATGGCCCATCCCCTGGGTGTACTGCTGACCAGGGCCTCTCCCTGGATGTACTGCTCACCATGGCCCATCTCTGGGGTGTACTGCTAACTCTGGCTCTTCCCGGGGGTGTACTGCTGACCATGGCCTCTCCCCAGGGGGTACTGCTGACCATGGCCCATCCCCGGGGTGTACCGCTGACCATGGCCCATGCCCGGGGTGTACTGCTGACTGTTGCCTCTCCCTGGGGTGTACTGCTGACCATGGCCCATCCCCTGGGTGTACTGCTGACCATGGTCCATCCCCGGGGTGTACTGCTGACCATGGCCCATCCCTGGGGTGTACTGTTGACCGTGGCCTCTCCCCAGGGGTACTGCTGACCATGGCCCATCCACGGGGTGTACTACTGACCATCGCCCATCCCCAGGGTGCAGTGCTGACCGTGGACCCTCCCCAGGGGTACTGCTGACCATGGCCCATCCCCGGGGTGTACTGCTGACCGTGGCCTCTCCCCAGGGTGTACTGCTGACCATGGCCCATCTCTGGGGTGTACTGCTGACCATGGCCCATCCCTGGGGTACTGCTGACCATGGCCCATCCCGGGGTGGACTGCTGACCATGGCCCATCCCCTGGGTGTACTGCTGACCATGGCCCATCCCTGGGGTACTGCTGACCGTGACCCATCCCTGGGGTACTGCTGACCATGGCCCATCCCTGGGGTACTGCTGACCATGGCCCATCCCCGGGGTGTACTGCTGACCATGGCCCATCTCTGGGGTGTACTGCTGACCATGGCCCATCCCTGGGGTACTGCTGACCATGGCCCATCCCTGGGGTATTGCTGACCATGGCCCATCCCCGGGGTGTACTGCTGACCATGGCCCATCTCTGGGGTGTACTGCTGACCATGGCACATCCCTGGGGTACTGCTGACCATGGCCCATCCCTGGGGTACTGCTGACCATGGCCCATCTCTGGGGTGTACTGCTGACCATGGCCTCTCCCCGGGGGTACTGCTGACCATGGCCTATCCCTGGGGTGTACTGCTGACCCTGGCCCCTCCCCGGTGTACTGCTGAACGTGGCCTCTCCACGGTTATACTGCTGACTGTGGCCCATTCCCGGGGTGTACTGCTGACCATGGCCTCTCCCGGGGTGTCCTGCTGACCCTGGCCCATCCCCGGGTGTACTGCTGACGTGGCCTCTCTCCGGGTGTACTGCTGACCCTGGCCTCTCCCTGGGTATACTGATGACCCTGGCCTCTCCCTGGGTGCACTGCTGACCATGGCCCATCCCCGGCGGATGTACTGCTGACCATGGCCCATCCCTGGGGTGTACTGCTGACCATCGCCTCTCCCAGGGGTGCACTGCTGACCGTGCCCTCTCCCCGGGGGTACTGCTGACCCTGACCCATCCCTGGGGTGTACTGCTGACCATGGCCCATCTCTGGGTGTACTGCTGACCGTGGCCTCTCCTGGGGTGTGCTGCTGACCCTGGCCCATCTTCGGGGTGTTTTGCTGAGCATTGCCCATCCCTGGGTGTACTGCTGACCGTGGCCTCCCCCCGGTGTACTGGTGACCATGTCCTCTCCCCGGGGTGTACTGCTGACCATGGCCTCTCCATGGGTGTACTGATGACTGGGCCTCTGCCCCGGGGTGTACTGGTGAGCGTGGCCCATCCCCAGGGTGTACTGCTGACCAAGGCCCTTCCCCAGGGTGTACTGCTGACCATGACCTCTCCCTGGGGTGTACTGCTGACCATGGCCCATCCCTGGGGTGTACTGCTGACCATGACCTCACCCCGGGGTGTACTGCTGACCATGGCCCATCCCCGGGGTGTACTGCTGACCATGGCGTCTGCTCGTGGGTACTGCTGACCCTGGCCTCTCCCGGGGGCGTACTGCTGACCATGGACCATCCCCGGGTGTACTGTTGACCCTGGTCCATCCCTGGGGAGTACTTCTGACCGTGGCTTCTCCCGGGGGGTACTGCTGACCATGGCCCATCCGTGGGGTGTACTGCTGACCATGGCCTCTTCCCGGGATGTACTGCTGACCGTGGCCTCTCCTGGGGTGTGCTGCTGACCCTGGCCCATCTTCGGGGTGTTCTGCTGACCATTGCCCATCCCTGGGTTTACTACTGACTGTGGCCTCCCCCCGGTGTACTGGTGACCATGTCCTCTCCCCGGGGTGTACTGCTGACCGTGGCCCATCCCCGGGGTGTAATGCTGACCAAGACCCATCGCCGGGGTGTACTGCTGACCATGACCTCACCCCGGGGTGTACTGCTGACCATGGCCCATCCCCAGGGTGTACTGCTGACCATGGCGTCTGCTCGTGGGTACTGCTGACCCTGGTCCATCCTTGGGGAGTACTGCTGACCGTGTCCTCTCCCGGGGGGTACTTCTGACCATGGCCTCTTCCCAGGATGTACTGCTGACCATGGCCCATCCCTGGGGTATACTGCTGACCATGGCGTCTGCTCATGGGTACTGCTGACCCTGGCCTCTCCCGGGGGTGTACTGCTGTCCCTGGTCCATCCCTGGGGTGTATTGCTGACCGTGTCCTCTCCCGGGGGTACTGCTGACCATGGCCTCTCCCCGGGGTGTACTGCTGACCATGGCCTCTCCACGGGTGTACTGATGACTGTGGCCTCTGCCCCAGGGTGTACTGCTGACCGTGGCCCATCCCCGGGGTGTACTGCTGATCATGGCCCATCCCCGGGGTGTACTGCTGACCATGACCTCTGCCTGGGGTGTACTGCTGACCGTGACCCATCCCCGGGTGTACTGCTGACCATGACCTCTCCCTGGGGTGTACTGCTGAACGTGGCTCATCCCCGGGTGTACTGCTGACCATCGCCCATCCCTGGGGTGTACTGTTGACCATGGCGTCTGCTCGTGGGTACTGCTGACCCTGGCCTCTCCCGGGGGTGTACTGCTGACCATGGCCCATCCCCGGGGTGGACTTCTGACCCTGGTCCATCCCTGGGGTGTACTGCAGACCGTGTCCTCTCCCGGAGGGGGGTGGCGGGGATAGGGGGGAGTACTGCTGACCATGGCCTCTCCCCGGGGTGTACTGCACTTTCTGAGCGCAATTCGAATGCACTAGCGGCCTGACACGTGCGTCTAGTGCTTAGAGGCGCTTCACACCCGCAGTGAGGAGCCCGGCACATCTCTCAAAAGGCTATCATGTGGGCGCCGTCTTCACAATGCAGGCTGCTTGGGATGCCAGCAGGGCCGACTCAGCCGTCCATCCCTGGGAGGGTGATGCATCGCGTAGTAGTAGATCCCAAAGACCCCCGCTGCCCCCCTCCGGGCCCTGCAGGTGCCGCATGACCTGGGGGGTTCTGCCCACTCTTCTGGCTCCTCTGACAGTGCTGAGTCTAGGAATCATTGGCACTAGAGGGCATGACTGGCACGACTGCCCAGGAAGGAGCCTGGAGGTGGGGAAAGGCGCTGCATGACACACCTTATGGGGGCAGTAACCATAGCCGGGGGTCCATTCATATTTAAAGCTGAAACCCTATCCGGCAGATGGAGTGCTCTGACACCCTGAGAGGCCACGCACGCAGGAACAGCGCTTAAGCACGCACACACACGCATATCAGTTACTGCTGGCACAGGTGTGTGCTCCCCCGCCCATGCTGCATCAGCAGGACCGCGAGTCACTGTGGGCGGGGCTTGCTGCCCCCACACCTCTCCCTCCCTCCCTATATAACTAAACATCCCTCCGTCCAATCCATCCCTCCCTCCCCCTCCCCCCACCCTTTCATTTACTCAGCCATCCATCCTTGACACTCTCTTTCCCTCCCTCGCTCCATCACTCACACCGCTGTGATCACTCCATCCATCCATCCATGACACTCTCTTTCCCTCCTCGCTCCATCACTCACCCTGCTGTGATCACTCCATCCATCCATCCATGACACTCTCTTTCCCTCCCTCGCTCTATCACTCACCCTTCTGAGATCGCCCCATCCATCCATCCATCCATGACACTCTTTATCCCTCACTCGCTCTATCACTCACCCTGCTGTGATCACTCCATCCATCCATCCATGACACTCTCTTTCCCCCTCTCGCTCTATCACTCACCCTGCTGTGATCGCCCCATCCATCTATCCATGACACTCTCTATCCCTCTCTCTCGCTCTATCACTCACCCTTCAGTGATCGCCCCATCCATCCATCCATCCATGACACTCTCTTTCCCTCTCTCGTTCTATCACTCACCCTGCTGTGATCACCCCATCCATCCTTGACACTCTCTTTCCCTCCCTCGCTCCATCACTCACACTGCTGTGATCACTCCATCCATCCATCCATGACACTCTCTTTCCCTCCTCGCCCCATCACTCACCCTGCTGTGATCACTCCATCCATCCATCCATGACACTCTCTTTCCCCCTCTCGCTCTATCACTCACCCTGCTGTGATCGCCCCATCTATCCATCCATGACACTCTCTATGCCTCTCTCTCGCTCTATCACTCACCCTTCAGTGATCGCCCCATCCATCCATCCATCCATGACACTCTCTTTCCCTCTCTCGTTCTATCACTCACCCTGCTGTGATCACCCCATCCATCCATGACACTCTCTATCCCTCCCTCGCTCTATCACTCACCCTGCTGTGATCACTCCATCCATCCATCCATGACACTCTCTATCCCTCACTCGCTCTATCACTCACCCTGCTGTGATCGCCCCATCCATCCGTGACACTCTCTATCCCTCCCTCGCTCTATCACTCGCCCTGCTGTGATCACTCCATCCATCCATGACACTCTTTATCCCTCCCTCGCTCTATCACTCACCCTTCTGTGATCGCCCCATCCATCCATGCATGACGCTCTCTCTCCCTCTCTCGCTCTATCACTCACCCTGCTGTGATCACTCCATCCATCCATCCATTACACTCTCTATCCCTCTCTCTCGCTCTATCACTCACCCTTCTGTGATAGCTCCATCCATCCACCCATCCATGACACTCTCTATCCCTCACTCTCGCTCTATCACTCACCCTGCTGTGATTGCCCCATCCATTCATCCATGACACTCTCTTTCCCTCTCTCGCTCTATCACTCACCCTGCTGTGATCGCCCCATCCATCCTTCCATGACACTCTCTATCCTTCTCTCTCGCTCTATCACTCACCCTGCTGTGATCGCCCCATCCATCCTTCCATGACACTATCTAGCCCTCCCTCGCTCTATCACTCACCCTGCTGTGATCACCCCATCCATCCATGACACTCTCTATCCCTCTCTCGCTCCATCACTCACCCTGCTGTGATCACCCCATCCATCCATGACACTCTATATCCCTCCCTCGCTCTATCACTCACCCTGCTGTGATTGCCCCATCCATTCATCCATGACACTCTCTTTCCTTCCCTCGCTCTATCACTCACCCTGCTGTGATTGCCCCATCCATTCATCCATGACACTCTTTATCCCTCCCTCGCTCTATCACTCACCCTGCTGTGATCACCCCATCCATTCATCCATGACACTCTCTATCCCTCCCTCGCTCTATCACTCACCCTTCTGTGATCGCCCCATCCATCCATCTATGACTCTCTCTTTCCCTCTCTCGCTCTATCACTCACCCTGCTGTGATCACTCCATCCATCCATCCATGACACTCTCTATCCCTCTCTCTCGCTCTATCACTCACCCTTCTGTGATCGCCCCATACATCCATCCATCCATCCATGACACTCTTTATCCCTCACTCGCTCTATCACTCACCCTGCTGTGATCACTCCATCCATCCATCCATGACACTCTCTTTCCCCCTCTCACTCTATCACTCACCCTGCTGTGATCGCCCCATCCATCTATCCATGACACTCTCTATCCCTCTCTCTCGCTCTATCACTCACCCTTCAGTGATCGCCCCATCCATCCATCCATCCATGACACTCTCTTTCCCTCTCTCGTTCTATCACTCACCCTGCTGTGATCACCCCATCCATCCTTGACACTCTCTTTCCCTCCCTCGCTCCATCACTCACACTGCTGTGATCACTCCATCCATCCATCCATGACACTCTCTTTCCCTCCTCGCTCCATCACTCACCCTGCCGTGATCACTCCATCCATCCATCCATGACACTCTCTTTCCCTCCCTCGCTCTATCACTCACCCTTCTGAGATCGCCCCATCCATCCATCCATGACACTCTTTATCCCTCACTCGCTCTATCACTCACCCTGCTGTGATCACTCCATCCATCCATCCATGACACTCTCTTTCCCCCTCTCGCTCTATCACTCACCCTGCTGTGATCGCCCCATCTATCCATCCATGACACTCTCTATGCCTCTCTCTCGCTCTATCACTCACCCTTCAGTGATCGCCCCATCCATCCATCCATCCATGACACTCTCTTTCCCTCTCTCGTTCTATCACTCACCCTGCTGTGATCACCCCATCCATCCATGACACTCTCTATCCCTCCCTCGCTCTATCACTCACCCTGCTGTGATCACTCCATCCATCCATCCATGACACTCTCTATCCCTCACTCGCTCTATCACTCACCCTGCTGTGATCGCCCCATCCATCCGTGACACTCTCTATCCCTCCCTCGCTCTATCACTCGCCCTGCTGTGATCACTCCATCCATCCATGACACTCTTTATCCCTCCCTCGCTCTATCACTCACCCTTCTGTGATCGCCCCATCCATCCATGCATGACGCTCTCTCTCCCTCTCTCGCTCTATCACTCACCCTGCTGTGATCACTCCATCCATCCATCCATTACACTCTCTATCCCTCTCTCTCGCTCTATCACTCACCCTTCTGTGATAGCTCCATCCATCCACCCATCCATGACACTCTCTATCCCTCACTCTCGCTCTATCACTCACCCTGCTGTGATTGCCCCATCCATTCATCTATGACACTCTCTTTCCCTCTCTCGCTCTATCACTCACCCTGCTGTGATCGCCCCATCCATCCTTCCATGACACTCTCTATCCTTCTCTCTCGCTCTATCACTCACCCTGCTGTGATCGCCCCATCCATCCTTCCATGACACTATCTAGCCCTCCCTCGCTCTATCACTCACCCTGCTGTGATCACCCCATCCATCCATGACACTCTCTATCCCTCTCTCGCTCCATCACTCACCCTGCTGTGATCACCCCATCCATCCATGACACTCTATATCCCTCCCTCGCTCTATCACTCACCCTGCTGTGATTGCCCCATCCATTCATCCATGACACTCTCTTTCCTTCCCTCGCTCTATCACTCACCCTGCTGTGATTGCCCCATCCATTCATCCATGACACTCTTTATCCCTCCCTCGCTCTATCACTCACCCTGCTGTGATCACCCCATCCATTCATCCATGACACTCTCTATCCCTCCCTCGCTCTATCACTCACCCTTCTGTGATCGCCCCATCCATCCATCTATGACTCTCTCTTTCCCTCTCTCGCTCTATCACTCACCCTGCTGTGATCACTCCATCCATCCATCCATGACACTCTCTATCCCTCTCTCTCGCTCTATCACTCACCCTTCTGTGATCGCCCCATCCATCCATCCATCCATCCATCCATCCATCCATCCATGTCACTCTCTTTCCCTCTCTCGCTCTATCACTCACCCTTCTGTGATCGCCCCATCCATCCATCCAGGACACTCTCTATCCCTCTCTCTCGCTCTGTCACTCACCCTACTGTGATTGCCCCATCCATTCATCCATGACACTCTTTATCCCTCTCTCGCTCCACCACACACCCTACTGTGATCACCCCACCCATTCTTCCATGACACGTTCTATCCCTCCCTCGCTCTATCACTCACCCTGCTGTGATCACCCCATCCATCCATGACACTCTCTATCCCTCTCTCGCGCCATCACTCACCTTGCTGTGATCAGCCCATCCATCCATGACACTCTTTATCCCTCCCTCGCTCTATCACTCACCCTGCTGTGATCACCCCATCCATTCATCCATGACACTCTCTTTCCCTCTCTCGCTCTATCACTCACGCTGCTGTGATCGCCCCATCCATTCATCCATGACACTCTCTTTCCCTCTCTAGCTCTATCACTCACTCTGCTGTGATTGCCCCATCCATTCATCAATGACACTCTTTATCCCTCCCTCGCTCTATCACTCACCCTGCTGTGATTGCCCCATCCATTGATCCATGACACTCTTTATCCCACCCTCACTCTATCACTCACCCTGCTGTGATCGCCCCATCCATTCATCCATGACACTCTCTTTCCCTCTCTCGCTCTATCACTCACTCTGCTGTGATCACCCCATCCATCCTTCCACGACATTCTCTATCCCTCCCTCACTCTATCACTCACCCTGCTTTGATTGCCCCATCCATTCATCTATGACGCTCTCTTTCCCTCTCTCGCTCTATCACTCACCCTTCTGTGATCGCCCCATCCATTCATCCGTGACACTCTCTATCCCTCTCTCCCTCTATCACTCACCCTGTATTGATGATCACTTCATCTTTCCATGACACTCTCTATCCCTCGCTCGCTCTATCACTTACCCTGCTGTGTTCACTCCATCCATCCATCAATGATACTCTGTATCCCTCTCTCTCGCTCCATCACTCAACCTGCTTTTGGGTGTAGGGGTTGGGTCCTGGCTGCACTTGCACTTTCGGAATACTCACAAGGCAGAGTAGGTTTGCTCTCTTTTCCCTCCACTGCTTTAAATATTGTGTTTGGAATGTGTTTCATTCGCTTGTTCCCTCCTGTCGCCCTGTGAGCACTTTGAAATAGTATTTTACTTGCTGTATAAGCGCCAAACAAGCAAACAATAAATAAATAAAACAATAGTCAGCGTTGATCATGAAGGCCTCATCAGGAAAACAATAGTGAGCTTTGCCCATGAAGGCTGCATCGGGAAAACAATAGTGAACATTGCTTATGAAGGCTTCATCAAGAAAACAATAGTGAACATTTCTCATGAAGGCTGCATCAGGAAAACAATAGTGAACATTGCTCATGAAGGCTGCATCGGGAAAACAATCATGTACATTGCTCATGAAGGCCCCATCAGGAAAACAACAGTAAGCATTGCTCATGAAGGCTGCATCAGGAAAACAATAGTGAGAATAGCTCATGAAGGCTGGATTAGGAAAACAACAGTGAACATTACTCACAGAGCCAGCATCAGTAAAACAATAGTGAACGTTGCTCACAAAGTCTCCATCAGGAAAACAATAGTGAACATTGCTTATGAAGGCTCCATCAGGAAAACAATGAACATTACTAACGAAGGAGCCATCAGGAAAACAATAGTGAACGTTGCTCATGAAGGCTACATCAGGAAAACAATGGTGAACATTGCTTATGAAGGCTACATCAGAAAAACAATGGTGAACATTGCTTATGAAGGCTCCATCAAGAAAACAATAGTGAACATTGCTCACGAAGGATGCATCAGGAAAACAATAGTGAGCATTGCTCATGAAGGCTGCATCAGGAAAACAATAGTGAGCATTGCTCATGAAGGCTGCATCAGGAAAACAATGGTGAACATTGCTTATGAAGGCTCCATCAGGAAAACAATAATGAACATTGCTGACGAAGGATGCATCAGGAAAACAATTGTGAGCATTGCTCATGAAGGCTGCAGCGGGAAAACAATAGTGAACATTGCTAATGAAGGCTGCATAAGGAAAACAATAGTGAGCCTTGCTCATGAAGTCTCCACCAGGAAAACAATAGTGAGCATTGCTCACAAAGGCTCCATCAGGAAAACAATAGTGAACATTGCTCATGAAGGCTGCATCAGGAAAACAATAGTGAACATTGCTAATGAAGGCTGCATAAGGAAAACAATAGTGAGCCTTGCTCATGAAGTCTCCACCAGGAAAACAATAGTGAGCATTGCTCACAAAGGCTCCATCAGGAAAACAATAGTGAACATTGCTAATGAAGGCTGCATAAGGAAAACAATAGTGAGCCTTGCTCATGAAGTCTCCACCAGGAAAACAATAGTGAGCATTGCTCACAAAGGCTCCATCAGGAAAACAAGAGTGAACATTACGCACGAAGGCTGCATCAGGAAAACAATAGTGAGCATTGCTCACAAAGGCTACATCAGGAAAAAAATAGTGAGCGTTGCTCATGAAGGCCCCATCAGGAAAACAAGAATGAACATTACGCACGAAGGCTGCATCAGGAAAACAATAGTGAGCATAGTCAGATCGGGGGTCGGGTCAGTGATGTGGGCTCTGGGTCATCTGGGTGGGGGTTAGAGGCCTTCTGGCAGCTTGGTTGTGATGAATGGACACTGTGAGGAGCCTGGTTTTGTCTCAGAGCCTTGCAGGGCGCATTCCTCCCAATGATACTCAATGGTTGCAACAGTGAAGGGACAAGGGGGAAGTGAGCTTCCGTATGAACTGGTGGTGCGGACTCCTTCTGCCTTAATGATTTGGGCCTAGTGAAATCCTTCCATGAAGTGTTACTGGTCCAGTGCTGCCATGCACGCCTGCAAATACAAAATGGTGTTTCTTTCTATGTGCCTTCTGAGGTTATACGCCTGCTGTTTATGCTATATTATATCCACAGCGCGTTTCATAGTGTGGGTCTCTCCACAATACACTTCGCTATTTCATAGGGGATTCGCCTCACCTGAAAGCGCCTAGGGCAGTGGGATATACTCATTTCCATCCCAACATTCCCCCCTTTTGTTACTCCCACAGTAACAAATTCTTCCCCACATTTGCAATCATTTTTCCATCACACTGCAGCCTCATGGGGGGAATACCCATTATCGATACCCAAGATCTATACACATGTCTCAAGCTTTCTCCTGCTCACGCTTACTCCTCAGGTGTACATGTCATATACATGCAACCCTTATCCCCAGCCAGGTCAACCCATACCTATTTATCATTTTCGGGGTTAGGTGGAGAGACAATGGTGGTGTGATATAGTTGATCAATTATATATCTCCTACGGGAATTGGGAACATGTGGTGAACGGGACGGTCAGTTTGTACTTCTATTTTCTTTGTATCACAAGATACCTTAGGACTGCCAATAGAACCCATCATCATTATGCTATTAGGCACTGCTTTGGCACAACACTGGAGACCCAATTGGCACATGCAGAAGATCACCAAGACAATCATGATGATGGGCACCAACATTTTCACCAATGTCCTAAGCCATGCTGGGGCCCAGCTGGAGGACAGGGAAAATCAATCTTCTCCTTAAACGCCAGCTTCTTTTTTCATCTTTACCCCTAGTTCGTATACTGCAGCAATTATATGGGATAATGTCCCATTTTCAGCATCTTGGGAAGGTACGAATGTGCATTGGGAACTCCCGATCTTTTTGCAAACTCCTCCTTCTATTGCTGTCAGCAGATCCAGCATGTACCTATTTTGCATTGTCATCAGCCTAAGGGCACATAGCTCCACTCTTATGCCATTGAACCCTTGTTCAGTGTCGTTCCCCAACTGGATTAGCTCCCATCTCACAATTTTGAGTCATTTTGTATTGGCTCACGTCTGGATACTGGGTATTAGAGATGATATGTTATTCAACGGAGGGTCCTATGTGGTCGAATCCGAGGAGCTTAGTGGCTCAGATTAAGAGGTGGAAAGATCCACTTCTTTAGGATGCAGTCGTCATCTTGTCAACAGGCGCGGTCACATCTATTGTCAGTGCATTCAGCTGCCAAGATCGTTGAAGCAGCAGTGTGATGTCTCCTCGGATTCGACCACATAGGACCCTCCACTCATAAAGACACTCCTGTGCTGATGAAGGCCTACACCATTAGAGCTCACCTAGCTCCACGCAAAATGACCGAAACACTGTCGTGTTGACGCTGTTGTTCAACTCTTGATTGTGCCCACACTCTATGGGCCCCCCACCAGTTTAATATTTCCACTGAATTCTCTAAGCTTCCTTCCCAAGGAACCTATAAAGATTGAACAAACTGTACAAGTAGATGTCTCAAATATTGACTACTTGATCATTCGTACTTAGGTACTACACTTTGTATGTCCTCAAATGTGAATGTACTATGTTTTTTGAAAAATACCAGTGTATTACTACACCACTGCACTTCAAGATAAAACCCTTTTGTGCAGAAGAACAGTCTCATGAGAATTCTGTGACCACCCACACAAGGGGTCACCCACTCAAGGTGTAGCAGTGGTTACCCTTCAGCATAGATCGACCTGACCTTGCTCATTCGTTTTTTGATATTATTGTACCAACCTGGGCAGAGCAAGGCAGAAACCAGGTACCCTTCAGAATACTTTTTCTACAAGTGCTGCAATTTTTTCAGCCAATCCTAAAAGTCCTTCAGCTTTGCATGTGAGGGTCGTTTTTTGCCACTTGTTGTTGGTGTATTTCACCCCTTCGATCACCAGGTAGGTTTCTTTCAGACAGTTGGGGTTGTTTAAACTCCTTTTGCATTTCTGTATTAATACGTTCGAGGTGGACTTTGCGTTCCTGGAACGTGTCTCTGATTCTACATAGCACAAGATGAATTAGGCATTGTGACTCTATTAGTGGTACTTCCTGCGGTACTAAAACCATGGGTGGCCCACATGCGTGCAGTATTGAGGAGCAGACGTAGCAACTGCCATTGGTTGTTCGTCTTCACACTGTAATCATGTCGGAATACCAACAGTTGGAGTGCTCAGGATGATGAATATCTTCAACTGCATCCAGGCCTAGGCCATGGTATGCATCATATTTGAATTTACATGCTTGTTTTTTTATTCTTTTATGGCGTAGAACGTGCCTTTTTGCTACCCTGCTTGTGCCGTTTGTACTATTTACACAACTGCTTTCATTACACAAATAATTCTTGACATTAGGAAGTAAGATTTCAAACATATTACTTACACATTTTACTTATTTCACAGGCATAACTACTTTTCCTGTGTTCTGTTGCCTCCATAAGAGATCAGTGGAGGACTGTATGAACCCGCGTTTGAGCCATGTGTCTTGCTCTTCTGGTGGTGCCTATGCTACAGCTCGATTATTTGTGTGATAGGGACGGTTGTGTATGCGCCTGTCTCTGGCCTGGTGGTGATTCTTGTGACAAAGTTTTCTGCACAAGTGGGTACTGAGAGGTATGCTCCAGCTTTGGCTGCAGCATCGGCGGCTGCATTTCCTAATGATATTTCATTAGAGTTGTTGGTATCTGCTGCTGTGATCACTCCATCCATCCATCAATGATACTCTGTATCCCTCTCTCTCGCTCCATCACTCACCCTGCTTTTGGGTGTAGGGGTTGGGTCCTGGCTGCACTTGCACTTTCGGAATACTCACAAGGCAGAATATGTTTGCTTTCTTTTGCCTCCACTGCTTTAAATATTGTGTTTGGAATGTGTTTCACTCCCTTGTTCCCTCCTGTCGCCTTGTGGGCACTTTGAAATGGTATTTTACTTGTTGTATAAGCACTAAACAAGCAAACAATAAATAAATAAATAAAACAATAGTCAGCGTTGATCATGAAGGCCTCATCAGGAAAACAATAGTGAGCATTGCTCATGAAGGCTGCACCAGGAAAACTATAGTGAGCATTGCTCATGAAGGCCCCATCAGGAAAACAATAGTGAGCATTGCTCATGAAGGCTCAGTCAGGAAAACAATAGTGAGCATTGCTCATGAAGGCCGCATCAGGAAAACAATAGTGAGCATTGCTCATAAAGACCGCACCAGGAAAACAATAGTGAGCATTGCTCATGAAGGCCGCATCAGGAAAACAATAGTGAGCATTGCTCATGACGGCGCCATCAGGAAAACAATAGTGAGCATTACTCATGTAGGCTGCATCAGGAAAACAATAGTGAGCATTGTTCATGAAGGCCCCATCAGGAAAACAATAGTGAGCATTGCTCATGAAGGCCCCATCAGGAAAACAATAGTGAGCATTGCTCATGAAGGCTCCATCAGGAAACCAATAGTGAGCTTTGCTCATGAAAGCTCCATCAGGAAAACAATAGTGAGCATTGCTCATGAAGGCTGCATCAAGAAAACAATAGTGACCATTACTCACGAAGGCTGCACCAGAAAAACAATAGTGAGAATTGCTCATGAAGGCCGCATCAGGAAAACAATAGTGAACATTACTCACGAAGGCTGCATCAGGAAAACAATAGTGAGCATTGCTCATGAAGGCTCCATCAGGAAAACAATAGTGAGCTTTGATCATGAAGGCCTCATCAGGAAAACAATAGTGAGAATTGCTCATGAAGCCTGCATTAGGAAAACAATAGTGAGCATTACTCACGAAAGCTGCATCAGGAAAACAATAGTGAGCATTGCTCATGACGGTCCCATCACGAAAACAATAGTGAGCCTTACTCACGAAGGCTGCATCAGGAAAACAATAGTGGGCATTGCTCATGAAGGCCGCATCAGGAAAACAATAGTGAACATTACTCACGAAGGCTGCTTCAGGAAAACAATAGTGAGCATTGCTCATGAAGGCTCCATCAGGAAAACAATAGTGAGCTTTGATCATGAAGGCCTCATCAGGAAAACAATAGTGAGAATTGCTCATGAAGCCTGCATTAGGAAAACAATAGTGAGCATTACTCACGAAAGCTGCATCAGGAAAACAATAGTGAGCATTGCTCATGACGGCTCCATCAGGAAAACAATAGTGAGCATTACTCATGAAGGCTGCATCAGGAAAACAATAGTGAGCATTGTTCATGAAGGCTCCATCAGGAAAACAATAGTGGGCATTGCTCATGAAGGCCATATCAGGAAAACAATAGTGAGCATTGCTCATGAAGGCCCCATCAGTAAAACAATAGTGAGCATTGCTCATAACGGCTCCATTAGGAAAACAATAGTGAGCATTAGTCATGAAGGCCCCACCAGGAAAACAATAGTGAGCATTGCTCATGAAGGCTCCATCAGAAAAACAATAGTGAGCATTGCTCATGAAGGCTCCATCAGGAAAACAATAGCGATCATTGCTATGAAGGCCTCATCAGGAAAACAATAGTGAGAATTGTGCATGAAGGCTGCATCAGGAAAACAATAATTAGCATTACTCACGAAGGCCGCATTTTGAAAACAAAATCAAAATATCGAGGCTGAGTACCCCAAAAGGAAATACACCGAACACGGGTTACAAAGGAACATACAAAGTACTTTATTTTATACTGAATTCAGTTACAAAGAACAGAGCAAAATCAGATAGCTATCGGCCCTCAGTGCAACACAGCGACCTCCAGCGTGGTTCAGTGTGTTCAGTGAGAGACACTGTACATTAGAATTCATGGTTCTTTCATACTATTTGCGAACACGATGTCCAACCCTACTTCGGGTTAATATTCCTCTAATACATTACTGATCTAGGGTTCATGCCAAGTCCGCACATCTACATATCAACAAGCTTACACGGCAACTGTGTATTCTGGGATTTCCCATGCAGGTCTCCTCAAACATTAATACAATGTAGTTAAACGAGTGTTCTACGTTCAGTATTTGAATACATTGTTCGTAACATATGCTCGTGGATTAGTTTCATTGCACGAGTAATCCTTTACACACAGGTCAACGAAGGTCAAGGTCTCAGTTCATGACCTCAACAAGTGGCCTGCAGGCAAGTTACATATTAGCTACATGCAGAGGTCAAGACGGCCATATTGTATTTCGGAATGACATCGTCCACCATTTTAACTCACAGGGTGACTTTACAAAGCGAACCTAAAATGGCGTTTCGACCTAAAATGGCGGTTCACATTAATTTTAAGGTCAGGACCGTGCAACACGGATTTCTTCGCAAGTGACTTGTTAGCAGCTTGGCGTAGGCCAATATACATATATTCATTGTGATAGGAGGCACAATATACTTTCTCATTTGACAAACCCTTCTTTTGGCCTATGCCAAGTGCTAAACTACTTCTGATCTCCTTGCAAATAGCTCCATGCATCACCGTCCATGCACCCTGAATCACTGTTGTGAATATCTATTGCCATTAGGTCATTCGCTATAATTTCTTTCAGCACATATTCTTTGGAAGTTTTATCTGGGGCATACACTTTATGTCCTATCGTACCTATCGCTCGTGCGCAACATCCCCCTAGCATCGGACATATACTAGGTAGGCACTGAATACAGCAGCAAAGAAACAACAGAATTCCCAAAATAATCAGCAAGACCGAAAGTACCTTCCAACCCCAAGATCGCAAGAAGTCCCAGAACCAAGTGCTAAGATCCCAGTTTCCCTCGGGAACATGCACTTCGGAACTAAGGACGTGCAGATTCTGTATTGCCTTGAAGATAGTTGGGGAGGAATCTGATACGAAAACACAGCAAGCAGACCCCACTAATTTACGCACTCCACCACGTTCAGCTAGAATGACATCTAATGCCATCTGGTTCTGAAGTGCTACTTGCCTTATCGCCTTCTGTTCTAATGTCATATTATAGAGTATGTCTGTGGTCCGGTTGATGGTTCTCTCCAGTACTCTCGCTAGTCTTCTGATATCTTCGGAATTCGCTATCTGCCCCCAAAATGGCACAACTGGTTTTGCTATATCTCCCAAGATTTGTGCTAGAGTGTCACCATTCTCGTCCCGCCGTGGACGAGCCTTTGAAACTTCTATTGTACTAGCTATAAACAACCCAGGTAACAGGATCCCTAATTACAGGTTCCCTGCCAATCCCTGGGCAACCATGGGAATGCTACATTACTGCAGACAAAGTAGACAGGTTCGCCTACATACAAAGGTCTGTTTTCCCCATTCAAATTTGCAACGTTGGCACAACCTAGAAAATCTCCCATTGACTGAGTTCCATTCCTCTGTATGCAAAAAGAAACTGAATCGGGGCTATGGTTAACAGTGTAAGAAGGGGGCATGGCATCCTTATTGCCTATCGGAGCCATCTTAAAGGAAATCAAAGATTGGAAAGGATGAGACAGTCTATCAGAAGGCCTAATAGAAGCAACATTAGGTTTACTCCTGTTTGCGAAAAGCGAGCATCCTAGGGGAGCCAAAACACGTTTCTCAAAATTATTCAAATTGGTGCCATCAAAGTTCCCTGAGATGCTATCATTCCAACGGCCAAAGAACAGTGCTCTAAGAGAAGCATAGCAAGCAGTTGTCAACGGTAAAGGATGAATATACCAACCTAGCCCCTTATACCCGTGTTGTGACAAATGTGAGCAACCCAACAGTTAGACTTATTAAAAATGGCATGCATAGCATTCATGATAAGTAGCAGAGTATTATTGTGGTACCTTTGTCTATGCTGAGAGTCCCTAGGGGACAGAGTATGCAAGTGTACAAAGGGAGTAGGAACAGTAGGTACATTTTCAGTTGGCAACAAGGATTCTAAAGGATGCGTTTCCTCAAGGTACCATAATCCTAAAACAGTGACTATTAAAACACCAAATATCATTATAAAAACACAGCAATACGTTTTCGGGGCCCAGGTACATTGTCCATTGTCCCGGTTGGTCACCCCATCATTTACAAGTCCTGTAACGCTCACCTGATTCTCGCAGAGGCGCCGGTCTTGACTGGGCGACTACCGTATCTTCAAAGGTGATGTGTAGTACCCGGTTGGCTCTTTGGGCTGGACCTCTGTGCACTGTATGCCTGACTTCAAGAGTAAGATGTCTGCAGATAGAAAATATGGGATTAATGAACTGGGGTTATTGGGGTGTCCCTATCTCTTTCCTTTTTTGCTCTCCTGTAGACCCCCAAAGGTTAACGCTCTCACCTTAGGTAAGTGAATGCCGAGCTCTCCATCTGCCTCGGGGCAGGGTGCTGTAACCAGTTTCTTCACTGGATAGGTAGCGCAGGCCTCTTGACTTCAGAGGACTGCTGTCCGTCGTTTACTGCACGAACGGTAAGTTTCGAGTAATTCTATTGTCTTTAAAGTCTTTAGTAATGATGTCTCTTGTTTTGCAGGGTTCCGGCGATGGCGGATGACGGGCTGAAGTGAGTTGAAGATGGAGTCCGTGTGATGAATAGAAACGCCTGGAAGCAGGTAAGTAAGCGCTTGTTGCCTGCTTCACGATGCGCTCTAACTGTCTTTTTATTTTGCAGGTACGAGTTCGGAGCGGCTGCAGGGTGCCGGAATACCCACTGGGTTAGATGTGGAAAGGAGTAATGGCACGTGAGTATTAAAGTTCCCCAATGTCTTTAAACGCACCTTGTTTTGTCTTTCAGATGCGGGATGCAGCGCCGAAGGGCTCCGGAGCGTGCGAAGAGTTGGTAAGCTTTTGTCTTTCAGATGCCGGAATGCAGTGTGAAGACCTCCGGAGCGCACGAAGAGTAGGTAAGCCTTTGTCTTTCAGATGCCGGAAGGCTAACCTGTTCTTTCTTGTCTTTATAGGTGTTGCTGAAGACTGGATTCAGGATGGTAAGCCTTTTTCCTTAGGCCCAGGATCCGATGCAGAAGACACGATGAGCGTTCTGCTGCAGAGGATGCAGAATAACGCAAAGCAAGATTCATCCACCGGGTGTGGTTTAAATAGCCTCCTGTAGTGCTTAGGTGTCTCCTTCCACAGCCACGCCTAGGTAAGAAAAGAGTTCCTGCTTTCCAGAAGTGTTCCAGTGTTCTGAATCTAGGGAGTGGCTCCTGCCCCACCCAACAGGAAAAGTAGTTCCAAACAGAAGAGGATCAGAGGCTCAACTGGCAGGCAAGTAAGCAGCATGGTCTGCTGCAGGTAAGTCCACCCAAGCATTATGAGCCCGGCGCTTCCAGCGCTGGGACTGGGCATATTTATGAGCCTGGTGCCACTGGCACCAGGACTGGGTCCAAAAGGTCCCAATTGGGACTGGTTGGCACTCGGAACCTGGGTTATGGATCTGCTTCCAAGGGAGTTGGGAAAACCCTGACCTTTTGGAAGCAGAGATCATGACAGTACCCCCCCTCAAGGCCCCTCCCAAACCGGCCTTCTCCGGGGGTTTTGGCTTGTCAGGAAATGTTCGGTGAAATCTTTTGATTAGGCGAGGAGCGTGGACATATTCAGCAGGTTCCCAGGATCTCTCTTGGGGGCCGTAGCCTTTCCAGTCAATTAGGTAAAATAGTTTAGATTTGGAGATCTTGGAGTCCAGAATGCTTTTGACTTCAAACTCGAGTTCTCCATTAACTAGGATGGGTTTTGGAGATTTAGTTAGTCGGGTTTGAGGTTGCACGGGTTTTAATAGAGAGACATGGAAGACCGGATGTATCTTCATGTGCGGGGGCAAGTCCAACTTGACCGCTACTGGGTTTACTATGGTAGTGATGGAATAGGGACCAAGGTATCTTGGGTTGAATGTGCGTGGCCCTTTTAGAGGTAGATATTTGGTGGATAACCAGACTTGGTCCCCTACTTGATATTGAGGGGCTTCCTTCCGATGTTGATCTGCTCCTTTCTTGTATTGTTCTTTAGCCCTTTGAAGGTGAGAAACAGCTTCCTTAAAGGCTTGGGTGATTGTAGAATGCAGGTAGTCTACTGCTGGTGTTTCAAGATCTTGGAGGGGATCCAACTCCGAGGTTCGAGGGTGACTGCCGTACAAAAGAAAAAACGGTGTTTTCCCAGTTCCCGAATGGACAGAGTTATTGTAGGCATATTCGGCTATCCAAAGGATGTCTTTCCAAGTTTTTTCAGTTTGTTGCAGCATGCAGCGTAAATACTGTTCCAGAGTTTGATTGGTCCTCTCGGTTTGTCCGTCGGTCTGAGGGTGGTGACTGGTCGATAGTCTCACATCAATTTGAGCCGACCGACAGCAACTTCGCCAAAAATGAGAAATAAATTGACTACCTCGATCCGAAATTAGAACCGAAGGAAAACCGTGTAGTCGGACGATGTTTTCGAGAAATTCTCGGGCCAGAGTTGCTGCTGTTGGCAAGCCTTTGAGCGGAATGAAATGCGCCATCTTGGAGAATAAGTCCACGATTACTAGAATCGTATTGTATCCGGAGCATGGAGGTAGATCGGTGATAAAGTCCATAGAAAGCGTATGCCAAGGGCGAGGTGGGATGTCAATAGGGCGTAAGAGGCCTGCTGGTCTTTCCTTTTTACTCTTGTTTTGGGCGCATACTCCACAGGACATTATAAAGTCTCTGATATCTTTTTTCCAAGACGGCCACCAGAAGTAGCGCTTGATCTTTTCTGAGGTCTTGGCCATACCGGGATGACCTTCCATTAAAGAATCGTGATAACAAGAGATTACTTTTTTCTGTAAATCTGTGCTGGGTAGGTATAATCGTTCTTGGAAATACAATAAGTTGTCCTTTACTGCAAAGTCCTTTCCCTGCAGATGCCAATTCTGTATGTCTGCTGGAGTTACAAGTTGCCTGGCTTTATCCTTAACTTCCTCTATGGATTCTGTGGCGATTACACCCAGAATTCTTTGTTCGGGAATGATTGGTACAGGTTTAGGGTTGATCAAGTGTTCTTCCACTCCCATCCGAGAAAGGGCATCAGCTTTACCGTTCTTTGTACCAGGTCGATAGGTAATTATGAAGTCAAACTCGGCAAAGAATAATGCCCAACGGAGTTGTCTAGAGGATTGGGCTTTTGCGGTTTTCAAATATTGCACGTTTCGGTGATCCGTAATCACAGTAACGGTGTGGTGGGCCCCCAGCAGATAATGCCGCCAAGTCTTAAAGGCAGACTTGATAGCCAGAAGTTCCTTGTCAGTAATCGTGTAATTGATTTCAAGAGGCGAGAATTTGCGGGACCAAAATGCCACGGGATGCAACTGATTGGTTACCGGGTCCTTTTGTGATAGAACTGCCCCCATGGCAAGGCTTGAAGCATCAGTTTCCACGATGTAGGGGAGTTCGGGGCGAGGGTGTTTTAAGATTGGTGCAGAGATAAATTTAGTCTTCTAATCCTGGAAAGCTTGTTCCGCCTCGGTAGACCATTCAAAACGTTTGTTTTTCTTTAACAAGGCAGTGATGGGCTGGACTATTCGAGAGAATTCGGGGATAAACCTGCGGTAAAAGTTAGCGAAGCCTAACATGCTTTGCACACCTTTTACGGAGGATGGTGATGGCCATTTGAGAACTACATCGACCTTCTTTGAATCCATACGTACTCCGCCAGGTGATAATATGAATCCCAAGAATTCAACTTCAGTCACGTTGAAAACACATTTTTCCAACTTAACGAAAAGTTTGTGTTGACGCAATCTTTCGAGGACCATTTTCACGTGTTTCCGATGTTCAGATTCCGATGAAGAATAAACGAGGATGTCGTCAATGTAAACAACAACACACACATCTATGAGCTCTCTGAGGACATCGTTCATAAAACATTGAAAGGCAGCCGGGGCATTGCAAAGTCCGAAGGGCATGACCTGATATTCAAATAGCCCATACTTGGTGCGGAAGGCCGTCTTCCATTCATCGCCCTCTTTTACTCGTACCAAGTGGTAAGCTCCTCTAAGATCCAGCTTTGTATATATGCATGCTTTTCTGACTTGGTCCAGGAGTTCAGGGATCAAAGGTAATGGATATCTATTCTTAACGGTGATCTGGTTCAGGGAGCTATAATCGATACAAGTTCTAAGGTCTCCTTCCTTTTTTGGAACGAAGAACAAAGCTGAAGAAGCAGGGGACTTGGAAGGACGAATAAACCCATTCGCCAGGTATTGATCCAGGTATTGTCGAAGGTGAAGGTTCTCAGGCTCGGTGAGGGCATAAATACTACTACAAGGAGGAGTAGATCCAGGTATCAGGTCTATCTGGCAGTCATAAGACCTATGAGGAGGTAGAGAGTTAGCCTGATCCTTCCGGAAAACATCTTGGTATTCTAGGTATTCGGGAGGTAACTGGGGAGTCTCTGAAGAAATTGCTGCCAGTGCAACACCAGGTGGAGGGTGACAAGTAGAGACACATTCTGGAAACTGGACCGTTCTTGCTCACCAATCGATCAGAGGATTGTGTTTCTCTAACCAAGGTATTCCTAGAATAATCTGAAACTGAGGGGCCTTGATCACATCGAACACGATCTTCTCATGCTGTCCATCTTGACTTACTAGCGTCACCTCTTGAGTGGTATGCGTTACTGGCCCGGAGGCTATCTCCGTACCATCCACTGTAGTAATGATGTCCTTTACAGCCTTGGAACAAAGAGTTAGATTCATCCTCAAAACCATTTCATGATCCACATAATTGCCGATGGCACCGCTGTCGACGTAAGCTTCAATTGCATGTAATCGATCCGGATTATCAGGGCTAATGAGGACCATAGGTATCACGAAATGCGAGGTCACGGAACTGGTTTTCACGCTCGGCAAGAGGACCTCTATTCTTGTCGGGCGAGGTTGTTTCCCTGCTCAGAGTTTGTAACTTTGGTAACTGCAGCCAGTTTATTCATGTGTGGATTCAGCTAGTTGGAGATGGCCTTGGCTATAATTTTCGCATCCACATTGATGAGAGATAGGGGCCTGTAAGAGGAGGGTCTTGAGGAGGTTTATGTGGTTTCAGCAGGACAGTGATTATGGCCTCGTGTAAAGACGGCGGTAGGGTTCCTCTCTCCAGGGACTCCTCCCAGACTCTCAGAAACTGGGGGGGCTAACTCTGTAAAATATGCTTTGTAAAGATGAATCGTAATGCCGTCGGCTCTGGGTGCTTTGCCCATCATTAGGTCTTTGATTGCTTGGGTTATGTCCTCCACTGACAGAGGAGTGTCCAAAATGACCCTGTCTTCGCTTGTGAGCTTTGGAAGTGAATAAGAATCCAAGTGTTGCTGAAGATCTTCGGATGACTTCTGGTCCCTGTTCTGGTATAGCTTGGAGTAAAATCGTAGGAATACCTCATTAATCCCTCTCTGATCCATTTGGGTTGTTCCCTGTTCGTCGGTGATGCTGGTAATTTGTCTGTGCCCCAGTTCCGACCTGATAAGGTTGGCTAGTAATCTGCCAGATTTGTTTCCCTCTCCGTACTCTTGGCTCTCATGGGTCATATCATGTAGTGAACTACCTGGTCAGCCAGAGGTTTAAATGTTTCGGTGGCCTCCTGTAGGGGGGCCAGGGTATCTTGCCCAAGTGATCTGGCGTATGCTTCTCCACCGTTTTTATGTAGGATTCGGTCTGGGTCAGGGTCGAGCGGATCTCTTGGAGTCTGCCATGTACTGTGGTGATCAGATGTCCTCTCAACCACACATTAAAGGTTTCCCATATTGTTTTGAACAATGACACAGAGCTCTTGTTGCGTTAAAAAAAGTCGGTCACTTCTATGCGGAGTGTCTCCACCAGCACCTCATCACGGAGGAGTTGCGGCGGCATTTTCCACATTCGAGAGCTTTGGGGTGTAGATCCAAATTGGATGTCTAATATGATCGGGGAGTGGTCCGAGAGGGTGCAGGGTAATATAGTGCATTCCTTAGTCTCCTGGATACACTCCGTGGAACAAACCAATAGTCGATCCGGGAGCTCGAACCATGAACATATGAATGAAATGTAAACTCTTTGCGATGGGGATGAAGCTCTCTCCATGCATCGGCCAACGGTATTAGGAGCATAGCCTGTTTAATGGTTGTTGCCACCTTTGTCTCCTTTCTGCCGCTTGTAGTTGTTCTGTCCATCTCGGGGTCTAGGATGGTATTGAAGTCCCCACCCCATATTACCTTCGCCTCTCCTATTGGCAGTATCAGTGTTAGTATCTGGTGGTAGAACTCTGGGGTGTCCAGGTTAGGGCCGTACGTATTGAGGACTATTATATCCTGTCCTCGAAGCGTTCCCCATATTATTATGTATCTGCCTTCGGATCACAGTTGGTTTTGGTTATGACGAAGCCTATTCTTCGGTGGATAATTGTTGCAACCCCTCTGGATTGTGAGGAGTAATCAGTGGTAATCACTTGTTGACCCCAGGCGTGGCTTAAAGATGTCACTGTCTTTTCAGTTGCACGAGTCTCTTGCAGAAGCATTATGTCGATTTTGTGTCTTGCAGCATAAGCCATGACTTGCCTAGCTTTGATTGGATTGGACAGGTCTCTAATATTCCAGGATAAAAACCTAGTGTTCACCATCCTATCTTGCGTTGCCATACTTTCCACCATATAATGTGTGTTGCGACTTTGTTGTCCAAATAACTGTCTCCCAGGTTTCACCATGCCAGGTTTTCTGTATAACTTAACATAGTCCAACAGTTCCCCCCCAACATGGGGTAAATTCCCACACACCCCCCTCATCAACCCCCCAAACGGGCAGTGTATCCCTTCAAGAGTGTTGTCTCCTCCATGGTGCATCTCTTCCCGTGAAGTGTTTGTGAAGGACCAGCTAGGAGCCTAGTTCTGCATCCTATAGGATGGCGTTTAACTGTTCTCAGTCGTATTGGGGACTGTTAGGCAGAAACCTGTGCAGTTCCCTTTGGGAACACTGCAAAAGATTTAGGACTACAGGTGTTAGCAGTAAACCTACTTGGTAGCAGTCTGTACCACCCAGATTTACCTGGTAGCTGTGGCTGAGCAGTCAGACTTCCCTCACGAAGAGTTAGGCAGTATGCAAAGTATACACAATAGGCACTCAGATACAATAGCACAAGCACACACTTGACCAGAGCTTTGGTATCAAGGTATATAATTATTTATTTAAAAACACACTTATTGAAACACTCCAGCACTATTATTGTAAATCACTCTAAACACAGTTACTATTATTATATATACATCCCTTATTCCTTATCAGACAAGTCTTAGTTAACACCACTTATTTCCAGACAGAGGTGAGCGCGTAACTATAGATGGCACTCCAATAAGTTCATGAAAAAGGGAGGGAAAAAGGCAGAATATGTGAAGATACACCACTCCAAGATTTAGGAACACTTTTAGCAAGGCAGAAGAGCAAAAGTCACTTGTGAGCCAAAGTCCATAGGCTGGGCCCACTCTTAGAGAGAGCAGAGCACAAATGCGCCCAAGATCACACAGTTACACTAGGCTTTGAAAGTCTTGCATAGAGTTTGAAAAGAGTTTAGAGAGGCTCCGAAAAGTTTAGCCAGGGTGTCCCAGGCTAACCCAGGTTCGAAAGCCGGGGGCTAAATCTACCCCGTACAGTCGGTGGCAAGGGAAGCCAGGCGGAACACAGTACCTTAAGTGGGAAGGATCCTCCAGCGGTGGCAGTTGTTCCTGGCAGCGGGTGCAAGTCTCGGCGTCGTCCAGGGAAGAGAAGATCTCGACTTGGAGGAAAGATGAAGGTCGTTGCACTGCCAGGGAAGAAACCAGCTGCAGAGTTTTCCAGTTAAAGGTATTACCCTTTATTTTGCGGTCGTGGTAAAACGTGGTATTCCGATTGCCGGGGTTCTTGGCACAGGCAAGGCGGCCATGAGATGCGTCTGGAAGGCGAAAATACGGTGAAACTGGTTATCCCCACCAGTCAAAGGAAGAAGACTCTCCGGCGGGAGATCTCCTCTGTCGTTGGGAAAAGTGGTGAGACGGTTCAGCAGGGCTCCACCGGTGGTGTCATCGTAGCAGGTCGGCTCAGCTTCTCCCTCATCGGATTCTTAGGTCCTGTGGCGACTTCTGAAGTTCCAGTCCCCAAAGCCCTGCTTTTATGCAGAAAACCCCCATTCACTCAGCCTAGCTGTCACTCAAACATGCTAAGTGGTGAGCCGGCCGGCTCACCACTTGGGCCAATCAGGATGGAGTGCGACTTGAGTTGCCTAGGCAACTCAGTCCAGGGTGCCTAAATCTCCCTCCACCCATCCTAAGTACCCCAGACATAGTGGCACCGCTTTGGAAGGCTTCTGTGGAGAAGCCCGCCAAAAAGTGGAACAAAGGGCTCGACTTGGGTTGGAGTCACAGAAGAGAACACAAACGCCATTTTAGAACCGAGTTTTGGCAAAAAATACCAATCGGAGAATTAATAATAAATAAATAAACCGGCAGTATGTTCGAGGCTATAAGAATTAAATAAATAAAGATAGTAGCCTCGAACAATGGGAAAATCCCACAGAGAAATATTTGCGGTTGAATATAAAAAATAGTATCCACTGCCACCAACCAAAACTCGATCAGGGGGGACGGAGACGTGCCCCCTCGACTAACAGACCCCGGGGCAATCGAATTGCCCCGGCCAGTACTTCCACAATATGATGGTTTGTACTGGTTCTGTTCAGAATTCAAGACTAGTAAAGTCAATGGTGACTTTACATGCCCTGGGAGACAGTAGTCAGCCCCAGGGTATGGAGTCTATACTGGGGGGTCACTATGACACCCCTGTGTTACTGCACTGAGGGTGCTGTGTAACACACATCACAAAAACACATGAAGCCCTATGAAGTAAAAGACCACATAGCCCATTAAACACATCTAGAGTCAAAGGAACACACTCAAATCATGCCCAAGAGTGAGGGTAAAAGAGTCTCACTCTTGGCAGAAGAAAAAAAATAAACCCCAAAAATCCAGTAAAGCTGCTGGGGGACTCACTAGGTTAGGAAATTCAGCCTAAACAGAGAATTCTCCCTAACAGGGACGTTCGATTCGACATACCTCAGGGCTTCGTCTGGTGTCTCAAAAAAGTGGGATCTGCAAGCATGTTGGATGCAGAGTTTCACCAGATACATCATAGCATAAACAATTTTCCTTTCTCGAACCCGTCAACGGTGCGTCTGGCAGATTGCACTGTTGTCGGGAAGTCCGGAAGTCCGGATATATGTGCACACGAGTAGAGTCGTACAGCAGCAGGGCTCTTTCACGCGCAAGTTTCAGGATCAAGTCCCGGTCTCTATAGTTCAATAAGCGTGCTATTATAGTCCGGGGAGGGGCCCCTGGCTTCGGGGGAGGGGTCAGCGCCCTATGTGCCCTTTCGACCAGAAATTGGCTGGAGAACTGGTTATCCGGGAACAATGTGCGGAGAAGCTCCTCAAGGAAGTGTTCCATGGGTACGTAGAGTTTCGTTTCATGCGTATATTATTAGGCCATGACCGAGATTCAAGGTCCTCGAATTTTGCCTTCAGGGTCTTGATGTCCTTATGGATGTCCTCTATGTCCTTGTTGTGTGAGGTGGTCACATCTTTTAGGGTACTCACTCTCCCCTCCACCTCTGAGACTCTGGCATTGATCTTTCGTATATCCGACCATATGGAAGCTATACTCTCACTGATGTCGTCCAGCTTGTTGTTGATAGCTGTGCTAGGCAGAATCCTATGCAGTTGCCTTAGGGAGCACTACAGAAAATTAGGACTACAGGTATATGCAATAAATCCCCTTTGGTATCAGTCAGTACCACAAAGATTTAGTTGGTAGCTGTGGCTGAGCAGTCAGACTTATCTCAAGAGGGAGATGAGCAGTATTCAGGGTTTACACAATACGACTATAGTACTATGGTACAAGGAAACACTGACCAAAGCTTTTTATAAAAAAATATATATATTTATTTTACACACTTCTAGTTCAACACACACATCACTATTATTAAAGCAAGTTAAAACAATAAAGAAAAGTATACAGAACTCCCTATTTAAATTGTAGATAAGTTTGAGCAAGAGTGAAAACTGAGCAAAATGCACAGTGTAAACTAAGCAGAAATGGCACTCTAACAATTTCTCAATAAGGGAGCGAAAGTTCAAATATACAAGGTTAGACTCTCAACAAACCAGCAACACTTCCCAAGAGGATTTTGAACAAGTTAGGCAAGGCAGTACTTTAGTATCAACAATACTTTGGTGAAAACCTAGCAAAATGGCACTTCAACAATACTTGACAGGGAAGAAAAGGTGGTTATAAGAGTTTTAGGTGCACCAACACATTTCGTGATGAAAGCAATCTAGAGAAGGCAGTTGTAACAGATTTAGCCAAAAGTCAATAGGCCTGTGCCAGAGTCTGTGGTACAGGCAATGTGCCCAGGATCAAACGGTTCTAGTAGCTGCAGCCAAGTCTTTGTTTAACGAATTGAAAAGGAGGGTGCAGAAGGTAATAGACAATGTTAGTCGATAGGGGCGGTCGAACCCAGCAGGTAAGTAAAGGATTTCAAACACCTTTAGCAGTACCCCTAGAAACAGGAGGCCTGGCGGAACAATGTACCTGAAAAAGTGGAAGCGGCTCCTGCGGTGGCGGTGGTTCCTGGTAGTTCCTGCAGTTCATGTTGTCCAGCAGAGGAAGAGAGTCTCTCATCATGGAGGAAGGTTCGAGTTACTGCACTGCCCAGGGAAGAAGCCAGCTGCGGTGATGGCGAAACGGATTAAAAGGTACGCTCCTTTAAATCGCGGTCGTGGTGGACAGGTGCCTGGCTATCCGGTCTTCGAGTGCAGGGCACTGGTGATTCGACCAAGGCAAGTCCTGGAAGGTGATTGGCGAACTTGGTGGTCCCACCAGCTCAAGAGAAGAAGGCTCTTTCAGGTGAAGATCTTCTCTTGTCATTGGAGAAAAGTGGTGAGGATCTGCAGCAGGGCTTCACCGATGGTTCAGTCATTGTGGATGTCTTCAGCTTCTCTCCTCTTCGGTTTCTTAGTTCCAGTGGCAATGTCTGCTCTTCCAGTCCTCAGGTCCCTGCTTTTATGCAGAATATCGCCCATTCATACAGCCTAGCTGTCACTCAGACAGTGGAGTGGTCATCCTGGCGGGAGACCCTCCAGCCTATCAGGGCAGAGTGCAACTTGGGTTGCTTAGGCAACCCTGTCCAGGGTGCCTACTCCCCCTCCCACACAATGGGTCTACCCCAGACTCAGTGGCGCCGAGAGGAGGGCTTCTTGGCAGAAGCATGCCAAAAGGACGAACAAAGGATCCCCGACCTGGGTTAGGATTTCAGAAAAAGACACGAGAAAGAAATATTATTAAAATTCAGGCAAAAAAACCCTACCGGATTAAAGTTAATAAAAAGATAAACCGGCGGTTCGTTAGAGGTTGTCAGTAAAAGTGGTAGCCTCGAACAATGGGAAAATCCCATAGGAAAATATTCGAGGTCGAATATTTACGGTAGTAACCACTGCTACCAGCCAGAAACATTTGTGAGAGGGACTGTACGGTACCCTCTCGAAAATGAACACAAGGGAAAAATTATTAACCCTTTCCAGTACTTCCATAGTAAGATGGGTTGTACTGGTTTAGTTCATAACTATTGACTAGTAAAGCCAATGGGGACTTTACATGCCCTGGGAGACAGCAGTCAGGCCCAGGGTATGGAGCCTATGTTTGGGGGTCACTATGACACCCCTGTGTTACTGCACTGAGGGTGCTGTGTAACACACATGTAAAAAGACGTTACCTATGAGGGTGAGAAAAACCCCATAGACCATAAGCACAAAACAGCCTAAAACACACACTAGCAATCTGCCTAAGAGTGGGAAAAAAAGTCTCACTCTTAGCAGGAGAAAATAACAAACCCTTCAAATCCAGCAAAGCTGCTGGGGGACTCTATAGGTAAGGGAAATTAGCCATTGAATGAGAATTTGCCCTAACACTCACCCCCTCCTCCCCCAAACTAAGGGACGGGAGGATCTAATCCACTTCTGGATGAGTCTCTTACCTCTAGTCGGTTACAAACATCCTAGAGAGACCATCAACATTTTTGTGGTGACATCCTGACCTGTGCTCAATGGTAAAACCAAACCATTGGAGGCATATTGACCATCTTAGCAGTCTTGGGTTTTCCCCTTTCATTTGCATCAATAATCTCAAGGGTTGGTGGTCTGTTTGAATAATGGAAGTAGATCCATATAAGTATGGTCTAAACTTATTCAAAGACCACACAATAGCAAAACATTCTCTCTCAATAGTTGCCCACCTTGTTTCAGGTTCCTTAAGTTTCCTACTGATGAAGCAAATGGGGTGTTCCCTACCTTTCTCATCCAGTTGACTACGAACTGCACCTATACCTGTATTGGAAGCATCTGTTTGCACAATGAAGGGTTGGTGTCAGCCAGGAGCTCTTAGGACTGGAGCTTGACAAAGGGCTCTTTTTAGGCTTTCAAATGCCGGATTGCACTCCTCATTCCATTTGACCTTTTTAGGGAACTTAAGAGAAGAGATTACATTCAGTGGAGAAGCTATGGTCCCATAGTTCTCAATGAAATTCCTGTAATACCCAGTGCGACCTAAGAAGGCTCTCACGTGGGTTTGAGTAGTAGGTGTTGTCCAATTTTGGACAGCTTTTATCTTGCTGAGCAAAGGCCTTATTTCACCACCTCCTACTTCATGACCAAGGTAGACCACTTTACTCTGACCAATTTGACATTTGCTTGCCTTTATGGTCAGCTGGGCCTGCTCAAGAGTCTGCAAAACGTATCCTAAGTGGTGAACATGTTCTTTCCAAGTAGGGCTGAACACTGCAATGTCATCCAGTTATGCCATGCAGAAGTCCTCCATCCCATTCAGAACCTGGTTAACCGTCCTTTGTAATGTAGCAGGTGTATTCCTTAAGCCAAAAGGTGTAACCTTAAACTGGTATAAGCCAACTGGGGTGGAGAATGCAGTTTTCTCCTTGCCATGGTCTGTCAGGGCTATTTGCCAATAGCCTGACGTGAGATCAAATGTGCTGAGGAACTTGGCTGAACCAAGTTTATCCACCAGCTTATCTGTCCTGGGCAAAGGATGGGCATCAGTCTTAGTGACTGCACTTAGAGCTCTATAGTCCACACAGAATATCAACTCCTTGGATCCTGCCTTTGGTACTAACACCACTGGGCTAGACCATGGACTAGAACAGGGCTCTATTACCCCGAGAACAAGCATCTTGTTGACCTCTCCTTTGGTGTGGGTTCTTACATTTTCTGACATTCTGGAACCCCTGCTTTTGACAGATACAGTCACCAGTATTGATATCATGCTGGCCCCAAGGGGTCAAGTCTGTTGAAAGTGAAAACAAGGGGGCAAATTGATTCAACAAAACTTTGCACTCCTCCTATTGTTCAGAAGTCAGATTAGAAGAGAGATTAACTCCTTCTACTTGCTCATCTAAAGGCTCGCCTCTGAGAAGGTCAGGCAGAGGTTCACTCTCCTCCTCCTTTTGAGCTGAAGCTAGAAGTTCTGGTCTTGAGACGTAAGCTTTTAGACGATTGGTGTGAAAGACTCTAGGAGCCTCCTTAGGATTGCCTAAGTCCACCCGGTAGTTCACCTCTCCAAGTTTTCCCACAATCTTGAAGGGTCCTATCCACTTGTCCTGCAAAGCCCTCTGCCTTGTTGGCAACATAACAAGAACTAGCTGGTCTTGAGCAAACTCAACCATTTTGGCCTTCTGGTCATGCCAATGCTTAACCAGAGCCTGACCTGCTTTCAAGTTATCACGTGCTTCAGCCATCATGTGTGACATTCTCCTCCGGAGTCCTATCACATAGTCAGTTACTCTGACTGGCGTGGGGGAAGGAGCACTCTCCAACCCCTCCTTGATCAGGGCCAATGGACCTCTGACCGGATGGCCATAGAGAAGTTCAAAGGGACTGTAACCCACTCCCTCCTGAGGGACTTCTCTATATGCAAAGAGAAGGCATGGCAGTAGAAGATCCCACTTTCTCTTAAGGGGGTCCTCTAAAGCTCCTATCATGCTCTTCATGGTTCTGTTGAACCTTTCTACCAACCATTTGTCTGAGGGTAGTATGCTGTTGAGAACTTGTAGGTAACTCCACAGTTTTCCCACATGGCCTTCATGTAGTGGGACATAAAATTTGACCCCCTGTCGGATATTACCTCCTTAGGAAACCCAAGCCTGAGCTGTAACAGTCCTCATAGGAATTGCTTCTGGGTACCTAGTAGCATGGTCTACTACCACAAGTATGAACCTGTTGCCTGAATAGGTTGGAGTGTCAAGGGGACCAACAATGTCGATTCCTATCCTCTCAAATGGTACTCCCACCACAGGGAGAGGCACTAAAGGTGCCACGTTCTTGGAGCCACTCTTACCAGAAGTTTAGCAGGTGTGGCAACTCTTGCAATACTTATCTACTTCAGCCCCCATTTTAGGCCAATAAAAGTAGAGAGATAGCCTTTCCTTGGTCTTCTTGAAACTCAAGTGTCCAGCCAAAGGTATCTCATGGGCTAGTTGCAAGAATTGGAGTCTGTTCTCTTGGGGCACTACAAGTCTCTTGTAGTCTCCAGGGATTGACTCAGTCGGTGCACTATAGAAAAGGCCATCTTCCCAGTGTAACCTATACTTCCCAGGCTCTTGCCCTTCAAGCTGAGAAGCTGCCTGGTGGCGAAGACCTTCCAGAGTTGGACATTCTCTTTGCCCCATACTGAAGTGTGCCCTGTTAGGGCCACCTTCTGCCAATAAAGACTGCAGCTCACTATGATCCACAGGGTCCAGATCTCCAATAAGATCCTGGCCTTCTACTAGATCTGAATCCTCAGGCTCTAGTTCAACCACACAGGGTTGTACCTCACTCTCAGCTGGAGTAGGAATCACAGGTGTGATTTTGGACAACCTAGGGGATGTCCTGGTTGGAAGCACAGGAGTGTTTGCTGCTGGTTTCTTCTTTGATGTTTTGGGTTTCCCCTTGGCTTCTGGTTGCTTAAAAATTGCAGTTAGCAACTCCAGTGGAGTAGGAGTGATTTCTTCTTCTATCATCTCCTTTAGAGAGCCTCTCAAGGTCCTCTCCCTTGCAGGTCTGGTGTGCTCCTGTAATCTCTTACTAGGAGGTCTGGGAGTACTTGACACTACTCCAAGATCTTTGAGCTCATTGCCCAATAGCACCCTTCCAGGTACTTCAGATTGCACACTAACAGGTATCCTGACAGTCATGTCATTGCACTGGATGAGAGCTGGTAATTGGGGAAGCATCTGCACAGGCCCTCCAGCTAAATTGGTGAGACATTTGGGTGCCTTAGCAACATCCTCTACCTTGAACAAAGATTCACCCACCAGAGTTATGCTGGCCCCAGTGTCTCTAATGGCAGGGGTCTCCTGACCATTCACTAGGACACTGTCTTTATAATACTCTTTAGTATTTGGAGGGATAGAATTATACTCATCTAAATTCTGTTGTTCCCACAACCCCGAGGATACTAAAGATACACTAGCTGAGACTCTGATGGGGTCTTCAGCTAGTAGTTGAAAGTTTCCACTGACCATTTGTACTTCCTCCTCTGGAGCGAAGGCTAAGGAGACAGTGTGGATCCCTGAAGGTTTACCCTTACATCTGGGATACCCTTTCACATGATCAGTTGAACCACAAACATAACATTTCCCAAATGTCTTTACGAATGGTGTTTTGCTCTGACCTCCTTCTGGTCTGGGACCAGAACGTACACTAGCCTGATTTGGTTTCCCTTGTGGCTTACCCTTAGAGTGTTGTTTGGGGCCCTCCATGGAATTGGAATTATTGGAATTCTCTTTGTTGTCTTTCTTAGGCTGTTTTCCCTCATCCTTTTTCTGAGTGACCCCAGAATCCTTGTGAGTAGCCCTGTTGGCAACCCACAAGTCAGAAGCCTTAGCTAGTTTCTTGGAATCTATTTCCTTAGAATCAGCCAAGTGCTGTCTGAGCTCAGGAGACCAGGCATCATAGATAGACTCCAACATTACAAGATTATTAATTCCTTCATAAGAGTTCACTCTGTAACCCTTAATCCATCCCTCTAAGTTTTTCGAACACTCACTCACCCAGGTAGCCCAAGGAGTACCATCATGCTTTTTGAGGGTCCTAAACCTCTGAAGATATTGGGAATGGGTCTTCCCAAATCTAGCAATTAAAGCTAGCTTCATACATTCATAATCCATCCTATCCACCTCCCCCAATTCTATTACCACATCAGATGCAACAGTGGGGAGCCTAGAGAATAGCCAGGGAAGCAACTGATTCCCTGTGATTTCCTGGATCCCATGATTGTATTCAAACATAGCTAACCAATCTAACACATCCAACTTAGGTTCATACATACCCACAATCTCTTTAGGCATCCGGGGTCTCTTTGGACTGGAAGATCTAAAGGATCCGGGGAGAATATCATTTTCCAAAGACAGTTTCTTCATCTCTAGCTCATGATTGAGCTCCATTTCTCTTAGCCTTAGTTCTTGGTGCTTCTGTTCAGATTGGGCACTAATTCTTTTGAATTCAAGTTGCAGCCTCATTTGTTCTAGTGAGATAAATTCAGGACTTAATGTGGGACCTGACAAAGGTCCAGTAGCGAAGGCTTGAGGTCTGAGAGTAGGCAGAAAGCCAGATGGGGTTACATTGTCAGCCTCCTCTTCCTCATCTGCTTCAACAATAACATCATCAACATTATCATCCTCAATGTTTGCTACATTTGCTGGAGGGGTAGGCACTACAGCCCCACTCTCCAGACTTTGTTTTAAAAACAATCTTTCAATCATTTCTGATTTCTTTCCTTTGACAGGAAGACCTTTCTGTCTACACAGATCTCTTAAATAATCAGAAGCATTTGTAAGGAGGGTCTCCTGGCTGTAACTTTCCATACTTTGACTTTGTTTAAAATAAACCTTTAGTGATTGTTAGCCTTGTGGTTAATTGAACCAAGGTACTAGCAGTACTCTAAAATGTAAATCCAATACGTTTATCCTCACCGCTGTACACCAGTGCTATGCAGTTCCCTTAGGGAGCACTACAGAAGATTAGGACTACATGTATATGGAATAAATCGCCTTTGGTATCAGTCTGTACCACAAAGATTTACAGGGTAATTCATAGAAATTCGCACAAAAGTGGCGCACGCGACTGGCGCACAGCATGCTCGTGTGAATGTCTGCGACAGCCGCGTGCGCTAAAAACGATTTCTGCGCACAGCGTATTCATGGATTTTCGCATCCAAAACCAGCCGTGGCGCAGCGTGGTGCAGCAACCCTGCAGCAGCACCAGTTACGCCCCCAAGAACGCCCTCGCACAAGGAAAAGCCTTCAAAATCCCGAAATAATCGCAAAGGGCTGCGCTAACCCTGGACCAGTTCACAGGGCTGGCAAACAGCAAACGCCAAGCGGGGAACGTGTATTTCAGTGGTTCGCGGGAAGTTCCACACGCGATTGTCCTGTGTACGTGTGCATCAGGGGTGCGCGGGATGTTCCACACGCGATTTCAGCAGGGTACGTGTATTTCAGGGGTGCGCGGGAAGTTCCACACGTGATTGGCCCCGTGCGAGCAGGATACGTGTTTTCCAGGGGTGCACGGGAAGTTCCACACGCTATTTCAGCAGGGTACGTGTATTTCAGGGGTGCGCGTGAAGTTCCACACGCAATTCCATCAGGGTACGTGTATTTCAGGGGTGCGCGGGAAGTCCCACACGCGATTGGCCCCGTGCGAGCAGGGTACGTGTATTTCAGGGGTGCACGGGAAGTTCCACACGCGATTTCAGCAGGGTACGTGTATTTCAGGTGTGCGCGGGAAGTTCCACACGCGATTCCATCAGGGTACGTGTAATTCAGGGGTGCGCGGGAAGTTCCACACGCGATTTCAGCAGGGTATGTGTATTCCAGGGGTGCGCGGGAAGTTCCACACGCGATTGGCCCAGTGCGAGCAGGGTACGTGTATTCCATGGGTGCGCGGGAAGTTCCACACGCAATTTCAGCAGGGTACGTGTATTTTCGGGGTGCGCGGGAAGTTCCACACGTGATTTCAGCAGGGTACGTGTATTTCAGGGGTTCTGGGGAGTACTACACGTGAATTGGCCGTGTGGTTCCTCCCAGGTGTTCGCTCTACAACCTCCACGGCCCCTGCAGGCAGCCCACACCACGGGGGACTACCCTGCACCCCTGCTCATGTCCCGCAGGCAGCCCATCCACCATGGGCATGCCCCCCAGCCAACCCACATGTCACCTTGCACTACTGATCAACAATGCATGTCTCCCACCACCCCCACCTCCCAGCAGTCAGGGGCACCCTCCACCAGGCCCCCACACATGTCTACCACCACCCCCATCCCTCAGCCACCAGGGGCAGATTCCACCAGGCCCCCACTCATGTCTCCCACCACCCCCACCCCCCAGCAGTGCAGGGGCAGCCTCCACCAGGCCCCCACTCATGTCCCCCTGCACCCCCACCCCCCAGCAGTGCAGGGGCAGCCTCCACCAGGCCCCCACTCATGTCCCCCTGCACTCCCACCCCCCAGCAGTGCAGGGGCAGCCTCCACCAGGCCCACACCCATGTCTACCACCACCCCCACCCCCCAGCCACCAGGGGCAGTCTCCACCAGGCCCCCACCCATGTCTCCCACCACACCCTACCCCCCCAGCAGTCAGGGGCACCCTCCACCAGGCCCCCACTCATGTCTCCCACCACCCCCACCCCCCAGCAGTGCAGGGGCACCCTCCACCAGGCCCCCACCCATGTCTCCCACCCCCCCACCCCCCAGCAGTGCAGGGCACCCTCCACCAGGCCCCTACCCATGTCTCCCACCACCCCCACCCCCCAGCAGTGCAGGGGCACCCTCCACCAGGCCCCCACCCATGTCTCCCACCACCCCCACCCCCCAGCAGTGCAGGGGCACCCTCCACCAGGCCCCCACCCATGTCTACCACCACCCCCACCCCCACCCCCAGCAGTGCAGGGGCAGCCTCCACCAGGCCCCCACTCATGTCCCCCTGCACCCCCACCCCCCAGCAGTGCAGGGGCAGCCTCCACCAGGCCCCCACTCATGTCCCCCTGCACCCCCACCCCCCAGCACTGTGGGGCTCCTGCCAGCAGGCCCCCACCCATGTCCAACTCATGTTCCCCAGCCAACATGTCATCACAATCTAGATCCCTGGTCCCTATGGTCAGCCTCCAAATGCAAAACACCCACCCGAGTATTGCATCCACCCACTCATAATTGGCAATTACATGACAGAACACCAATTGCAAGTTCCGAAACAAACACATTTCCCTCACATACACCCAATGGGTGTCAGTGAATCTCAAAACCCATATCATGAAATGCATGAAACCAATGAGATGATACTACACATTGAAGTATGACAAAAACATATGTATTAAAGCAAACATAAATAGAATCAAAAATAAAGAGACATAAATGTGAATGTACAAAAATTAAAAGAAGCATGTCCGTGAAAAAAAGCAAAACCAAAAATCAAATTCCAAAGTAATGGTGTCCAAAGTCACTGTCCACAAAACAAAATCCAATGGGAAATAAAAAAGAAAGCCATTGCTCCATGGTTAAAATGTGAAATTAAAATACAATCCAACAGGGAACTAGGTACATGGGAAAAAGCCAGGGTCCATTATCCCAACAAAAGGAAGGAAACTTATCTAACTACACTAATAAAATAAACTATATACAAAAATGTGGCCAATGTCCGAAAGGTCCAAAATAAATCCAAAAAAAAATGAAACCTAACACTACCTACATAACTATGTACAAGGGCAGCGGGCTAGTTTGACGGCTCACTTGTAGATGTACCGGGCCGGGGCATCATCGAACTCCTGCTCAATGTCCCGGAGGCGGTCCTCCTCCATGGCCCCGAGGGTCCGCAGGGCCGTCGCCGTGTCCACCTCCAAACCCCTGCGGATTGCCTCGAGGCACTCGGCCCGCCTCAGGGCCCTCCGCATGGAGTTCTCCGCCCTGACCATTGTGAGCCGTGCCTCTTCCGCCCGCTGCCGCTCCGCATCTATGGCGTGGCCCAACCGCTGCCACACGGAAGACACTCTCTGTCCTGGGTCCTCCTGCCCTCCGGCCGATGCCTGCCCCTCCGATGTTGAAGGCCCCGAGCCTTCATGGCTCCCACCACGTTTCTGCTGCTGCTGTGCCTCTGCCCGTGCACTGCCTTCTGCTGCCTGCACATCCTCCGCCGGCTGGGGTGCAGTCGTTGATGTGGCCACCCCTGCTGGACGTCCGACTCCCGACTGTGGCAGGGATGCCTCCTCCACCAGCCTGGCCGCACCATCAGAGGCAGCTCCACAGGGCACCCAGGTGACTGATGGGTGGGAAGATGGCACGGAGGACGACTGGTGCGTAGGGGGTTCAGTTGAGGAGGGGGTCGTAGGAAGCCCCAGCAAACGGAGGAATCCGGCCTGGGTGACCTGTCCCAGCAGGCTGACGTGGTCAACGAGCCATTCGAGATGACGTGCAGTCTCCTCATGAAAAGACTGCAGGTCACCTCGCATGGCCCGTTGACGCAACGCCACACCAGTCAGGACAGGCTCAACCCGGACCCGGATAGCCACGTCCGCAGGCAGAGGAAGGCCAGTTGACGTGAGCTCATCCGCTGCCTGGGGTCTTGACGTAGGCATCCCTGCTGGTGCAAGATGATGCAGGGACAGGAGGGACAGGATCAGGGACAGGATTGCACACAGGCACCTCCGCGGCGGCCTGTGCTGCCTCCTGTCCCTGGTCCTGCACTGCACCACTGGCACCAGTGGGATCCCCACCTCCAGACCCCGTCTCTGTTGCTTGCATGGCCTCCTCCTCCACCAAACCCCCCACCAACCTGGATGACTCCGTGCCATCTTCCCCCGTTGGGCCCTGTGGGGTCCCAGCTGCCCCTTCTGCTGCCGAGGAGTCCAACTCCAACCTCCGCCTCTTGGACCTCCCCCCGGCAGCTGCGGCCTGGGACGCGGCACCGGACTCCTCACTCCCCGTCGAGATGACAACATGGGAGGGGAGCCGGGCCTTGCGTCTCCGGCTGGCGGTGGGATCCCCGCCGCTGTGTTCCACAGCACCTTCTCCGCCCTCTTCATCAGTTGACGCTGCAGACAGGGAGAAATAAAACACAGGCATCAGGGCACTGTACAATGGACACATACACACATGACAGTTGTACATGAGTGGCATTGGCAAACCTCAGACATGTCATCACAATCCCCAACACACATGTCATTTCAACTCGCACACATGAGCCATACCACAGCCATATCGCAACTGTTAGCACCATCCATACACATACAACAGCATGAGCAGGCAAAGGTGAGCCAGACATCACATGCAACACAGGAAGTGCACCACACATGTACACACACCACCACACTTGCATGCATGTGTACACCTCTGCCAAGTGTCGCAGTGTTCAGATGGGCATCCATGTCACATCTGCCCATCAGGCTTCCACATACCGCTGTCACATGCATCCATGTTGCATCACTGTTGCACCCTTGTCAAATACACACACATGCACATGTACACAGTGCTGATACATGCAGCTGAAAACAACATACATGCGTCACATCACGGACATGTCAACTTACATACACATTCATCCAAACATGTGTGCCCACACAACTGCATTTGGCATGCAAGCCTACACACACAAGCACCATCCATGTCTCACACATTCCAGCCCTCGCATGTGTTAGCCCCTCGGCCCTGTACACCCCCACCCATACTCGACCCCATATAAACAGATGTGCAACCTGCAAGCTACTGAAAAATCAACACACGCACAGCTCACAATCAGGATGCATGTACACTTACCGCTCGACTCCAGACGGGTCTGCCTCTCAAGGACCTGGACGTGGAGCGCTGGGGATGTGCGTTCCAGGACCCTCATCTGTTCTTCCGACAAGTGGGCCCGGCGCCCCTTGGCATCCGCTGCCTTCAAGAGGCGCCGGGCCTTGTTCAGGGTCCTGGACCTGAAGTCCTCCCAGCGCTTCTTGACATGTTGTAAGTCGCGGACTGCCACCCCCTCCGCGTTGATGGCAGTCACGATGTGAGTCCAGATCCGAGTCCGTCCTTCCTTGTCAGCGCAGGAACTTCCGAAGAGGGCATCATACTGCCCCAGGACTTGCTCCACCAGGACACCAACTTCGGTGGCACTGAAGCTGGTGCCCCTCTGCCTCTCTGGCCGGTGGTTGTCAGTGGTCTCAGATGGTGTTTGCCCCGACATGACAACCCCAGAGGCAGGAGTGGGTGGGCAACTGGGTCCTGGGGCTGGGCTGTGGAGCGATGGTATCCCAGTCGGGAGTCTTCGGTTCCAGCAGGGGTGGTCACAGCAACAGCACCCCTGGCTGATGTGCAGGCAGCAAATGGCAGGGCACGTGGGCAGCAGGCAGTCAGGCAGCAGCAGATGGCAGGTGGGAGCATGCTCAGGGCACTGGGGGGCAGTAGTTCAGCCTTCTGGGCAGGAGCGTGGTCTTCCATGTGCTTATGCATGGCCAGCTTGATACGGAGTGATTTGGCACGTGAAAATCCTGCACGTCTGCGTGTAAATCGAGGAAAGGCCCTTAGTGCGTATGCACGTCAGCATGCATATGCGATTTCATTGGACCAAAGGCCCTTAGCGCGTGAGCGCATCTGTGACGTGAGACGCGCGGGTGTTTCCCTCATTACACGTGATGACAGAGCACACGTGGATTTCCACCAATCGCATGTGGAACTTCCTGCGCACCCCAGAAATACACGTACCCAGGCCAATCGCGTGTACCCTCACTTCCCGCCGATTACACACGATGACACTCGGACGTGCAGTTTTACCACGTGTGCTCGCATATGTGATTCCATTGGCCCAAAGGCCACCATGCGCAGCTGTGACATCACGCGCATGGCCGTAGAGAATGGCGCGTGTAAAAATAAAGAGATACACGTCCGAGTGTCAAAGCGCGTAATTGGTGGAAATGGCCTCATTGCGTATGCGCGTCTGTGACGTGTGTATAAAAGGTACGTGTAGAACGCCTTTTCCTTGTACGTGATTTTCGTGGAGAGCGAGTGGGTGAAATCTGTACTTCTTGTCGGTTCATACGTGATTTACTTCACGGCGTTTCCAGTTCGTACTCCCTGTTACCTCTGACAGCTTTTTCTCTTTTCATCTTTTTCCTGGGCCTGTTTCCTCAAACAGCTTCCCTACTACTGTTGTCCTGTCTCCTCAGACAGCTTACAATTTTTCTTTTGGCGGGGGTGTTGCCAACGCGCACACGCGCATATTTTTCACGCTTTTGTTCCTGGCAGACGGTGAGTCGCGCACGTATTTAACATCTGTGCTTGCCCCGTGTGTCGCGTACCACTTCAGAGGTCATTCTAGGCTGCGTGTGACACGCATACGTTCATTCTTGTGTTCCTGGGTGCCACAGCGTAGTGCAGGTTTATTTTTCCACGCACGTGGTCTAGGAGGGGTTGCGTGCACCTTACTTCGCTTTTTTGGGGTGCCTGTGCGTTGCGTGACACGTCATCTTTCCCCAGGGGTGACATACAGCCTTGCTAGAGCACTAGGGTACGATTACCATCTGGTACCCAACCCCTTTGACCCCCAATTGCCCAGGACAATAGTTCACATCGACTCCCATATGCACAATAACATCAGTGCCATGGCTGGGAGGCGAACAAGCCGTAAGGGTGGCAAAGGTGGCCGAGCCCCAAGTGGTGGCCGTGGTGGATCCGGTAGGGGACGTGGCCGTGACTTGCAGGGTGCCCCTAGCCCCCCATGTGTGGAGGAGCAGTCAGGGACACCCATGCCCCCCCCCGGTTGAGGTTACCGTGGCTGACACCATCCATGCTCAGCCCTTGTTGGACCAGCCCACTGTGGAACCAGACCTGGCACAGGGTGACTCCATGGCTGACTTCCAGGTCAGCAGGTCTAGGCCACGTGCGCCGGTGAACGTTGGTGTCATCAGGCCACGTGGATCAGGGGCAGCTAGGTCATCTGCTGCCCCGCGTAGGCAGGCTGGGGAGGCTGCAGGGGCAGCTGCGGCTCCATCCACCCCATCTCTCACACACCCATCCAGGACAGTGTCGGTCCAAGTCCATCATGCTGACATTCCCCCTGACACCATCACACTTGAGATAATGCCTGCACCAACTCCCATGCTGAGTGTGCAATCCCACGCTCCTGCCCCTAGTGTCCAGAGCGGCGCAGGACACTCCGGATCCCCACCACCTTCCAAGCGGAAGAGGAAGAGTGCTCGTCCAGTAGAGGCTGATGCCCCAGACATGGCTACACAGTCCAGCCCGTCAAGGAAGCCCAGTTTCAATGAGGCCGAACTGAATGCACTTGTAGAGTATGTGTCCGCACATGACCGCGAAATGGTGATTGTTGCAGGATCCAAGACCACACCTGCACAACGTCAGGCACACTGGCAGACCATTGCGGACATCATAAGTGCCCTTGGAATCGTGAGGCGCACAGCTAATGATTGCTACAAGCGCTGGAATGACCTGAAGCACAGGGCAAAGAATAAGCTGGCCTCAAGTCATGCCACAACTCTAGTGACTGGAGGTGGGTCTCCAGCAGACGACATAGAACTCACTCCACATGAGCAGGTTGCTGAGACCTACGTCACGGAGGAACAGATCCAAGGTGTGGCAGTAGTGGCAGATTACGAGGCATTGTCCGGTGAGTGCACAAGCATGTGTGTGTCATCCATGTGCATGTTGTGTGTGGGAGGGCTTCTGTTTGGGTGCCAGGGGAGGGTGTGTGTGCCTGATTGGTTCGGCTCACCCATGTGCCTCTTCCTAAACATTCTTGGCACCAGCATTTGGGTATAGCAGCATCCTTCGGCCAACATTAGACATCCAGCCCAACACCACGCCAGTTGCCCTTGGAGTGTCATCTTGCCACTACACTGTTGCTTATTTACCTCTGTTTATTCAGGCAGATTGTTTGCATACCACCACTTTTACTCGGGATTTCTCAGTCCTATTGTCACATGTCTGACATGGCTATGGTACAGTGGACTGGCTCAGTTTCGTGGACATGATTAGTTTGGACATGTCCCTGTGCTATAGGACCATTTTTGACTGGCAGCTGCATGTTAAACATTAGAACCATTACAATGAAAATAATCAATCATATGAACAAACTGGACTGAATGAACAATTGGTGATCTCCTCTCCCTCTTCACTTAATGGCTAGAGTACATGCCATCTGTGTGATGGCATGTGTATTTGACCTGCCAATCACTGGCCAATGTGTGATGGCACTGCTAGGCAGCATGCAGCAAATGTGTTCATCTTCAATCTTGGTGTCATCAAAGTGTGGCATCTGCCTCCCCATCACACGCAGTGACGGTGCATGCATGGGAGTGTTTTAGTCATGTGGGACATGTGTCAATCAAGTACTGTTTCTGTAGCCTCTCAGCCCTCATTGTGTGCCATAGTGCTAATGCCTGTTTCCATTTGTTTTCTTTTATGTCTTTGCAGGGGAAGACGCACCTGATACTGCTGGGGTAGTGGAGATGGTGCAGATCCAGGAGGGGTCTGAGGGCCGACCGACCACCAGTGAGGGACGTGGTGTGGTGGTGGGTGAGAACCCACAACTGCTGCAGGTCGTGCTCTCAAGGGGTGTCTCTGGCTGCACCTCCCCCGAGCTGTATTCAGGTGTTGATTCGGATGATGAGACCTACGTGCCGTTGCAGGTGAGTATTCCTGGGAGGGATTCTGTTCTGTCCGACCCACCTGCACCAGGGTTAGAACCCTCAATGGGAATGTCAGTGTTGGCAGGTACGCCTTTGGTGGTTACGGATGCAGGGTCACACTCCGTGACATCTGATCCTGTTCCTGGGCCAGCAGATCAGTCCTGCAGCCTCAGGCAGTGCCGGCACAGCAAGGCGCAGTTCGCCTTGCCCCAGACAGGTGTGGTGCCCGCCGACGTGGTGGCCGTACGCCACCTGGCAATACCGCATGGGAGCAATCCATTTACGGTATGGCAACCCAACAGGCAGCATCATCAGAGATGATGGCTCAGGCCATGGATAGGGTGGCCACTTCCATTGTCCCCCCCCAAAGGCTGATGGAGCGACTACAGCAGGCAACCGACTCCATCTGCCAGTCACACAGGGAGGACATGTTGGCGTCCGACAGGGACAGGCAGGCGGCACTGGCGACTCTGCAGGAAGCCATCTCCATAGAGTCCCAGGGCCACAGGGAAGCCCTGAAGCTGGAACTCCTTCACCTCAGGGCGAGCTTGAGGCTTGAGGCTTCAACAAACCGAAGGACAGAACAGCAGCTGGAGCGTCTCACCCGTATGCTCTCAGCTGAGATGCAGGCAACTAGGGCGGAGGTCCGGGCATCCCGTGAGTTGTTGCATGGGGACCTCCGCACACTCATCCTCCAGAACGAGACCTACCACACCCGCATGCTTGCAGCCATGGAGGAACAGACTAGGGCTTTGCGTGGGCTGCCTCCCATAGTGCCACCACCTCCGGATGCAGCTGCAGAGGGTGAGAATAGCGACAGCAGTGATACTCCCACAATAGGGTAGCCGTGTAGGCCATGAGCCCATGGAGGTGTTTTTTTTTCGCAAGATCCACACAGGTGGGTTTTGGTGTGCACCCTGTCCTCAGACCTCCTGGATGGCCTCCCCAACCCCCCCCCCCTGGGCATTTTTTTTTTTTGTATTTTTTTTTTTTTTTGGGACAGTGTGTTGCCTTGTGTGGTTCCCGTGGGCATACGCTGCATTGTGGCTGGGCACATGCAGGCTTGTCATGGATTTGGTTCAGATGCTTGGGCTTTTGTCACACACACCCCTCCTGCTTCCCGTTTCCATGGGCTTGCAAAGGGTGTGCCCAAGTGACATTGACGTACATGGTGACATTGGACTCCCATGAGCTGTGTGGGCAGTCTGTAGTCAATACTGTGTATACATTCATAGTGCATATTGTTGTTGTAGTGTACACTGTGTGGTGTATTGATATGTGCCTCTGCATCCATCTCATCCTCCATATTTGCAGGTCCATTCCTCATGTCTTCACAATGCGGTCCACCTTGGAACTGGAGTCCATGTTGTAAGCAGTGCATCTACACTCTTGCGTGGCGCTAACACTGTATACTTGGAAGTGTTCGAAGTGCTGGCATCATCAGGTAGCGAGGCTAGCAAATTTTTAAGTCTGTAATGTCATGTTAAAGGTAGGTTGGAGGTTGTGTAGGTGATTGGTATTCTTGGTAAGTATTTGGTAATGTGGGTTGTAGGTCCTGCATTACTGTGAGCATTTCATGTGTGGACAGGTTTCCATTAGGGACACTGTAGCTGCTGACACTTGGGGCATGTTGTGGGGATTCATTTCTTTCCTCTCACATTGCATGACATGCCATGGTGTGTTGTGTGGCCGTGCCGGGGAGGGGTTGGGTGACATGGCACTGTTGTCATGTAGTATTTTGCGAGTGGGTATTCATTTTTGCTGCATGGAAGTGTCTTTTGATGACACTGCATTGGTGGTGTTTGTGTAGGTAGGGATGCACACATTGTGACACTTCCACATGAACAATCTCAGGCTGCTATGCTTCTGACAGTTGACAGTGCCTTTGTTCGTCTTTATTGTCAGGTCGAGTCATCATTGCTTATCAGATGGTATGTGCCAGGCCTGTGTGCACTCCACTGGGTGTGATTTCTATGTGAAGTAATTAGCCACCAGCTGCGTACGGCTGCCTCATCCCGTGTCCTCTCCCCTCCCATGTGCAGCTGGCGTGCATGTGGTTGGGGATGTGGGGGCAACACCATGTCCACGGCCAGGCCCCGGCGTGGTGCAACATTGTGCAGGACATATGCTGCCACTATGATCCTGCATACTACTGGGGGCGCATATAACAGCTGCCCGCCAGAACGGTCAAGGGAGCAAAAGCGTGACTTGAGCACTCCGAATGTGCGCTCCACTATGCCCCGGGTTGCAATATGGGCTGTGTTGTATCTTACCTCTGGAGGCGTGATGGGGTTCCGAATTGGCGTCATCATGTGGGTGCTCAGAGGGTAGGCACTGTCCCCTGGTGAGGAGGTGATGGGTATCACTAGTGGGGTAGTGACATAAATCTGCATCTGACATGCATGCATGTGCAGTGGCATTCATACTCACCAAGCAGCCATGTATCACCATGCCGGCCAGCTTCTAGGTTCCGGTTTAGGGTAGACATTCAGTAAATGAAGCTGTCGTGGGTGGACCCTGGATAGTTGGCATATACTGAGGTGATGATTCCCTTAGCATTACATACTACCTGCACGTTGATGGAATGCCAGTGCTTGTGGTTCCTATAGATGTGCTCAGTTGCCCTGGGGGGACGTAGTGCCACATGGGTGCAGTCAATGGCACCTAGCACTTTTGGAAATTGTGCCACACCATAGAAATCGAGGGTGGCAGCCTGCCTTTCTGCAGGTGTCCTGGGCAGGTATATGTGCCTACGGACTGATGGGCGTGCAGTGATGATGTTCAAGACCTGGTGTAGGCAGTGTGACTGCGTGGCCTGTGACACCCCACCCACTATGGCACTTGTCCGCTGAAATGATCCTGTGGCCAAGAAGTGCAGTACATTGAGGACCTTCTCCAGGGGGCTGAGTGCTTGGGAGCACAGGGTGGGTGATGTGAGGTCATCCTCCCACTCACTGACCAGGTCCAGTATTATGTGCGGGGGAAACCTGTACCTCCCATACACCTGGTCATCAGGCATCCCAAAAAGGCTGGTTCTGAGAGTGAAAATTCGGGCCCTCACTATCCTCCTCCTCCTCCTTTGGTAACCCACGGCCACTGCTGCTAGGAATGGTATATTCATCCTGGCGTATGAGCTTGTTTGTTGTTTGCGTGCACTTTTATGCTGCGCGGGTCGACGTACGCCTGCTTCATGCTGGCGTACGTGTGTCAGGATTGGACCCTTTTTCGGCACGTCGTAGGCGAACGTGTGAATCTTCCCGGCCACACCAGGAATACACGTAGCACGCTCTCACAGGCACAGTCGTGGGTTAATATACCCGCCCACCCCTGGAATACATGTAACCCACTCTCACACGCCCAATCGCGTGTGGAAGTTCACGTGCACCCCGAAGTACACTTACCCAGGCAAATCACGTGTGGAAGTTCACGCGCACCCCGAAGTCACGTACAATCGCGTGTGGAACTTCACACGCACCCCGAAGTACACGTACCCAGGCAAGTCGCGTGTGGAAGTTCACGCGCACCCCGAAGTACACGTACAATCGCGTGTGGAACTTCACGCGCACCCTGTAGTACACGTACCCAGGCAAATCGCGTGTGGAAATTCACGCGCACCCCGAAGTACACGTACCCAGGCAGATTGCACGGCTGGGGGGTGGGGGTGGTGGTAGACATGGGTGGGGGCCTGGTGGAGGCTGCCCCTGCACTGCTGGGGGGTGGGGGTGCAGGGGGACATGAGGTGGACATGAGTGGGGCCTGCTGGCAGGTGCCCCACAGTGCTGGGGGGTGGGGGTGGTGGGAGACATGAGTGGGGGCCTGGTGGAGGCTGCCCCTGGTGGCTGGGGGTGGGGGTGGTGGGTGACATGAGTGGGGGCCTGGTGGAGGCTGCCCCTGCACTCCTGGGGGGTGGGGATGGTGGGTGACATGAGTGGGGGCCTGGTGGAGGCTGCCCCTACACTGCTGGGGGGTGGGGGTGGTGGGAGACATGAGTGGGGGCCTGGTGGAGGCTGCCCCTGACTGCTGGGGGGTAGGAGGTGGTGGGAGACATGGGTGGGGGCCTGGTGGAGGGTGCCCCTGGTGGCTGGGGGGTGGGGGTGGTGGGAGACATGAGTGGGGGCCTGGTGGAGGCTGCCCCTGCACTGCGGGGGGGTGGGGGTAATAGGGGACATGAGTGGGGGCCTGGTGGAGGCTGCCCCTGGGGGCTGGGGGGTGGGGGTGGTGGGAGACATGAGTGGGGGCCTGGTGGAGGCTGCCCCTGGTGGCTGGGGGGTGGGGGTGGTGGGAGACATGAGTGGGGGCCTGGTGGAGGCTGCCCCTGCACTGCGGGGGGTGGGGGTAATAGGGGACATGAGTGGGGGCCTGGTGGAGGCTGCCCCTGCACTGCTGGGGGGTGGGGGTGGTGGGTGACATGAGTGGGGGCCTGGTGGAGGCTGCCCCTGCACTGCTGGGAGGTGGGGGTGGTGGGAGACATGAGTGGGGGCCTGGTGGAGGCTGCCCCTGACTGCTGGGGGGTAGGGGGTGGTGGGAGACATGGGTGGGGGCCTGGTGGAGGGTGCCCCTGGTGGCTGGGGGGTGAGCGTGGTGGGAGACATGAGTGGGGGCCTGGTGGAGGCTGCCCCTGCACTGCGGGGGGGTGGGGGTAAGAGGGGACATGAGTGGGGGCCTGGTGGAGGCTGCCCCTGCACTGCTGGGGGGTGGGGGTTGTGGGTGACATGAGTGGGGGCCTGGTGGAGGCTGCCCCTGCACTGCTGGGGGGTGGGGGTGGTGAGAGACATGAGTGGGGGCCTGGTGGAGGCTGCCCCTGACTGCTGGGGGGTAGGGGGTGGTGGGAGACATGGGTGGGGGCCTGGTGGAGGGTGCCCCTGGTGGCTGGGGGGTGGGGGTGGTGGGAGACATGAGTGGGGGCCTGGTGGAGGCTGCCCCTGCACTGCGGGGGGTGGGGGTAATAGGGGACATGAGTGGGGGCCTGGTGGAGGCTGCCCCTGGTGGCTGGGGGGTGGGGGTGGTGGGAGACATGAGTGCGGGCCTGGTGGAGGCTGCCCCTGGTGGCTGGGGGGAGGGGGTGGTGGGTGACATGAGTGGGGGCCTGGTGGAGGCTGCCCCTGCACTGCTGGGGGGTGGGGGTGGTGGGTGACATGAGTGGGGGCCTGGTGGAGGCTGCCCCTGCATTGCTGGGGGGTGGGGGTGGTGGGAGACATGAGTGGGGGCCTGGTGGAGGCTGCCCCTGACTGTTGTGGGGTAGGGGGTGGTGGGAGACATGGGTGGGGGCCTGGTGGAGGCTGCCCCTGCACTGCGGGGGGGTGGGGGTAATAGGGGACATGAGTGGGGGCCTGGTGGAGGCTGCCCCTGGTGGCTTTGGGGTGGGGGTGGTGGGAGACATGAGTGGGGGCCTGGTGGAGGCTGCCCCTGCACTGCGGGGGGGTGGGGGTAATAGGGAACATGAGTGGGGGCCTGGTGGAGGCTGCTCCTGGTGGCTTTGGGGTGGGGGTGGTGGGAGACATGAGTGGGGGCCTGGTGGAGGCTGCCCCTGGTGGCTGGGGGTGGTGGGTGACATGAGTGGGGGCCTGGTGGAGGCTGCCCCTGCACTGCTGGGGGGTGGTAGGTTACATGAGTGGGGGCCTGGTGGAGGCTGCCCCTGCACTGCTGGGGGGTTGGGGTGGTGGGAGACATGACTGGGGGCCTGGTGGAGGCTGCCCCTGCTGGCTGGGGGTTGGGGGTGGTGGGAGACATGAGTGGGGGCCTGGTGGAGGCTGCCCCTGGTGGCTGGGGGTGGGGGTGGTGGGAGACATGAGTGGGGGCCTGGTGGAGGCTGCCCCTGCACTGCGGGGGGGTGTGGGTAATAGGGGACATGAGTGGGGGCCTGGTGGAGGCTGCCCCTGGTGGCTGGGGGGTGGTGGGAGACATGAGTGGGGGACTGGTGGAGGCTGCCCCTGGTGGCTGGGGGGTGGGGGTCGTGGGTGACATGAGTGGGGGCCTGGTGGAGGCTGCCCCTGCACTGCTGGGGGGTGGGGGTGGTGGGTGACATGAGTGGGGGCCTGGTGGAGGCTGCCCCTGCACTGCTGGGGGGTGAGGTGGTGGGAGACATGAGTGGGGGCCTGGTGGAGGCGGCCCCTGGTGGCTGGGGGGTGGGGGTGGTGGGACACATGAGTGGGGGCCTGGTGGAGACTGCCCCTGGTGGCTGGGGGGTGGGGGTGGTGGCAGACATGAGTGGGGGCCTGGGGGAGGCTGCCCCTGCACTGCTGGGGGTGGGGGTGGTGGGTGACATGAGTGGGGGCCTGGTGGAGGCTGCCCCTGGTGGCTGGGGGGTGGGGGTGGTGGGAGACATGAGTGGGGGCCTGGTGGAGGCTGCCCCTGGTGGCTGGGGGGTGGGGGTGGTGGGTGACATGAGTGGGGGCCTGGTGGAGGCTGCCCCTGGTGGCTGGGGGGTGGGGGTTGTGGGAGACATGAGTGGGGGCCTGGTGGAGGCTGCCCCTGGTGGCTGGGGGGTGGGTGGGAGACATGAGTGGGGGCTTGGTGGAGGCTGAGCAGGGGTGCAGGGTAGTACCCTGTGGTGTGGGCTGCCTGCAGGGGCCGTGGAGGGTGTAGAGGGAGCACCTGGGGGGACCCACATGGCCAAATCACGTGTAGCATTCCCTCGCACCACCGAAATACACGTACCCAGCCAAATCGCGTGTGAAACTTCCCGCGCACCCCTGGAATCCACGTAACCAGCCAAATGGCATGTGAAACTTCGCGCGCACCCCTGAAATCCACGTACCCAGCCAAATCGCGTGTTGAACTTCCCGCGCACCCCTGAAATCCACGTACCCAGCCAAATCGCGTGTTGAACTTCCCGCGCACCCCTGAAATCAACGTACCCGGCCAAATCGCGTGTGGAACTTCCCGCGCACCCCTGAAATCCACGTACCCAGCCAAATCGCATGTGAAACTTCCCACGCACCACTGAAATCCACGTACCTAGCCAAATCGTGTGTGAAACTTCCCGCGCACCCCTGGAATCCACGTATCCAGCCAATTCGCGTGTGAAACTTCCCGCGCACCCCGAAATACACACACACACGTTATTTTTCAGTCAGCGGGTGTCCGTGTTTGTGGGTACCCCTTTGCACGTCATTTGTCCTTGAGGGACACAGTATAGGACATTCATCATAGCTGTATATAGGTGCTATTTGTTGGCGCACCTTTTGGCGCACATTTTTTACAGGCGCAGGGACGCTACCGCCTGCTTTCTTGTGGCGGTCGTGTTTGTGCCTGTGCGCTGGTTTGACCGTGCGCTGTTTTGCCCTATTCGATTCCATGAATACGTGTTATAGGCGAGCGTGTGGGCGTTCCGCGCACTTGCACCCTGTACTTCCCCCGTGACGGCCACATTATGGCAAGTTGTTCCCCATTCCGAGTGTTACGCCCCGTGTTACGCCTACTTTTGTTGTGTGTGCCGCGCTATGTGCGATTTTCGCTGTGGCCTGTGCGATTTTCGCTGTGACCTGGCGCACGCCGTTAGATGGCCTGTGCGCCAACGTGTGCCGCGCACTTTTTTAGCGCACATCAGATGGTTTTTTCGCGCACGCCCTTCCATGAATCGATGTGCGCTGCTTTTCGTGCGATTTTCGCACTTGCACTGCGATTTTCGTAATTCCACTGCGATTCGCACGTTTTTGCCCACTTGCGCCGCGCTAATTATTCCATGAATCGGCCTCTTGGTTGGTAGCTGTGGCTGAGCAGTCAGGATTATCTCAAGAGGGAGGTGAGCAGTATTCAGGGTTTACACAATGGGACTATAGTACTATAGTACAAGGAAACACTGACCACACAAATCACTATTATTAAAGAAAGTTAAAACAGTCAAGAAAAGTATGCACAACTCCCTATTTAAATTGTAGACAAGTTTGAGCAAGAGTGAAAACTGAGCAAAATGGCAGAGTGTAAACTAAGCAGAAATGGCACTCTAACAATTTCTCAAAAGGGAGGGAAAGCACAAGTTATCCAGAGTTAACCTCTTAAACACACGCGCAACACTTCCCAAGTGGATTGCGAACAAGTTAGGCAAGGTAGCACTTTAGCAATAGTCATACATAGGTGAAAACGAGCAAAATGGCACTTCAGCAATACTTAAGAGGGAAGGAAGAGTGGTTATAAGAGTTTTTGGTACACCAACACAGTTGAGGATGAAACGCAATCTAGTGAAGGCAGTTGTAACAGATTTAGCCAAAGTCAATAGGCCTGTGCCAGAGTTAGTGGTACAAGGCAATTTGCCCAGGATCAAAGTGTTCTAGTAGCTGCAGTCAAGTCTTTGGTTTAACGATTCAAAAGGAGGGTGCAGAAGGTAAAAGGTAATGTTAGTCGATAGGGGTGGCCAACCCAGGAGGTAAGTAAAGGATTACAAACACCCTTACCAGTACCCCGCAAAACGGGAGGCCTGGCGGAACAATATACCTGAAAAAGTGGAAGAGACTCCTGCGGTGGCGGTAGTCCCTGGCAGTTCCTGCAGTTCGGGAGATCCAGCAGAGGAAGAGAGTCTCTCGTCGTGGAGGAAGGTTTGAGTTACTGCACTGCCCAGGGAAGAAGCCAGCCGCGGTGATGCCGAAACGGATTAAAGGTACGCTCCTTTAAATTGCGGTCGTGGTGGACGGGTGCCTGGCTATCCGGTGTTCGAGTGCAGGGCACTGGCGATTTGACCAAGGCAGGTCTTGGAAGGTGATTGGTGAACTGGTTGGTCCCACCAGCTCAAGGGAAGAAGGCTCTTCCAGGCGAAGATCTTCTCTTGTCGTTGGAAAAAAGTGGTGAGGATCTGCAGCAGGGCTTCACCGGTGGTTCAGTCATTGCAGATGTCTTCAGCTTCTCTCCTCTTCGGTTTCTTAGTTCCAGTGGTGACGTCTTGCTCTTCCAGTCCTCAGGTCCCGGCTTTTATGCAGAAAATCCCCCATTCATACAGCCTAGCTGTCACTCACACAGTGGAGTGGTCATCCTGGCGGGGGACCCTCCAGCCTACCAGGGCAGAGTGCGACTTGGGTTGTTTAGGCAACCCTGTCCAGGGTGCCTACTCCCCCTCCCACACAAATGGTCTACCCCAGACTCAGTGGTACCGAGAGGAGGGCTTCTTAGCAGAAGCCTGCCAAAAGGATGAACAAAGGATCCAGGACCTGGGTTAGAATTTCAGAGAAAGACATGAGAAAGAAATATTATTAAAGTTCTGGCAAAAAAAACCTTCCGGATTAAAGTTAATAAAAAGATAACCAGCGGTTCGTTAGAGGCTGTCAGTAAAAGTGGTGTTAGGCGGAAACCTGTGCAGTTCCCTCTGGGACCACGGCAAAAGATTTAGGACTACAGGTGTTTGTCAGTAAACCCACTTGGTAGCAGTCTGTACCACACAGATTCACTTGGTAGCTGTGGCTGAGCAGTCAGACTTCCCTCAAGAAGAGTTAGGCAGTATGTGGAGTATACAAAATATGGCAATCTACACAGTAGAACAAGCAAACACGGAACCGAGCTTCGGTGTAAAGATATATAGTTATTTATTTATAAAGACACATCTATGGAAAACACACTGGCACTAATACGGTAAACAACTTCAATCACAATTACTATAAGTCAATCAATCCCTCTAACAATAGTTCGACAAGTCTAGGTTCAACGGCACCACTTATTTGCAGACAGAGGTGAATGCTTTAACCTAGATGGCACTCTAATATTCGTTAGGAGGGGAGAGAAAAGGCAGGGTATGAAATCAACTCGGTACCAACACTTTTACGAACAAATGCAAGGCAAGTAAGGCAGGGTCTACTGTAGATCGCAAAGTTCAGAGGCCAGGCCCACTCGGAGAGAGGCAAGGCAGTATGTCCCAAAAGTATCACAGTGGAAATGCACTTCGAGTCTTTGTCGAAAATTGTTATAGAAAGATTGGACCAGTTCAGAACAGAAAGTTAAGAAGGCTTGGAGGCAACCCAATGGAGAGGCGAGGATTAAGACACCTCACGCTAACTGACACAAGGGAAGCCAGGCGGACACGGTACCTTCTATGTGGAGAGACAGCTTCGGCGGGGGCAGTTGTTCCTGGTGGTGGATGCAAGTCGGGGCTTTGCCAAGAGAAGAGATGATCTCGTCGTCGAAGGGAAATTGAAGATCGTTGCACCACCAGGGAAGAGACCAGCCGCGGAGTGCTCTGTGACAAGGCACCACCTTTTGGTCGCGGTACAGTGGGTAGTGGCTATCCGGTTGCCGGGGTGCTCTGCACGGGCAATTCGACGACTACGTCCTGGAACGAAGAAAAAGCAAAGGGGACTGGTTGTTCCCACCAGTCAGGGGAAGAGACTCTCCGGCTGTGTAACACACATGTAAAAAGATGTTACCTATGAGGGTGGGAAAAACCCCATAGACCATAAGCACAAAACAGCCTAAAACACACACTAGCAATCTGTCTAAGAGTGGGAAAAAGAGTCTCACTCTTAGCAGGAGAAAATAACAAACCCTCAAATCCAGCAAAGCTGCTGGGGGACTCTATAGGTAAGGGAAATTAGCCATTGAATGAGAATTCTCCCTAACAAGCTGCGAACCCCTTCTCCATCGCCTCCATGTAGGGGGCCATGCACTGCTCAGGTGGCTCTGTCGGGGGGGTTCTCTTGGGGTTGTGGCTGACTTTGATCCGAAGTGAGGGCAGAGGTAAATGTATCCATGGGTCCTTTCTTTTTGTTTTTGGATCCTCCACCCATCATGGGGGTTCCTTGGCTGGGCGCGCGGCGATGTCCTCGTATACGATATGTAGTTGTGCTGGCTTGCTGTCGTGCTGCAGAGATGACTTGAGGTGGCTGAGTGTTGTATGTACTGCACCATATTAGGAGCTTCGAGCATAGGGCAATGGTTTTTTTGGTCGTAGGGCTCGTGGGGCTCGTGTGGCCTGCAGATTCCCCCACAGGAGATGTCCCTGTTTGGGAGGGTTAACAGGTGAAGCATGATCCCCAGTCTGGGGTAAGGGCCCAAGTCAGCGTGTTGCTGGAGAGCTGTGAGGCAGACGGGATATTGCCTCTGAGCCCAGCACAGATCAAATGGTGCCCCACTTGTACAGTATCAATCCGGACTCAGGGCTTTGTATTTATTAGGGCTTGTGTGGCCGTGCGGTAGTGGGGCAGCGTTCAGTGTGGACAGTGGAGCAGGCTGGGGAATTGCGTCATTGTGGCCATCTGCCCAGAAGAGGCGTGTGTATTGTGGGTGCTCCGCACCGGCGCATACCTTCAGGGAGCTCCAGGCATGTCTCGATGATCTGTAATCTAGAGGTGTGCGGCTGGTCACGTAGGATTGATGTTGCAGTGGGGCCGTTCAATTCGTATTCAGGTGTCTGGGGAGCCCCGCGGCTCTGATACTGCCGGGGAGCAGGCTTGCATGGGTAACCTCTCTGCCACTTGTTCTGTGCCCTTTTTGGCGCCCGCTTCTACCTGGATCAGGGTTTGGTAGCCCCAGGGACGGAGGCACACCAAATCTGCCGGAGTTTGCCCTGGAGCTCCGGTCTGAAGGGCCGCAAGGGGACAGGTCCGGTTACCGCAGCTGGTGTATCTTCTACGGATCACGGCCCGGGCACAACGAGGAGTGGCGCGAGGCCTCACAGGAGCCGGCGCTGCACGCCACCGGTCCAGGGGCCGATACTCACAGAACGGGGCCGTGTTATCAGCAGAAAGTCAGCCCAGTTATGCCCCCAGGTCTCCGCTCCTCATATCTGGGGAGATGCCGACAATTGGCAGAGGTAGACCGTAGTATTCTTTACACAGGAGTTTGTGGGCTGCGGAGCACTCGGATCAGGCAGCCATTTTCAACAGCGTGCAAAAGCGCCGTTAGGCAGAATCCTGTGCAGTGCCCTTAGGGACCACTACACCTGATTAAGACTACAGGTGGCAATACAAGTTTTACCTTTGGTACAAGCCTGTACTACTAAGTTATAGTGGTAGCAGTAGTGGAGCAGCCAGACTTACCTCAAGAGTGTATGAGCAGTAGCAGAGATTACACAAAGGGACCACAATTACTGTGGCTCAAGCAAACACTGACTCAAGGTTTCAGGTAAAAAATATAAGTACATTTATTTTTAAACCATCAGTTATAAACACAACACCTCTATTAAACTTTAAACAAAACCACACGTTAAATATACTACAACTAACCAATTCACTTTGTACAGTAAGTCTCAAGGTAAGTACCCTGTGTTTGAATGAACCGGTGTTATGAACAAAACACGATACCGCGGATATGGTTGCGATCACTTTTTGGGTCTACTAAATAAACGCGTATCTGTGACATGAAATGCTACCGGGGCAAAAACACACTTAGCACCTGAGATACCCAGAGGAAGTTGGGGGCAAAAATTACAGGCAATATTTAGGTTAGGCAGACAGTATCGCGAAACACTCAGAAACAGGAGTTCAAAAGTCAAACGGTCGGAGCCAGGTTTAGGTGACACCGGAGGCCTGTGCCGAAGATCACACCGTTAGACAGTTCACGATTCCGTGTAGCCAAAAAGTACTTGAATATTGTCAATGTTCGGAAGCAAAAGTTATAAGAAGGAGGGAAGACAAGGACGAGCCTTGAGGATGAAGAAAAGGGATTCACCCAGTTTCCTCGAGTAGAGCACAGTACCTTATTCCCATGATGCAGCTGGTGCCCTGGCAGTTGTTCCTGTTGGTTAACCGCAGACCCACGATTCCTGGAGTTTCGTTGTGAAGGAGGACGTCTGAAGGGAGTCTGCACCACACAGGGATGAAGCCGACAACAGCGACAATGCAAAGGTGTACTCCTTTAAAACAGGAGAGGCTCAGCAGGTGGCTATCCGGACCACTACAGCAGTGTGCAGCGATTTCGACCACGGCGGAGATCTCTGGCTGAAGAAGATGAGCTGGTTGACCCCACCAAGCTCAAGGGAAGAAGACTCTGGGCTGGATCTTCTCTGAGTCGTTGAAGGGTAGATAGCTCAGGACTGCAGCAGGGCTTCACCGGGACGGAGTAGTTGCAGCATCCGTCGTTCTCTCCGCTTCTCTTCGGTTCCTTGTAGTTCCACTGGCGACTCTGACTTCTAGCCCAAGAGACCTGCCTTTTATGCGTAAAACCCCCATTCACACAGCCTGGCTGTCAATCACGCAGCAGGGGGGTTGTCCAGCCGGGACAACCACCTCAGCCAATCATGGCAAAGTGCGACTTGGGTTTCCTAGGATACCCTGTGCAGGGGGTGACTACACCCCTTCCCCACATTCGGTCTACCTAGACACCCAGGCGCCAAGAGGAGGGCTTCTCTGCAGAACCTAGTTTGCTGCGCAAAGTAAAACACAAGAAGGACTTTAACAAAAAGAAATGGCGAATAAACCCAACCGGAGCCAAAAGAAAGATGATTTGGTCAAGCAGGTTTATGTTCGAGGCTAATATAATAGCCAAGAACAGTACCACGTTTTATCTAATATAATCGCGGTAGAAAAGTTAGGGCAGATACCACTGCCACCAGCCAAGTCTAAATGTTAAAAGAGCAAAACAATGCTCAGGGAGGTACAGACAGAAAAGGGGTACAGATTAGCCCTTTCCAGTACTGCATGTAAAATGGGGTGTACTGGGTCTGTGGTAAAAATGACTATGTAAAGTAAATGGCAACTTTACCTTTCTCTGGGGGACAGTAGTCAGCCCCAGCTAAATGGAGTCAGAGGGAAGTCTAAAAGACAACACTGGGTTACTACACTAAAGGTGCTGTGTAACCCATACAAGAACAGGGGCACTTGGAGTGGTGTGCTCCAGTGCCCAAGATCACACAAGGAGTAAAAACACATAGGCCAAAACACATGTAAGAGTGGTAAAAGGATGTACACTCTTACCAGGTGGAAAAAAATAACTCCAGAAATCCAGCAAAGCTGCTGGGGGACTCACTATGTGAGAGAAATTAGCCCTAGAAGGAGAATTCTCCCTAACACGCCCCCCTTTCTTTTTTTTTTTAATCAAATTTTATTGGCATTTTAGTTATAACATAGAACACCCACATTACATTTCTTGATAACTTCAACCCAGAATGACCTTCACCCACCCCTCCCCCCTTGCTATGGATATTCAAAATACACACCACCATAAAGATGGACATCTAATGACCTCTTTGCTGCGGGTCCGGGTTCCTCTTCTGAGTACGCCTGACCTCCCCTAGACCCCACCTTGGATCCCACTCACATGCTGTTGTGCCACTGGTTGTGATGTACCAGGGAGTCCTGTGATGAGCTACTGACATGGATCCTGCATCAGGGCTCCCAGTTGTTATGTCTATGGGTGGGTATGTGGCAGTGTGCTTCATGTTGGTGGCAGGCTAGTGGAGTTGAGGTAAGTTGTTGGTCAACAATGGACTGCTAGGGGGTTATGTGGCAGGGCCAGGCTAGAGTTCGTCAGAGGTGGGGGGGGCTGATGGGTGGTGTGAGGACCTGTGGGGCTGCCTGGGGGTGGTGTTGAGGTCAGGGGGGCTGGCGGGTGGTGTGTGGATCTGTCGAGCTGCCTGGGGGTGGTGTTGAGGTCAGGGGGGCTGGCGGGTGGTGTGAGGACCTGCAGGGCTGCCTGGGGGTGGTGTCTCAGGTGAGGGGGCTAGTGGGTGGTGTGAGGACCTGTGGTAACAGCTGCACCCCAGCCAATCTGCACAAGGCCCCATGTACAAAATGGCTGCACCCCTGCAAACCAGCGCAAGCTCCTCCACTCACATCAATGTTCCTTCCCCTTAGGGGGAACCCTCCCCTCTCCCCCTGCCCAGTCTCTTCTGCGAGTCCAGCAGTCTCACTACCCGTATTTCTCAAAGAACAGGAGACACCACACTCAATATTCGACCTGGATTCTGACAACAATTGGGTTAGGTACTCCATGTCATATATCACTCGGATCTTAGAGACCCATGCCTTCAACCCCGACATTTGCTGGTTCTTCCACCATTGGGCCAAGCAGCATCTTGCTTCTACCAACATAATGTGAACCATGTGACCCTGCTCTGTTTCGGGTTTGTCCTCTGTGTGCAACCCAAAGAGAATAAGCCATGGGGAGAGGTCCCTCTGTATCCCATCAACTCCTTTCATCCAAGACAGGACCTCTTTCCAATATGTCTGCATTTGGGGCAGCCCCACCACATGTGGACATAGTCTCCCCTTTCGCAACGACACTTCCAAGAATGTGGGTAATATCCTTCCTTCATCCAGGCTTTCCCTACAGGGGGATAGTGCCACCTGTGCAGCAGTTTCAGGGCTTGATGCCAGTATTGAAGTGATGCAGTGGAGCAGTGGACTCACCTGCACATTTGAGCCCACAACATGTCCTCAATTTCTCTGCCCAGGTGCTGACCCCATCTGGTCCTCAAAGGGGGGTATCCCTCGGAATCTCCAAGAGAAGCAGTTTATATAGCCCAGCTATCAGCTCCCGGGGCCCCCTTTGTACCAGCAAACATTTTTCAAAACCTGTCAGTTCCCTCCTGGCGTTCACTCCCCAGTTTTTCTCCATCAGGGTCCCTTTTAATTGTAGAAAACGGAAAGGGGACAGCTCACTCAGACCCAGTTCCTCCTCCAATCCCTCCAAGGATATAAAAGCCTCTCCTACCCATAATTGTCCTGCCCTGCTAAGCCCAGCCTCGTACCACGACTGGAATGCTGCTGGTTCCTCAATTGCATCTTTAAATGGGGGTGCCCAGATACAGCTTAGAGGTGACGGCCATGTTGTGAGCCACCTATTCTCCCCTCCTGCTTTCCAAACGGACCCTAGACGCTTAAGGACCGGATGGCGCAGCACTCTGTTCGAGATGCAGGCTCTGTGGACCCATAGCCATTCATCCAATGTGATGGGGGCCAGTACCTCATTGTCCATTGCCACCCATTGCTTTCCTGTCCCCGGGGTGAACTCGGTCGCCTTGCATTACATTGCTAACTCTGGGAACAAAGATCTGATCTAGTTAAAGAGGAGTTCTGTGGCCAACCCCCTTGGCTACAGGCACTGAAACAAGTTGTGACATGAATCATCTTACAACCTGCAACGTCCTGTGCTGGGGGATACAAACGGTATGTATGACATGTACTCAAATCTGTGATTGGATCTCATTTTGTAAAACCCTCATTAACACAAGCAAAACCAATTTTTATACTCACTCCCAAACATGAGAATTAGAATCCTTCATGTGGACTACTTGCCATATTATGCTCTCAGAGCTGGATGCTACATTGAGGGCCTCATACTTGGAAAAGTGTGCATTGATCCTGCAAAGCCTTCATGCGCAGAAAGGCTCTGCACCACCCTCCACGCAAAGCTTCCAATGCGCACTTTGTGTATTCATGGATTGAAACACGCTTTCCAACCCGACCAAGAGAGATATCCGAGCTGTGCGAGGAACGCCCATGACATGCCACCACGTAAACCAAAAACATAGACACAGACCAACTGTTCTGCAAACCTCTGCGTCCACCATTGACTCAACACCCAGCAACTCTGAGAACATGTGCAAGCTCCCCCGTAAGTAACAGCTGCACCCCAGCCAATCTGCACAAGGCCCCACATACAAAATGGCTGCACCCCTGCAAACCTGTGTGAGCTCCTGCATAAGTAATGGCAGCACCCCAGCCAATCTGCGTGATGCCCCACGTAATGGCAGCACCCCTGCAAAGCTGTGCAAGCTCCACCGTAAGTAACGGCTGCACCCCAGCCAATCTGCGTGAGGCCCCACATTATTAACAGCTGCACCCCTGTGACGCCGCTAACACTCCACCCTACTCTCTACGCACCAAAACTGCTGCCAAATACCCTGACTGTACAGCAATACCCTTAAGCCCAGACACCACCCACCAGCCCTGCTGACCTCCTACACGACCCCCAGGCAGCCCCACAGGTCCTCACACCACCCACCAGGCCCACTCACCTCTGACAACCCTGACAGGCAGCTCCACAGGTCCCACCCACCTCTGCTGACAACTCTAGCCAACAACTTACATCAACTTCACTAGCCTGCTACCGACATGAAGCACACTGGCCACATACCCACCCATAGACATAACAACTGGGAGCCCTGATGCAGGATCCATGTCTGTAGCTCATCACAGGGCTCCCTGGTACATCACAACCGGTGGCACAACAGCAGGACAGCAGAATGCAGCAGTGAGACCGTGAAAGCACCATGTCCATGTGACACAGTAAAGCCATGTAATGCAAAGTGGCATATCATTGTGCCCATGTGCCATTGCAGTGGCCCAAAGTGCCGTAGGTGAATGACCGAGGAGGACACAAGTCCAAGACATCACTGATAGGACAGAGTCACGCGTAATGTGAGGACAGAGTCACACGTAATGTGAGGACAGAGTCACATGTGAGGACAGAGTCACACGTAATGTGAGGGCAGAGTCACACGTAATGTGAGGACAGAGTCACACGTAATGTGAGGGCACAGTAGCGAGCGGCAATCAATGAATGAAGGGAGTCTGGTAGGAAAGCATAGCATTCCAAGCCCCTGCAACCAACAAAAGCCCTGCAACCAAGACAAGTTGAAATGCCATGTGTCAGGGTGATGCGAAGGAAGTCTGAGAGTGCGTGATGAAGAAGTATTCCAGTGGCAGATGTGCAGCATGACATGAGGGCATCCACTGGATGGCACATGGAAGCACCCCCCCAACTGCACAATTGATAAGCGTATGACACACAAAAACAGTTAGGCCCCCAACCAATGTGACAGTCACAGAACAAATGCATAAGGAAATAAAACCAAACTAAATACAGCACATAAACAAACACACCACAACAACTGTGTGATGAACAAAGAGAAAACTGTATTACAAATAGGTACACTATGACAACAAACTACATGGATGGGGGAAATATCCAAGGGTAACAATGTCACAAAGTCCTCACAAGAAATCAACTAAATGAACTATGTACATAGTTAGCGGGCACAATAGTCTCTCATGGCATCTCAAGGTCAGAGTCACGTTTATCTTGTCCCCAGAGTATAGCTCAGGGGCAACATGCTCGCCTTGGAAGCAAGACGACGCAGAGCAACACAGGTTCGATCCCCTGGTCCGCGCTTAGACACCTCTGGGTATTAAGCGCGTTATAAATTATCAATCAATCCTCCTTCACTGTCTGGTCCTGGACGGCTTTCAGGCTCTCCTTCAACATCCACACTTCTTCCTCCATATCCCTGAAAGCCTCCTCCAGTATGGCAACCCACCTCTGTGCCCTTTATTCCATGACCTCTGCCCTTGCCCTAGCAACCTGTGCCATCCTTGCCTGCTGCCTTTCCGCCATCAGCTACATTCTAAAGTCCATCCTGACGCACACCAATTCACGAAAGCGCCTGTGCTCCTCCTGCCAGCTGACCGCATGTTGCTGCCTCGCTTGCCTCCTAAATGTTGATGGGCCCTGCAAGGATTGCCTCTGGCCACTCATATAGTGCTGCTGTCTGGCCAAGCGTACACTGCGCAGGTACCCCCGGCGTCTGGATGTTGAACCACGGGGGTACAGTACCAGCACTGGCCTGGGGTGCCAGCTGTCCCGCTGATGCCTGTTCATGTGCAGGTGCCTGGGCAGGCACAGTGAGCACCACCTCTATACTTGCCGGGACTTCCACCTGAGGCAGGGACGTGCTGACCACCAGACTGGGCGGTGTGTGTTGTATTGTAGTAGAGGGAGCTGTGATGTAAACTGGCAAGAAAGGCCCCTGCAGTACAACTGGGGCACAGAGGAGGCAGTGGAGGAGGGGACCACCCGAGAGCATCACATGTGCCAGCTGACCTCAGTACACAAAGCTTTCACATCATCACGAATCAAGGCCATCCATCCGCCTTACAATCCCAGCCAGCAGGGCGTGCGTCATCTCAGGGGTGATCACTGTGCTCTCAAGGGGGGCCCGGTCTGGGTGGAGGCATCCACGATGGTGATCATTGCTGCATCAGATGGACAGGAGGTTGGCCAGCTCCCTCCATGGTGCTCTGCACATCCACCTGCCCCTGGCCCAGGGGTGCAGCCTGATCACCCCCCTGGATGCCCCACCCGACCCTCTGCACTGCCCTTCACCTGCCTCCTCCTCCACCACCTCCTCCATCTCCCTGGATGACTCCAGCAAGCCTTCCTCCCTGGATGGCCCTTCTATTTCCGCACCCTGTCCCACAGCCACTGAGGAGTCCCCCACCACAACAACCTCCTGGGACGTACCCCCAGCAGCTCTGCCCGATGGAACTTGCGTTCCCTCAGCCAACTCACTCTCAGATCATGTGGACTCAAGTGTGGCTGACCGGGGTGTGCGCTTAGGTCTGGTGGTTCTGTCCCTGCCCTCTGCTCCACAGTGACGCATCCGCCCTCTTCATGAGCTGCAGCAACTGCAGACAATTGGGACAAAAAACATTGACATCAGTAACCATTGTCAATGGATGTGTGGCATACACAAAATAAACCTGACTAACTAATCCTGTAGGATGTACCAACCATGAACTGACACACAATGCACACACACAAGTACATTCCCATGCAAACTGCAATGCAAATGCAGCATGAGTGTAGTGTGAAGGCCCCATCACATTCATGACACATGCACATGTCAACAAACCACATTTTACAGTGGCCAACAACACCTCACCAAAAACAGGCAACGCCACCATACCAATGACCAACCAACACAAGAATGACATGCAGCCATGTACATGGGAACGGTTTATAGTCATAAACCCGAATTTAGAAATCCCGAAAAAAAAAATCTCGAATAAAAAAGGCCGAAAAAAAAAATCTAATTTTTTTATGACTTTTTTGTTCGAAATGGGGGGGTTCCCCCCCAACCCCCACTTTTTTTTTTTACTTATTTTAATTATATAACTAGAGCCAAAAAAAAATATATGAAAATTCGATATTTTTTTTTCTGCCTTTTTTATTCGAGATTTTTTTTTTTCGGGATTCTGAATTCGGGATTATGACTGACCACCCATGGGAACAGCACCAGGGCACCTGCCCATACAAACACAGTGACCAATGTGCACATGCAACAGTATAACCTGCAAGCAAGCAACATATACTGGCACACATATCTATGTACAAATTGCATGTCAAATGGCAAAGCATACAAATATTGTATGTGCACTCACTCTCGAGCAGGAGTATAGGAGTGAGTGAGGCAAAGTAGGGCTGGAGGAGGCAAATACAGCAGTATATAGGCAGGAGGAACAGTGGTATGCACCTTGCATCTGCAGCAGCCGTCCGAGTAAAGGCCCTTAACGCGTAAATATCCTCATGCACGCGGTGACACAGCGCACCTACGTGGCACGCCAATGTGGCTCACAGCAATGACGGGCTGATATAAGGTGCGTGATATGCCTCTCTGGTTGTGCGCTTGAAGGTTACGATGCTGATGAGTTTAGCAGACGTATTGTGTGGTGCTACGCAATCCGTTTACTTCAGGCAATGCGTACCACATATTTGTTTTGCGGTACCGTACTTAGCGCCTTCCCCAGTCCCATTGAGCCCTATGGGGCAAAAATGGGAATGGGGAAGGGCCAATGTTCAATGGGGAATTACCGCCCCGCCAACCTTGGAATGGGGTGGTAATTCCCCATTGAACATTGGCGGACTCGTTACGATACCAGCACCAACCATGGTGCTAATAGCGCCATGGTTTAGCGCTAGTATCGTAATGAGGGCTGCTCTCTTATATACTGTCATTAACTCAGAGGGACAGCAGTCATTTCTCTCAACATATTTATCTTACAAGTATTCAACCATTACTTGTAATGCTTTCCTTTGCATCTCTATCGTATACAGTTCAAACGTTTCATACACCTCCAATATAGGAATACTAGCATCCATAATCCATCTAAGCGCTTCTCGCGTACATATTTTCATTTCTTCACTAACCGGTTTTGATGGCGGGCAAAATCGCCGCTGTACATATGTTGCCGATCCTTGTCTCCCTTTCTTCACCTCTTTGTACCGAAACCCAGGAGCAGAAAACATGCCTGATTATAATTCATCAAGTTCATCTTTAAACTCGAATAATCTGTCCACATGTTCCTTCATTTCTGAATCACTTTCTCTCAATCGTGAAAAGGCATTCAAATCCCGCAACTTCTGCGGCGGCATCATACCAGTTACTTGCTTGCATCTTTCCATAAGATATTCTCCCATGAATTCCAACAATACCTGTTTTTCGCTGAGCTTCTTATAATCATACATCGACCCCAGCGTCGATCCCTCATCATTCCCTTCAATGTACATTTCTGCCTGTTCTTTCAGCTCTCTCTTTCTCTCCCTGCTGACCGCACTACGGGTTATTCTAGCGTACACGCTTTCTGCAGGCCCTGCCTCTCCAGTGCTACCTTCTCTGATAGCTGCGGATTCAAGCGCGGTAGGTGGAGGGGGAGTGGGATCACGTGTTCAGGAGGGGCTGGTGCAGATGGAACAACTGGAAGGGTGGGTGGCAACCTGGGCTCCGGTTCAGCAATGGGCACTGATGCAATTGTGTCAATCTTACTTTTGGGGCGTTCTTGCCTTTTCTCATTTAAAATCTTATTGATTAGTTCATCTGATGCATGCAACTCTAGTTGAGGATATATTTTGTTTTATGCCTAATTGAAGGCTCCTATCTGCCCTTCTGATATCCTCATCCCACTGTTTTTCTTCCTGTTCTAGCGCTCGATCTGCATTAGATTTGTGCCTATACCATCTTTCGGCCATTCCAAATCTTCTACGTGTCTGGTTTGCCTATGCCAAATTTCACAAAACATTATTGCCCCTATTCCATACTTCACATACATCTCAAACGCTGGCATTCCCACCGGTGGCGCAGCCTGGCGAGTTTCCAAAGATTGTCTACCGCAGTGGAAAAACCCCACTAGACAGGAAGACAATTTCCCAGGCATGTTTGATCTTATTCGTACCTTACCCTGGGCATTTGATCTTGCAAGAGCAACACTTAACCAATATCAGGGCTGTTCAAGAATCGGGGCACGACTCACCTGATCAATCAAATCGTCTCTCAAGACGCAATTCGTCCATATACTGAAGCAACCAAGGATCGTTGTGACTGTATATCTGGCTCAATCTGCCTCGGTTCCGGACCCTCGCCTTCTTGCTCTTTGGGCGGACTCGTCGATCAGGGACCGGTTGTGTACAGATCTGCAAAGAAGTATCATCACTTTCACCGGGGCGCCTCGATCACCTCTCGATCCCGGCTCGACGGCCTCGTCCTCGATTCGTTTTTTTCGCCTTCTTCAAATTTCAACGTACACGATGGAGCAAATGGGGGAGGGTACCTATTCGGGCGCCATTTTTTGACAGGCCCTGAAGACCCTTGCACATGGAAACAAGGCCCAATCACCATACACGAACTGATACACCAGACACAAGGTTCAATTCCCAAAATCTAGGGTTTATTGCAAAGAAAATAGTCTCAGTCGGCCGACCGGATCTCACGTCTCGCAATGTGTTTTACCCAGACCTCGTGAGACGCAAGACAGAGAGCATTCTACAGCAGTGACATATATACAAACAGACCATCATATTATCAGTCGGTGACACATCAAAACCACCCATAATGTATCTTCTTTAGCAAGGGTTCGGTGATTGACAATTATGACGAGTATGACACCTTCTAAGACATTTATTCATCAACAGTTGCAATCTGCGAAGGCGCAGACAATATTCTTTGTTACAGAGAACATGATGCTCTTGTTCTGTGAGCGAGCTGTGTTCGTAGGAGAGACACATTCCAAGACCTGCTATCTCCTAGTTTCTGTTCATGAGCTAGAGGTCAGCTCGATCTAAAGGGGCCCAGAAAGGGGGGCCGTGAAAGAGAGTATAATTCATGCCTCTAGATGTCTATTTCTACAGTTTCTGCCGTCCCAGCAAGACCAGCTGGCACCTGCTTGGTGATTAAAGGCCTCTCTGCTCGCCTTCAAGGACTCATGAGGGAGGCAAACAATATATTTCTGTCTGGGCCAGTCTCTTGATGTAAATTGTTGCCCTTCTCCGTGATGGAGCATAACGGAATTAAATTCATTTTTTCAAAGCGTTTGAACAGAAAGCAAGAAAGCACAGTGGCAAAATAGCTGATTCAGTGTCATTAAAAATAGACACTCTCTGGTTATGCAGACGAGTCTGTTCCAGTGATGCTGGGCATATGATGCAGTTGGTTTTCGGCCAACATAATATACCGTCTATGCTATGGTAGGGTATTTTTCTAGACTAACAACGTATGTTAAATTTCATAGCCCTTTGGACTCACTGGGCCTCATTACGAGATTCGCAGTAAAAACGTATCCTTAACGGCATGGAGGCAATAGGGCTTCTGAGTAGCTCTGACGCCGCTAACAGTGGGCGATTACGAGAATGCGTGGACACGCGTACTGGCATGCCGGTAACGTCTGTACCGGCATGCCGTTAACAACCGTCAAACTCCCGTTAGCGGCATCATGTAATGAGCTGACACCTCCTCCGCCTCCTTCCACCCCTAAATAATGGGCACCAGCAATACCGGGTCCAGCAATACCGGGCCCGGCAATATCGGAACTGGAAGTAACGTCATCGCGCCGGAACGGGAAATACAACGGCGGCCATCTTGAAAAACACAATCCATTGCAATCTTCCACACACAGGACCTGGACCCCCAAAACACCACATACATCTCCACCAGAATGCCAAAAGCTATCAAGAAATTTGCCTCCCGTCAGCACAAGGCGCACTTTTCTGAAGACGAATTGAACATGTTGGCGGACAAATTGGTTGAGAATGCTGATGTGGTTTTTGCTGCAGACCTCAGGCGAACCGCAAAAATAAGGAAAAAGGAGATATAGGAGGAAGTGGCCAGAAAGGTCAGTGCAGTCGGCACCACCGCCCGCACGTTGAAAGACGTCAAGAAGCAGTGGGATGACCTACGCCTCCGTGTGAGGAATATACTGTCCGCCAATCAGAGGCAAAGGCTAACAACAGGCGGCAGGGCCCACTCCCCCATCAAGCTCACCAGATGGGAGGAGACATGCACCAGTACCATCGGCATGGAGGGCATCGAGGGAATCGGAGATGTGGAGTGTGGAGTACCATCATCGGCAGTTGCAGATGAGTGTCCACACAAACCATATAAAAACAAAGCATGATATTGGCCTACGAATGAGACATAAGGCAATGCATGGGCCATCACACACACATGGACACATCCCTGTCTAGATGCTGTCCCCAGCACTGTCACATCAACATGCATGCTGCATGTGAATGCCATACCTGAACACACCCCACAAACAGCAAAACAGCATATGTCACACTGCACGCAGTCCACAACACACAGGCATGTCACACAGCATACATGACCACACACATGTGAGAACCTGACGTATGCCTGAATAACCCCCCCCCACCATATAGCAAGCACCCTGTATGCCACACCTCAAAGATAGTAATGCATAACATGGGAACAACTGCACAAACACCCATGTATGCATGATGTAGGTACACCCATCACTGATGCTGTGCCTCTCTCGGTCCCCCACAGGCTCAGATGCCGACAGCGATGGCCAGGATACTGCGGCACAGGCCAGGACACCAGTAAAAAAAAGCCAGGGCCAGGGATGACAGCACCAGGCCATCGACATCAAAGGCTGTTAGGCAGAACCATATGCAGTACCCTTTGGGAACACCACACACAATTAAGACTACAAGTGACAGTACAAATTCACCTTTGGTACAAGCTTGTTCCTCATAGTAAAGTGGTAACGATGGCTGAGCATCCAGACTTATCTCAAGAGTAAAGTGAGGAGTATCAATAGTTACACAAAGGACAGCAATTACTATGGTTCAAACAAACACTGACTCAAGGTTTCTGAGTAATAGATATACATTTATTTACACATCAGTTGTAAAACAATTCACTAACTAAAGCAGCAGAAAAAGCACACTCTTAATACACTACACAACACCTTATGAATTCTGGACAAGTTAAGCTCAAAATTAAGTGTGAGCAAAATGGCACTCAGCTACAATGAGGATTCAAATCAATAAGCTTGGGCAGTGTTAATGATGCAGAGTCTTTGCAGAGGATCACACAGTTTAGAGTAGTTTGCGGTTAAGTCTTTGCCAAGAGTTTGAAACGTAGTTGGTCAGAAGAAAAGTTACTTAAAAGAGTAGAGAAGGACAAGCCCTCGGATTGGCGAAAGATTTCAAACACTTTCACTGCGGTCAGACGAAACGAACAACCGGGTTTGAACAGTACCTTAAATGAAGAAGAAGGCTGTAGCTGAGGCAGACGTTCCTGGCAGATCCTGAAGGCTCACGATTCCTAAAGCGACTGTCCGACTGATACCAAGTAGGAAGACTGGAGGGTCCTGTACTGCCCAGGGGAAAACCAGCAGCAGAGCAAAGCAATGAATAAAAGGTGCGCTCCTTAAAACCCAAGCAGGGTCCGATCCTAATGGCTATCCGGTTCACTGTAGCTGTGCAGAGCAAATTCAACCAGAGGAGGGAGGCCTGGCTTGCAGTTTGGCAAACTGGCTGGTCCCACCAGCTCAAGGGGAGAAGATTCCTTGCAGATCTTCCCTGTTTTCCAAGTTTGGAGATTTGGACCCGGAGCAGAGCTTCACCGGGAGGTTCAGTCGTGGTAGAGGTCCTCTTCTGTCAGCTTCTCTTCGGTTCTCTCGACCCAGTGGTGACTCTGCCTTCTCAGTCCCAGAGACCTGCTTTTTATGCAGTTTTCCCCCATTCACACAGCTTGGCTGTCAATCCCACATCGGAACTTCCCGGACAAACCAGGGCCAAGGAGAAGAACAACCTTAGGAGGGGGAGTGCTGTCATGATGCCTACCCCCGGGCATCCGGATCGAGTCCATCAGCCCCGGGAGCAGGCATCCAGATACTTATTTAAACCCCAACAGCCCGGCTGGGGGCTGTTTGGGTTCAGTCCTGGCGCCTTAGGCGCCAGGCTCATAATAGAAATCAGTCCTGGTGTCGGGGGGAAATTCTCCCTGGGTCGGCTGAGCCGTCCGCGGACCTCCGGGCAGTGAGGCCCCAACTCCTCCCGTGTATCCCAAAAATGAGTATGAGGCACACGCAAGAAGCAAGGTGATTCTGCTGTTTTATTGAACAAACGGCAGGGATGGGTCAAGGATCGTACGCGTCCGTCCTGACACACACTCTTCATCATGGGCTCGCAGGCCCTTTTTATCTTAATATGACGCGCTACTTGCGTCACCTGGGAAAGTTAGCAAGAAACCTATCGCCACTCTGGATTGGCTCCTCGAGTGGTAGGGTTAGTATAGCATACGTATAGAGAGCATTATTAGTGGTTGAGGGTTAGTCAGGTGGTATACTTGGGTTGTCCCTTCAAATTGATACATGAAAATTGTTACATGGAGGCCCATGAGGATTGGTCAATGTTAATGGCGTCAGTGATAAGAGCCCCATGTTCTGATTGGTCCACACACGAGCCCCCCAGTCAGGGACCATCGCTGTTCCCAGCTCGCAGTGCACCTGTCATTTGCAACAATGTTTCACTATGGGTATGTACAGACAATGTGAGATTTATTCATGTGCTGGAAGGCCGGCTACTCCCACCGCTCCAGATGTCCTTTGAGACGCTTAATAGTATCTGCCTGAGTCTTGAAGCGGGGAATCCAGGCGTCTCCCTCCTCCAGGGCCTGGCACCATGTCAGATTTGGCTTGATCACGTGAGGTGGGACCGTGGTTGAGGCAGAATTCTGCACAATTAATATTGTTTTTTCCACTGTGTGCCTGGCTTGATTGCAGGTGTGACCTTGGCGTCGGCTTGTGGCATGCGAATTAGCAACATTGTGCCCTTGACTGTCTGCTTTCGCCGGGCTCATTCTGCGGGATCAGCAAATGAACTCTGGCTCATTCGATGTTCAAGGGACTCTTGCTTGAGGCCTACTTGGGCCTGGTGTATAAGTGGAGCCATCTGATACACAGGCGCTTTAGGTTATGGTATCATATTGCTTTATCTCCAGTATCGTGTCTTCATTATATTTTTCATCATTGCGCATGGTTTTAGGAGAAGCGTGAGCAAACTTTTTTAGATGCGTTCATTGTGCGTCTGGCGTTCATGCATTTTGAGAAGCCTATGTGAAAAATAATAAAGATGCGCGTCTGTGGGTGTGTCCGTCACCTATGTCGTAGCACTAAGTATGTTCTTCGTGTGGATTGGTGTGGGAGTGTCCAGTGTGTATGTTGTACGGGTATTCTGACCGTTGACTAGGTCGTCATGGCATCTCTAACGATGTGTTGAGTTAGTGCTGGATGATTCAGTCGAGTCCCTCCATGCCGCAGGCATCGGCAAGGATATGGCAGGCTGGCGGGCACGCAGGAGGGCACATCCGTATGTTCTTGTACCAGGGTATTTGGTCGTCTGGTAGATGGGCAAACTCTTCTCGTGGCGGGTGCCTGGGCCGCGATCCTCTAGGCCAGGGGAGAGAGGGGATTGGTGGGAGCCTTTTCTTCCATTCTCCCACTTCACTGGCACCATAGGCGCCAGGCCCATAGACATTACTTACCTCATGCAGACCATGCTGCAACTGAATCCAAGCCAACGTGAGACCTGATGGGACTATTTTATTACAGGGACTATTTTTTACTCGGGTGTGGTTCTGGGGAACTTCTTACCTGGAACTACTTTGGAGGCTATTTAAACCATGCCCGATCAGCAGCACACGCTTTGCGTTATTCTGCATTCAGCAGCGTAACGCTCACCGTGCCTGCGAGCCTGCATCCAGTTTTCTGCCACGCCCGCCTCGAATCCGGAGCTCCTGGGAAAAGGGGAAAAGAAGGAGGAAAGGTTAGCTCTCGAACATCATTTCTATTCCTTACCTGATTCCAGACCCAGCATGTCTCCGAGCCTGGAAAAGAACATTAGTGCAACACGCGTCGCATCGCCAGCAGCAGCGTCGCAATATACTCACCAGTCCACAGCATCTTCCGACTCGGCGCTGCCTCCATCTTTTTCTTCGGCGAACTCCAGCATCTGAGGAAAACAAAAGGTGAGCCGGGAGGCCAACGAATACCATCTCTTACCCATAGACTTACCTGATTTACCACCGGAGGCATTGCCCTTATTGACACGCCATATCTTCATATGTCGCATCTATAAAGGGAGAGAAATCAACAAGTTAAGCACCTGCAACTTTTACCGGACAGTGTTGGGAAATACAGATTCTTACCTGAACGCATTCAGCTACCTCCGGGCAATATTCTTCCGGACCCAGCTGCAATTCAAAAAGGGGGAAAATGGAATAAGAGTGATCATCGGACATATTGAACTCTTTTGAACTTTATAAGCCCTGGAGTCAATAGCCGGAACTCTTCCAGTACCTTCAAGCCAGTGAAGTAACTGGTATCTACGTGCCCCTGCGTGCCACGCAGGATGGAGAGCTCATCATTTAAAAACATAAGGCGAGCTTAATAAAAGGGAACATCAGAGGTGACTAGTGGGGAGATCGAGAGCAGTGGGGGCCCGCACTAAAACCCACAAGTGGCTAATCCCTTTTTCCATTTGCAGGAAAATACTTCTTCGGGTCAAGCAGACGAGACTAGGCGGGCCAGTCCAAACTGTCATCTCTGCACTACGCATCACATTGGTGGAGACTGCAGCTGTCCGGGTCCGACCGACGCCCCTGTGGGAACCAGGTGAGCATAACAGCGGTCTCTAACAACACAGCCAAACTCTTTAAAATCTGCAAGGAGCTGGCCAATCCTTCGGCAGTCTCTACCTCTCCTGTTCCCTCCCAGGTCCTCTGCATGGCTCTGGCTTCTCACTTCACCACTAAAACCCAGAACATCCGGTCCTCACTCCCCGCATCCTCTTCCTCTACCTCTCTCCGCCCACTCTGGCCATTTCTCCCTCTCCTCCTCCTTTCTCCTCTTTCTCTCTGACAATACCCGATGATGTTTCTAGACAAGGCTGATCTATGAAAGTATTGTGCACCCCTATTCCTCCAGAACTATCAAGGACCACATTGACACCCTCGCTCCAGCCTTGGCCTATTTCTGCAATCACTGATTCGTCATTGGATCCTTCCCAACTCTCCCAAGCACTCCTGTGTGCACCCGCTCCATAAAAAGCCTTATACCGACCCTACCTGTACGGAAGAAAATTATCGTCCAATCTCTATCACTCCTTTCCTGGGCAAACTCCAAGAAAAGCTGGCCATCTCCCAGATTACTCTCAACACTGAATCTTCTGGTTGTCTCCATGACCATCAGTCTGGCTCCAAAGCAGCCAGAGGCAGGAAACTGCTCTCCTGAATACCCGTGAAGATCTGCTCTCTAATCTTGATTTCAGCCTTCGTTCTGTCCTCATCCTCCTGGACCTTTTCTCTGCTTTTGACATGGTCAGTCACACCAACCGGGTCGATTGACTAACAACCCTCCAGGTCCAATGTGGGTTCTTTCTCTACACCACCTCTCTCTCTACATGTGGTGTTCCCCAGGGCGCTAACCGCTCACCCTGGCTCTTCACTGTCTACTTGGCCCCTTTGGTCCACCTGATCTCTACCTTTTCCTCTAACTTTCTGTGTTATTCGTATGATACTCAGCTCTCTTTCAGGCTCCCCTCAGCCTCCTCTCATCTCTCGCTCATTCCTGACTTTCTATCCATGATGATTCAGGATTGGTGTACCTCCAAAGAACACTGACTTAATGCCAGTAAAATGGAGATCCTTCTCATTGGTACCCCTGCTCCCGTTTGCACTCTCTCACTCTGGCTGCCCTCCTTGGGCCCTCTTCCTTCACCTTCCTGTGTAGTAAAACACCTTGGAGTCATCTTTGATTCCAATCTTTCCTTCTCTCCTCACATCTCAGACCTTGCCAAGAAGGCCCATTACCAGCAGCACCTCCTGAGAGGTATTCTTCCTTTTCTTACTTTCCCTCAGACGCTCACTGTCTCCAGAGCTCTGGCTCTCTCTAGGCTGGACTACTACAACAGCCTCTTTCTCAATCTGCCTTCCTCTACTCTCCGCCTTCTGCAACTAATCCAGAACAGGACTGCGAGACTTATCCTTGGCCTCAAGCCTAGGGATTGTATCTCTCCAGGATTGAAATCTCTCCACTGGCTCCCCGTGGCTGCAAGGATCAAGTTCAAGACCCTTTGCATCGTTCACAAGGCTTTCTGGGGCCAGAGCCCACACTACATCTTTCTTCATCTATCTTCCTCTCTACCTGTGGTGTTCCCCAGGGGTCTAACCTCTCGCCCTGGCTTTTCAACCAATACCTGGCAAATCTCGCCCACTGCATTGTCACTTTCTGCTCAACGTTCCAGTGCTACGCTGATGACACTCAACTCATTTTCAGGCTGCCCTCTGCCACCTCCTCTCCCTCATCTCTGACTGCCTAACTGCCATTCAATATTGGAGTGCCGCCAATGATCTTTGTCTGAATGCCAGGAAGACGGAGATCCTCCTCATCGGCACACCATCTCCATCCTTTTCCCTCACTCTCTGGCTGGCCTCCCTTGGCCCTCCTCCTACCCCCACCTGCGAGGCTAAGAACCTCGGGGTCACCTTTGACTCCACCCTTTCCTTCTCTGCCCACATCTCTGAGGTCTCTAAAAAGTCAAATTTCCTACTGCACCTGCTCAGAGGTACTTTTCCTTTCCTCTCCTTTGCCCAGAAGCTCATGGTATCCCAAGCTCTGGTTCTCTCTAGCTTGGACTATTGTAACAGCTTCTTTCTAAATCTACCTGCCTCTACTCTCCGCCCTCTGCAACTAATCCAGAACAGGACTGCGAGACTTGTCCTTTGCCTCAAGCCCTGGGATCGTATCTCTCCAGCTCTGAAATCTCTCCATTGTCTCCCAGTGGATGCAAGGATTAAATTCGAAACCCTCTGCATTGTCCACAAGGCTTTCTGGGGCCTGGGTCCAAAATACCTTCAGCTATCCCTCCGCAAATACCTCCCCTCTCGAGCTCTTTGCTCCTCTACCTCCAACTCCCTCAGGGTCAGTCGTTTTTCAAAGAAACAAGCTGGGGGTTGATCTCTGTCTTCGGCTTCGGCTCTGGAACAGCTTTCCAGCCACTCTAAAAATTGAGGAGAACCATCTCAGGTTCTGGAAGCACCCCAAGACTTTCCTCTGTTCTTCTGCCTTCGCTCCCCCTGTACCCTGCGGATCTGTTCTCTCTTGGCACTGTGCACCTGGCCACCCTCTGTCCTCCAGGCCCAGGTACCTGCTCACCCTGCCACCCTCCCGCACTGCCTTCGGTCCACCCCTTGAACGGGCATCTGTATCTGTACCCATACAGCCCCACCTTTTTCTTACTGCACTTATCAGACCTACCCTGTATGCTGCCTTAAACCTAGCACTTGCACATAGCTGGCTGCACTACCACTGTTTGTTGCCTTTATTATTTATTTATTGTTATTTATCTTTTTCTCCTCTGCTTTGCACTTTCCACTTCTCCCCCCTTCCATGCACTTTTCCCCTCTCCCATGCACTTGTGTTTTCAATGTCACTGGGCCTAGTAGGATCGCTGTTTTGTTCTCCCCTGTTCCCCTCCCTGGCCTTGTCGCGCTCTGAAACACTTGTGTACGAGTGCGATAGAAATAAAATATCTATATCAATACATCCAACTCTCTCTTCAAAGTACCTTACTTCTCGAGCCCTCAGCTCAGCTACCTCCAACTCCCGGAGGGTCAGACGCCTCTCCAGGTAGAGAGTGGGGGGTAGATCTCTCTCCTCTGTAGGTGCCTCCCTCTGGGATGTCCTCCCTGCCCCTCTCAAACTTGAGCCGGATCACCTGAAGTTCCAGGAGCTGCTCAAGACCTTCATTTTCTCCTCTGCTTTCTCTCTCTCTCTCCAACCCCTGCTGATCTACCTGTCTGCTGAGCCAACTGGTTGCTTGGCTACCCCCAGAGTCTCACTGAGAGCTAGGCTCCTCCATGATCAGCATTCCCTGCACTGCCTTCTGCCCAACTGCACACTTAGGGGCTGTTAACTGTAACCTATACAGTCCCCTGCCTCCTTGCACTTATCCAGAGCCGCACTGCCCTAGTTGCACTCACTCAGAGAAATGCTGCCCTGTTTGCACTTACCCTTTCCCTGTCCCTGGCACCTCCCCCTCTCCTTTCCCCCTGCACTTTTTCGCTGTTCGCACTGCACGATCTGAATGACACAAGGCCTAGTAAGATTGCATGTCCTCCCTCTGTCTTCCCTTCCTTGTCTTGTCACGCCTAGAAACACTTGGGTACAGGCGTGTTATAAATGGCATATCATATCATACCACTCAGTATGGCACTTATGTTGTGGTTGGTAGCAGGGAGTCTGTGGGGTTGTTTTTTCGTTCACTTGTACTAAGGTGAGCGGGTCCAGCTTCCTGGGTGCATGCGACACATGGTGATACTAGGCTGGTGTGTCTATGCATGCTGTTTTGTCATGTCAGCCAGGGTGGCACTGGCTGCAGGGTCATAGTTGGAAGGCAGGCTGTCATTGTAGGGTCTTTGTTGGTGTGTTGTTATGAAGGTGGCAGGCCCGATTGTTTGTGTGCTGTGACACATGGTGACGGTAGTGATGGGGAGTGTTGCATTGCACGTTTCATATAACTGTACCAGCCACAGCACTGGCATATTGTCACTAGTATGTACAAACTGGTAAACCTCTTTTAGTTACTAATACTCTTTTAGTTCTAGTCTTAAGTAATTTGAATTAGAACAATCTACACCATAGCCCACAGTGTGCGCCGTCCAGAAATAGGTAGCAATATGACCATTGTCACACCATTGTGATTAACTCTACTTAAAGCTAAATAGCTCCATATAAGTATCTATGGTATAATAAGACATGAATAGTCTTTTAGACCTAAATGCATTTAGATTGCCTTACATGCATTAACAGGGACCCAACCGTGAATTAAGGCATGCCGTGATTCAATTTAACTAAACGCCTGTCATTTTGACAGGTGCTCGAATGCCTAATTACTGATATCGACTTTTACCAACCTTTATTATGTTGGCTCAAAAAGACTAAACAAACTATTTTCCATTTTGACACTAATATTGTCTACAACATCCCTGCTACATTGTCATGTGCAGCTGCCCAGAAACTACATATCCCATGGACCCAGACGTAACAGTCATGACCTCATGACATTCAATATAACTTGTGAGGCTGCTTAGCTACAACCCATTGCACTACCCAAACAAGGAGCAAGGCTCACGCTCACATGCGAGTATCCGCCAGCGTTCTCCTTCCTACTATTTATTATTCCTGCAGTCCTTAATCATGTCTTTGCACATTTTCAACAAACAACTCCCTGCATCCAACCATATAAACATACCGAGTGATCCACTCATTCTTGACGGCAATTTTGGACTCGCAGTAACATCGGCAGAACAACTGCCCTTTACAACCGCAAGTGCAGCGTGCAAAACTGCTTGAATCTGTAAATAATACATTTGCGTGTTACCCTACATTTGCATGTTACCCCCATGTGTAATCTGTAAATATTACATTTGCATGTTACCTCCGTGCATAATCTGTAAATAATACATTTGCATGTTACCCCGTGTGTAATCTGTAAATAATACCCCCGTGTGTAATCTGTAAATATTACATTTGCATGTTACCCCTGTGTGTAATCTGTAAATAATACATTTGCATGTTACCCCCGTGTGTAATCTGTAAATAATACATTATGCATGTTACCCCCATGTGTAATCTGTAAATATTACATTTGCATGTTTCCCCCTGTGTGTAATCTGTAAATAAGACATTTGCATGTTACCCCCATGTGTAATCTGTAAATAATACATTTGCATGTTACCCCATGTGTAATCTGTAAATATTACATTCGTATGTTACCACATGTGTAATCTGTAAATAATACATTTGCATGTTACCCCATGTGTAATCTGTAAATATTACATTTGCATGTTACCCCATGTGTAATCTGTAAATATTACATTTGCATGTTACCGCCGTGTGTAATCTGTAAATAATACATGTGCATGTTACCCCCGTGTGTAATCTGTAAATAATACATTTGCATGTTACCCCCATGTGTAATCTGTAAATATTACATTTGCATGTTACCCCATGTGTAATCTGTAAATAATACATTTGCATGTTACCCCCTGTGTGTAATCTGTAAATATTACATTTGCATGTTACCCCATGTGTAATCTGTAAATAATACATTTGCATGTTACCCCCATGTGTAATCTGTAAATATTACATTTGCATGTTACCCCCTGTGTGTAATCTGTAAATAATACATTTGCATGTTACCCCATGTGTAATCTGTAAATAATACATTTGCATGTTACCCCCTGTGTGTAATCTGTAAATATTTCATTTGCAGGTTACCCCCATGTGTAATCTGTAAATATTACATTTGCATGTTACCCCCGTGTGTAATCTGTAAATAATACATTTGCATGTTACCCCATGTGTAATCTATAAATAATACATTTGCATGTTACCCCCATGTGTAATCTGTAAATATTAAATTCGCATGTTTCCCCGTGTGTAATCTGTAAATAATACATTTGCATGTTACCCCCATGTGTAATCTGTAAATAATACATTTGCATGTTACCCCCGTGTGTAATCTGTAAATAACACATTTGCATGTTACCCCCATGTGTAATCTGTAAATAATACATTTGCATGTTACCCCATGTGTAATCTGTAAATATTACTTTGCATGTTTCCCCCTGTGTGTAATCTGTAAATAATACACTTGCATGTTACCCCCATGTGTAATCTGTAAATAATACATTTGCATGTTACCCCATGTGTAATCTGTAAATATTACATTCGCATTTTACCCCCTGTGTGTAATCTGTAAATAATACATTCGCATGTTACCCCCGTGTGTAATCTGTAAATAATACATTTGCATGTTACCCCCGTGTGTAATCTGTAAATATTACATTTGCATGTTACCCCATGTGTAATCTGTAAATATTACATTTGCATGTTACCGCTGTGTGTAATCTGTAAATAATACATTTGCATGTTACCCCCGTGTGTAATCTGTAAATAATACATTCGCATGTTACCCCCATGTGTAATCTGTAAATATTACATTTGCATGTTACCCCATGTGTAATCTGTAAATAATACATTTGCATGTTACCCCCTGTGTGTAATCTGTAAATATTACATTTGCATGTTACCCCATGTGTAATCTGTAAATAATACATTTGCATGTTACCCCCATGTGTAATCTGTAAATATTACATTTGCATGTTACCCCCTGTGTGTAATCTGTAAATAATACATTTGCATGTTACCCCATGTGTAATCTGTAAATAATACATTTGCATGTTACCCCTGTGTGTAATCTGTAAATATTTCATTTGCAGGTTACCCCCATGTGTAATCTGTAAATATTACATTTGCATGTTACCCCCGTGTGTAATCTGTAAATAATACATTTGCATGTTACCCCATGTGTAATCTGTAAATAATACATTTGCATGTTACCCCCATGTGTAATCTGTAAATATTAAATTCGCATGTTTCCCCGTGTGTAATCTGTAAATAATACATTTGCATGTTACCCCCATGTGTAATCTGTAAATAATACATTTGCATGTTACACCCGTGTGTAATCTGTAAATAATACATTTGCATGTTACCCCCATGTGTAATCTGTAAATAATACATTTGCATGTTACCCCATGTGTAATCTGTAAATATTACTTTGCATGTTTCCCCCTGTGTGTAATCTGTAAATAATACACTTGCATGTTACCCCATGTGTAATCTGTAAATAATACATTTGCATGTTACCCCATGTGTAATCTGTAAATATTACATTCACATGTTTCCCCCTGTGTGTAATCTGTAAATACTACATTTGCATGTTACCCCCATGTGTAATCTGTAAATAATACATTTGCATGTTACCCCATGTATAATCTGTAAATATTATATCTGCATGTTACCCCCGTGTGTAATCTGTAAATATTACATTCTCATGTTTCCCCCTGTGTGTAATCTGTAAATAATACATTTGCATGTTACCCCCGTGTGTAATCTGTAAATAATACATTTGCATGTTACCCCGTGTGTAATCTGTAAATGATACATTTGCATGTTACCCCCATTTGTAATCTGTAAATAATACATTCACATGTTACCCCCATGTGTAATCTGTAAATATTACATTTGCATGTTACTCCCGTGTGTAATCTGAAAATATTCCATTTGCATGTTACCCCGTGTGTAATCTATAAATATTACATTCGCATGTTACCCCCGTGTGTAATCTGTAAATATTACATTTGCATGTTACCCCGTGTGTAATCTGTAAATAATACATTTGCATGTTACCCCATGTGTAATCTATAAATAATACATTTGCATGTTACCCCATGTGTAATCTGTAAATATTACATTTACATGTTACCCCCGTGTGTAATCTGTAAATATTCCATTCGCATGTTACCCCTATGTGTAATCAGTAAATAATACATTTGCATGTTACCCCATGTGTGATCTGTAAATAATACATTCACATGTTACCCCATGTGTAATCTGTAAATATTACATTTGCATGTTACTCCCAAGTGTAATCTGTAAATATTCCATTTGCATGTTACCCCGTGTGTAATCTACAAAAATATTACATTCGCATGTTACCCCCGTGTGTAATCTGTAAATATTACATTTGCATGTTACCCCCATGTGTAATCTGTAAATAATACATTTGCATGTTACCCCCATGTGCAATCTGTAAATATTACATTCACATGTTTCCCCCTGTGTGTAATCTGTAAATACTACATTTGCATGTTACCCCCATGTGTAATCTGTAAATAATACATTTGCATGTTACCCCATGTATAATCTGTAAATATTATATCTGCATGTTACCCCCGTGTGTAATCTGTAAATATTACATTCTCATGTTTCCCCCTGTGTGTAATCTGTAAATAACACATTCGCATGTTACCCCCGTGTGTAATCTGTAAATAATACATTTGCATGTTACCCCCGTGTGTAATCTGTAAATATTACATTTGCATGTTACCCCATGTGTAATCTGTAAATATTACATTTGCATGTTACCCCGTGTGTAATATATAAATGATACATTTGCATGTTACCCCCATTTGTAATCTGTAAATAATACATTCACATGTTACCCCATGTGTAATCTGTAAATATTACATTTGCATGTTACTCCCGTGTGTAATCTGTAAATATTCCATTTGCATGTTACCCCGTGTGTAATCTATAAATATTACATTCGCATGTTACCCCCGTGTGTAATCTGTAAATATTACATTTGCATGTTACCCCGTGTGTAATCTGTAAATAATACATTTGCATGTTACCCCCATGTGTAATCTATAAATAATACATTCGCATGTTACCCCATGTGTAATCTGTAAATATTACATTTACATGTTACCCCCGTGTGTAATCTGTAAATATTCCATTCGCATGTTACCCCTATGTGTAATCAGTAAATAATACATTTGCATGTTACCCCATGTGTGATCTGTAAATAATACATTCACATGTTACCCCCATGTGTAATCTGTAAATATTACATTTGCATGTTACTCCCGTGTGTAATCTGTAAATATTCCATTTGCATGTTACCCCGTGTGTAATCTACAAAAATATTACATTCGCATGTTACCCCCGTGTGTAATCTGTAAATATTACATTTGCATGTTACCCCCATGTGTAATCTGTAAATAATACATTTGCATGTTACCCCCATGTGCAATCTGTAAATATTACATTCGCATGTTACCCCATGTGTAATCTGTAAATATTACATTTGCATGTTACCCCCCTGTGCAATCTTTATACATTTGCATGTTACCCCCATGTGTAATCTGTAAATAATACATTTGCATGTTACCCCCATGTGTAATCTGTAAATATTACATTTGCATGTTACCCCTGTGTGTAATCTGTAAATATTCCATTCGCATGTTACCCCCGTGTGTAATCGGTAAATAATACATTTGCATGTTACCCCATGTGTAATCTGTAAATATTACATTCGCATGTTACCCCCGTGTGTAATCTGTAAATATTACATTTGCATGTTACCCCATGTGTAATCTGTAAATAATACATTTGCATGTTACCCCATGTGTAATCTGTAAATATTACATTCACATGTTACCCCCGTGTGTAATCTGTAAATATTACATTTGCATGTTACCCCGTGTGTAATCTGTAAATAATACATTTGCATGTTACCCCATGTGTAATCTGTAAATATTACATTTGCATGTTACCCCGTGTGTAATATATAAATGATACATTTGCATGTTACCCCCATTTGTAATCTGTAAATAATACATTCACATGTTACCCCATGTGTAATCTGTAAATATTACATTTGCATGTTACTCCCGTGTGTAATCTGTAAATATTCCATTTGCATGTTACCCCGTGTGTAATCTATAAATATTACATTCGCATGTTACCCCCGTGTGTAATCTGTAAATATTACATTTGCATGTTACCCCGTGTGTAATCTGTAAATAATACATTTGCATGTTACCCCCATGTGTAATCTATAAATAATACATTCGCATGTTACCCCATGTGTAATCTGTAAATATTACATTTACATGTTACCCCCGTGTGTAATCTGTAAATATTCCATTCGCATGTTACCCCTATGTGTAATCAGTAAATAATACATTTGCATGTTACCCCATGTGTGATCTGTAAATAATACATTCACATGTTACCCCCATGTGTAATCTGTAAATATTACATTTGCATGTTACTCCCGTGTGTAATCTGTAAATATTCCATTTGCATGTTACCCCGTGTGTAATCTACAAAAATATTACATTCGCATGTTACCCCCGTGTGTAATCTGTAAATATTACATTTGCATGTTACCCCCATGTGTAATCTGTAAATAATACATTTGCATGTTACCCCCATGTGCAATCTGTAAATATTACATTCGCATGTTACCCCATGTGTAATCTGTAAATATTACATTTGCATGTTACCCCCCTGTGCAATCTTTATACATTTGCATGTTACCCCCATGTGTAATCTGTAAATAATACATTTGCATGTTACCCCCATGTGTAATCTGTAAATATTACATTTGCATGTTTCCCCCGTGTGTAATCTGTAAATATTACATTTGCATGTTACCCCTGTGTGTAATCTGTAAATATTCCATTCGCATGTTACCCCCGTGTGTAATCGGTAAATAATACATTTGCATGTTACCCCATGTGTAATCTGTAAATATTACATTCGCATGTTACCCCCGTGTGTAATCTGTAAATATTACATTTGCATGTTACCCCATGTGTAATCTGTAAATAATACATTTGCATGTTACCCCATGTGTAATCTGTAAATATTACATTCACATGTTACCCCATGTGTAATCTGTAAATATTACATTCGCATGTTACCCCATGTGTAATCTGTAAATATTACATTTGCATTTTACCCCCGTGTGTAATCTGTAAATATTACATTCTCATGTTTCCCCCTGTGTGTAATCTGTAAATAATACATTTGCATGTTACCCCCATGTTTAATCTGTAAATAATACATTTGCATGTTACCCCCATGTTTAATCTGTAAATATTACATTTGCATGTTACCCCGTGTTTAATCTGTAAATATTACATTTGCATGTTACCCCCATGTGTAATCTGTAAATATTCCATTCGCATGTTACCCCTGTGTGTAATCTGTAAGTAATACATTTGCATGTTACCCACATGTGTAATCTGTAAATATTCCATTTGCATGTTACCCCCGTGTGTAATCTGTAAATAATACATTCGCATGTTACCCCTATGTGTAATCTGTAAATATTACATTTGCATGTTACCCCTGTGTGTAATCTGTAAATATTCCATTCGCATGTTACCCCCGTGTGTAATCGGTAAATAATACATTTGCATGTTACCCCATGTGTAATCTGTAAATATTACATTCGCATGTTACCCCCGTGTGTAATCTGTAAATATTACATTTGCATGTTACCCCAGGTGTAATCTGTAAATAATACATTTGCATGTTACCCCATGTGTAATCTTTATACATTTGCATGTTACCCCCATGTTTAATCTGTAAATAATACATTTGCATGTTACCCCATGTGTAATCTGTAAATATTACATTTGCATGTTACCCCGTGTTTAATCTGTAAATATTACATTTGCATGTTACCCCCATGTGTAATCTGTAAACATTCCATTTGCATGTTACCCCCGTGTGTAATCTGTAAGTAATACATTTGCATGTTACCCACATGTGTAATCTGTAAATAATACATTTGCATGTTACCCCATGTGTAATCTGTAAATATTACATTTGCATGTTACCCCATGTGTAATCTGTAAATATTACATTTGCATGTTACCCCCTGTGTGTAATCTGTAAATAATACATTTGCATGTTACCCCCGTGTGTAATCTGTAAATAATACATTTGCATGTTTCCTCCTGTGTGTAATCTGTAAATAATACATTTGCATGTTACCCCATGTGTAATCTGTAAATATTCCATTTGCATGTTACCCCCGTGTGTAATCTGTAAATAATACATTCGCATGTTACCCCTATGTGTAATCTGTAAATATTACATTTGCATGTTACCCCCGTGTGTAATCTGTAAATATTCCATTTGCATGTTACCCCCATGTGTAATCTGTAAATAATACATTCGCATGTTACCCCTATGTGCAATCTGTAAATATTACATTCACATGTTACCCCGTGTGTAATCTGTAAATAATACATTTGCATGTTACCCCCATGTGTAATCTGTAAATATTACATTTGCATGTTACTCCCGTGTGTAATCTGTAAATATTCCATTCGCATGTTACCCCCGTGTGTAATCTGTAAATATTACATTTGCATGTTACCCCGTGTGTAATCTGTAAATAATACATTTGCATGTTACCCCATGTGTAATCTGCACATAATATATTTGCATGTTAACCCCATGTGTAATCTGTAAATATTACATTTGCATGTTACCCCCTGTGTGTAATCTGTAAATAATACATTTGAATGTTACCCCCATGTGTAATCTGTTAATAATACATTCACATGTTACCCCCATGTGTAATCTGTAAATAATACATTTGCATGTTACCCCCGTGCGTAATCTGTAAATAATACATTTGCATGTTACCCCCATGTGTAATCTGTAAATATTACATTTGCATGTTACCCCATGTGTAATCTGTATATATTATATTTGCATGCTACCCCCGTGTGTAATCTATAAATAATACATTTGCATGCTACCCCATGTGTAATCTGTAAATAATACATTCGCATGTTACCCCCGTGTGTAATCTGTAAATATTACATTTGCATGTTACCCCATGTGTAATCTGTAAATATTAAATTTGCATGTTACCCCCGTGTGTAATCTGTAAATAATGCATATGCATGTTACCCCCATGTGTAATCTGTAAATAATACATTTGCATGTTACCCTCATATGTAATCTGTAAATATTACATTCGCATTTTACCCCCGTGTGTAATCTGTAAATATTACATTTGCATGTTACCCCCTGTGTGTACTCTGTAAATATTACATTCTCATGTTTCCCCCTGTGTGTAATCTGTAAATAATACATTTGCATGTTACCCCCGTGTGTAATCTGTAAATAATACATTTGCATGTTACCCTGTGTGTAATCTGCAAATATTACATTTGCATGTTACCCCCTGTGTGTAATCTGTAAATAATACATTTGAATGTTACCCCCATGTGTAATCTGTAAATAATACATTCGCATGTTACCCCCGTGTGTAATCTGTAAATATTCCATTCGCATGTTACCCCCATGTGTAATCTTTAAATAATACATTCGCATGTTACCCCCGTGTGTAATCTGTAAATATTCCATTTGCATGTTACCCCGTGTGTAATCTGTAAATATTACATTCGCATGTTACCCCATGTGTAATCAGTAAATATTACATTTGCATGTTACCCCCTGTGTGTAATCTGTAAATAATACATTTGCATGTTACCCCCGTGTGTAATCTGTAAATAATACATTTGCATGTTTCCCCCTGTGTGTAATCTGTAAATAATACATTTGCATGTTACCCCATGTGTAATCTGTAAATATTCCATTTGCATGTTACCCCCGTGTGTAATCTGTAAATATAACATTTGCATGTTACCCCATGTGTAATCTGTAAATATTACATTCGCATATTACCCCGTGTGTAATCTGTAAATAATACATTTGCATGTTACACCCGTTTGTAATCTGTAAATAATACATTCACATGTTACCCCCATGTGTAATCTGTAAATATTACATTTGCATGTTACCCCCGTGTGTAATCTGTAAATATTACATTTGCATGTTACCCCATGTGTAATCTGTAAATATTACATTCGCATGTTACCCCGTGTGTAATCTGTAAATAATACATTTGCATGTTACACACGTTTGTAATCTGTAAATAATACATTCACATGTTACCCCCATGTGTAATCTGTAAATATTACATTTGCATGTTACTCCCGTGTGTAATCTGTAAATATTACATTTGCATGTTACCCCATGTGTAATCCATAAATATTACATTCGCATGTTACCCCCGTGTGTAATCTGTAAATATTACATTTGCATGTTACACTGTGTGTAATCTGTAAATAATACATTTGCATGTTACCCCCATGTGTAATCTGTAAATAATACATTTGCATGTTACACCCATGTGCAATCTGTAAATATTACATTTGCATGTTACCCCCGTGTGTAATCTGTAAATATTACATTTGCATGTTACCCTGTGTGTAATCTGTAAATAATACATTTGCATGTTAACCCCCATGTGTAATCTGTAAATAATACATTTGCATGTTACACCCATGTGCAATCTGTAAATATTACATTCGCATGTTTCCCCCTGTGTGTAATGTGTAAATAATACATTTGCATGTTACCCCCATGTCTAATGTGTAAATAATACATTTGCATGTTACCCCCGTGTGTAATCTGTAAATAATACATTCGCATGTTACCCCCATGTGTAATCTGTAAATAATACATTCGCATGTTACCCCGTGTGTAATCTGTAAATAATACATTTGCATGTTACCCCATGTGTAATCTCTATACATTTGCATGTTACCCCATGTGTAATCTGTAAATATTACATTCACATGTTACCCCGTGTGTAATCTGTAAATATTACATTTGCATGTTACCCATGTGTAATCTGTAAATATTACATTCGCATGTTACCCCCATGTATAATCTGTAAATATTACATTTGCATGTTACCCCCTGTGTGTAATCTGTAAATAATACATTTGCATGTTACCCCATGTGTAAGCTGTAAATATTACATTTGCATGTTTCCCCCTGTGTGTAATCTGTAAATAATAAATTTGCATGTTACCCCCATGTCTAATCTTTAAACAATTCATTTGCATGTTACCCCCGTGTGTAATCTGTAAATAATACATTTGCATGTTACCCCCATGTGTAATCTGTAAATAATACATTCGCATGTTACCCCCGTGTGTAATCTGTAAATAATACATTTGCATGTTACCCCATGTGTAATCTTTATACATTTGCATGTTACCCCATGTGTAATCTGTAAATATTACATTCATATGTTACCCTATGTGTAATCTGTAAATATTACATTCGCATGTTACCCCATGTGTAATCTGTAAATATTACATTCGCATTTTACCCCTTGTGTGTAATCTGTAAATAATACATTCGCATGTTACCCCCGTGTGTAATCTGTAAATAATACATTTGCATGTTACCCCCGTGTGTAATCTGTAAATATTCCATTTGCATGTTACCCCCATGAATAATCTGTAAATAATACATTTGCATGTTACCCCATGTGTAATCTGTAAATATTACATTTGCATGTTACCCCATGTGTAATCTGTAAATATTACATTTGCATGTTACCCCCTGGGTGTAATCTGTAAATAATACATTTGAATGTTACCCCCATGTGTAATCTGTAAATAATACATTTGCATGTTACCCCCGTGTGAAATCTGTAAATAATGCATTCGCATTTTACCCCCATGTGTAATCTGTAAATGATGCATTCGCATTTTACCCCATGTGTAATCTGTAAATATTACATTTGCATGTTACCCCCGTGTGTAATCTGTAAATATTACATTTGCATGTTACCCCATGTGTAATCTGTAAATAATACATTTGCATGTTGCCCCCTGTGTGTAATCTGAAAATATTACATTTGTATGTTATCCCATGTGTGATCTGTACATATTATATTTGCATGTTACCCCCGTGTGTAATCTGTAAATAATACATTTGCATGTTACCCCCATGTGTAATCTGTAAATAATACATTTGCATGTTCCCCCGTGTGTAATCTGTAAATATTACATTTGCATGTTAACCCCATGTGTAATCTGTAAATATTACATTTGCATGTTACCCCCTGTGTGTAATCTGTAAATAATACATTTGAATGTTACCCCATGTGTAATCTGTTAATAATACATTCACATGTTACCCCCCTGTGTAATCTGTAAATAATACATTTGCATGTTACCCCCGTGTGTAATCTGGAAATAATAAATGTGCATGTTACCCCCATGTGTACTCTGTAAATATTATATTTGCATGTTACCCCCGTGTGTAATCTATAAATAATACATTTGCATGCTACCCCATGTGTAATCTGTAAATAATACATTCGCATGTTACCCCGTGTGTAATCTGTAAATATTACATTTGCATGTTACCCCATGTGCAATCTGTAAATATTAAATTCGCATGTTACCCCGTGTGTAATCTGTAAATAATACATTTGCATGTTACCCTCATATGTAATCTGTAAATATTACATTTGCATGTTTCCCCCGTGTGTAATCTGTAAATAATACATTTGCATGTTACCCCCATGTGTAATCTGTAAATAATACACTTGCATGTTACCCTCATATGTAATCTGTAAATATTACATTTGCATGTTCCCCCGTGTGTAATCTGTAAATAATACATTTGCATGTTACCCCATGTGTAATCTGTAAATATTACATTCGCATGTTTCCCCCTGTGTGTAATCTGTAAATAATACATTTGCATGTTACCCACATGTCTAATCTGTAAATAATTCATTTGCATGTTACCCCCGTGTATAATCTGTAAATAATACATTCGCATGTTACCCCATGTGTAATCTGTAAATAATACATTTGCATGTTACCCCCGTGTGTAATCTGTAAATAAAACATTTGCATGTTACCCCATGTGTAATCTTTATACATTTGCATGTTACCCCCGTGTGTAATCTGTAAATATTCCATTTGCATGTTACCCCCATGTGTAATCTGTAAATAATACATTTGCATGTTACCCCATGTGTAATCTGTAAATATTACATTTGCATGTCACCCCCATGTGTAATCTGTAAATATTACATTTGCATTTTACCCCCGTGTGTAATCTGTAAATATTACATTTGCATGTTACCCCCTGTGTGTACTCTGTAAATATTACATTCTCATGTTTCCCCCTGTGTGTAATCTGTAAATAATACATTCGCATGTTACCCCCGTGTGTAATCTGTAAATAATACATTTGCATGTTACCCCGTGTGTAATCTGTAAATATTACATTTGCATGTTACCCCCGTGTGTAATCTGTAAATAATACATTTGAATGTTACCCCCATGTGTAATCTGTAAATAATACATTCGCATGTTACCCCCGTGTGTAATCTGTAAATATTCCATTCGCATGTTACCCCCATGTGTAATCTGTAAATAATACATTTGCATGTTACCCCATGTGTAATCTGTAAATATTACATTTGCATGTTACCCCCGTGTGTAATCTGTAAATAATACATTTGAATGTTACCCCCATGTGTAATCTGTAAATAATACATTTGCATGTTACCCCCGTGTGTAATCTGTAAATATTCCATTCGCATGTTACCCCATGTGTAATCTGTAAATATTACATTTGCATGTTACCCCGTGTGTAATCTGTAAATAATACATTTGAATGTTACCCCATGTGTAATCTGTAAATAATACATTTGCATGTTACCCCCGTGTGTAATCTGTAAATAAAGCATTCGCATGTTACCCCCATGTGTTATCTGTAAATATTACATTTGCATGTTACCCCCATGTGTAATCTGTAAATATTACATTTGCATGTTACCCCCGTGTGTAATCTGTAAATAATACATTCGCATGTTACCCCCATGTGGAATCTGTAAATAATACATTCGCATATTACCCCCGTGTGTAATCTGTAAATATTAGATTTGCATGTTACCCCCATGTGTAATCTGTAAATAATACATTTGCATGTTGCCCCCGTGTGTAATCTGAAAATATTACATTTGCATGTTACCCCATTTGTAATCTGCACATAATATATTTGCATGTTAACCCCATGTGTAATCTGTAAATATTACATTTGCATGTTTCCCCCTGTGTGTAATCTGTAAATAATACATTTGCATTTTACCCCCGTGTGTAATCTGTAAATAATACATTCGCATGTTACCCCCGTGTCTAATCTGTATATATTACATTTGCATGTTACCCCATGTGTAATCTGTAAATATTACATTTGCATGTTACCCCTGTGTATAATCTGTATATATTACATTTGCATGTTACCCCATGTGTAATCTGTAAATATTACATTTGCATGTTACCCCCGTGTGTAATCTGTAAATAATACATTTGCATGTTACCCCATGTGTAATCTGTAAATATTACATTCGCATGTTACCCCCCGTGTGTAATCTGTAAATATAACATTTGCATGTTACCCCATGTGTAATCTGTAAACATTACATTCGCATGTTACCCCCGTGTGTAATCTGTAAATATTACATTGCATGTTACCCCCTGTGTGTAATCTGTAAATAACACATTTGCATGTTACCCCCTGTGTGTAATCTGTAAATAATACATTCGCATGTTACCCCCATGTGTAATCTGTAAATAATACATTTGCATGCTACCCCTGTGTGTAATCTGTAAATAATACATTTGCATGTTATCCCCATGTGTAATCTGTAAATAATACATTCTCATGTTACCCCTGTGTGTAATCTGTAAATATTACATTCGCATGTTACCCCATGTGTAATCTGTAAATATTACATTTGCAGTTACCCCCGTGTGTAATCTGTAAATAATACATTTGCATATTACCCCATGTGTAATCTTTATACATTTGCATGTTTCCGCCTGTGTATAATCTGTAAATAATACATTTGCATGTTACCCCATGTGTAATCTGTAAATATTACATTTGCATGTTACCCCATGTGTAATCTGTAAATAATACATTTGCATGTTACCCCCATGTGTAATCTGTAAATATTACATTTGCATGTTACCCCCGTGTGTAATCTGTAAATAATGCATTTGCATGTTACCCCCATGTGTTATCTGTAAATATTACATTTGCATGTTACCCCCATGTGTAATCTGTAAATATTACATTTGCATGTTACCCCCATGTGTAATCTCTAAATAATAGATTTGCATGTTACCCCCATGTGGAATCTGTAAATAATACATTCACATGTTACCCCCGTGTGTAATCTGTAAATATTACATTTGCATGTTACCCCCATGTGTAATCTGTAAATAATACATTTGCATGTTGCCCCCGTGTGTAATCTGAAAATATTACATTTGCATGTTACCCCATGTGTAATCTGCACATAATATATTTGCATGTTAACCCCATGTGTAATCTGTAAATATTACATTTGCATGTTACCCCCTGTGTGTAATCTGTAAATAATACATTTGAATGTTACCCCCATGTGTAATCTGTTAATAATACATTCACATGTTACCCCCATGTGTAATCTGTAAATAACACATTTGCATGTTACCCCCGTGCGTAATCTGTAAATAATACATTTGCATGTTACCCCATGTGTAATCTGTAAATATTACATTTGCATGTTACCCCATGTGTAATCTGTAAATATTATATTTGCATGTTACCCCCGTGTGTAATCTATAAATAATACATTTGCATGCTACCCCATGTGTAATCTGTAAATAATACATTCGCATGTTACCCCCGTGTGTAATCTGTAAATATTACATTTGCATGTTACCCCATGTGTAATCTGTAAATATTAAATTCGCATGTTACCCCCGTGTGTAATCTGTAAATAATACATTTGCATGTTACCCCCATGTGTAATCTGTAAATAATACATTTGCATGTTACCCTCATATGTAATCTGTAAATATTACATTTGCATGTTTCCCCCATGTGTAATCTGTAAATAATGCATTTGCATAATACCCCATGTGTAATCTGTAAATAATACATTTGCATGTTACCCTCATATGTAATCTGTAAATATTACATTTGCATGTTTCCCCCGTGTGTAATCTGTTAATAATACATTTGCATGTTACCCCATGTGTAATCTGTAAATATTACATTCGCATGTTTCCCCCTGTGTGTAATCTGTAAATAATACATTTGCATGTTACCCCCATGTCTAATCTGTAAATATTACATTCACATGTTACCCCGTGTGTAATCTGTAAATATTACATTCGCATGTTACCCCATGTGTAATCTGTAAATATTACATTCGCATGTTACCCCCATGTGTAATCTGTAAATATTACATTCGCATTTTACCCCCGTGTGTAATCTGTAAATATTAGATTTGCATGTTACCCCCTGTGTGTACTCTGTAAATATTACATTCTCATGTTTCCCCCTGTGTTTAATCTGTAAATAATACATTTGCATGTTACCCCCGTGTGTAATCTGTAAATAATACATTTGCATGTTACCCCGTGTGTAATCTGTAAATATTACATTTGCATGTTACCCCCTGTGTGTACTCTGTAAATATTACATTCTCATGTTTCCCCCTGTGTTTAATCTGTAAATAATACATTCGCATGTTACCCCCGTGTGTAATCTGTAAATAATACATTTGCATGTTACCCCGTGTGTAATCTGTAAATAATACATTTGCATGTTACCCCCGTGTGTAATCTGTAAATATTACATTGCATGTTACCCCCTGTGTGTAATCTGTAAATAACACATTTGCATGTTACCCCCTGTGTGTAATCTGTAAATAATACATTTGCATGTTACCCCCATGTGTAATCTGTAAATAATACATTTGCATGCTACCCCTGTGTGTAATCTGTAAATAATACATTTGCATGTTATCCCCATGTGTAATCTGTAAATAATACATTCTCATGTTACCCCTGTGTGTAATCTGTAAATATTACATTCGCATGTTACCCCATGTGTAATCTGTAAATATTACATTTGCAGTTACCCCCGTGTGTAATCTGTAAATAATACATTTGCATATTACCCCATGTGTAATCTTTATACATTTGCATGTTTCCGCCTGTGTATAATCTGTAAATAATACATTTGCATGTTACCCCATGTGTAATCTGTAAATATTACATTTGCATGTTACCCCATGTGTAATCTGTAAATAATACATTTGCATGTTACCCCCATGTGTAATCTGTAAATATTACATTTGCATGTTACCCCCGTGTGTAATCTGTAAATAATGCATTTGCATGTTACCCCCATGTGTTATCTGTAAATATTACATTTGCATGTTACCCCCATGTGTAATCTGTAAATACTACATTTGCATGTTACCCCCATGTGTAATCTCTAAATAATAGATTTGCATGTTACCCCCATGTGGAATCTGTAAATAATACATTCACATGTTACCCCCGTGTGTAATCTGTAAATATTACATTTGCATGTTACCCCCATGTGTAATCTGTAAATAATACATTTGCATGTTGCCCCCGTGTGTAATCTGAAAATATTACATTTGCATGTTACCCCATGTGTAATCTGCACATAATATATTTGCATGTTAACCCCATGTGTAATCTGTAAATATTACATTTGCATGTTACCCCCTGTGTGTAATCTGTAAATAATACATTTGAATGTTACCCCCATGTGTAATCTGTTAATAATACATTTGCATGTTACCCCCATGTGTAATCTGTAAATAACACATTTGCATGTTACCCCCGTGCGTAATCTGTAAATAATACATTTGCATGTTACCCCATGTGTAATCTGTAAATATTATATTTGCATGTTACCCCCGTGTGTAATCTATAAATAATACATTTGCATGCTACCCCATGTGTAATCTGTAAATAATACATTCGCATGTTACCCCCGTGTGTAATCTGTAAATATTACATTTGCATGTTACCCCATGTGTAATCTGTAAATATTAAATTCGCATGTTACCCCCGTGTGTAATCTGTAAATAATACATTTGCATGTTACCCCCATGTGTAATCTGTAAATAATACATTTGCATGTTACCCTCATATGTAATCTGTAAATATTACATTTGCATGTTTCCCCCATGTGTAATCTGTAAATAATGCATTTGCATAATACCCCATGTGTAATCTGTAAATAATACATTTGCATGTTACCCTCATATGTAATCTGTAAATATTACATTTGCATGTTTCCCCCGTGTGTAATCTGTTAATAATACATTTGCATGTTACCCCATGTGTAATCTGTAAATATTACATTCGCATGTTTCCCCCTGTGTGTAATCTGTAAATAATACATTTGCATGTTACCCCCATGTCTAATCTGTAAATATTACATTCACATGTTACCCCGTGTGTAATCTGTAAATATTACATTCGCATGTTACCCCATGTGTAATCTGTAAATATTACATTCGCATGTTACCCCCATGTGTAATCTGTAAATATTACATTCGCATTTTACCCCCGTGTGTAATCTGTAAATATTAGATTTGCATGTTACCCCCTGTGTGTACTCTGTAAATATTACATTCTCATGTTTCCCCCTGTGTTTAATCTGTAAATAATACATTTGCATGTTACCCCCGTGTGTAATCTGTAAATAATACATTTGCATGTTACCCCGTGTGTAATCTGTAAATATTACATTTGCATGTTACCCCCTGTGTGTACTCTGTAAATATTACATTCTCATGTTTCCCCCTGTGTTTAATCTGTAAATAATACATTCGCATGTTACCCCCGTGTGTAATCTGTAAATAATACATTTGCATGTTACCCCGTGTGTAATCTGTAAATAATACATTTGCATGTTACCCCCGTGTGTAATCTGTAAATATTCCATTTGCATGTTACCCCGTGTGTAATCTGTAAATAATACATTTGCATGTTACCCCCGTGTGTAATCTGTAAATAATGCATTTGCATGTTACCCCCATGTGTAATCTGTAAATATTACATTTGCATGTTACCCCCATGTGTAATCTTTAAATATTACATTTGCATGTTACCCCCGTGTGTAATCTGTAAATAATACATTTGCATGTTACCCCCATGTGTAATCTGTAAATAATACATTTGCATGTTGCCCATGTGTGTAATCTGAAAATATTACATTTGCATGTTACCCCATGTGTAATCTGTACATATTATATTTGCATGTTAACCCCGTGTGTTTAATATGTAAATATTACATTTGCATGTTACCCCCTGTGTGTAATCTGTAAATAATACATTTGAATGTTACCCCCATGTGTAATCTGTTAATAATACATTCACATGTTACCCCCATGTGTAATCTGTAAATAATACATTTGCATGTTACCCCCGTGTGTAATCTGTAAATAATACATTCGCATGTTACCCCCATGTGTAATCTGTAAATATTACATTTGCATGTTACCCCATGTGTAATATGTAAATATTATATTTGCATGTTACCTCCGTGTGTAATCTATAAATAATACATTTGCATGCTACCCCATGTGAAATCTGTAAATAATGCATTCGCATGTTACCCCCATGTGTAATCTGTAAATGTTACATTTGCATGTTACCCCATGTGTAATCTGTAAATATTAAATTTGCATGTTACCCCCGTGTGTAATCTGTAAATAATACATTTGCATGTTACCCTCATATGTAATCTGTAAATATTACATTTGCATGTTTCCCCCGTGTGTAATCTGTAAATAATACATTCACATGTTACCCCCATGTGTAATCTGTAAATATTACATTTGCATGTTACCCCCGTGTGTAATCTGTAAATAATACATTTGCATGTTACCCCCATATGTAATCTGTAAACATTACTTTTGCATGTTACCCCATGTGTAATCTGTAAATATTACATTTGCATGTTACCCCCGTGTGTAATCTGTAAATAATACATTTGCATGTTATCCCCATGTGTAATCTGTAAATATTACATTTGCATGTTACTCCCGTGTGTAATCTGTAAATAATACATTTGCATGTTACCCCCTGTGTGTAATCTGTAAATATTACATTTGCATGTTTCCCCCTGTGTGTAATCTGTAAATAATACATTTGCATGTTACCCCCGTGAGTAATCTGTAAATATTACATTTGCATGTTTCCCCCTGTGTGTAATCTGTAAATAATACATTTGCATGTTACCCCCGTGTGTAATCTGTAAATAATACATTCGCATGTTACCCCCGTGTGTAATCTGTATATATTACATTTGCATGTTACCCCATGTGTAATCTGTAAATATTACATTTGCATGTTACCCCTGTGTGTAATCTGTATATATTACATTTGCATGTTACCCCATGTGTAATCTGTAAATATTACATTCGCATGTTACCCCTGTGTGTAATCTGTAAATAATACATTTGCATGTTACCCCATGTGTAATCTGTAAATATTACATTCGCATGTTACCCCCGTGTGTAATCTGTAAATATAACATTTGCATGTTACCCCATGTGTAATCTGTAAACATTACATTTGCATGTTACCCCCGTGTGTAATCTGTAAATATTACATTGCATGTTACCCCCTGTGTGTAATCTGTAAATAATACATTCGCATGTTACCCCCATGTGTAATCTGTAAATAATACATTTGCATGTTACCCCTGTGTGTAATCTGTAAATAATACATTTGCATGTTATCCCCATGTGTAATCTGTAAATAATACATTCTCATGTTACCCCTGTGTGTAATCTGTAAATATTACATTCGCATGTTACCCCATGTGTAATCTGTAAATATTACATTTGCAGTTACCCCCGTGTGTAATCTGTAAATAATACATTTGCATATTACCCCATGTGTAATCTTTATACATTTGCATGTTTCCGTCTGTGTGTAATCTGTAAATAATACATTTGCATGTTACCCCCGTGTGTAATCTGTAAATAATACATTTGCATGTTACCCCATGTGTAATCTGTAAATAATACATTTGCATGTTACCCCCGTGTGTAATCTGTAAATAATACATTTGCATGTTACCCCATGTGTAATCTGTAAATATTACATTTGCATGTTACCCCCTTGTGTAATCTGTAAATATTACATTTGCATGTTACCCGATGTGTAATCTGTAAATAAATGTTACCCCTATGTGTAATCTCTAAATAATACATTTGCATGTTGCCCCATGTGTAATCTCTAAATAATAGATTCGCATGTTACCCCATGTGTAATCTGTAAATATTACATTCGCATGTTACCCCATGTGTAATCTGTAAATATTACATTCGCATTTTACCCCCGTGTGTAATCTGTAAATATTACATTTGCATGTTACCCCCGTGTGTAATCTGTAAATATTACATTTGCATGTTACCCCCTGTGTGTACTCTGTAAATATTACATTCTCATGTTTCCCCCTGTGTTTAATCTGTAAATAATACATTCGCATGTTACCGCCGTGTGTAATCTGTAAATAATACATTTGCATGTTACCCCGTGTGTAATCTGTAAATATTACATTTGCATGTTACCCCCTGTGTGTAATCTGTAAATAATACATTTGAATGTTACCCCATGTGTAATCTGTAAATAATACATTCGCATGTTACCCCCATGTGTAATCTGTAAATATTCCATTTGCATGTTACCCCCGTGTGTAATCTGGAAATATTCCATTTGCATGTTACCCCGTGTGTAATCTGTAAATAATACATTTGCATGTTACCCCCGTGTGTAATCTGTAAATAATGCATTTGCATGTTACCCCCATGTGTAATCTGTAAATATTACATTTGCATGTTACCCCCATGTGTAATCTTTAAATATTACATTTGCATGTTACCCCTGTGTGTAATCTGTAAATAATACATTTGCATGTTACCCCCATGTGGAATCTGTAAATAATACATTCGCATGTTACCCCCGTGTGTAATTTGTAAATATTACATTTGCATGTTACCCCCATGTTTAATCTGTAAATAATACATTTGCATGTTGCCCATGTGTGTAATCTGAAAATATTACATTTGCATGTTACCCCATGTGTAATCTGTAAATAATACATTTGCATGTTACCCCATGTGTAATCTGTAAATAATACATTTGCATGTTACCCCCGTGTGTAATCTGTAAATAATACATTTGCATGTTACCCCATGTGTAATCTGTAAATATTACATTTGCATGTTACCCCCTTGTGTAATCTGTAAATATTACATTTGCATGTTACCCGATGTGTAATCTGTAAATAAATGTTACCCCTATGTGTAATCTCTAAATAATACATTTGCATGTTACCCCCATGTGTAATCTCTAAATAATAGATTCGCATGTTACCCCATGTGTAATCTGTAAATATTACATTCGCATGTTACCCCATGTGTAATCTGTAAATAATACATTTGCATGTTACCCCCGTGTGTAATCTGTAAATAATACATTTGCATGTTACCCCATGTGTAATCTGTAAATAATACATTTGCATGTTACCCCCGTGTGTAATCTGTAAATAATACATTTGCATGTTACCCCATGTGTAATCTGTAAATATTACATTTGCATGTTACCCCCTTGTGTAATCTGTAAATATTACATTTGCATGTTACCCGATGTGTAATCTGTAAATAAATGTTACCCCTATGTGTAATCTCTAAATAATACATTTGCATGTTACCCCCATGTGTAATCTCTAAATAATAGATTCGCATGTTACCCCATGTGTAATCTGTAAATATTACATTCGCATGTTACCCCATGTGTAATCTGTAAATATTACATTCGCATTTTACCCCCGTGTGTAATCTGTAAATATTACATTTGCATGTTACCCCCGTGTGTAATCTGTAAATATTACATTTGCATGTTACCCCCTGTGTGTACTCTGTAAATATTACATTCTCATGTTTCCCCCTGTGTTTAATCTGTAAATAATACATTCGCATGTTACCGCCGTGTGTAATCTGTAAATAATACATTTGCATGTTACCCCGTGTGTAATCTGTAAATATTACATTTGCATGTTACCCCCTGTGTGTAATCTGTAAATAATACATTTGAATGTTACCCCATGTGTAATCTGTAAATAATACATTCGCATGTTACCCCCATGTGTAATCTGTAAATATTCCATTTGCATGTTACCCCCGTGTGTAATCTGGAAATATTCCATTTGCATGTTACCCCGTGTGTAATCTGTAAATAATACATTTGCATGTTACCCCCGTGTGTAATCTATAAATAATGCATTTGCATGTTACCCCCATGTGTAATCTGTAAATATTACATTTGCATGTTACCCCCATGTGTAATCTTTAAATATTACATTTGCATGTTACCCCTGTGTGTAATCTGTAAATAATACATTTGCATGTTACCCCCATGTGGAATCTGTAAATAATACATTCGCATGTTACCCCCGTGTGTAATCTGTAAATATTACATTTGCATGTTACCCCCATGTTTAATCTGTAAATAATACATTTGCATGTTGCCCATGTGTGTAATCTGAAAATATTACATTTGCATGTTACCCCATGTGTAATCTGTACATATTATATTTGCATGTTACCCCCGTGTGTAATCTGTAAATAATACATTTGCATGTTACCCCCATGTGTAATCTGTAAATAATACATTTGCATGTTCCCCCGAATGTAATCTGTAAATATTACATTTGCATGTTAACCCCATGTGTAATCTGTAAATATTACATTTGCATGTTACCCCTTGTGTGTAATCTGTAAATAATACATTTGAATGTTACCCCCATGTGTAATCTGTTAATAATACATTCACATGTTACCCCCATGTGTAATCTGTAAATAATACATTTGCATGTTACCCCCGTGTGTAATCTGTAAATAATACATTCGCATGTTACCCCCATGTGTAATCTGTAAATATTACATTTGCATGTTACCCCATGTGTAATATGTAAATATTATATTTGCATGTTACCTCCGTGTGTAATCTATAAATAATACATTTGCATGCTACCCCATGTGAAATCTGTAAATAATGCATTCGCATGTTACCCCCATGTGTAATCTGTAAATGTTACATTTGCATGTTACCCCATGTGTAATCTGTAAATATTAAATTTGCATGTTACCCCCGTGTGTAATCTGTAAATAATACATTTGCATGTTACCCTCATATGTAATCTGTAAATATTACATTTGCATGTTTCCCCGTGTGTAATCTGTAAATAATACATTCACATGTTACCCCCATGTGTAATCTGTAAATATTACATTTGCATGTTTCCCCCGTGTGTAATCTGTAAATAATACATTTGCATGTTACCCCCATATGTAATCTGTAAACATTACTTTTGCATGTAACCCCATGTGTAATCTGTAAATATTACATTTGCATGTTACCCCCGTGTGTAATCTGTAAATAATACATTTGCATGTTATCCCCATGTGTAATCTGTAAATATTACATTTGCATGTTACTCCCGTGTGTAATCTGTAAATAATACATTTGCATGTTACCCCCTGTGTGTAATCTGTAAATATTACATTTGCATGTTTCCCCCTGTGTGTAATCTGTAAATAATACATTTGCATGTTACCCCCGTGTGTAATCTGTAAATATTACATTTGCATGTTTCCCCTTGTGTGTAATCTGTAAATATTACATTTGCATGTTACCCCCGTGTGTAATCTGTAAATAATACATTTGCATGTTACCCCCGTGTGTAATCTGTATATATTACATTTGCATGTTACCCCATGTGTAATCTGTAAATATTACATTTGCATGTTACCCCTGTGTGTAATCTGTATATATTACATTTGCATGTTACCCCATGTGTAATCTGTAAATATTACATTTGCATGTTACCCCCGTGTGTAATCTGTAAATAATGCATTTGCATGTTACCCCATGTGTAATCTGTAAATATTACATTCGCATGTTACCCCCGTGTGTAATCTGTAAATATAACATTTGCATGTTACCCCATGTGTAATCTGTAAACATTACATTCGCATGTTACCCCCGTGTGTAATCTGTAAATATTACATTGCATGTTACCCCCTGTGTGTAATCTGTAAATAACACATTTGCATGTTACCCCCTGTGTGTAATCTGTAAATAATACATTTGCATGTTACCCCCATGTGTAATCTGTAATAATACATTTGCATGTTACCCCTGTGTGTAATCTGTAAATAATACATTTGCATGTTATCCCCATGTGTAATCTGTAAATAATACATTCTCATGTTACCCCTGTGTGTAATCTGTAAATATTACATTCGCATGTTACCCCATGTGTAATCTGTAAATATTACATTTGCATGTTACCCCCGTGTGTAATCTGTAAATAATACATTCGCATATTACCCCATGTGTAATCTTTATACATTTGCATGTTTCCGCCTGTGTGTAATCTGTAAATAATACATTTGCATGTTACCCCCGTGTGTAATCTGTAAATAATACATTTGCATGTTACCCCATGTGTAATCTGTAAATAATACATTTGCATGTTACCCCCATGTGTAATCTGTAAATAATACATTTGCATGTTACCCCCATGTGTAATCTGTAAATATTACATTTGCATGTTACCCCCTTGTGTAATCTGTAAATATTACATTTGCATGTTACCCGATGTGTAATCTGTAAATTAATGTTACCCCATGTGTAATCTCTAAATATTACATTTGCATGTTACCCCCATGTGTAATCTCTAAATAATAGATTTGCATGTTGCCCCCCATGTGTGCACTGAATGAGAATCATCCTTTCCACAGGCAGACACTTACAGATGGAATTAAGACACTTGAGGGATCTTTGAAGATTAGACAATCTTGAAATAATTTCAGTCACGACCGACTAAAAAGGCATAAAAAGGTATGACTATCTATTATGTAGCATTTCTTAACATTGAATATTACCAAAACGGAGACTCAGATCATCCTTATGAATGTGTCATCCACAGGTCACTTGCCAAAATACGGTACTTCTGTCGCATAGACGTATTGTGCAATCGGAAATACTATTTACTCACATCACGCAAAATAATTAGGTGAAGTTTCAGACAGTTTGCTATCTTTGGTAAAAGAAACCAAAAAACTGTTATGAGGCCAAGGTTTTTGACATTTTTTCTTGAAAATTGAAGAAGAGTTGATCTCTAGCTCCTGAAGAAGAGATGGATATCTCGAAACGAATAGAGCTCACTGTATACATTGCTATTTGTTATTACTTTTCATTATGAAGTTTCATGAATATTGATATCAATTTATGAATGTAATATGTGATCATTCTATTTAGATTACTAAGTTAATAAAACACTGACACAACGCAGTACTACCACCAAAGGTTGTTCACAAATGATGTACTAAATGCTATTAACAAACTGACTGAAGTTGTCTTCAGTATAACAGGTGTGCATGGGACGTGAGTGTCCATATGTTTTGGACACTGATTACTGTTATGTTTAAGTGTGACTTTTTATGCTAGAGTCATGTATTTCTCCCGTGCACCCTCCTCCCTCTTGGAAATAATTGTATCTATCTTCTTAACTAAAATACTACCTGTAATTAAGGCGTGTTTGCTATATCTGAATTCAGGCAAGACAACTCCACACACAGAACAGCATTGCTGGCCATTTGGGGGATGCCATGTTCAGCACAGACACCAGATACACACCATTGTCCTAGGGTTGTTGTTTGTCATGGTGAACATGTACAGTGCACAGTACACAGGCAGATTTCATGGGGCCTGTTGACCGCTGCTGAGTGCATCTCAAAGCTCCCTTCAGTTCAAAGCACATTTGACCCAATTCAATCCAGTCCCTGTGAAGTCTGCGTTCCCTTTCTCTTGCCTGTTGTCTGCTACCGTTTGTGTGGCAGGGTCCTTGGCCTTTGTTTCTCATTCCTTTGTCATGTCTGCTTGTCTCTTTCATGACAGTTGCCTCGGTGCCCTGCCTTCCAGTATGGCTGCTGCCTCTGCAAAGAGCTGGCTTCTACCGGATCCTGTCTTCTGTGCAATGTGTGATAGTTTTGCATCACATCATCTTGGACTTTACATCATCGGTTCCCCTTCCAGTGTTTACTGCACTGTCCCACTGCCACGTTAATCAGGGCATGCCATACCGTGGCATTGGGAGGACTTCCAGGGTGATCCTGGGTTTCACACCACTAAGTGGTCTCTTTTTGGGAGTCCCCTCAGTGTCATACTGACTGTGGCCAGATCAGAGTGTTCACAATGTCTAATCACCACGAAAGTACGTAAGCGTTACATGGTTCTTCACTGCATGGCACTCAGTGGGGCTGGCAGTGTAGGTGTTGTGGGCGGGTAACGTGTCACTGTGCGGGTGTTCATATTGCATTGGCGTGAGGTGGGCGGATATGGCTGAATGGGTGCCGGAACACATGGTGAGGGGGGCTGGTGAGTTCCTGTTTGCATCTGTTGCACCTCACTCAGGGGGGAACATGTTCCTGTGTAATTGGGTGCATGGATGTGCTGCCTGCCCTCACACTGTGTTGTATTTCTCTACAGAGGCAGTCTGCAGGGGAAGATAGTTGCTGCAATTGCAAGCAAAGGCAAGGTTGATGCTGTATGCGTGTACCGGACACAGCATCAGAGTTTGGTGATTTCCGGGCCTACAGAGGAGGATATACGTGGATTCCAGGGTGCGTCTGGTGCAGGCTCAGAAAGGATGAGGTGAGATAGGCATCTTTCTTGCTGTGCACTTGCATTATTTTGATTCTATATGACTCTTTTGATGTGACTGTGTCTGTGTATTGTGAGTACAGTTGTTGTCAGGGAATGGGTTGGCAAAGCAACCTTTTTATTGTTTTGGAACAGGCATAGGGGGTCCAGGGCAGTCCTCACATGTCTTTGTTGATCACGTCCATTTTGTACTATGCCTTCCTACTTGTGGTCTTATGTGTGTAGTTTTGTGTCTATGTGCAGAACAGTTCTTGTTGTCCATGTGATGGTGGTCGGGGACTCTTGCTTGTGCTGTGTGCTTTTGGGTGTACTACATGGACACTGTTATTTCAAGTTGCTATTACTGTGTTGCTGATGTGTGCACAGATTAGGGGTGTATCGACCACTTTTGTTCACATACAAATTAGCTGATTCTCAGTTGAATAAAAAATATGGAGTACTAATGCTCCCTATTCAGAGTATATAAGGAACATGTACAATCTTGCACACCTGATTTCAGACTCACAGCAACATGGATAGGTTTCTGGCAGTACTGCACATAGTCCCACAGGTGTACAATTGTATTTTAACTGGCTGATTGCAATCAGTAAATATGTTAATTCTGATGTTCGTGAATTAGTAGGTGCTAAGAATTGAATGTTTCCAAGTTAATGGGAATCATTACAAGTTTGGCGGTAGCCTTGCCAGTAAAACTTGCCATTTTTTCCGGCACCCGCGAATGTGCAATTACTGGGTCATTATGGGCTCACCGGATCCGGTAATTCCCCTTTCGTGGGCGCCGGAATGAAATGCTCCCCATTCCCATTTGAGCCCCATAGGTCAGACCTGGCGGCCATAATGGCACCCGCAAGCAGAACTCGTAGTTTGCCAGTTTGGGAACTACGGTACCGGCAAGCTTACTGGTACCATAGTTCCCGGACCGGCAAACTTGTAATGGCCCCCAATGCATTTTTCTGTTTTAACATATTTTTACTTGCTTATGAATTTTTCACCTTTGTGATTTGGATTTACATTTTGTATGCATCCAAAATCATTTGACTCCCAACTTTTGAAATGGGGAGTAAAATACTCCTACTTACAAATCTTGTCTGAGGCTCCGTTTGTGCATATCATTTTATGTCTAATGGACACACATTATTCATCTCTCCCAGAGACACATTCTCAGGGTGTTGTGATGGACACAGAGGATAGGCCCAAATTCATCATTGATTGGCACCTGGGATTTGGCTTCATTGTGTGTGCTCTACAGGGGCAGATTTTTATGTGAAGTATGATTGCACCAGCTGGGTGCATGCAGCCTCTTCACGTGCCCTTTGGCCAACCAAGGGCAAGGGTGGTGCCTGTGGGTGTGGGCGGTGTCCCACCAGCATTTCCACTGGTACGCTACGCTGTGTGGCAACATTGTGCAGTACACATGCTGCCACTATGACTTTACATAGTACTGGTGGTGAATATAGCAAGACCCCACCAGAGTGGTCAAGGGAGCGGAACCGTGACTTTTGCACTCTGAATGTGTGCTCCACTATGGCCTGAGTGGCTGCATGTGCTGTATTGTACCTCACCTCTGCTGGTGTTGTGGGGTTCTGGATTGGTGTCATCATGAACGTTGACAGCGGGTAGGCACTGTCCCCTGTAAATGTGTACATGGTTGTCATTCGCATTTATTGTCAGGGTCTGTTGTTCAAGTGTGTCACGTGAATGCTTGTGCGTGACCGTTCATGCTCACCCATGAGCCATGCACTGCCAAGTTTTCCAGATGCCAGGGACCGGTGGAGTGGTGACTGGCAGAAGATGTAGCTATCATGTGTGCTGCCTGGAAACTTGGCATACACTTCCATGATGATTCCATTGGCATCACACTCTACCTGCACATTAATGGAGTGCCAGTGCTTTCAATTGCGGTAGATGTGCTCCGTCAATCATGGGGCTGTAGCGCAACATGTGTGCAGTCCATTGTTCCTACTACACGGGTAAGTGTGCTATTGCGTAGAATTTCTGGATCACTTTCTGCCATTGTTCACGGCATATATATATGTGCCTGCGCACACATGTATGTGCTGTTATGCATGACAATACCTGGTGTATGCAGCGGGATTGGGTAGCCTGCGATATCCCACCAACTGTTGCAGTGGACCCCGCTGCTATGAAATGGAGTGCAGTCAGCACTTTTTCTAGGGGGAAGGGCCTGGGAGCAGATGGTGGGTGATGCGAGGTCATCTTCCCACTCTCTGACGAGGACTAGGATTACATGAGGGGAACCTGTACCTTGCATATACCTGGTCATCCGGCATCCCAAACAGCATGGTGTGAAGATCTGGGCCCTGGGCATCCTCCTCTTCCTGAAGTGCCTATACACGATAGCTCCTACTATTTCTGGGTTCATCGTGGCTGTAGACGTTAGTTTGGTGTCCATTGCATGCTTTATACGCATTGGTTCCTATGCGCATTGAAGTTTACGCCTGCTATCATGTGGCGGATGGATCACAGGGTTTGCGTGTACCTTTTCCCAACACAAGGCTGCACGTTGAGATCCATGAATATGTTTGGAGTTGCGTAGGAATGGGGGTACACGTGCTTAGCCGTGGACCGTCCCTCAACACGCCCATATTTTGTCGGGTTCTTGCTCATTCTGCATGTTCCGCCCCCTATTTTGAACGATGCATAGGCCCAACCCACGCTCTGCGAGGAATCTTGAGCAAGGCGCTCGACTGCTCGCAGTCCACGCAAGTCCCTGGAAAGTCCCACGCAGTTGATTACATGAATCGACAAAAGGGGTTTTGCACGCAGTTTGGTGCGCAAATTCCCTATTTACCGCGCAATAAATGTCATGAATCAGGGCCTAAATCCACTAGAAATTCCTGCTATGATTTCCAATATATGTTAATTCCAAACTGTTTACAGTGGATACCTATGTGCAAGTCATTAAAGCTTAAAGCATTCACATATGCAGAATGTAACACAGGAACAAAAGCTGGAACGGGGGCAATGGCCCTGAGCCCTCGTTAATGGCCAGCTGCCCGCCAGTTGCTCCCCATTCCAGCCCTTCGAATGGGGGCTTAACACCACATTCACTATACAATGAAATACCCAGTTCTACAAATACAAACTCCCCATGAACCCATTATCTTATCAGACTTGTGTGGGGACTTACCTGCCGAGGGTCTCCCTGACATCCTGTAGAAAAGAGACGAAGAATAACAAGGATCAGATTAGGAAGCACGTGCGGGACAATCTTTCAAACACACGGACCGGATGCGGCAAGCAGTGTTACACAAGCACAGGCAGCACTTTACAAAAACAAGCACACATGTTACCATCATTAACTAGAAACCGAACCGTGAAGGAATTTTTTGACCTGTGTTGCCACGAGATCAGAGTCATTTTCAAGCAAAACATGTATTTACTGGCCGAGCAGACTACTAGAGCATGGATCATTGGCACTGAAAAAGGGATGTTCTGATATGATATGATATGACATTTATAACGCGCCTATACACAAGTGTTTCAAGGCGCGACAAGACAAGGGAGGGGAAACTGAGGGAAGACAGACAACGATCCTACTAGGCCCAGTGTCATTGAGATTGCACAAGTGCAGGGCAAAGAGGGACGGGGAAAAGTGCCAGGGGAAGGGGAGGAGGAGCAAGTGCAAGACACAGGATAAACATCAAAGGCAAGCAGTGCGGCCAGCAGGTGGCAGTACAGACAAGTGTCTGGTAAGTGCAGGTCTGGGGAGCGAAGGGTTGCAGATACAGACCCAAGTGCAGCATTGCCATGAGGCAGTGCAGGTGTGCAACTGGGAGGGCAGGGACCTGGGCCAGAGATTCAGAGGGTGGCCAGGTGAGTGATGCAGTATCAAACAGGAGATCAGCAGGGAAGAGGAGGAGGAAAGTCTTGAGCTGCTTCCGGAACTGTAGATGGTTGTGCTCAAGTTTCAGAGAGGCAGGGAGGCTGTTCCAGAGGGAGGGGTGAGCAGATCATAGCGCCCTGAAGGTTGTATGAAGTGAAGTGCTACATTCTGAGTGTGTTTCTGAGCCCAGAATGATTTAGGCATAGCCTATGATCCAGAGTGCATCCATTTAGCGGTAGGTCTTTTATCTAGGAGGCCTCCAAAGTGGTTGGTGCCCTCAATCAAGTTCAGATTTGTTTTGAAATACCCGCTGCATTAATCACTCAATATTGAATGAAAGTGGTGAGAACGTTCATCCATCAGGACTGGCAAGAATGCATGCACATAGAATTGCAAACCCAGGTTACAAACATATCGAATTCAAGCCATAGAGCAAATGTGCCCTTTGATGTGATAGTCGGGTCTACCCTGAGCCTGCCAGCACCTGGAGTAGTTTCCAGGCAGTCTCAGCACACACATGGATGCTCTGCTCTTCTTTCCGTGTTCTGATGTGGGGTGATTTGCTTCCTGAGCACGGTCTTACTACTGTGCTCATGCGGTGATGTGGGCCGGCTTGTGCTGTTCCCACAGCGTGCAACCACATTGATGTTGCAGGTTCTCCAGGCATCTGCACACTGTCCTTTCCTGGCTCATTTTCTGCTGCAAGATGCCTGCACCTCTGCATGGTAGTGGCAGGGTCTCTTTCTTTCTGTGTATTGGGTGTCCACTCAGTGTTCCTGGTGTACCTGTCCTAACTCGCCCCCCTGCACATTGCATTCACTGCAATCGGAGTAGGCTCTTGTTTTATAAATCCTTCTGCACATGCCTGTTGTGCAGTCCCTTTTAGGCTATTTGCAGACATGGCCTGATACAAAGGACAGTCTTTACTCCGAACCACCTTTTCTTGGATATGTCATGTGCTTACTCCATCCTATCTCTCAGCACAATGCCATTGTGCTGCCAGTTCTCTCAATCCTACTAAGATCAAGTCTCTCAGCACAATGCCGTAATGCTGCCAGTTCTCTCAATCCTACTAAGATCAAGTCTCTCAGCACAATGCTGTGGTGCTTCCAGTTCTCTCAATCCTACTAAGATCAAGTCTCTCAGCACAATGCCGTAGTGCTGCCAGTTCTCTCAATCCTACTAAGATCAAGTCTCTCAGCACAATGCCGTAGTGCTGCCAGTTCTCTCAATCCTACTAAGATCAAGTATCTCAGCACAATGATGTGGTGCTTCCAGTTCTCTCAATCCTACTAAGATCAAGTCTCTCAGCACAATGCCGTAGTGCTGCCAGTTCTCTCAATCCTACTAAGATCAAGTCTCTCAGCCCAATGCTGTAGTGCTGCCAGTTCTCTCAATCCTACTAAGATCAAGTCTCTCAGCACAATGCTGTGGTGCTGCCAGTTCTCTCAATCCTACTAAGATCAAGTCTCTCAGCACAATGCTGTAGTGATGCCAGTTATCGGTTCTACTAAGATCAAGTCTCTCAGCACAATGCTGTGGTGTTGCCAGTTCTCTCGGTCCTACTAAGATCAAGTCTCTCAGCACAATGCCGTGGTGCTCCCAGTTCTCTCCACCCTACTAAAATCAAGTCTCTCAGCACAATGCTGTGGTGCTGCCAGTTCTCTCCATCCTACTAAGATCAAGTCTCTTAATTCTGTGGTGTTGTCAGTTCTCTGAATCCTAGTATGATCAAGACTCTCAGCACAATGCTGTGGTGTTGCCAGTTCTCTCGGTCCTACTAAGATCAAGTCTCTCAGCACAATGCCGTGGTGCTCCCAGTTCTCTCCACCCTGCTAAAATCAAGTCTCTCAGCACAATGCTGTGGTGCTGCCAGTTCTCTCCATCCTACTAAGATCAAGTCTCTCAGCACAATGCCGTAGTGCTGCCAGTTCTCTCAATCCTACTAAGATCAAGTCTCTCAGCACAATGCCGTAGTGCTGCCAGTTCTCTCAATCCTACTAAGATCAAGTCTCTCAGCACAATGCTGTAGTGATGCCAGTTATCGGTCCTACTAAGATCAAGTCTCTCAGCACAATGCTGTGGTGTTGCCAGTTCCCTTGGTCCTACTAAGATCAAGTCTCTCAGCACAATGCTGTGGTGCTCCCAGTTCTCTCCACCCTACTAAAATCAAGTCTCTCAGCACAATGCTGTGGTGCTGCCAGTTCTCTCGGTCCTACTAAGATCAAGTCTCTCAGCACAATGCCGTGGTGCTCCCAGTTCTCTCCACCCTACTAAAATCAAGTCTCTCAGCACAATGCTGTGGTGCTGCCAGTTCTCTCCATCCTACTAAGATCAAGTCTCTCAATGCTGTGGTGTTGCCAGTTCTCTCAATCCTTCTATGATCAAGTCTCTCAGCACAATGCTGTGGTGTTGCCAGTTCTCTCGGTCCTAATAAAATCAAGTCTCTCAGCACAATGCCGTGGTGCTCCCAGTTCTCTCCACCCTACTAAAATCAAGTCTCTCAGCACAATGCTGTGGTGCTGCCAGTTCTCTCCATCCTACTAAGATCAAGTCTCTCAGCACAATGCTATAGTGATACCAGTTATCGGTACTACTAAGATCAAGTCTCTCAGCACAATGCTGTGGTGCTGCCAGTTCTCTCGGTCCTACTAAGATCAAGTCTCTCACCACAATGCTGTGGTGCTGCCTGTTTTCTTTGTCCTACTCAAGTCTCTCACCACAATGCTGTGGTGCTGCCTGTTTTCTTTGTCCTACCCAAGTCTCTCAGCACAATGCTGTAGTGCTGCCAGTTCTCTTGGTCCTACTAAGATCAGGTTTCTCAGCACAATGCCGTGGTGCTCCCAGTTATCTCCATCATACTAAGATCAAGTCTCTCAGCACAATGCTGTGGTGCTGCCAGTTCTCTCTATCCTACTAAGATCAAGTCTCTCAGCACAATGCCGTGGTGCTGCCAGTTCTCGGTCCTACTAAGATCAAGTCTCTCTGCACAATGCTGTGGTGATGCCAGTTCTCGGTCCTACTAAGATCAAGTCTCTCAGCACAATGCTGTAGTGATGCCAGTTATTGGTCCTACTAAGATCAAGTCTCTCAGCACAATGCCGTGGTGCTCCCAGTTCTCTCCACCCTACTAAAATCAAGTCTCTCAGCACAATGCGGTGGTGCTGCCAGTTCTCTCCATCCTACTAAGATCAAGTCTCTTAATTCTGTGGTGTTGCCAGTTCTCTCAATCCTAGTATGATCAAGACTCTCACCACAATGCTGTGGTGTTGCCAGTTCTCTCGGTCCTACTAAGATCAAGTCTCTCAGCACAATGTTGTGGTGCTGCCAGTTCTCTCGGTCCTACTAAGATCAAGTCTCTCACCACAATGCTGTGGTGCTGCCTGTTTTCTTTGTCCTACTCAAGTCTCTCACCACAATGCTGTGGTGCTGCCTGTTTTCTTTGTCCTACCCAAGTCTCTCAGCACAATGCTGTAGTGCTGCCAGTTCTCTTGGTCCTACTAAGATCAAGTTTCTCAGCACAATGCCGTGGTGCTCCCAGTTATCTCCATCATACTAAGATCAAGTCTCTCAGCACAATGCTGTGGTGCTGCCAGTTCTCTCTATCCTACTAAGATCAAGTCTCTCAGCACAATGCCGTGGTGCTGCCAGTTCTCGGTCCTACTAAGATCAAGTCTCTCTGCACAATGCTGTGGTGATGCCAGTTCTCGGTCCTACTAAGATCAAGTCTCTCAGCACAATGCTGTAGTGATGCCAGTTATTGGTCCTACTAAGATCAAGTCTCTCAGCACAATGCTGTGGTGCTGCCAGTTCTCTCGGTCCTACAAAGATCAGGTCTCTCAAGCAAAATGCTGTAGTGCTGCCAGTTCTCTCGGTCCCACTAAGATCAAGTCTCTCAGCACAATGCCGTGGTGCTCCCAGTTCTCTCCATCCTACTAAGATCAAGTCTATCAGCACAATGCTGTGGTGCTGCCAGTTCTCTCCATCCTACTAAGATCAAGTCTCTCAGCACAATGCCGTGGTGCTGCCAGTTCTCGGTCCTACTAAGATCAAGTCTCTCTGCACAATGCTGTGGTGATGCCAGTTCTCCCCATCCTCCTAAGATCAAGTCTCTCAGCAAAATGCTGCAGTGCTGCCAGTGCTCTCCATCCTACTAAGATCAAGTCTCTTAGCACAATGCTGTGGTGCTGCCAGTTCTCGGTCCTACTAAGATTAACTGTCTCAGCACAATGCTGTAGTGATGCCAGTTATCGGTCCTACTAAGATCAAGTCTCTCAGCACAATGCTGTGGTGCTGCCAGTTCTCTCGGTCCTACTAAGATCAAGTCTCTCACCACAATGCTGTGGTGCTGCCTTTTTTCTTTGTCCTACTCAAGTCTCTCAGCACAATGCTGTAGTGCTGCCAGTTCTCTCGGTCCTACTAAGATCAAGTCTCTCAGCACAATGCCGTGGTGCTCCCAGTTCTCTCCATCCTACTAAGATCAAGTCTCTCAGCACAATGCTGTGGTGCTGCCAGTTCTCTCCATCCTACTAAGATCAAGTCTCTCAGCACAATGCCGGGGTGCAGCCAGTTCTCGGTCCTACTAAGATCAAGTCTCTCTGCACAATGCTGTGGTGATGCCAGTTCTCTCCATCCTCCTAAGATCAAGCCTCTCAGCAAAGTGCTGCAGTGCTGCCAGTTCTCTCCATCCTACTAAGATCAAGTCTCTTAGCACAATGCCGTGGTGCTGCCAGTTCTCGGTCCTACTAAGAACAAGTCTCACAGCACAATGCTGTAGTGATGCCAATTATCGGTCCTACTAAGATCAAGTCTCTCAGCACAATGCTGTGGTGCTGCCAGTTCTCTTGGTGCTACTAATATCAAGTCTCTCACCACAATGCTGTGGTGCTGCCTGTTTTCTTTGACCTACTCAAGTCTCTCAGCACAATGCTGTAGTGCTGCCAGTTCTCTCAGTCCTACTAAGATAAAGTCTCTCAGCACAATGCCATGGTGCTCTGAGTTCTCTCCATCCTACTAAGATCAAGTCCCTCAGCACAATGCTGTGGTGCTGCCAGTTCTCTCCATCCTACTAAGATCAGGTCTCTCAGCACAATGCCGTGGTGATGCCAGTTCTCGGTCCTACTAAGATCAAGTCTCTCTGCACAATGCTGTGGTGATGCCAGTTCTCTCCATCCTACTGAGATCAAGTCTTTCATCAAAATGCTGCAGTGCTGCCAGTTCTTTCCATCCTACTAAGATCAAGTCTCTTAGCACAATGCCGTGGTGCTGCCAGTTCTTGGTCCTACTAAGATCAAGTATCTCAGCACAATGCTGTAGTGATGCCAGTTATCAGTCGTACTAAGATCAAGTCTCTCAGCACAATGCTGTGGTGCTGCCAGTTCTCTCGGTCCTACTAAGATCAAGTCTCTCAGCACAATGCTGTGGTGCTGCCAGTTTTCTTTTTCCTACTAAAGTCTCTCAGCACAATGTTGTAGTGCTGCCAGTTCTCTCTGTCCTACTAAGATCAAGTCTCTCAGCACAATGCCATGGTGCTCCCAGTTCTCTCCACCATACTAAGCTCAAGTCTCTCAGCATAATGCTGCAGTGCTGCCAGTTCTCTCCATCCTACTAAGATCAAGACTTTCAGCAAAATGCTGCAGTGCTGCCAGTTCTCTCCATCCTACTAAGATCAAGTCTCTCAGCACAATGCCATAGTGCTGCCAGTTCTCTCATCCTACTAAGATCAAGTCTCTCAGCAAAATGCTGCAGTGCTGCCAGTTCTCTCAATCGTACTAAGATCAAGTCTCTCAGCACAATGCTGTAGTGATGCCAGTTATTGGTCCTACTAAGATCAAGTCTCTCAGCACAATGCTGTGGTGCTGCCAGTTCTCTCGGTCCTACTAAGATAAAGTCTTTCAGCAGAATGCCGTGGTGCTGCCAGTTCTCTCCATCCTACTAAGATCAAGTCTCTCAGCACAATGCCGTGGTGCTGGCAGTTCTCTCCATCCTACTAAGATCCAGTTTCTCACTACAATGCTGTGGTGCTGCCAGTTCTCTCCATTTTACTAAGATCAAGTCTCTCAGCACAATGCTGTGGTGCTGCCAGTTCTCTCCATCCTACTAAGATCAAGTCTCTCAGCACAATGCTATAGTGATACCAGTTATCGGTCCTACTAAGATCAAGTCTCTCACCACAATGCTGTGGTGCTGCCAGTTCTCTAAGTCCTACTAAGATCAAGTATCTCACCACAATGCTGTGGTGCTGCCTGTTTTCTTTGTCCTACTCAAGTCTCTCACCACAATGCTGTGGTGCTGCCTGTTTTCTTTGACCTACTCAAGTCTCTCAGCACAATGCTGTAGTGCTGCCAGTTCTCTCGGTCCTACTAAGATCAAGTTTCTCAGCACAATGGCATGGTGATGCAAGTTATCGGTCCTACTAAGATCAAGTCTCTCAGCAGAATGCTGTGGTGCTGCCAGTTCTCTCGGTCCTAAAAAGATCAGGTCTCTCAGCACAATGCTGTAGTGCTGCCAGTTCTCTCTGTCCTACTAAGATCAAGTCTCTCAGCACAATGCCGTGGTGCTCCCAGTTCTCTCCATCCTACTAAGATCAAATCTCTCAGCACAATGCTGTGGTGCTGCCAGTTCTCTCCATCCTACTAAGATCAAGTCTCTCAGCACAATGCCGTGGTGCTGCCAGTTCTTGGTCCTACTAAGATCAAGTCTCTCCGCACAATGCTGTGCTGATGCCAGTTCTCCCCATCCTCCTAAGATCAAGTCTCTCAGCAAAATGCTGCAGTGCTGCCAGTTCTCTCCATCCTACTAAGATCAAGTCTCTTAGCACAATGCTGTGCTGCTGCCAGTTCTCGGTCCTACTAAGATCAAGTCTCTCAGCACAATGCTGTAGTGATGCCAGTTATCGGTCCTACTAAGATCAAGTCTCTGAGCACAATCCTGTGGTGCTGCCAGTTCTCTCGGTCCTACTAAGATCAAGTCTCTCACCACAATGCTGTGGTACTGCCTGTTTTCTTTGTCCTACTCAAGTCTCTCAGCACAACGCTGTAGTGCTGCAAGTTGTCTCGGTCCTACTAAGATCAAGTCTCTCAGCACAATGCCATGGTGCTCCCAGTTCTCTCCATCCTACTAAGATCAAGTATCTCAGCACAATGCTGTGGTGCTGCCAGTTCTCGGTCCTACTAAGATCAAGTCTCTATGCACAATGCTGTGGTGATGCCAGTTCTCTCCATCCTATTAATATCAAGTCTCTCAGCAAAATGCTGCTGTGCTGCCAGTTCTCTCCATCATACGAAGATCAAGTCTCTTAGCACAATGCTGTGGTGCTGCCAGTTCTTGGTCCTACTAAGATCAAGTATCTCAGCACAATGCTGTAGTGATGCCAGTTATCGGTCGTACTAAGATCAAGTCTCTCAGAACAATGCTGTGGTGTTGCCAGTTCTCTCGGTCCTACTAAAATCAAGTCTCTCAGCACAATGCTGTGGTGCTCCCAGTTCTCTCCATCCTACTAAAATCAAGTCTCTCATCACAATGCTGTGGTGCTGCCAGTTCTCTCCATCCTACTTAGATCAAGTCTCTCAATGCTGTGGTGTTGCCAGTTCTCTCAATCCTTCTATGATCAAGTCTCTCAGCACAATGCTGTGGTGTTGCCAGTTCTCTCGGTCCTACTAAGATCAAGTCTCTCAGCACAATGCCGTGGTGCTCCCAGTTCTCTCCACCCTACTAAAATCAAGTCTCTCAGCACAATGCTGTGGTGCTGCCAGTTCTCTCGGTCCTACTAAGATCAAGTCTCTCACCACAATGCTGTGGTGCTGCCTGTTTTCTTTGTCCTACTCAAGTCTCTCACCACAATGCGGTGGTGCTTCCTGTTTTCTTTGTCCTACCCAAGTCTCTCAGCACAATGCTGTAGTGCTGCCAGTTCTCTTGGTCCTACTAAGATCAAGTTTCTCAGCAAAATGCCGTGGTGCTCCCAGTTATCTTCATCATACTAAGATCAAGTCTCTCAGCACAATGCTGTGGTGCTGCCAGTTCTCTCCATCCTACTAAGATCAAGTCTCTCAGCACAATGCCGTGGTGCTGCCAGTTCTCGGTCCTACTAAGATCAAGTCTCTCTGCACAATGCTGTAGTGATGCCAGTAATTGGTCCTAATAAGATCAAGTCTCTCAGCACAATGCTGTGGTGCTGCCAGTTCTCTTGGTCCTACAAAGATCAAGTCTCTCAGCACAATGCCGTGGTGCTCCCAGTTCTCTCCATCCTACTAAGATCAAGTCTCTCAGCACAATGCCGTGGTGCTGCCAGTTCTCGGTCCTACTAAGATCAAGTCTCTCTGCACAATGCTGTGGTGATGCCAGTTCTCCCCATCCTCCTAAGATCAAGTCTCTCAGCAAAATGCTGCAGTGCTGCCAGTGCTCTCCATCCTACTAAGATCACGTCTCTTAGCACAATGCTGTGGTGCTGCCAATTCTCGGTCCTACTAAGATCAAGTGTCTCAGCACAATTCTGTAGTGATGCCAGTTATCGGTCCTACTAAGATCAAGTCTCTCAGCACAATGCTGTGGTGCTGCCAGTTCTCTCGGTCCTACTAAGATCAAGTCTCTCACCACAATGCTGTGGTGCTGCCTGTTTTCTTTGTCCTACTCAAGTCTCTCAGCACAATGCCATGGTGCTCCCAGTTCTCTCCATCCTACTAAGCAAAATGCTGTAGTTCTGCCAGTTCTCTCAGTCCTACTAAGATCAAGTCTCTCAGCAAAATGCTGCAGTGCTGCCAGTTCTCTCCATCCTACTAAGATCAAGTCTCTTAGCACAATGCTGTGGTGCTGCCAGTTCTCGGTCCTACTGAGATCAAGTCTCTTAGCACAATGCTGTAGTGATGCCAGTTATTGGTCCTACTAAGATCAAGTCTTTCAGCACAATGCTGTGGTGCTGCCAGTTCTCTCAGTCCTACTAAGATCAAGTCTCTCATCACAATGCTGTGTGCTGCCTGTTTTCTTTGTCCTACTCAAGTCTCTCAGCACAATGCTGCAGTGCTGCCAGCCAGTTCTCTCAGTCCTACTAAGATCAAGTCTCTCAGCACAATGCCGTGGTGCTGCCAGTTCTCGGTCCTACTAAGATCAAGTCTCTCTGCACAATGCTGTGGTGATGCCAGTTCTCTCCATCCTACTAAGATCAAGTCTCTCAGCAAAATGCTGCAGTGCTGCCAGTTCTCTCCATCCTACTAAGATCAAGTCTCTTAGCACAATGCCCTGGTGCTGCCAGTTCTCTGTCCTACTAAGATCAAGTCTCTCAGCAAAATGCTGTAGTGATGCCAGTTATCGGTCCTACTAAGATCAAGTCTCTCAGCACAATGCTGTGGTGCTGCCAGTTCTCTCGGTCCAACTAAGATCGAGTCTCTCACCACAATGCTGTGGTGCTGCCTGTATTCTTTGTCCTACTCAAGTCTCTCAGCACAATGCTGTCGTGCTGCCACTTCTCTCGGTCCTACTAAGATCAAGTCTCTCAGCACAATGCTGTGGTGCTCCCAGTTCTCTTCATCCTACTAAGATCAAGTCTCTCAGCGAAATGCTGTGGTGCTGCCAGTTCTCTCCATCCTACTAAGATCAAGTCTCTCAGCACAATGCCATGGTGCTGCTAGTTCTCGGTCCTATTAAGATCAAGTTTCTCTGCAAAATGCTGTGGTGATGCCAGTTCTCTCCATCCTACTAAGATCAAGTCTCTCAGCAAAATGCTGCAGTGCTGCCAGTTCTCTCCATCCTACTAAGATCAAGTCTCTTAGCACAATGCTGTGGTGCTGCCAGTTCTCGGTCCTACTGAGATCAAGTCTCTTAGCACAATGCTGTAGTGATGCCAGTTATTGGTCCTACTAAGATCAAGTCTTTCAGCACAATGCTGTGGTGCTGCCAGTTCTCTCAGTCCTACTAAGATCAAGTCTCTCAGCACAATGCTGTGCTGCTGCCAGTTTTCTTTGTCCTACTCAAGTCTCTCAGCACAATGCTGTAGTGCTGCCAGTTCTCTCAGTCCTACTAAGATCAAGTCTCTCAGCACAATGCCATGGTGCTCCCAGTTCTCTCCACCCTACTAAGATCAAGTCTCTCAGCAAAATGCTGCAGTGCTGCCAGTTCTCTCCATTCTACTAAGATCAAGTCTCTCAGCACAATGCTGTGGTGCTGCCAGTTCTCTCAATACGACTAAGATCAAGTCTCTCAGCACAATGCTGTAGTGATGCCAGTTATCGGTCCTACTAAGATAAAGTCTCTCAGCACAATGCTGTGGTGTTGCCAGTTCTGTCGGCCCTACTAAGATCAAGTCTCTCACCACAATGCCGTGGTGCTCCCAGTTCTCTCCACCCTACTAAAATCAAGTCTCTCAGCACAATGCTGTGGTGCTGCCAGTTCTCTCCATCCTACTATGATCAAGTCTCTCAGCACAATGCCGTAGTGCTGCCAGTTCTCTCAATCCTACTAAGATCAAGTCTCTCAGCACAATGCCGTAGTGCTGCCAGTTCTCTCAATCCTACTAAGATCAAGTCTCTGATCACAATGCTGTGGTGCTGCCAGTTCTCTCCATCCTACTAAGATCAAGTCTCCCAATGCTGTGGTGTTGCCACTTCTCTCAATCCTAGTATGATCAAGTCTCTCAGCAAAATGCTGTGGTGTTGCCAGTTCTCTCGGTCCTACTAAGATCAAGTCTCTCAGCACAATGCAGTGGTGCACCCAGTTCTCTCCACCCTACTAAAATCAAGTATCTCAGCACAATGCTGTGGTGCTGCCAGTTCTCTCCATCCTACTAAGATCAAGTCTCTCAGCACAATGCTGTAGTGCTGCCAGTTCTCTCAATCCTACTAAGATCAAGTCTCTCAGCACAATGCCGTAGTGCTGCAAGTTCTCTCAATCCTACTAAGATCAAGTCTCTCAGCACAATGCTATGGTGCTGCCAGTTCTCTCAATCCTACTAAGATCAAGTCTCTCAGCACAATGCTGTAGTGATGCCAGTTATCGGTCCTACTAAGATCAAGTCTCTCAGCACAATGCTGTGGTGTTGCCAGTTCTCTCGGTCCTACTAAAATCAAGTCTCTCAGCACAATGCTGTGGTGCTGCCAGTTCTCTCCATCCTACTAAGATCAAGTCTCTCAATGCTGTGGTGTTGCCAGTTCTCTCAATCCTTCTATGATCAAGTCTCTCAGCACAATGCTGTGGTGTTGCCAGTTCTCTCGGTCCTACTAAGATCAAGTCTCTCAGCACGATGCCGTGGTGCTCCCAGTTCTCTCCACCCTACTAAAATCAAGTCTCTCAGCACAATGCTGTGGTGCTGCCAGTTCTCCCCATCCTACTAAGATCAAGTCTCTCAGCACAATGCTATAGTGATACCAGTTATCGGTCCTACTAAGATCAAGTCTCTCACCACAATGCCGTGGTGCTCCCAGTTCTCTCCACCCTACTAAAATCAAGTCTCTCAGCACAATGCTGTGGTGCTGCCAGTTCTCTCCATCCTACTATGATCAAGTCTCTCAGCACAATGCCGTAGTGCTGCCAGTTCTCTCAATCCTACTAAGATCAAGTCTCTCAGCACAATGCCGTAGTGCTGCCAGTTCTCTCAATCCTACTAAGATCAAGTCTCTGATCAAAATGCTGTGGTGCTGCCAGTTCTCTCCATCCTACTAAGATCAAGTCTCCCAATGCTGTGGTGTTGCCACTTCTCTCAATCCTAGTATGATCAAGTCTCTCAGCAAAATGCTGTGGTGTTGCCAGTTCTCTCGGTCCTACTAAGATCAAGTCTCTCAGCACAATGCAGTGGTGCACCCAGTTCTCTCCACCCTACTAAAATCAAGTATCTCAGCACAATGCTGTGGTGCTGCCAGTTCTCTCCATCCTACTAAGATCAAGTCTCTCAGCACAATGCTGTAGTGCTGCCAGTTCTCTCAATCCTACTAAGATCAAGTCTCTCAGCAAAATGCTGTAGTGCTGCCAGTTCTCTCAGTCCTACTAAGATCAAGTCTCTCAGCACAATGCCATGGTGCTCCCAGTTCTCTCCACCCTACTAAGATCAAGTCTCTCAGCAAAATGCTGCAGTGCTGCCAGTTCTCTCCATTCTACTAAGATCAAGTCTCTCAGCACAATGCTGTGGTGCTGCCAGTTCTCTCAATACGACTAAGATCAAGTCTCTCAGCACAATGCTGTAGTGATGCCAGTTATCGGTCCTACTAAGATAAAGTCTCTCAGCACAATGCTGTGGTGTTGCCAGTTCTCTCGGCCCTACTAAGATCAAGTCTCTCACCACAATGCCGTGGTGCTCCCAGTTCTCTCCACCCTACTAAAATCAAGTCTCTCAGCACAATGCTGTGGTGCTGCCAGTTCTCTCCATCCTACTATGATCAAGTCTCTCAGCACAATGCCGTAGTGCTGCCAGTTCTCTCAATCCTACTAAGATCAAGTCTCTCAGCACAATGCCGTAGTGCTGCCAGTTCTCTCAATCCTACTAAGATCAAGTCTCTGATCACAATGCTGTGGTGCTGCCAGTTCTCTCCATCCTACTAAGATCAAGTCTCCCAATGCTGTGGTGTTGCCACTTCTCTCAATCCTAGTATGATCAAGTCTCTCAGCAAAATGCTGTGGTGTTGCCAGTTCTCTCGGTCCTACTAAGATCAAGTCTCTCAGCACAATGCAGTGGTGCACCCAGTTCTCTCCACCCTACTAAAATCAAGTATCTCAGCACAATGCTGTGGTGCTGCCAGTTCTCTCCATCCTACTAAGATCAAGTCTCTCAGCACAATGCTGTAGTGCTGCCAGTTCTCTCAATCCTACTAAGATCAAGTCTCTCAGCACAATGCCGTAGTGCTGCAAGTTCTCTCAATCCTACTAAGATCAAGTCTCTCAGCACAATGCTATGGTGCTGCCAGTTCTCTCAATCCTACTAAGATCAAGTCTCTCAGCACAATGCTGTAGTGATGCCAGTTATCGGTCCTACTAAGATCAAGTCTCTCAGCACAATGCTGTGGTGTTGCCAGTTCTCTCGGTCCTACTAAAATCAAGTCTCTCAGCACAATGCTGTGGTGCTGCCAGTTCTCTCCATCCTACTAAGATCAAGTCTCTCAATGCTGTGGTGTTGCCAGTTCTCTCAATCCTTCTATGATCAAGTCTCTCAGCACAATGCTGTGGTGTTGCCAGTTCTCTCGGTCCTACTAAGATCAAGTCTCTCAGCACGATGCCGTGGTGCTCCCAGTTCTCTCCACCCTACTAAAATCAAGTCTCTCAGCACAATGCTGTGGTGCTGCCAGTTCTCTCCATCCTACTAAGATCAAGTCTCTCAGCACAATGCTATAGTGATACCAGTTATCGGTCCTACTAAGATCAAGTCTCTCACCACAATGCTGTGGTGCTGCCAGTTCTCTCCATCCTACTAAGATCCAGTCTCTCACTACAATGCTGTGGTGCTGCCAGTTCTCTCCATTTTACTAAGATCAAGTCTCTCAGCACAATGCTGCAGTGCTGTCAGTTCTCTGCATCCTACTAAGATCAAGTCTCTCAGCACAATGCCGTGGTGCTGGCAGTTCTCTCCATCCTACTAAGATCCAGTCTCTCACTACAATGCTGTGGTGCTGCCAGTTCTCTCCATTTTACTAAGATCAAGACTCTCAGCACAATGCTGCAGTGCTGTCAGTTCTCTGAATCCTACTAAGATCAAGTCTCTCAGCACAATGCTGTAGTGATGCCAGTTATCGGTCCTACTAAGATCAAGTGTCTCAGCACAATGCTGTAGTGATGCCAGTTATCGGTCCTACTAAGATCAACTCTCTCAGCACAATGCTGAGGTGCTCCCAGTTCTCTCTGTCCTACGAAGATCAAGTCTCTCATCACAATGCTGTGTGCTGCCTGTTTTCTTTGTCCTACTCAAGTCTCTCAGCACAATGCTGCAGTGCTGCCAGCCAGTTCTCTCAGTCCTACTAAGATCAAGTCTCTCAGCACAATGCCGTGGTGCTGCCAGTTCTCGGTCCTACTAAGATCAAGTCTCTCTGCACAATGCTGTGGTGATGCCAGTTCTCTCCATCCTACTAAGATCAAGTCTCTCAGCAAAATGCTGCAGTGCTGCCAGTTCTCTCCATCCTACTAAGATCAAGTCTCTTAGCACAATGCCCTGGTGCTGCCAGTTCTCTGTCCTACTAAGATCAAGTCTCTCAGCAAAATGCTGTAGTGATGCCAGTTATCGGTCCTACTAAGATCAAGTCTCTCAGCACAATGCTGTGGTGCTGCCAGTTCTCTCGGTCCAACTAAGATCGAGTCTCTCACCACAATGCTGTGGTGCTGCCTGTATTCTTTGTCCTACTCAAGTCTCTCAGCACAATGCTGTCGTGCTGCCACTTCTCTCGGTCCTACTAAGATCAAGTCTCTCAGCACAATGCTGTGGTGCTCCCAGTTCTCTTCATCCTACTAAGATCAAGTCTCTCAGCGAAATGCTGTGGTGCTGCCAGTTCTCTCCATCCTACTAAGATCAAGTCTCTCAGCACAATGCCATGGTGCTGCTAGTTCTCGGTCCTATTAAGATCAAGTTTCTCTGCACAATGCTGTGGTGATGCCAGTTCTCTCCATCCTACTAAGATCAAGTCTCTCAGCAAAATGCTGCAGTGCTGCCAGTTCTCTCCATCCTACTAAGATCAAGTCTCTTAGCACAATGCTGTGGTGCTGCCAGTTCTCGGTCCTACTGAGATCAAGTCTCTTAGCACAATGCTGTAGTGATGCCAGTTATTGGTCCTACTAAGATCAAGTCTTTCAGCACAATGCTGTGGTGCTGCCAGTTCTCTCAGTCCTACTAAGATCAAGTCTCTCAGCACAATGCTGTGCTGCTGCCAGTTTTCTTTGTCCTACTCAAGTCTCTCAGCACAATGCTGAAGTGCTGTCAGTTCTCTCAGTCCTACTAAGATCAAGTCTCTCAGCACAATGCCATGGTGCTCCCAGTTCTCTCCACCATACTAAGATCAAGTCTCTCAGCAAAATGCTGCAGTGCTGCCAGTTCTCTCCATTCTACTAAGATCAAGTCTCTCAGCACAATGCTGTGGTGCTGCCAGTTCTCTCAATACTACTAAGATCAAGTCTCTCAGCACAATGCTGTAGTGATGCCAGTTATCGGTCCTACTAAGATAAAGTCTCTCAGCACAATGCTGTGGTGTTGCCAGTTCTCTCGGCCCTACTAAGATCAAGTCTCTCACCACAATGCCGTGGTGCTCCCAGTTCTCTCCACCCTACTAAAATCAAGTCTCTCAGCACAATGCTGTGGTGCTGCCAGTTCTCTCCATCCTACTATGATCAAGTCTCTCAGCACAATGCCGTAGTGCTGCCAGTTCTCTCAATCCTACTAAGATCAAGTCTCTCAGCACAATGCCGTAGTGCTGCCAGTTCTCTCAATCCTACTAAGATCAAGTCTCTCATCACAATGCTGTGGTGCTGCCAGTTCTCTCCATCCTACTAAGATCAAGTCTCCCAATGCTGTGGTGTTGCCACTTCTCTCAATCCTAGTATGATCAAGTCTCTCAGCAAAATGCTGTGGTGTTGCCAGTTCTCTCGGTCCTACTAAGATCAAGTCTCTCAGCACAATGCAGTGGTGCACCCAGTTCTCTCCACCCTACTAAAATCAAGTATCTCAGCACAATGCTGTGGTGCTGCCAGTTCTCTCCATCCTACTAAGATCAAGTCTCTCAGCACAATGCTGTAGTGCTGCCAGTTCTCTCAATCCTACTAAGATCAAGTCTCTCAGCACAATGCCGTAGTGCTGCAAGTTCTCTCAATCCTACTAAGATCAAGTCTCTCAGCACAATGCTGTGGTGCTGCCAGTTCTCTCAATCCTACTAAGATCAAGTCTCTCAGCACAATGCTGTAGTGATGCCAGTTATCGGTCCTACTAAGATCAAGTCTCTCAGCACAATGCTGTGGTGTTGCCAGTTCTCTCGGTCCTACTAAGATCAAGTCTCTCAGCACAATGCTGTGGTGCTCCCAGTTCTCTCCACCCTACTAAAATCAAGTCTCTCAGCACAATGCTCTGGTGCTGCCAGTTCTCTCCATCCTACTAAGATCAAGTCTCTCAATGCTGTGGTGTTGCCAGTTCTCTCAATCCTTCTATGATCAAGTCTCTCAGCACAATGCTGTGGTGTTGCCAGTTCTCTCGGTCCTACTAAGATCAAGTCTCTCAGCACGATGCCGTGGTGCTCCCAGTTCTCTCCACCCTACTAAAATCAAGTCTCTCAGCACAATGCTGTGGTGCTGCCAGTTCTCTCCATCCTACTAAGATCAAGTCTCTCAGCACAATGCTATAGTGATACCAGTTATCGGTCCTACTAAGATCAAGTCTCTCACCACAATGCTGTGGTGCTGCCAGTTCTCTAAGTCCTACTAAGATCAAGTATCTCACCACAATGCTGTGGTGCTGCCTGTTTTCTTTGTCCTACTCAAGTCTCTCAGCACAATGCTGTAGTGCTGCCAGTTCTCTCGGTGCTACTAAGATCAAGTTTCTCAGCACAATGGCATGGTGATGCAAGTTATCGGTCCTACTAAGATCAAGTCTCTCAGCATAATGCTGTGGTGCTGCCAGTTCTCTCGGTCCTACAAAGATCAGGTCTCTCAAGCAAGATGCTGTAGTGCTGCCAGTTCTCTCTGTCCTACTAAGATCAAGTCTCTCAGCACAATGCTGTGGTGCTCCCAGTTCTCTCCATCCTACTAAGATCAAATCTCTCAGCACAATGCTGTGGTGCTGCCAGTTCTCTCCATCCTACTAAGATCAAGTCTCTCAGCACAATGCCGTGGTGCTGCCAGTTCTTGGTCCTACTAAGATCAAGTCTCTCCGCACAATGCTGTGCTGATGCCAGTTCTCCCCATCCTCCTAAGATCAAGTCTCTCAGCAAAATGCTGCAGTGCTGCCAGTTCTCTCCATCCTACTAAGATCAAGTCTCTTAGCACAATGCTGTGCTGCTGCCAGTTCTCGGTCCTACTAAGATCAAGTCTCTCAGCACAATGCTGTAGTGATGCCAGTTATCGGTCCTACTAAGATCAAGTCTCTGAGCACAATCCTGTGGTGCTGCCAGTTCTCTCGGTCCTACTAAGATCAAGTCTCTCACCACAATGCTGTGGTACTGCCTGTTTTCTTTGTCCTACTCAAGTCTCTCAGCACAACGCTGTAGTGCTGCAAGTTGTCTCGGTCCTACTAAGATCAAGTCTCTCAGCACAATGCCATGGTGCTCCCAGTTCTCTCCATCCTACTAAGATCAAGTATCTCAGCACAATGCTGTGGTGCTGCCAGTTCTCGGTCCTACTAAGATCAAGTCTCTATGCACAATGCTGTGGTGATGCCAGTTCTCTCCATCCTATTAATATCAAGTCTCTCAGCAAAATGCTGCTGTGCTGCCAGTTCTCTCCATCATACTAAGATCAAGTCTCTTAGCACAATGCTGTGGTGCTGCCAGTTCTTGGTCCTACTAAGATCAAGTATCTCAGCACAATGCTGTAGTGATGCCAGTTATCGGCCGTACTAAGATCAAGTCTCTCAGAACAATGCTGTGGTGTTGCCAGTTCTCTCGGTCCTACTAAAATCAAGTCTCTCAGCACAATGCTGTGGTGCTCCCAGTTCTCTCCATCCTACTAAAATCAAGTCTCTCATCACAATGCTGTGGTGCTGCCAGTTCTCTCCATCCTACTTAGATCAAGTCTCTCAATGCTGTGGTGTTGCCAGTTCTCTCAATCCTTCTATGATCAAGTCTCTCAGCACAATGCTGTGGTGTTGCCAGTTCTCTCGGTCCTACTAAGATCAAGTCTCTCAGCACAATGCCGTGGTGCTCCCAGTTCTCTCCACCCTACTAAAATCAAGTCTCTCAGCACAATGCTGTGGTGCTGCCAGTTCTCTCGGTCCTACTAAGATCAAGTCTCTCACCACAATGCTGTGGTGCTGCCTGTTTTCTTTGTCCTACTCAAGTCTCTCACCACAATGCGGTGGTGCTTCCTGTTTTCTTTGTCCTACCCAAGTCTCTCAGCACAATGTTGTAGTGCTGCCAGTTCTCTTGGTCCTACTAAGATCAAGTTTCTCAGCAAAATGCCGTGGTGCTCCCAGTTATCTTCATCATACTAAGATCAAGTCTCTCAGCACAATGCTGTGGTGCTGCCAGTTCTCTCCATCCTACTAAGATCAAGTCTCTCAGCACAATGCCGTGGTGCTGCCAGTTCTCGGTCCTACTAAGATCAAGTCTCTCTGCACAATGCTGTAGTGATGCCAGTAATTGGTCCTAATAAGATCAAGTCTCTCAGCACAATGCTGTGGTGCTGCCAGTTCTCTTGGTCCTACAAAGATCAAGTCTCTCAGCACAATGCCGTGGTGCTCCCAGTTCTCTCCATCCTACTAAGATCAAGTCTCTCAGCACAATGCCGTGGTGCTGCCAGTTCTCGGTCCTACTAAGATCAAGTCTCTCTGCACAATGCTGTGGTGATGCCAGTTCTCCCCATCCTCCTAAGATCAAGTCTCTCAGCAAAATGCTGCAGTGCTGCCAGTGCTCTCCATCCTACTAAGATCACGTCTCTTAGCACAATGCTGTGGTGCTGCCAATTCTCGGTCCTACTAAGATCAAGTGTCTCAGCACAATGCTGTAGTGATGCCAGTTATCGGTCCTACTAAGATCAAGTCTCTCAGCACAATGCTGTGGTGCTGCCAGTTCTCTCGGTCCTACTAAGATCAAGTCTCTCACCACAATGCTGTGGTGCTGCCTGTTTTCTTTGTCCTACTCAAGTCTCTCAGCACAATGCCATGGTGCTCCCAGTTCTCTCCATCCTACTAAGCAAAATGCTGTAGTTCTGCCAGTTCTCTCAGTCCTACTAAGATCAAGTCTCTCAGCAAAATGCTGCAGTGCTGCCAGTTCTCTCCATCCTACTAAGATCATGTCTCTTAGCACAATGCTGTGCTGCTGCCAGTTCTCGGTCCTACTGAGATCAAGTCTCTTAGCACAATGCTGTAGTGATGCCAGTTATTGGTCATACTAAGATCAAGTCTTTCAGCACAATGCTGTGGTGCTGCCAGTTCTCTCAGTCCTACTAAGATCAAGTCTCTCATCACAATGCTGTGTGCTGCCTGTTTTCTTTGTCCTATTCAAGTCTCTCAGCACAATGCTGCAGTGCTGCCAGCCAGTTCTCTCAGTCCTACTAAGATCAAGTCTCTCAGCACAATGCCGTGGTGCTGCCAGTTCTCGGTCCTACTAAGATCAAGTCTCTCTGCACAATGCTGTGGTGATGCCAGTTCTCTCCATCCTACTAAGATCAAGTCTCTCAGCAAAATGCTGCAGTGCTGCCAGTTCTCTCCATTCTACTAAGATCAAGTCTCTTAGCACAATGCCCTGGTGCTGCCAGTTCTCTGTCCTACTAAGATCAAGTCTCTCAGCAAAATGCTGTAGTGATGCCAGTTATCGGTCCTACTAAGATCAAGTCTCTCAGCACAATGCTGTGGTGCTGCCAGTTCTCTCGGTCCAACTAAGATCGAGTCTCTCACCACAATGCTGTGGTGCTGCCTGTATTCTTTGTCCTACTCAAGTCTCTCAGCACAATGCTGTCGTGCTGCCACTTCTCTCGGTCCTACTAAGATCAAGTCTCTCAGCACAATGCTGTGGTGCTCCCAGTTCTCTTCATCCTACTAAGATCAAGTCTCTCAGCGAAATGCTGTGGTGCTGCCAGTTCTCTCCATCCTACTAAGATCAAGTCTCTCAGCACAATGCCATGGTGCTGCTAGTTCTCGGTCCTATTAAGATCAAGTTTCTCTGCACAATGCTGTGGTGATGCCAGTTCTCTCCATCCTACTAAGATCAAGTCTCTCAGCAAAATGCTGCAGTGCTGCCAGTTCTCTCCATCCTACTAAGATCAAGTCTCTTAGCACAATGCTGTGGTGCTGCCAGTTCTCGGTACTACTGAGATCAAGTCTCTTAGCACAATGCTGTAGTGATGCCAGTTATTGGTCCTACTAAGATCAAGTCTTTCAGCACAATGCTGTGGTGCTGCCATTTCTCTCAGTCCTACTAAGATCAAGTCTCTCAGCACAATGCTGTGCTGCTGCCAGTTTTCTTTGTCCTACTCAAGTCTCTCAGCACAATGCTGTAGTGCTGCCAGTTCTCTCAGTCCTACTAAGATCAAGTCTCTCAGCACAATGCCATGGTGCTCCCAGTTCTCTCCACCATACTAAGATCAAGTCTCTCAGCAAAATGCTGCAGTGCTGCCAGTTCTCTCCATTCTACTAAGATCAAGTCTCTCAGCACAATGCTGTGGTGCTGCCAGTTCTCTCAATACTACTAAGATCAAGTCTCTCAGCACAATGCTGTAGTGATGCCAGTTATCGGTCCTACTAAGATAAAGTCTCTCAGCACAATGCTGTGGTGTTGCCAGTTTTCTTTGACCTACTCAAGTCAGTCTCTCAGCACAATGCTGTAGTGCTGCCAGTTCTCTCGGTCCTACTAAGATCAAGTTTCTCAGCACAATGCCATGGTGCTCGCAGTTATCTCCATCATACTAAGATCAAGTCTCTCAGCACAATGCTGTGGTTCTGCCAGTTCTCTCCATCCTACTAAGATCAAGTCTCCCAGCACAATGCCGTGGTGATGCAAGTTATCGGTCCTACTAAGATCAAGTCTCTCAGCAGAATGCTGTGGTGCTGCCAGTTCTCTCGGTCCTAAAAAGATCAGGTCTCTCAGCACAATGCTGTAGTGCTGCCAGTTCTCTCTGTCCTACTAAGATCAAGTCTCTCAGCACAATGCCGTGGTGCTCCCAGTTCTCTCCATCCTACTAAGATCAAATGTCTCAGCACAATGCTGTGGTGCTGCCAGTTCTCTCCATCCTACTAAGATCAAGTCTCTCAGCACAATGCCGTGGTGCTGCCAGTTCTTGGTCCTACTAAGATCAAGTCTCTCAGCACAATGCCGTGCTGCTGCCAGTTCTCGGTCCTACTAAGATCAAGTCTCTCAGCACAATGCTGTAGTGATGCCAGTTATCGGTCCTACTAAGATCAAGTCTCTGAGCACAATCCTGTGGTGCTGCCAGTTCTCTCGGTCCTACTAAGATCAAGTCTCTCACCACAATGCTGTGGTACTGCCTGTTTTCTTTGTCCTACTCAAGTCTCTCAGCACAACGCTGTAGTGCTGCAAGTTGTCTCGGTCCTACTAAGATCAAGTCTCTCAGCACAATGCCATGGTGCTCCCAGTTCTCTCCATCCTACTAAGATCAAGTATCTCAGCACAATGCTGTGGTGCTGCCAGTTCTCGGTCCTACTAAGATCAAGTCTCTATGCACAATGCTGTGGTGATGCCAGTTCTCTCCATCCTATTAATATCAAGTCTCTCAGCAAAATGCTGCTGTGCTGCCAGTTCTCTCCATCATACTAAGATCAAGTCTCTTAGCACAATGCCGTGGTGCTGCCAGTTCTCGGTCCTACTAAGATCAAGTCTCTCAGCACAATGCTGTAGTGATGCCAGTTATCGGTCCTATTAAGATCAAGTCTCTCAGCACAATGCTGTGGTGCTGCCAGTTCACTCGGTCCTACTAAGATCAAGTCTCTCACCAAAATGCTGTGGTGCTGCCTGTTTTCTTTGTCCTACTCAAGTCTCTCAGCACAATGCTGTAGTGCTGCCAGTTCTCTCGGTCCTACTAAGATCAAGTCTCTCAGCACAATGCCGTGGTGCTCCCAGTTCTCTCCATCCTACTAAGATCAAGTTTCTCAGCACAATGCCGTGGTGCTGCCAGTTCTCTCCGTCCTACTAAGATCAAGTCTCTCAGCACAATGCCGGGGTCCTGCCAGTTCTCGGTCCTACTAAGATCAAGTCTCTCAGCACAATGCTGTGGTGATGCCAGTTCTCTCCATCCTCCTAAGATCAAGTCTCTCAGCAAAATGCTGCAGTGCTGCCGGTTCTCTCCATCCTACTAAGATCAAGTCTCTTAGCACAATGCCGTGGTGCTGCCAGTTCTCGGTCCTACTAAGATCAAGTCTCACAGCACAATGCTGTAGTGATGCCAATTATCGGTCCTACTAAGATCAAGTCTCTCAGCACAATGCTGTGGTGCTGCCAGTTCTCTCTGTCCTACTAAGATCAAGTCTCTCACCACAATGCTGTGGTGCTGCCTGTTTTCTTTGTCCTACTAAGATCAAGTCTCTCAGCACAATGCCATGGTGCTCCGAGTTCTCTCCATCCTACTAAGATCAAGTCTCTCAGCACAATGCCATGGTGCTCCGAGTTCTCTCCATCCTACTAAGATCAAGTCCCTCAGCACAATGCTGTAGTGATGCCAGTTATCGGTCGTACTAAGATCAAGTCTCTCAGAACAATGCTGTGGTGTTGCCAGTTCTCTCGGTCCTACTAAAATCAAGTCTCTCAGCACAATGCTGTGGTGCTCCCAGTTCTCTCCATGCTACTAAAATCAAGTCTCTCATCACAATGCTGTGGTGCTGCCAGTTCTCTCCATCCTACTTAGATCAAGTCTCTCAATGCTGTGGTGTTGCCAGTTCTCTCAATCTTTCTATGATCAAGTCTCTCAGCACAATGGTGTGGTGTTGCCAGTTCTCTCGGTCCTACTAAGATCAAGTCTCTCAGCACAATGCCGTGGTGCTCCCAGTTCTCTCCACCCTACTAAAATCAAGTCTCTCAGCACAATACTGTGGTGCTGCCAGTTCTCTCGGTCCTACTAAGATCAAGTCTCTCACCACAATGCTGTGGTGCTGCCTGTTTTCTTTGTCCTACTCAAGTCTCTCACCACAATGCGGTGGTGCTTCCTGTTTTCTTTGTCCTACCCAAGTCTCTCAGCACAATGCTGTAGTGCTGCCAGTTCTATTGGTCCTACTAAGATCAAGTTTCTCAGCAAAATGCCGTGGTGCTCCCAGTTATCTTCATCATACTAAGATCAAGTCTCTCAGCACAATGCTGTGGTGCTGCCAGTTCTCTCCATCCTACTAAGATCAAGTCTCTCAGCACAATGCTGTGGTGCTGCCAGTTCTCGGTCCTACTAAGATCAAGTCTCTCTGCACAATGCTGTAGTGATGCCAGTAATTGGTCCTAATAAGATCAAGTCTCTCAGCACAATGCTGTGGTGCTGCCAGTTCTCTTGGTCCTACAAAGATCAAGTCTCTCAGCACAATGCCGTGGTGCTCCCAGTTCTCTCCATCCTACTAAGATCAAGTCTCTCAGCACAATGCCGTGGTGCTGCCAGTTCTCGGTCCTACTAAGATCAAGTCTCTCTGCACAATGCTGTGGTGATGCCAGTTCTCCCCATCCTCCTAAGATCAAGTCTCTCAGCAAAATGCTGCAGTGCTGCCAGTGCTCTCCATCCTACTAAGATCACGTCTCTTAGCACAATGCTGTGGTGCTGCCAATTCTCGGTCCTACTAAGATCAAGTGTCTCAGCACAATGCTGTAGTGATGCCAGTTATCGGTCCTACTAAGATCAAGTCTCTCAGCACAATGCTGTGGTGCTGCCAGTTCTCTCGGTCCTACTAAGATCAAGTCTCTCACCACAATGCTGTGGTGCTGCCTGTTTTCTTTGTCCTACTCAAGTCTCTCAGCACAATGCCATGGTGCTCCCAGTTCTCTCCATCCTACTAAGCAAAATGCTGTAGTTCTGCCAGTTCTCTCAGTCCTACTAAGATCAAGTCTCTCAGCACAATGCCATGGTGCTCCCAGTTCTCTCCATCCTACTAAGATCAAGTCTCTCAGCAGAATGCCGTGGTGCTGCCAGTTCTCGGTCCTATTAAGATCAAGTCTCTATGCACAATGCTGTGGTGATGCCAGTTCTCTCCATCCTATTAATATCAAGTCTCTCAGCAAAATGCTGCTGTGCTGCCAGTTCTCTCCATCATACTAAGATCAAGTCTCTTAGCACAATGCCGTATTGCTGCCAGTTCTCGGTCCTACTAAGATCAAGTCTCTCAGCACAATGCTGTAGTGATGCCAGTTATCGGTCCTACTAAGATCAAGTCTCTGAGCACAATCCTGTGGTGCTGCCAGTTCTCTCGGTCCTACTAAGATCAAGTCTCTCACCACAATGCTGTGGTACTGCCTGTTTTCTTTGTCCTACTCAAGTCTCTCAGCACAACGCTGTAGTGCTGCAAGTTGTCTCGGTCCTACTAAGATCAAGTCTCTCAGCACAATGCCATGGTGCTCCCAGTTCTCTCCATCCTACTAAGATCAAGTATCTCAGCACAATGCTGTGGTGCTGCCAGTTCTCGGTCCTACTAAGATCAAGTCTCTATGCACAATGCTGTGGTGATGCCAGTTCTCTCCATCCTATTAATATCAAGTCTCTCAGCAAAATGCTGCTGTGCTGCCAGTTCTCTCCATCATACTAAGATCAAGTCTCTTAGCACAATGCCGTGGTGCTGCCAGTTCTCGGTCCTACTAAGATCAAGTCTCTCAGCACAATGCTGTAGTGATGCCAGTTATCGGTCCTATTAAGATCAAGTCTCTCAGCACAATGCTGTGGTGCTGCCAGTTCACTCGGTCCTACTAAGATCAAGTCTCTCACCAAAATGCTGTGGTGCTGCCTGTTTTCTTTGTCCTACTCAAGTCTCTCAGCACAATGCTGTAGTGCTGCCAGTTCTCTCGGTCCTACTAAGATCAAGTCTCTCAGCACAATGCCGTGGTGCTCCCAGTTCTCTCCATCCTACTAAGATCAAGTCTCTCAGCACAATGCCGTGGTGCTGCCAGTTCTCTCCATCCTACTAAGATCAAGTCTCTCAGCACAATGCCGGGGTCCTGCCAGTTCTCGGTCCTACTAAGATCAAGTCTCTCAGCACAATGCTGTGGTGATGCCAGTTCTCTCCATCCTCCTAAGATCAAGTCTCTCAGCAAAATGCTGCAGTGCTGCCGGTTCTCTCCATCCTACTAAGATCAAGTCTCTTAGCACAATGCCGTGGTGCTGCCAGTTCTCGGTCCTACTAAGATCAAGTCTCACAGCACAATGCTGTAGTGATGCCAATTATCGGTCCTACTAAGATCAAGTCTCTCAGCACAATGCTGTGGTGCTGCCAGTTCTCTCGGTCCTACTAAGATCAAGTCTCTCACCACAATGCTGTGGTGCTGCCTGTTTTCTTTGTCCTACTCAAGTCTCTCAGCACAATGCTGTAGTGCTGCCAGTTCTCTCGGTCCTACTAAGATCAAGTCTCTCAGCACAATGCCATGGTGCTCCGAGTTCTCTCCATCCTACTAAGATCAAGTCCCTCAGCACAATGCTGTGGTGCTGCCAGTTCTTGGTCCTACTAAGATCAAGTATCTCAGCACAATGCTGTAGTGATGCCAGTTATCGGTCGTACTAAGATCAAGTCTCTCAGAACAATGCTGTGGTGTTGCCAGTTCTCTCGGTCCTACTAAAATCAAGTCTCTCAGCACAATGCTGTGGTGCTCCCAGTTCTCTCCATCCTACTAAAATCAAGTCTCTCATCACAATGCTGTGGTGCTGCCAGTTCTCTCCATCCTACTTAGATCAAGTCTCTCAATGCTGTGGTGTTGCCAGTTCTCTCAATCCTTCTATGATCAAGTCTCTCAGCACAATGCTGTGGTGTTGCCAGTTCTCTCGGTCCTACTAAGATCAAGTCTCTCAGCACAATGCCGTGGTGCTCCCAGTTCTCTCCACCCTACTAAAATCAAGTCTCTCAGCACAATGCTGTGGTGCTGCCAGTTCTCTCGGTCCTACTAAGATCAAGTCTCTCACCACAATGCTGTGGTGCTGCCTGTTTTCTTTGTCCTACTCAAGTCTCTCACCACAATGCGGTGGTGCTTCCTGTTTTCTTTGTCCTACCCAAGTCTCTCAGCACAATGCTGTAGTGCTGCCAGTTCTCTTGGTCCTACTAAGATCAAGTTTCTCAGCAAAATGCCGTGGTGCTCCCAGTTATCTTCATCATACTAAGATCAAGTCTCTCAGCACAATGCTGTGGTGCTGCCAGTTCTCTCCATCCTACTAAGATCAAGTCTCTCAGCACAATGCCGTGGTGCTGCCAGTTCTCGGTCCTACTAAGATCAAGTCTCTCTGCACAATGCTGTAGTGATGCCAGTAATTGGTCCTAATAAGATCAAGTCTCTCAGCACAATGCTGTGGTGCTGCCAGTTCTCTTGGTCCTACAAAGATCAAGTCTCTCAGCACAATGCCGTGGTGCTCCCAGTTCTCTCCATCCTACTAAGATCAAGTCTCTCAGCACAATGCCGTGGTGCTGCCAGTTCTCGGTCCTACTAAGATCAAGTCTCTCTGCACAATGCTGTGGTGATGCCAGTTCTCCCCATCCTCCTAAGATCAAGTCTCTCAGCAAAATGCTGCATTGCTGCCAGTGCTCTCCATCCTACTAAGATCACGTCTCTTAGCACAATGCTGTGGTGCTGCCAATTCTCGGTCCTACTAAGATCAAGTGTCTCAGCATAATGCTGTAGTGATGCCAGTTATCGGTCCTACTAAGATCAAGTCTCTCAGCACAATGCTGTGGTGCTGCCAGTTCTCTCGGTCCTACTAAGATCAAGTCTCTCACCACAATGCTGTGGTGCTGCCTGTTTTCTTTGTCCTACTCAAGTCTCTCAGCACAATGCCATGGTGCTCCCAGTTCTCTCCATCCTACTAAGCAAAATGCTGTAGTTCTGCCAGTTCTCTCAGTCCTACTAAGATCAGGTCTCTCAGCAAAATGCTGCAGTGCTGCCAGTTCTCTCCATCCTACTAAGATCAAGTCTCTTAGCACAATGCTGTGGTGCTGCCAGTTCTCGGTCCTACTGAGATCAAGTCTCTTAGCACAATGCTGTAGTGATGCCAGTTATTGGTCCTACTAAGATCAAGTCTTTCAGCACAATGCTGTGGTGCTGCCAGTTCTCTCAGTCTTACTAAGATCAAGTCTCTCATCACAATGCTGTGTGCTGCCTGTTTTCTTTGTCCTACTCAAGTCTCTCAGCACAATGCTGCAGTGCTGCCAGCCAGTTCTCTCAGTCCTACTAAGATCAAGTCTCTCAGCACAATGCCGTGGTGCTGCCAGTTCTCGGTCCTACTAAGATCAAGTCTCTCTGCACAATGCTGTGGTGATGCCAGTTCTCTCCATCCTACTAAGATCAAGTCTCTCAGCAAAATGCTGCAGTGCTGCCAGTTCTCTCCATCCTACTAAGATCAAGTCTCTTAGCACAATGCCCTGGTGCTGCCAGTTCTCTGTCCTACTAAGATCAAGTCTCTCAGCAAAATGCTGTAGTGATGCCAGTTATCGGTCCTACTAAGATCAAGTCTCTCAGCACAATGCTGTGGTGCTGCCAGTTCTCTCGGTCCAACTAAGATCGAGTCTCTCACCACAATGCTGTGGTGCTGCCTGTATTCTTTGTCCTACTCAAGTCTCTCAGCACAATGCTGTCGTGCTGCCACTTCTCTCGGTCCTACTAAGATCAAGTCTCTCAGCACAATGCTGTGGTGCTCCCAGTTCTCTTCATCCTACTAAGATCAAGTCTCTCAGCGAAATGCTGTGGTGCTGCCAGTTCTCTCCATCCTACTAAGATCAAGTCTCTCAGCACAATGCCATGGTGCTGCTAGTTCTCGGTCCTATTAAGATCAAGTTTCTCTGCACAATGCTGTGGTGATGCCAGTTCTCTCCATCCTACTAAGATCAAGTCTCTCAGCAAAATGCTGCAGTGCTGCCAGTTCTCTCCATCCTACTAAGATCAAGTCTCTTAGCACAATGCTGTGGTGCTGCCAGTTCTCGGTCCTACTGAGATCAAGTCTCTTAGCACAATGCTGTAGTGATGCCAGTTATTGGTCCTACTAAGATCAAGTCTTTCAGCACAATGCTGTGGTGCTGCCATTTCTCTCAGTCCTACTAAGATCAAGTCTCTCAGCACAATGCTGTGCTGCTGCCAGTTTTCTTTGTCCTACTCAAGTCTCTCAGCACAATGCTGTAGTGCTGCCAGTTCTCTCAGTCCTACTAAGATCAAGTCTCTCAGCACAATGCCATGGTGCTCCCAGTTCTCTCCACCATACTAAGATCAAGTCTCTCAGCAAAATGCTGCAGTGCTGCCAGTTCTCTCCATTCTACTAAGATCAAGTCTCTCAGCACAATGCTGTGGTGCTGCCAGTTCTCTCAATACTACTAAGATCAAGTCTCTCAGCACAATGCTGTGGTGTTGCCAGTTCTCTCGGTCCTACTAAGATCAAGTCTCTCAGCACAATGCCGTGGTGCTCCCAGTTCTCTCCACCCTACTAAAATCAAGTCTCTCAGCACAATGCTGTGGTGCTGCCAGTTCTCTCGGTCCTACTAAGATCAAGTCTCTCACCACAATGCTGTGGTGCTGCCTGTTTTCTTTGTCCTACTCAAGTCTCTCACCACAATGCGGTGGTGCTTCCTGTTTTCTTTGTCCTACCCAAGTCTCTCAGCACAATGCTGTAGTGCTGCCAGTTCTCTTGGTCCTACTAAGATCAAGTTTCTCAGCAAAATGCCGTGGTGCTCCCAGTTATCTTCATCATACTAAGATCAAGTCTCTCAGCACAATGCTGTGGTGCTGCCAGTTCTCTCCATCCTACTAAGATCAAGTCTCTCAGCACAATGCCGTGGTGCTGCCAGTTCTCGGTCCTACTAAGATCAAGTCTCTCTGCACAATGCTGTAGTGATGCCAGTAATTGGTCCTAATAAGATCAAGTCTCTCAGCACAATGCTGTGGTGCTGCCAGTTCTCTTGGTCCTACAAAGATCAAGTCTCTCAGCACAATGCCGTGGTGCTCCCAGTTCTCTCCATCCTACTAAGATCAAGTCTCTCAGCACAATGCCGTGGTGCTGCCAGTTCTCGGTCCTACTAAGATCAAGTCTCTCTGCACAATGCTGTGGTGATGCCAGTTCTCCCCATCCTCCTAAGATCAAGTCTCTCAGCAAAATGCTGCATTGCTGCCAGTGCTCTCCATCCTACTAAGATCACGTCTCTTAGCACAATGCTGTGGTGCTGCCAATTCTCGGTCCTACTAAGATCAAGTGTCTCAGCACAATGCTGTAGTGATGCCAGTTATCGGTCCTACTAAGATCAAGTCTCTCAGCACAATGCTGTGGTGCTGCCAGTTCTCTCGGTCCTACTAAGATCAAGTCTCTCACCACAATGCTGTGGTGCTGCCTGTTTTCTTTGTCCTACTCAAGTCTCTCAGCACAATGCCATGGTGCTCCCAGTTCTCTCCATCCTACTAAGCAAAATGCTGTAGTTCTGCCAGTTCTCTCAGTCCTACTAAGATCAGGTCTCTCAGCAAAATGCTGCAGTGCTGCCAGTTCTCTCCATCCTACTAAGATCAAGTCTCTTAGCACAATGCTGTGGTGCTGCCAGTTCTCGGTCCTACTGAGATCAAGTCTCTTAGCACAATGCTGTAGTGATGCCAGTTATTGGTCCTACTAAGATCAAGTCTTTCAGCACAATGCTGTGGTGCTGCCAGTTCTCTCAGTCTTACTAAGATCAAGTCTCTCATCACAATGCTGTGTGCTGCCTGTTTTCTTTGTCCTACTCAAGTCTCTCAGCACAATGCTGCAGTGCTGCCAGCCAGTTCTCTCAGTCCTACTAAGATCAAGTCTCTCAGCACAATGCCGTGGTGCTGCCAGTTCTCGGTCCTACTAAGATCAAGTCTCTCTGCACAATGCTGTGGTGATGCCAGTTCTCTCCATCCTACTAAGATCAAGTCTCTCAGCAAAATGCTGCAGTGCTGCCAGTTCTCTCCATCCTACTAAGATCAAGTCTCTTAGCACAATGCCCTGGTGCTGCCAGTTCTCTGTCCTACTAAGATCAAGTCTCTCAGCAAAATGCTGTAGTGATGCCAGTTATCGGTCCTACTAAGATCAAGTCTCTCAGCACAATGCTGTGGTGCTGCCAGTTCTCTCGGTCCAACTAAGATCGAGTCTCTCACCACAATGCTGTGGTGCTGCCTGTATTCTTTGTCCTACTCAAGTCTCTCAGCACAATGCTGTCGTGCTGCCACTTCTCTCGGTCCTACTAAGATCAAGTCTCTCAGCACAATGCTGTGGTGCTCCCAGTTCTCTTCATCCTACTAAGATCAAGTCTCTCAGCGAAATGCTGTGGTGCTGCCAGTTCTCTCCATCCTACTAAGATCAAGTCTCTCAGCACAATGCCATGGTGCTGCTAGTTCTCGGTCCTATTAAGATCAAGTTTCTCTGCACAATGCTGTGGTGATGCCAGTTCTCTCCATCCTACTAAGATCAAGTCTCTCAGCAAAATGCTGCAGTGCTGCCAGTTCTCTCCATCCTACTAAGATCAAGTCTCTTAGCACAATGCTGTGGTGCTGCCAGTTCTCGGTCCTACTGAGATCAAGTCTCTTAGCACAATGCTGTAGTGATGCCAGTTATTGGTCCTACTAAGATCAAGTCTTTCAGCACAATGCTGTGGTGCTGCCATTTCTCTCAGTCCTACTAAGATCAAGTCTCTCAGCACAATGCTGTGGTGCTGCCAGTTTTCTTTGTCCTACTCAAGTCTCTCAGCACAATGCTGTAGTGCTGCCAGTTCTCTCAGTCCTACTAAGATCAAGTCTCTCAGCACAATGCCATGGTGCTCCCAGTTCTCTCCACCATACTAAGATCAAGTCTCTCAGCAAAATGCTGCAGTGCTGCCAGTTCTCTCCATTCTACTAAGATCAAGTCTCTCAGCACAATGCTGTGGTGCTGCCAGTTCTCTCAATACTACTAAGATCAAGTCTCTCAGCACAATGCTGTAGTGATGCCAGTTATCGGTCCTACTAAGATAAAGTCTCTCAGCACAATGCTGTGGTGTTGCCAGTTTTCTTTGACCTACTCAAGTCTCTCAGCACAATGCTGTAGTGCTGCCAGTTCTCTCGGTCCTACTAAGATCAAGTATCTCAGCACAATGCCATGGTGCTCCCAGTTATCTCCATCATACTAAGATCAAGTCTCTCAGCACAATGCTGTGGTTCTGCCAGTTCTCTCCATCCTACTAAGATCAAGTCTCCCAGCACAATGCCGTGGTGATGCAAGTTATCGGTCCTACTAAGATCAAGTCTCTCAGCAGAATGCTGTGGTGCTGCCAGTTCTCTCGGTCCTAAAAAGATCAGGTCTCTCAGCACAATGCTGTAGTGCTGCCAGTTCTCTCTGTCCTACTAAGATCAAGTCTCTCAGCACAATGCAGTGGTGCTCCCAGTTCTCTCCATCCTACTAAGATCAAATCTCTCAGTACAATGCTGTGGTGCTGCCAGTTCTCTCCATCCTACTAAGATCAAGTCTCTCAGCACAATGCCGTGGTGCTGCCAGTTCTTGGTCCTACTAAGATCAAGTCTCTCCGCACAATGCTGTGCTGATGCCAGTTCTCCCCATCCTCCTAAGATCAAGTCTCTCAGCAAAATGCTGCAGTGCTGCCAGTTCTCTCCATCCTACTAAGATCAAGTCTCTTAGCACAATGCTGTGCTGCTGCCAGTTCTCGGTCCTACTAAGATCAAGTCTCTCAGCACAATGCTGTAGTGATGCCAGTTATCGGTCCTACTAAGATCAAGTCTCTGAGCACAATCCTGTGGTGCTGCCAGTTCTCTCGGTCCTACTAAGATCAAGTCTCTCACCACAATGCTGTGGTACTGCCTGTTTTCTTTGTCCTACTCAAGTCTCTCAGCACAACGCTGTAGTGCTGCAAGTTGTCTCGGTCCTACTAAGATCAAGTCTCTCAGCACAATGCCATGGTGCTCCCAGTTCTCTCCATCCTACTAAGATCAAGTATCTCAGCACAATGCTGTGGTGCTGCCAGTTCTCGGTCCTACTAAGATCAAGTCTCTATGCACAATGCTGTGGTGATGCCAGTTCTCTCCATCCTATTAATATCAAGTCTCTCAGCAAAATGCTGCTGTGCTGCCAGTTCTCTCCATCATACTAAGATCAAGTCTCTTAGCACAATGCCGTGGTGCTGCCAGTTCTCGGTCCTACTAAGATCAAGTCTCTCAGCACAATGCTGTAGTGATGCCAGTTATCGGTCCTACTAAGATAAAGTCTCTCAGCACAATGCTGTGGTGTTGCCAGTTTTCTTTGACCTACTCAAGTCTCTCAGCACAATGCTGTAGTGCTGCCAGTTCTCTCGGTCCTACTAAGATCAAGTATCTCAGCACAATGCCATGGTGCTCCCAGTTATCTCCATCATACTAAGATCAAGTCTCTCAGCACAATGCTGTGGTTCTGCCAGTTCTCTCCATCCTACTAAGATCAAGTCTCCCAGCACAATGCCGTGGTGATGCAAGTTATCGGTCCTACTAAGATCAAGTCTCTCAGCAGAATGCTGTGGTGCTGCCAGTTCTCTCGGTCCTAAAAAGATCAGGTCTCTCAGCACAATGCTGTAGTGCTGCCAGTTCTCTCTGTCCTACTAAGATCAAGTCTCTCAGCACAATGCCGTGGTGCTCCCAGTTCTCTCCATCCTACTAAGATCAAATCTCTCAGTACAATGCTGTGGTGCTGCCAGTTCTCTCCATCCTACTAAGATCAAGTCTCTCAGCACAATGCCGTGGTGCTGCCAGTTCTTGGTCCTACTAAGATCAAGTCTCTCCGCACAATGCTGTGCTGATGCCAGTTCTCCCCATCCTCCTAAGATCAAGTCTCTCAGCAAAATGCTGCAGTGCTGCCAGTTCTCTCCATCCTACTAAGATCAAGTCTCTTAGCACAATGCTGTGCTGCTGCCAGTTCTCGGTCCTACTAAGATCAAGTCTCTCAGCACAATGCTGTAGTGATGCCAGTTATCGGTCCTACTAAGATCAAGTCTCTGAGCACAATCCTGTGGTGCTGCCAGTTCTCTCGGTCCTACTAAGATCAAGTCTCTCACCACAATGCTGTGGTACTGCCTGTTTTCTTTGTCCTACTCAAGTCTCTCAGCACAACGCTGTAGTGCTGCAAGTTGTCTCGGTCCTACTAAGATCAAGTCTCTCAGCACAATGCCATGGTGCTCCCAGTTCTCTCCATCCTACTAAGATCAAGTATCTCAGCACAATGCTGTGGTGCTGCCAGTTCTCGGTCCTACTAAGATCAAGTCTCTATGCACAATGCTGTGGTGATGCCAGTTCTCTCCATCCTATTAATATCAAGTCTCTCAGCAAAATGCTGCTGTGCTGCCAGTTCTCTCCATCATACTAAGATCAAGTCTCTTAGCACAATGCCGTGGTGCTGCCAGTTCTCGGTCCTACTAAGATCAAGTCTCTCAGCACAATGCTGTAGTGATGCCAGTTATCGGTCCTATTAAGATCAAGTCTCTCAGCACAATGCTGTGGTGCTGCCAGTTCACTCGGTCCTACTAAGATCAAGTCTCTCACCAAAATGCTGTGGTGCTGCCTGTTTTCTTTGTCCTACTCAAGTCTCTCAGCACAATGCTGTAGTGCTGCCAGTTCTCTCGGTCCTACTAAGATCAAGTCTCTCAGCACAATGCCGTGGTGCTCCCAGTTCTCTCCATCCTACTAAGATCAAGTCTCTCAGCACAATGCCGTGGTGCTGCCAGTTCTCTCCATCCTACTAAGATCAAGTCTCTCAGCACAATGCCGGGGTCCTGCCAGTTCTCGGTCCTACTAAGATCAAGTCTCTCAGCACAATGCCGTGGTGCTCCCAGTTCTCTCCATCCTACTAAGATCAAGTCTCTTAGCACAATGCCGTGGTGCTGCCAGTTCTCTCCATCCTACTAAGATCAAGTCCCTCAGCACAATGCTGTAGTGCTGCCAGTTCTCTCGGTCCTACTAAGATCAAGTCTCTCAGCACAATGCCATGGTGCTCCGAGTTCTCTCCATCCTACTAAGATCAAGTCCCTCAGCACAATGCTGTAGTGATGCCAGTTATCGGTCGTACTAAGATCAAGTCTCTCAGAACAATGCTGTGGTGTTGCCAGTTCTCTCGGTCCTACTAAAATCAAGTCTCTCAGCACAATGCTGTGGTGCTCCCAGTTCTCTCCATCCTACTAAAATCAAGTCTCTCATCACAATGCTGTGGTGCTGCCAGTTCTCTCCATCCTACTTAGATCAAGTCTCTCAATGCTGTGGTGTTGCCAGTTCTCTCAATCCTTCTATGATCAAGTCTCTCAGCACAATGCTGTAGTGATGCCAGTTATCGGTCCTACTAAGATCAAGTCTCTGAGCACAATCCTGTGGTGCTGCCAGTTCTCTCGGTCCTACTAAGATCAAGTCTCTCACCACAATGCTGTGGTACTGCCTGTTTTCTTTGTCCTACTCAAGTCTCTCAGCACAACGCTGTAGTGCTGCAAGTTGTCTCGGTCCTACTAAGATCAAGTCTCTCAGCACAATGCCATGGTGCTCCCAGTTCTCTCCATCCTACTAAGATCAAGTATCTCAGCACAATGCTGTGGTGCTGCCAGTTCTCGGTCCTACTAAGATCAAGTCTCTATGCACAATGCTGTGGTGATGCCAGTTCTCTCCATCCTATTAATATCAAGTCTCTCAGCAAAATGCTGCTGTGCTGCCAGTTCTCTCCATCATACTAAGATCAAGTCTCTTAGCACAATGCCGTGGTGCTGCCAGTTCTCGGTCCTACTAAGATCAAGTCTCTCAGCACAATGCTGTAGTGATGCCAGTTATCGGTCCTATTAAGATCAAGTCTCTCAGCACAATGCTGTGGTGCTGCCAGTTCACTCGGTCCTACTAAGATCAAGTCTCTCACCAAAATGCTGTGGTGCTGCCTGTTTTCTTTGTCCTACTCAAGTCTCTCAGCACAATGCTGTAGTGCTGCCAGTTCTCTCGGTCCTACTAAGATCAAGTCTCTCAGCACAATGCCGTGGTGCTCCCAGTTCTCTCCATCCTACTAAGATCAAGTCTCTCAGCACAATGCCGTGGTGCTGCCAGTTCTCTCCATCCTACTAAGATCAAGTCTCTCAGCACAATGCCGGGGTCCTGCCAGTTCTCGGTCCTACTAAGATCAAGTCTCTCAGCACAATGCCGTGGTGCTCCCAGTTCTCTCCATCCTACTAAGATCAAGTCTCTTAGCACAATGCCGTGGTGCTGCCAGTTCTCTCCATCCTACTAAGATCAAGTCCCTCAGCACAATGCTGTAGTGCTGCCAGTTCTCTCGGTCCTACTAAGATCAAGTCTCTCAGCACAATGCCATGGTGCTCCGAGTTCTCTCCATCCTACTAAGATCAAGTCCCTCAGCACAATGCTGTAGTGATGCCAGTTATCGGTCGTACTAAGATCAAGTCTCTCAGAACAATGCTGTGGTGTTGCCAGTTCTCTCGGTCCTACTAAAATCAAGTCTCTCAGCACAATGCTGTGGTGCTCCCAGTTCTCTCCATCCTACTAAAATCAAGTCTCTCATCACAATGCTGTGGTGCTGCCAGTTCTCTCCATCCTACTTAGATCAAGTCTCTCAATGCTGTGGTGTTGCCAGTTCTCTCAATCCTTCTATGATCAAGTCTCTCAGCACAATGGTGTGGTGTTGCCAGTTCTCTCGGTCCTACTAAGATCAAGTCTCTCAGCACAATGCCGTGGTGCTCCCAGTTCTCTCCACCCTACTAAAATCAAGTCTCTCAGCACAATGCTGTGGTGCTGCCAGTTCTCTCGGTCCTACTAAGATCAAGTCTCTCACCACAATGCCGTGGTGCTCCCAGTTCTCTCCATCCTACTAAGATCAAATCTCTCAGTACAATGCTGTGGTGCTGCCAGTTCTCTCCATCCTACTAAGATCAAGTCTCTCAGCACAATGCCGTGGTGCTGCCAGTTCTTGGTCCTACTAAGATCAAGTCTCTCCGCACAATGCTGTGCTGATGCCAGTTCTCCCCATCCTCCTAAGATCAAGTCTCTCAGCAAAATGCTGCAGTGCTGCCAGTTCTCTCCATCCTACTAAGATCAAGTCTCTTAGCACAATGCTGTGCTGCTGCCAGTTCTCGGTCCTACTAAGATCAAGTCTCTCAGCACAATGCCGTGGTGCTCCCAGTTCTCTCCATCCTACTAAGATCAAGTCTCTCAGCACAATGCCGTGGTGCTGCCAGTTCTCGGTCCTACTAAGATCAAGTCTCTCTGCACAATGCTGTGGTGATGCCAGTTCTCCCCATCCTCCTAAGATCAAGTCTCTCAGCAAAATGCTGCAGTGCTGCCAGTGCTCTCCATCCTACTAAGATCACGTCTCTTAGCACAATGCTGTGGTGCTGCCAATTCTCGGTCCTACTAAGATCAAGTGTCTCAGCACAATGCTGTAGTGATGCCAGTTATCGGTCCTACTAAGATCAAGTCTCTCAGCACAATGCTGTGGTGCTGCCAGTTCTCTCGGTCCTACTAAGATCAAGTCTCTCACCACAATGCTGTGGTGCTGCCTGTTTTCTTTGTCCTACTCAAGTCTCTCAGCACAATGCCATGGTGCTCCCACTTCTCTCCATCCTACTAAGCAAAATGCTGTAGTTCTGCCAGTTCTCTCAGTCCTACTAAGATCAAGTCTCTCAGCACAATGCCATGGTGCTCCCAGTTCTCTCCATCCTACTAAGATCAAGTCTCTCAGCAGAATGCCGTGGTGCTGCCAGTTCTCGGTCCTATTAAGATCAAGTCTCTATGCACAATGCTGTGGTGATGCCAGTTCTCTCCATCCTATTAATATCAAGTCTCTCAGCAAAATGCTGCTGTGCTGCCAGTTCTCTCCATCATACTAAGATCAAGTCTCTTAGCACAATGCCGTAGTGCTGCCAGTTCTCGGTCCTACTAAGATCAAGTCTCTCAGCACAATGCTGTAGTGATGCCAGTTATTGGTCCTACTAAGATCAAGTCTCTCAGCACAATGCTGTGGTGCTGCCAGTTCTCTCGGTCCTTCTAAGATCAAGTCTCTCACCACAATGCTGTGGTGCTGCCTGTATTCTTTGTCCTACTCAAGGCTCTCAGCACAATGCTGTAGTGTTGCCAGTTCTCTCGGTCCTAATAAGATCAAGTCTCTCAGCACAATGCCGTGGTGCTCCCAGTTCTCTTCATCCTACTAAGATCAAGTCTCTCAGCGAAATGCTGTGGTGCTGCCAGTTCTCTCCATCCTACTAAGATCAAGTCTCTCAGCACAATGCCATGGTGCTGCTAGTTCTCGGTCCTACTAAGATCAAGTCTCTCTGCACAATGCTGTGGTGATGCCAGTTCTCTCCATCCTACTAAGACCAAGTCTCTCAGCAAAATGCTGCAGTGCTGCCAGTTCTCTCCATCCTACTGATATCAAGTCTCTTAGCACAATGCTGTAGTGATGCCAGTTATTGGTCCTACTAAGATCAAGTCTCTCAGCACAATGCTGTGGTGCTGCCAGTTCTCTCAGTCCTACTAAGATCAAGTCTCTCAGCACAATGCTGTGGTGCTGCCAGTTTTCTTTGTCCTACTCAAGTCTCTCAGCACAATGCTGTAGTGCTGCCAGTTCTCTCAGTCCTACTAAGATCAAGTCTCTCAGCACAATGCCATGGTGCTCCCAGTTCTCTCCACCCTACTAAGATCAAGTCTCTCAGCAAAATGCTGCAGTGCTGCCAGTTCTCTCCATCCTACTAAGATCAAGTCTCAAAGCACAATGCTGTAGTGATGCCAGTTATCGGTCCTACTAAGATCAAGTCTCTCAGCACAATGCTGTGGTGCTGCCAGTTCTCTCGGTCCTACTAAGATCAAGTCTCTCAGCACAATGCTGTGGTGCTTCCAGGTCTCTCCATCCTACTAAGATCAAGTCTCTCGGCACAATCCCGTGGTGCTGGCAGTTCTCTCCATCCTACTAAGATCCAGTCTCTCACCTGGTGCTGGCAGTTCTCTCCATCCTACCAAGATCCAGTCTCTCACCACAATGCTGTGCTGCTGCCAGTTCTCTCCATCCTACTAAGATCAAGTCTCTCAGCACAATGCTGCAGTGCTGCCAGTTTTCTCCATCCTACTAAGATCAAGTCTCTCAGCACAATGCTGTAGTGATGCCAGTTATCGGTCCTACTAAGATCAAGTCTCTCAGCACAATGCTGTAGTGATGCCAGCTATTGGTCCTACTACAATCAAGTCTCTCAGCACAATGCTGTAGTAATGCCAGTTATTGGTCCTACTAAGATGAAGTCTCTCAGCACAAGGCTGTGGTGCTGCCTGTTTTCTTTGTCCTACTCAAGTCTCTCACCACAATGCTGTGGTGCTGCCTGTTTTCTTTGTCCTACCCAAGTCTCTCAGCACAATGCTGTAGTGCTGCCAGTTCTCTTGGTCCTACTAAGATCAAGTTTCTCAGCACAATGCCGTGGTGCTCCCAGTTATCTCCATCATACTAAGATCAAGTCTCTCAGCACAATGCTGTGGTGCTGCCAGTTCTCTCTATCCTACTAAGATCAAGTCTCTCAGCACAATGCCGTGGTGCTGCCAGTTCTCGGTCCTACTAAGATCAAGTCTCTCTGCACAATGCTGTGGTGATGCCAGTTCTCGGTCCTACTAAGATCAAGTCTCTCAGCACAATGCTGTGGTGATGCCAGTTATTGGTCCTACTAAGATCAAGTCTCTCAGCACAATGCTGTGGTGCTGCCAGTTCTCTCGATGCTACAAAGATCAGGTCTCTCAAGCAAAATGCTGTAGTGCTGCCAGTTCTCTCGGTCCTACTAAGATCAAGTCTCTCAGCACAATGCCGTGGTGCTCCCAGTTCTCTCCATCCTACTAAGATCAAGTCTATCAGCACAATGCTGTGGTGCTGCCAGTTCTCTCCATCCTACTAAGATCAAGTCTCTCAGCACAATGCCGTGGTGCTGCCAGTTCTCGGTCCTACTAAGATCAAGTCTCTCTGCACAATGCTGTGCTGATGCCAGTTCTCCCCATCCTCCTAAGATCAAGTCTCTCAGCAAAATGCTGCAGTGCTGCCAGTGCTCTCCATCCTACTAAGATCAAGTCTCTTAGCACAATGCTGTGGTGCTGCCAGTTCTCGGTCCTACTAAGATTAACTGTCTCAGCACAATGCTGTAGTGATGCCAGTTATCGGTCCTACTAAGATCAAGTCTCTCAGCACAATGCTGTGGTGCTGCCAGTTCTCTCGGTCCTACTAAGATCAAGTCTCTCACCACAATGCTGTGGTGCTGCCTGTTTTCTTTGTCCTACTCAAGTCTCCAGCACAATGCCATGGTGCTCCCAGTTCTCTCCATCCTACTAAGCAAAATTCTGTAGTGCTGCCAGTTCTCTCGGTCCTACTAAGATCAAGTCTCTCAGCACAATGCCATGGTGCTCCCAGTTCTCTCCATCCTACTAAGATCAAGTCTCTCAGCAGAATGCCGTGGTGCTGCCAGTTCTCGGTCCTATTAAGATCAAGTCTCTATGCACAATGCTGTGGTGATGCCAGTTCTCTCCATCCTATTAATATCAAGTCTCTCAGCAAAATGCTGCTGTACTGCCAGTTCTCTCCATCATACTAAGATCAAGTCTCTTAGCACAATGCCATAGTGCTGCCAGTTCTCGGTCCTACTAAGATCAAGTCTCTCAGCACAATGCTGTAGTGATGCCAGTTATCGGTCCTACTAAGATCAAGTCTCTCAGCACAATGCTGTGGTGCTGCCAGTTCTCTCGGTCCTACTAAGATCAAGTCTCTCACCACAATGCTGTGGTGCTGCCTGTTTTCTTTGTCCTACTCAAGTCTCTCAGCACAATGCTGTAGTGCTGCCAGTTCTCTCGGTCCTACTAAGATCAAGTCTCTCAGCACAATGCCGTGGTGCTCCCAGTTCTCTCCATCCTACTAAGATCAAGTCTCTCAGCACAATGCTGTGGTGCTGCCAGTTCTCTCCATCCTACTAAGATCAAGTCTCTCAGCACAATGCCGGGGTGCGGCCAGTTCTCGGTCCTACTAAGATCAAGTCTCTCTGCACAATGCTGTGGTGATGCCAGTTCTCTCCATCCTCCTAAGATCAAGCCTCTCAGCAAAGTGCTGCAGTGCTGCCAGTTCTCTCCATCCTACTAAGATCAAGTCTCTTAGCACAATGCCGTGGTGCTGCCAGTTCTCGGTCCTACTAAGAACAAGTCTCACAGCACAATGCTGTAGTGATGCCAATTATCGGTCCTACTAAGATCAAGTCTCTCAGCACAATGCTGTGGTGCTGCCAGTTCTCTTGGTGCTACTAAGATCAAGTCTCTCACCACAATGCTGTGGTGCTGCCTGTTTTCTTTGTCCTACTCAAGTCTCTCAGCACAATGCTGTAGTGCTGCCAGTTCTCTCGGTCCTACTAAGATAAAGTCTCTCAGCACAATGCCATGGTGCTCTGAGTTCTCTCCATCCTACTAAGATCAAGTCCCTCAGCACAATGCTGTGGTGCTGCCAGTTCTCTCCATCCTACTAAGATCAGGTCTCTCAGCACAATGCCGTGGTGATGCCAGTTCTCGGTCCTACTAAGATCAAGTCTCTCTGCACAATGCTGTGGTGATGCCAGTTCTCTCCATCCTACTGAGATCAAGTCTCTCATCAAAATGCTGCAGTGCTGCCAGTTCTTTCCATCCTACTAAGATCAAGTCTCTTAGCACAATGCCGTGGTGCTGCCAGTTCTTGGTCCTACTAAGATCAAGTATCTCAGCACAATGCTGTAGTGATGCCAGTTATCAGTCGTACTAAGATCAAGTCTCTCAGCACAATGCTGTGGTGCTGCCAGTTCTCTCGGTCCTACTAAGATCAAGTCTCTCAGCACAATGCTGTGGTGCTGCCAGTTTTCTTTTTCCTACTCAAGTCTCTCAGCACAATGTTGTAGTGCTGCCAGTTCTCTCTGTCCTACTAAGATCAAGTCTCTCAGCACAATGCCATGGTGCTCCCAGTTCTCTCCACCATACTAAGCTCAAGTCTCTCAGCAAAATGCTGCAGTGCTGCCAGTTCTCTCCATCCTACTAAGATCAAGACTTTCAGCAAAATGCTGCAGTGCTGCCAGTTCTCTCCATCCTACTAAGATCAAGTCTCTCAGCACAATGCCATAGTGCTGCCAGTTCTCTCATCCTACTAAGATCAAGTCTCTCAGCAAAATGCTGCAGTGCTGCCAGTTCTCTCAATCGTACTAAGATCAAGTCTCTCAGCACAATGCTGTAGTGATACCAGTTATTGGTCCTACTAAGATCAAGTCTCTCAGCACAATGCTGTGGTGCTGCCAGTTCTCTCGGTCCTACTAAGATAAAGTCTTTCAGCAGAATGCCGTGGTGCTGCCAGTTCGCTCCATCCTACTAAGATCAAGTCTCTCAGCACAATGCCGTGGTGCTGGCAGTTCTCTCCATCCTACTAAGATCCAGTCTCTCACTACAATGCTGTGGTGCTGCCAGTTCTCTCCATTTTACTAAGATCAAGTCTCTCAGCACAATGCTGCAGTGCTGTCAGTTCTCTGCATCCTACTAAGATCAAGTCTCTCAGCACAATGCTGTAGTGATGCCAGTTATCGGTCCTACTAAGATCAAGTGTCTCAGCACAATGCTGTAGTGATGCCAGTTATCGGTCCTACTAAGATCAACTCTCTCAGCACAATGCTGAGGTGCTCCCAGTTCTCTCTGTCCTACGAAGATCAAGTCTCTCATCACAATGCTGTGTGCTGCCTGTTTTCTTTGTCCTACTCAAGTCTCTCAGCACAATGCTGCAGTGCTGCCAGCTAGTTCTCTCAGTCCTACTAAGATCAAGTCTCTCAGCACAATGCCGTGGTGCTGCCAGTTCTCGGTCCTACTAAGATCAAGTCTCTCTGCACAATGCTGTGGTGATGCCAGTTCTCTCCATCCTACTAAGATCAAGTCTCTCAGCAAAATGCTGCAGTGCTGCCAGTTCTCTCCATCCTACTAAGATCAAGTCTCTTAGCACAATGCCCTGGTGCTGCCAGTTCTCTGTCCTACTAAGATCAAGTCTCTCAGCAAAATGCTGTAGTGATGCCAGTTATCGGTCCTACTAAGATCAAGTCTCTCAGCACAATGCTGTGGTGCTGCCAGTTCTCTCGGTCCAACTAAGATCGAGTCTCTCACCACAATGCTGTGGTGCTGCCTGTATTCTTTGTCCTACTCAAGTCTCTCAGCACAATGCTGTCGTGCTGCCACTTCTCTCGGTCCTACTAAGATCAAGTCTCTCAGCACAATGCTGTGGTGATCCCAGTTCTATTCATCCTACTAAGATCAAGTCTCTCAGCGAAATGCTGTGGTGCTGCCAGTTCTCTCCATCCTACTAAGATCAAGTCTCTCAGCACAATGCCATGGTGCTGCTAGTTCTCGGTCCTATTAAGATCAAGTTTCTCTGCACAATGCTGTGGTGATGCCAGTTCTCTCCATCCTACTAAGATCAAGTCTCTCAGCAAAATGCTGCAGTGCTGCCAGTTCTCTCCATCCTACTAAGATCAAGTCTCTTAGCACAATGCTGTGGTGCTGCCAGTTCTCGGTCCTACTGAGATCAAGTCTCTTAGCACAATGCTGTAGTGATGCCAGTTATTGGTCCTACTAAGATCAAGTCTTTCAGCACAATGCTGTGGTGCTGCCAGTTCTCTCAGTCCTACTAAGATCAAGTCTCTCAGCACAATGCTGTGCTGCTGCCAGTTTTCTTTGTCCTACTCAAGTCTCTCAGCACAATGCTGTAGTGCTGCCAGTTCTCTCAGTCCTACTAAGATCAAGTCTCTCAGCACAATGCCATGGTGCTCCCAGTTCTCTCCACCCTACTAAGATCAAGTCTCTCAGCAAAATGCTGCAGTGCTGCCAGTTCTCTCAATACTACTAAGATCAAGTCTCTCAGCACAATGCTGTAGTGATGCCAGTTATCGGTCCTACTAAGATAAAGTCTCTCAGCACAATGCTGTGGTGTTGCCAGTTCTATCGGCCCTACTAAGATCAAGTCTCTCACAACAATGCCGTGGTGCTCCCAGTTCTCTTCACCCTACTAAAATCAAGTCTCTCAGCACAATGCTGTGGTGCTGCCAGTTCTCTCCATCCTACTAAGATCAAGTCTCTCAGCACAATGCCGTAGTGCTGCCAGTTCTCTCAATCCTACTAAGATCAAGTCTCTCAGCACAATGCCGTAGTGCTGCCAGTTCTCTCAATCCTACTAAGATCAAGTCTCTCATCACAATGCTGTGGTGCTGCCAGTTCTCTCCATCCTACTAAGATCAAGTCTCTCAATGCTGTGGTGTTGCCACTTCTCTCAATCCTAGTATGATCAAGTCTCTCAGCAAAATGCTGTGGTGTTGCCAGTTCTCTCGGTCCTACTAAGATCAAGTCTCTCAGCACAATGCAGTGGTGCACCCAGTTCTCTCCACCCTACTAAAATCAAGTATCTCAGCACAATGCTCTGGTGCTGCCAGTGCTCTCCATCCTACTAAGATCAAGTCTCTCAGCACAATGCTGTAGTGCTGCCAGTTCTCTCAATCCTACTAAGATCAAGTCTCTCAGCACAATGCCGTAGTGCTGCAAGTTCTCTCAATCCTACTAAGATCAAGTCTCTCAGCACAATGCTGTGGTGCTGCCAGTTCTCTCAATCCTACTAAGATCAAGTCTCTCAGCACAATGCTGTAGTGATGCCAGTTATCGGTCCTACTAAGATCAAGTCTCTCAGCACAATGCTGTGGTGTTGCCAGTTCTCTCGGTCCTACTAAGATCAAGTCTCTCAGCACAATGCTGTGGTGCTCCCAGTCTCTCCACCCTACTAAAATCAAGTCTCTCAGCACAATGCTGTGGTGCTGCCAGTTCTCTCCATCCTACTAAGATCAAGTCTCTCAATGCTGTGGTGTTGCCAGTTCTCTCAATCCTTCTATGATCAAGTCTCTCAGCACAATGCTGTGGTGTTGCCAGTTCTCTCGGTCCTACTAAGATCAAGTCTCTCAGCACGATGCCGTGGTGCTCCCAGTTCTCTCCACCCTACTAAAATCAAGTCTCTCAGCACAATGCTGTGGTGCTGCCAGTTCTCTCCATCCTACTAAGATCAAGTCTCTCAGCACAATGCTATAGTGATACCAGTTATCGGTCCTACTAAGATCAAGTCTCTCACCACAATGCTGTGGTGCTGCCAGTTCTCTAAGTCCTACTAAGATCAAGTATCTCACCACAATGCTGTGGTGCTGCCTGTTTTCTTTGTCCTACTCAAGTCTCTCACCACAATGCTGTGGTGCTGCCTGTTTTCTTTGTCCTACTCAAGTCTCTCAGCACAATGCTGTAGTGCTGCCAGTTCTCTCGGTCCTACTAAGATCAAGTTTCTCAGCACAATGCCATGGTGCTCCCAGTTATCTCCATCATACTAAGATCAAGTCTCTCAGCACAATGCTGTGGTTCTGCCAGTTCTCTCCATCCTACTAAGATCAAGTCTCTCAGCACAATGCCGTGGTGATGCAAGTTATCGGTCCTACTAAGATCAAGTCTCTCAGCAGAATGCTGTGGTGCTGCCAGTTCTCTCGGTCCTAAAAAGATCAGGTCTCTCAGCACAATGCTGTAGTGCTGCCAGTTCTCTCTGTCCTACTAAGATCTAGTCTCTCAGCACAATGCCGTGGTGCTCCCAGTTCTCTCCATCCTACTAAGATCAAATCTCTCAGCACAATGCTGTGGTGCTGCCAGTTCTCTCCATCCTACTAAGATCAAGTCTCTCAGCACAATGCCGTGGTGCTGCCAGTTCTTGGTCCTACTAAGATCAAGTCTCTCCGCACAATGCAGTGCTGATGCCAGTTCTCCCCATCCTCCTAAGATCAAGTCTCTCAGCAAAATGCTGCAGTGCTGCCAGTTCTCTCCATCCTACTAAGATTAAGTCTCTTAGCACAATGCTGTAGTGATGCCAGTTATCGGTCCTACTAAGATCAAGTCTCTGAGCACAATCCTGTGCTGCTGCCATTTCTCGGTCCTACTAAGATCAAGTCTCTCACCACAATGCTGTGGTACTGCCTGTTTTCTTTGTCCTACTCAAGTCTCTCAGCACAACGCTGTAGTGCTGCAAGTTGTCTCGGTCCTACTAAGATCAAGTCTCTCAGCACAATGCCATGGTGCTCCCAGTTCTCTCCATCCTACTAAGATCAAGTATCTCAGCACAATGCTGTGGTGCTGCCAGTTCTCGGTCCTACTAAGATCAAGTCTCTATGCACAATGCTGTGGTGATGCCAGTTCTCTCCATCCTATTAATATCAAGTCTCTCAGCAAAATGCTGCTGTGCTGCCAGTTCTCTCCATCATACTAAGATCAAGTCTCTTAGCACAATGCCGTGGTGCTGCCAGTTCTCGGTCCTACTAAGATCAAGTCTCTCAGCACAATGCTGTAGTGATGCCAGTTATCGGTCCTATTAAGATCAAGTCTCTCAGCACAATGCTGTGGTGCTGCCAGTTCACTCGGTCCTACTAAGATCAAGTCTCTCACCAAAATGCTGTGGTGCTGCCTGTTTTCTTTGTCCTACTCAAGTCTCTCAGCACAATGCTGTAGTGCTGCCAGTTTTCTCGGTCCTACTAAGATCAAGTCTCTCAGCACAATGCCGTGGTGCTCCCAGTTCTCTCTATCCTACTAAGATCAAGTCTCTCAGCACAATGCCGTTGTGCTGCCAGTTCTCTCCATCCTACTAAGATCAAGTCTCTCAGCACAATGCCGGGGTGCTGCCAGTTCTCGGTCCTACTAAGATCAAGTCTCTCAGCACAATGCTGTGGTGATGCCAGTTCTCTCCATCCTCCTAAGATCAAGTCTCTCAGCAAAATGCTGCAGTGCTGCCGGTTCTCTCCATCCTACTAAGATCAAGTCTCTTAGCACAATGCCGTGGTGCTGCCAGTTCTCGGTCCTACTAAGATCAAGTCTCACAGCACAATGCTGTAGTGATGCCAATTATCGGTCCTACTAAGATCAAGTCTCTCAGCACAATGCTGTGGTGCTGCCAGTTCTCTCGGTCCTACTAAGATCAAGTCTCTCACCACAATGCTGTGGTGCTGCCTGTTTTCTTTGTCCTACTCAAGTCTCTCAGCACAATGCTGTAGTGCTGCCAGTTCTCTCGGTCCTACTAAGATCAAGTCTCTCAGCACAATGCCATGGTGCTCCGAGTTCTCTCCATCCTACTGAGATCAAGTCCCTCAGCACAATGCTGTGGTGCTGCAAGTTCTTGGTCCTACTAAGATCAAGTATCTCAGCACAATGCTGTAGTGATGCCAGTTATCGGTCGTACTAAGATCAAGTCTCTCAGAACAATGCTGTGGTGTTGCCAGTTCTCTCGGTCCTACTAAAATCAAGTCTCTCAGCACAATGCTGTGGTGCTCCCAGTTCTCTCCATCCTACTAAAATCAAGTCTCTCATCACAATGCTGTGGTGCTGCCAGTTCTCTCCATCCTACTTAGATCAAGTCTCTCAATGCTGTGGTGTTGCCAGTTCTCTCAATCCTTCTATGATCAAGTCTCTCAGCACAATGCTGTGGTGTTGCCAGTTCTCTCGGTCCTACTAAGATCAAGTCTCTCAGCACAATGCCGTGGTGCTCCCAGTTCTCTCCACCCTACTAAAATCAAGTCTCTCAGCACAATGCTGTGGTGCTGCCAGTTCTCTCGGTCCTACTAAGATCAAGTCTCTCACCACAATGCGGTGGTGCTTCCTGTTTTCTTTGTCCTACCCAAGTCTCTCAGCACAATGCTGTAGTGCTGCCAGTTCTCTTGGTCCTACTAAGATCAAGTTTCTCAGCACAATGCCGTGGTGCTCCCAGTTATCTTCATCATACTAAGATCAAGTCTCTCAGCACAATGCTGTGGTGCTGCCAGTTCTCTCCATCCTACTAAGATCAAGTCTCTCAGCACAATGCCGTGGTGCTGCCAGTTCTTGGTCCTACTAAGATCAAGTCTCTCCGCACAATGCAGTGCTGATGCCAGTTCTCCCCATCCTCCTAAGATCAAGTCTCTCAGCAAAATGCTGCAGTGCTGCCAGTTCTCTCCACCCTACTAAGATCAAGTCTCTTAGCACATTGCTGTAGTGATGCCAGTTATCGGTCCTACTAAGATCAAGTCTCTGAGCACAATCCTGTGCTGCTGCCATTTCTCGGTCCTACTAAGATCAAGTCTCTCAGCACAATGCTGTAGTGATGCCAGTTATCGGTCCTACTAAGATCAAGTCTCTGAGCACAATCCTGTGGTGCTGCCAGTTCTCTCGGTCCTACTAAGATCAAGTCTCTCACCACAACACTGTGGTACTGCCTGTTTTCTTTGTCCTACTCAAGTCTCTCAGCACAACGCTGTAGTGCTGCAAGTTGTCTCGGTCCTACTAAGATCAAGTCTCTCAGCACAATGCCATGGTGCTCCCAGTTCTCTCCATCCTACTAAGATCAAGTATCTCAGCACAATGCTGTGGTGCTGCCAGTTCTCGGTCCTACTAAGATCAAGTCTCTATGCACAATGCTGTGGTGATGCCAGTTCTCTCCATCCTATTAATATCAAGTCTCTCAGCAAAATGCTGCTGTGCTGCCAGTTCTCTCCATCATACTAAGATCAAGTCTCTTAGCACAATGCCGTGGTGCTGCCAGTTCTCGGTCCTACTAAGATCAAGTCTCTCAGCACAATGCTGTAGTGATGCCAGTTATCGGTCCTATTAAGATCAAGTCTCTCAGCACAATGCTGTGGTGCTGCCAGTTCACTCGGTCCTACTAAGATCAAGTCTCTCACCAAAATGCTGTGGTGCTGCCTGTTTTCTTTGTCCTACTCAAGTCTCTCAGCACAATGCTGTAGTGCTGCCAGTTCTCTCCATCCTACTAAGATCAAGTCTCTCAGCACAATGCCGTGGTGCTGCCAGTTCTCTCCATCCTACTAAGATCAAGTCTCTCAGCACAATGCCGGGGTGCTGCCAGTTCTCGGTCCTACTAAGATCAAGTCTCTCAGCACAATGCTGTGGTGATGCCAGTTCTCTCCATCCTCCTAAGATCAAGTCTCTCAGCAAAATGCTGCAGTGCTGCCGGTTCTCTCCATCCTACTAAGATCAAGTCTCTTAGCACAATGCCGTGGTGCTGCCAGTTCTCGGTCCTACTAAGATCAAGTCTCACAGCACAATGCTGTAGTGATGCCAATTATCGGTCCTACTAAGATCAAGTCTCTCAGCACAATGCTGTGGTGCTGCCAGTTCTCTCGGTCCTACTAAGATCAAGTCTCTCACCACAATGCTGTGGTGCTGCCTGTTTTCTTTGTCCTACTCAAGTCTCTCAGCACAATGCTGTAGTGCTGCCAGTTCTCTCGGTCCTACTAAGATCAAGTCTCTCAGCACAATGCCATGGTGCTCCGAGTTCTCTCCATCCTACTAAGATCAAGTCCCTCAGCACAATGCTGTGGTGCTGCCAGTTCTTGGTCCTACTAAGATCAAGTATCTCAGCACAATGCTGTAGTGATGCCAGTTATCGGTCGTACTAAGATCAAGTCTCTCAGAACAATGCTGTGGTGTTGCCAGTTCTCTCGGTCCTACTAAAATCAAGTCTCTCAGCACAATGCTGTGGTGCTCCCAGTTCTCTCCATCCTACTAAAATCAAGTCTCTCATCACAATGCTGTGGTGCTGCCAGTTCTCTCCATCCTACTTAGATCAAGTCTCTCAATGCTGTGGTGTTGCCAGTTCTCTCAATCCTTCTATGATCAAGTCTCTCTGCACAATGCTGTGGTGTTGCCAGTTCTCTCGGTCCTACTAAGATCAAGTCTCTCAGCACAATGCCGTGGTGCTCCCAGTTCTCTCCACCCTACTAAAATCAAGTCTCTCAGCACAATGCTGTGGTGCTGCCAGTTCTCTCGTTCCTACTAAGATCAAGTCTCTCACCACAATGCGGTGGTGCTTCCTGTTTTCTTTGTCCTACCCAAGTCTCTCAGCACAATGCTGTAGTGCTGCCAGTTCTCTTGGTCCTACTAAGATCAAGTTTCTCAGCACAATGCCGTGGTGCTCCCAGTTATCTTCATCATACTAAGATCAAGTCTCTCAGCACAATGCTGTGGTGCTGCCAGTTCTCTCCATCCTACTAAGATCAAGTCTCTCAGCACAATGCTGTGGTGATGCCAGTTCTCGGTCCTACTAAGATCAAGTCTCTCAGCACAATGCTGTAGTGATGCCAGTAATTGGTCCTAATAAGATCAAGTCTCTCAGCACAATGCTGTGGTGCTGCCAGTTATCTTGGTCCTACAAAGATCAAGTCTCTCAGCACAATGCCGTGGTGCTCCCAGTTCTCTCCATCCTACTAAGATCAAGTCTCTCAGCACAATGCCATGGTGCTGCCAGTTCTCGGTCCTACTAAGATCAAGTCTCTCTGCACAATGCTGTGGTGATGCCAGTTCTCCCCATCCTCCTAAGATCAAGTCTCTCAGCAAAATGCTGCAGTGCTGCCAGTGCTCTCCATCCTACTAAGATCACGTCTCTTAGCACAATGCTGTGGTGCTGCCAATTCTCGGTCCTACTAAGATCAAGTGTCTCAGCACAATGCTGTAGTGATGCCAGTTATCGGTCCTACTAAGATCAAGTCTCTCAGCACAATGCTGTGGTGCTGCCAGTTCTCTCGGTCCTACTAAGATCAAATCTCTCACCACAATGCTGTGGTGCTGCCTGTTTTCTTTGTCCTACTCAAGTCTCTCAGCACAATGCCATGGTGCTCCCAGTTCTCTCCATCCTACTAAGCAAAATGCTGTAGTGCTGCCAGTTCTCTCAGTCCTACTAAGATCAAGTCTCTCAGCACAATGCCATGGTGCTCCCAGTTCTCTCCATCCTACTAAGATCAAGTCTCTCAGCAGAATGCCGTGGTGCTGCCAGTTCTCGGTCCTATTAAGATCAAGTCTCTATGCACAATGCTGTGGTGATGCCAGTTCTCTCCATCCTATTAATATCAAGTCTCTCAGCAAAATGCTGCTGTGCTGCCAGTTCTCTCCATCATACTAAGATCAAGTCTCTTAGCACAATGCCGTAGTGCTGCCAGTTCTCGGTCCTACTAAGATCAAGTCTCTCAGCACAATGCTGTAGTGATGCCAGTTATTGGTCCTACTAAGATCAAGTCTCTCAGCACAATGCTGTGGTGCTGCCAGTTCTCTCGGTCCTACTAAGATCAAGTCTCTCACCACAATGCTGTGGTGCTGCCTGTATTCTTTGTCCTACTCAAGGCTCTCAGCACAATGCTGTAGTGTTGCCAGTTCTCTCGGTCCTACTAAGATCAAGTCTCTCAGCACAATGCCGTGGTGCTCCCAGTTCTCTTCATCCTACTAAGATCAAGTCTCTCAGCGAAATGCTGTGGTGCTGCCAGTTCTCTCCATCCTACTAAGATCAAGTCTCTCAGCACAATGCCATGGTGCTGCTAGTTCTCGGTCCTACTAAGATCAAGTCTCTCTGCACAATGCTGTGGTGATGCCAGTTATCTCCATCCTATTAAGACCAAGTCGCTCAGCAAAATGCTGCAGTGCTGCCAGTTCTCTCCATCCTACTAAGATCAAGTCTCTTAGCACAATGCTGTGGTGCTGCCAGTTCTCGGTCCTACTGAGATCAAGTCTCTTAGCACAATGCTGTAGTGATGCCAGTTATTGGTCCTACTACGATCAAGTCTCTCAGCACAATGCTGTGGTGCTGCCAGTTCTCTCAGTCCTACTAAGATCAAGTCTCTCAGCACAATGCTGTGGTGCTGCCAGTTTTCTTTGTCCTACTCAAGTCTCTCAGCACAATGCTGTAGTGCTGCCAGTTCTCTCAGTCCTACTAAGATCAAGTCTCTCAGCACACTGCCATGATGCTCCCAGTTCTCTCCACCCTACTAAGATCAAGTCTCTCAGCAAAATGCTGCAGTGCTGCCAGTTCTCTCCATCCTACTAAGATCAAGTCTCAAAGCACAATGCTGTAGTGATGCCAGTTATCGGTCCTACTAAGATCAAGTCTCTCAGCACAATGCTGTGGTGCTGCCAGTTCTCTCGGTCCTACTAAGATCAAGTCTCTCAGCACAATGCTGTGGTGCTTCCAGGTCTCTCCATCCTACTAAGATCAAGTCTCTCGGCACAATCCTGTGGTGCTGGCAGTTCTCTCCATCCTACTAAGATCCAGTCTCTCACCTGGTGCTGGCAGTTCTCTCCATCCTACTAAGATCCAGTCTCTCACCACAATGCTGTGCTGCTGCCAGTTCTCTCCATCCTACTAAGATCAAGTCTCTCAGCACAATGCTGCAGTGCTGCCAGTTTTCTCCATCCTACTAAGATCAAGTCTCTCAGCACAATGCTGTAGTGATGCCAGTTATCGGTCCTACTAAGATCAAGTCTCTCAGCACAATGCTGTAGTGATGCCAGCTATTGGTCCTACTACAATCAAGTCTCTCAGCACAATGCTGTAGTAATGCCAGTTATTGGTCCTACTAAAATGAAGTCTCTCAGCACAAGGCTGTGGTGCTCCCAGTTCTCTCGATCCTACTAAGATCAAGTCTCTCAGCACAATGCTGTGGTGCTGCCAGTTTTCTCAGTCCTACTCAAGTCTCTCAGCACAATGCTGTAGTGCTGCCAGTTCTTGGTCCTACTAAGATCAAGTCTCTCTGCACAATGCTTTGGTGATGCCAGTTCTCTCCATCCTACTAAGATCAAGTCTCTCAGCAAAATGCTGCAGTGCTGCCAGTTCTCTCCATCCTACTAAGATCAAGTCTCTCAGCACAATCCCGTGGTGCTGGCAGTTCTCTCCATCCTACTAAGATCCAGGCTCTTAGCACAATGCCGTAGTGCTGCCAGTTCTCGGTCCTACTAAGATCAAGTCTCTCAGCACAATGCTGTAGTGATGCCAGTTATCAGTCCTACAAAGATCAAGTCTCTCAGCACAATGCTGTGGTGCTGCCAGTTCTCTCGGTCCTACTAAGATCAAGTCTCTCACCACAATGCTGTGGTGCTGCCTGTATTCTTTGTCCTACTCAAGGCTCTCAGCACAATGCTGTAGTGTTGCCAGTTCTCTCGGTCCTACTAAGATCAAGTCTCTCAGCACAATGCCGTGGTGCTCCCAGTTCTCTTCATCCTACTAAGATCAAGTCTCTCAGCGAAATGCTGTGGTGCTGCCAGTTCTCTCCATCCTACTAAGATCAAGTCTCTCAGCACAATGCCATGGTGCTGCTAGTTCTTGGTCCTACTAAGATCAAGTCTCTCTGCACAATGCTGTGGTGATGCCAGTTCTCTCCATCCTACTAAGACCAAGTCTCTCAGCAAAATGCTGCAGTGCTGCCAGTTCTCTCCATCCTACTAAGATCAAGTCTCTTAGCACAATGCTGTGGTGCTGCCAGTTCTCGGTCCTACTGAGATCAAGTCTCTTAGCACAATGCTGTAGTGATGCCAGTTATTGGTCCTACTAAGATCAAGTCTCTCAGCACAATGCTGTGGTGCTGCCAGTTCTCTCAGTCCTACTAAGATCAAGTCTCTCAGCACAATGCTGTGGTGCTGCCAGTTTTCTTTGTCCTACTCAAGTCTCTCAGCACAATGCTGTAGTGCTGCCAGTTCTCTCAGTCCTACTAAGATCAAGTCTCTTAGCACAATGCCATGGTGCTCCCAGTTCTCTCCACCCTACTAAGATCAAGTCTCTCAGCAAAATGCTGCAGTGCTGCCAGTTCTCTCCATCCTACTAAGATCAAGTCTCAAAGCACAATGCTGTAGTGATGCCAGTTATCGGTCCTACTAAGATCAAGTCTCTCAGCACAATGCTGTGGTGCTGCCAGTTCTCTCGGTCCTACTAAGATCAAGTCTCTCAGCACAATGTTGTGGTGCTTCCAGGTCTCTCCATCCTACTAAGATCAAGTCTCTCGGCACAATCCCGTGGTGCTGGCAGTTCTCTCCATCCTACTAAGATCCAGTCTCTCACCTGGTGCTGGCATTTCTCTCCATCCTACTAAGATCCAGTCTCTCACCACAATGCTGTGGTGCTGCCAGTTCTCTCCATCCTACTAAGATCAAGTCTCTCAGCACAATGCTGCAGTCCTGCCAGTTTTCTCCATCCTACTAAGATCAAGTCTCTCAGCACAATGCTGTAGTGATGCCAGTTATCGGTCCTACTAAGATCAAGTCTCTCAGCACAATGCTGTAGTGATGCCAGCTATTGGTCCTACTACAATCAAGTCTCTCAGCACAATGCTGTAGTAATGCCAGTTATTGGTCCTACTAAGATGAAGTCTCTCAGCACAAGGCTGTGGTGCTCCCAGTTCTCTCGATCCTACTAAGATCAAGTCTCTCAGCACAATGCTGTGGTGCTGCCAGTTTTCTCAGTCCTACTCAAGTCTCTCAGCACAATGCTGTAGTGCTGCCAGTTCTTGGTCCTACTAAGATCAAGTCTCTCTGCACAATGCTTTGGTGATGCCAGTTCTCTCCATCCTACTAAGATCAAGTCTCTCAGAAAAATGCTGCAGTGCTGCCAGTTCTCTCCATCCTACTAAGATCAAGTCTCTCAGCACAATCCCGTGGTGCTGGCAGTTCTCTCCATCCTACTAAGATCCAGTCTCTCACCACAATGCCGTGGTGCTGCCAGTTCTCTCCATCCTACTAAGATCAAGTCTCTCAGCACAATGCTGTAGTGTTGCCAGTTCTCTTGGTCCTACTAAGGTGAAGTCTCTCAGCACAATGCTGTGGTGCTGCCAGTTTTTTCGGTCCTACTCAAGTCTCTCAGCACAATGCTGTAGTGCTGCCAGTTTTCTCAGTCCTACTCAAGTCTCTCAGCCCAATGCTGTAGTGCTGCCAGTTCTCTCCGTCCTACTAAGATCAAGTCTCTCAGCACAATGCCGTGGTGCTGCCAGTTCTCTCGGTCCTGCTAAGATCAAGTTTCTCAGCACAATGCCCTGGTGCTGCCAGTTCTCTCAGTCCTACTAAGATCAAGTCTCTCAGCACAATGTCGTTGTGTTGCCAGTTCTCTCGGTCCTACAAAGATCAGGTCTCTCAAGCAAAATGTTGTGGTGCTGCCAGTTCTCTCGGTCCTGCTAAGATCAAGTCTCTCAACACAATACTGTGGTGCTGCTAGTTCTCTCGGTCCTACTAAGATGAAGTCTCTCAGCACAATGCCGTGGTGCTACCAGTTCTCTTGGTCCTACAAAGATCACGTCTCTCAAGCAAAATGCTGTGGTGCTGCCAGTTCTCTCTGTCCTGCTAAGATCAAGTCTCTCAGCACAATGCAGTGGTGCTGCCAGTTCTTTCAGTGCTGCTAAGGTCAAGTCTCTCAGCACAATGATGTGGTGCTGCCAGTTCTCTCGGTCCTGCTAAGATCAAGGGCCTCATTACGAGTTTGGAGCACCATAGCTGCCTCCAAACCGGGCTCCATTACCCGGTTCCTGCAATGAGGACTTACCAGGGCATTCCGACATAGGAGGACCCGGTAATTCCTCCTTGCAGGAACCATAACCCATTCCCATTTGAGCCCCCATAGTGCTCAATGGGAATGGGGAGGGAAGTAATAACGGGCACATAACAACTGGCCCGTTATTGCCTCCCTCTTCCCCTCGCGGGACCCGGAAAGGACACCTGGTTTTACCAGGCGTCCTTACAGGGCCCCGCAAAGGGAACCTCGTAATCGGCGCTCCCGTAACGAAGGGGGAGGTACCGTACTGGTCTCCTTCATTATGGGAGTGCAAGGGTCGTAATGAGGCCCCAAGTCTCTCAGCGCAATGTGGTGGTGCTGCCAGTTCTCTCTGTCCTGATAAGATCACGTCAACACAATGCAATGCTCGGCTAAGATCAAGTCTCTCAGCACAATGCGGTGGTGCTTTTTAGTGATGTTTAGCCTTGTGGTTAGTTGATCCAAGGTAATAGCAGCACTCTAAGTGTAATCACTATACTTGATCCTCACCGCTGTACACCAGTGCTAGGCAGAATCATTTGCAGTACCCTTTGGGAGCACTACACACAATTAAGACTACAAGTGTAAGTACAAATTTACCTTTGGTACAAGCCTGTACTACACAGTAAAGCGGTAGCGATGGCTGAGCAGCCAGACTTATCTCAAGACTAAAGTGAGCAGTATCAAAAGTTACACAAAGGACAGTAATTACTATGGTTCAAATAAACAGTGATTCAAGGTTTCTGAGTAAAAGAATATACATTTATTTACACCATCAGTTATCAAACAGTTCACTAATATAAAGCAGCAGAAAATCACAATCTTAATACACTACACACCACCCAATGAATTCTGGACAAGTTAAGCTCAAAATGAAGTGTGAGCAAAATGGCACTCCAGCAATTTAAAAAGGGAGGGAAAGACAAGGTCATTCAAATTCAAGCAGTACCAACAAGTAAGAGGTAGGGCAATCTAGAAAAGGCTTACTACATCTAGGATTCAAATCAATAGTCTGGGCCAATGTTAATGGTTCAGAGTCTTTGCAGAGGATCACACAGTTCAGAGTAGTTCGCAGTTAAGTCTTTGCCAAGAGTTCGAAACAAAGTTGGTCCGAAGAAAAGTTATTTAAAAGAGTAGAGAAGGACAAGCCCTCAGTTTAGCGAAAGATTTCAAACACATTCACCGCAGTCGGACAGAATGAACGACCGGATTTGAACGTACCTTAGTAGAAGAAGAATGCTGTAGCTGAGGCAGAAGTTCCTGGCATGTCCTGCAGTCTCACGGTTCCCGAAGCGACTGTCGGACTGACAAGAAGGAGGAAGACTGGATGGTCCTGCACTGCCCAGGGAAGAAACCAGCAGCAGAGCAAAGTGACGAATAAAATGTGCGCTCCTTAAAACCCCAACAGGGTCCGGCCCTCCTGGCTATCCAGTTCACTGCAGCGATGCACAGCAAATTCGACCAGGGGAGGGAGGCCTTGCTTGGTGTTTGGCGAACTGGTTGGTCCCACCAACTCAAGGGAAGAAGATTCCTTGCAGATCTTCTCTGTCGTCGAAGTTTAGGATATTCCGCCCTGCAGCAGGGCTTCAGCGGGAGGTTCAGTAGTTGCAGTAGTCCTCTTCCTTCAGCTTCTCTTCGGTTCTCTCGATCCAGTGGCGACTCTGCCTTCCAAGTCCCAGAGACCTGCTTTTTATGCAGTTTTCCCCCATTCACACAGCCTGGCTGTCAATCCCACAGCAGACTGGCTGTCCTGGCAGGACATTCACCTAACAAATCAAACAAGAGTGCGACTTGGGTCTCCAAGGAGACCCTCTGCAGGGGGCCTAAAACCCCTTCCTCACATCCTGTCTACCTAGACTCTCAGGCGCCTAAGGAGGGCTTCTGTGCAGAAGCCCGCCAAAGAACGGCGAACAAAGGAACCAAACCTGGTTTGGCACGCAGAGTAAAACACAAGCAAGACCTTTACAAAAAGAAATGGTGAATAAACCCAGCCGGAACCAAATAAAATTAAAAGGGGTCCAGCGGATTAAAGTTCGAGGCTACTAACATAGCCTAAAACAGTACCAAGGCAATTTTCATAGTCTGTGGTAGGAAAAACATGTTAGATACCACTGCCACCAGCCAAATCTTATATAAAGGGGAATGAAATAATGTTCCATGAGAGACAGACGAAACGGATAACTATTAACCCTTTCCAGTACTCTATGGAAGATAGTTTGTACTGGGTCTGTGAATATAAAAAGTCTAATAAAGTCAACGGCAACTTTACATGTTCTGGGAGACAGTAGTCAGTCCCAGAAAATGGATTTTAAAGTGGGAAGTCTGAAAAAGTCAACCCTGTGTCACTGCACTAAAGGTGCTGTGTAACACACAGTAAAAAGATGATGCCTGTGGAGTAGGTGAGGCTCCACAGTCTATGAACACAATCATTTTAAACACACACAGCAAAACACATGTATGAGTGGGAAAAAAGGCTCACACTCTTACCAGGTGAAAAAAATACATCCTAGAAATCCAGCAAAGCTGCTGAGGGACTCCCTCCACAATATATGCCATCATGCTACTGTACAGTATATAATTTTCATGATGCCAACCCCCACAATATATGTCACCATTCCCACTGTAATCACTATGATGTTGCACACACAATATTTGGTAGCATTGTCTCTGCATTTCACGTTTATGATGCTGCATCCATAATATATGCCAGAACTGCCACTGTATATCACTTTCATGATACTGCATCCACAAAACGTCAGCTTTGCCGCTGTATATGGCTTTCGATATGTTGCGCCCACAATAGGTCGGCATCGCCATTGTAATTCATTTTCATGAAGATGCACCACAAAATATGCCAGAACTTCTAGAAAAATCTTTTTCATTCCCCCACAACATGTCAGCACTGACACTGTAACTATGCACTTATGCTCTAACGTAAATGATGTCTGTCTCGCTCACAATATATCAGTTCTACCATTTATTGAATTCACTTATACCATTTATTAAATTAATTTCTACCATTTAGTCAATTGGTTTTCATTTCAGCCGCATCCTAGAACCTCTTTGGTCTGCCAGGTAGGTATGTGGCAGGATGGCCAGTCAGCAGAAATATGTATGAGTTATTTTCCAAAGAATTAGGCCTTGATTATACTTTCCCATGAAACCTTCCCCATAGAATCGAGCACACCATGAAATAACGGTTTGTGTCCTTGGCATACCCAGACAGGTACATGACAGCTGCAAAGACATGTTTTTACCGTGGGATAGCAGTGGGTTTTGGGAATAGCTTGGAGTGCCAGGTTGTCTGGCCGCACGGCAGAGAATAGCATTGTATCTAGTTTGTTGCAGTGGGGGGGGGGGCAGATTTCGCACCTCTTACTAACTGCGCATGATTAAATTGGGATGCACACTGAATGTAACATATTACTGTACTAACCAATTAGGATACATCAATTTATGCTGATTTAGGATTATATAGGCAGGAGCCAATAGGATGGTTAGAATGTTGTTACACCTAATGTCTAGAATGTATACAAATGTATTCTAATTTTGTGGGTTTTGCCTGTAAATACTACTGTCTGATGTGTGTGTGTTGAGAGTTTTCAGTTATTCGGTCCCAAGAGACCGGCTGATCTCCCGGCCGTCAATTGCATTTGTTTTAATGCTGTTTTTCTGCAATCCATGCATCTATTCATTGTTTCTGGATTTATCGAGGTTCTACATTTGGTGAGCCTGACGTGATCTCTAGTGCCTCCAGAAGATGCGGGGGTCCCTGCCGCATGTCTGCCACCACAGCGCTTACCTTCAGAAAATAGTTTGTGCATTACACTAACCGAAGAGGTGAGCAAACGTTGTGTTTCCCTAAATGTTTGCTCGATTCTGGATTGGGGGCACTGGGCTGTGCAAGTAGTTTGCAGGACACGGCATCGGGGGAACTCGGAGAACACATAGTAAGTTGAATGCACTTTTTGTATGAAGTTGATGAATTATGGTGGGGAAAGACAACGTTGTATAAGAAGTGAGTGTCCTCTGATAAAAGGGCAGGATATCCCTCAATTCTATAGTGAAGTGAAGTGAAGTTAAGGAGGTTTGAGTACCCTCGTCTCGAGGTAAGGGGACAAAGGAAGGATCTACATCATTGTGTACATACGTGTTTTTTCTTGCTAGGTATTGTTGGAAATTGTATAAATAATGGTGCTTGTTAGGTATTGGTAGAAACTGTGGGCACAATTCATGGAATTATCTGCATGTAAATTAGGGAACTTGCGGGCTAAACTGCATGCGTAATCCCATTAGTCAATTCATGGAATCAAATGCGTGGGATTGTGCTTGGACTTGCGTGGATTTCGCGGCAGCCAGGCACACCCCAGCGGCCATGTTCCTTGCACGAGACACCACGCAGAGCATGGGCATGGCTTGCACAGAGAGCTGGGAAGGGGGCGGAACACAGAAACTGGGGACGAACATGCTAAAAGTCAGTGTTACGAGGGACGGTCTGCAGGCAGTCTATTACACGCCCACTATTCCACAGAATGATACGTATTCATGGATCCAAGCGTGCAACCTCTCAGCAGGGAAATGGCCACGCAAAGCCCTCATACTATCCACCTCCCGAAGGCAGGCATAGAGAAACTTGTGCAAAGGATTCTCTGCACAGAGGTAAGATCGGGTGTTGGATTTAGGGGTGCGTGAACGCAGTCGGGCTTCCGATCTAATTTAGGAGTGTGTGTACGCAGTGTAGCGGGGTGCAGGAATGATTTACAGGGCTTTGCACACAGGTTTACTGAGATTTTACCTGAATTACAATAATTACCTGAATTACAATAATTTGTACGCATGATGTCGGGGTGCTGTTAACAGTTATGGGGCACCCCATGCAGGGCCTCCGAGATGCAGGCCTGCCTGCGGGCGACCCCACGCACTGTTTGAAGGGTGCATGTATTCGTAAAGGTAGCTGTTTGGGCTGTTTTTGCTCTGCATAGGGGCATGTCAGGGGTGTTCTGGGCACGACTCTCGCATACGGTTACTTTGCGCAAACAACTCACACAGAGTTGTTTTCGGCGCACAGGCTTTGCGGGATAAATGTGCCCTTTTCCATGAATTGGGACCTGTGTATAGGTGTTTGTTGGTAAATTGCACATATAAAAGGTGTTTGTTGGTCAATTGTGCTTATGAAAGGTGTATTTTATGATATGATGATATGATATGATAGGTTATTTACAACGTGCTTAATACCCAGAGGTTTCTAAAAAAAGGTTGAATGCCTTTTTTTAAATGTATTTTTATTTTTTGGCTTCCGTATAGGAAAAAATTGTGTTTTTTACACCAAAAACAGGGGAGGGGCAGTGCACATCTATAGGTACAGACCGATGGAGGACGGGACAGAATCTTTACAAGATTAATAAAGCTGTCAAAGATCCCCTAATTCCTGCAGCTCAGATGGCCCCAAATGAGACAACTGGAGCTGCTGCTGGGGGCTACACAAGATATAAACAAAAACAGCATTATTGCAGACTCTGGGCCTCATTACAGTTTGCCAGTCTGGTAAAATTGCTGGTATAATTGCCCATAATTCAGGCACCAGCAATTTTACCAGACCAGCAAAACACAAGTTTGTTGGTGGGGCCATTGATTTACCTCCAGCGAAAAACTGGAGGTAACTCAAGCCCCTACCGGTAAAGAAATGCCGGAATTAACAGCACTGGTATTACCGGCACTGGTAATTCCAGCATTCCCCTCTGGAACTCCATTGAAAGGGGATTTACCGCCCTTTCCACTGCCTGTAATATCCCGGTATTTCTAGGGTGGCGGAAATGGTAGAGGCAGTTTGCCAGTATCCCGACGTAATTACTGGCGGCATACTGACAAACTTGTAATAAGGCCATATGATTTGGTATATAATAAGAGAGTACTAGATGAGGATAAGTGGGAGTCAGATACCTCGGATGAGCTAATGCCATAGAGGCATATAGGCTTCGACCGTGGGTCGGCTGAATGACTGTCGCCAAAACTAAAATGTGAGTGCGTGATCCCAGCCTGGCAAGGAAACACAGAAAAGTGCAGTTAAGTTGCAGGGGACACACTTCCCGCTGTTACAGAAGGGGTTAGGGGGACCTCATTATGTACCCTGGCCTCACATGGATCAGGTAAATCTAACACACACATTGCCCTCCCTTACAGCAGGAGCTAGCAAGTAGATTTATGCCCTCAAGAAACACACAGCCGGTATTACTCTAGCTGTGGGGGACATGAACATTGTATGCACTTCCCTGTTAGGGCAGCAGGCAGATGAGATATGGAGAAAGGCATGATAGGGGGAAATATGTTAAATAACACCACTCACGATGGTGCTCCATTTAATAACCGCTGAGGGCATCTATGGAAATTATTGAGGAACATGTACCCAGACAGACTTGACAACAATTCTATCATGGCCCGCACAATTAGAGCAGATGAGGACCCCACCCTTTCAATACAGCATATTCAGGAGATGTGGTGTCTAGAGACAGGGGAGGCGTACGGGGGCTCCCTTTAGAAGTACACGCATGTTTAAATAAGGTGGCTGGTATAGAGGCCAAATCATGGCCTGAGATACAGGCACATATCACATATTATTGCCGGCAGAAATAAGAGGATAAGGATCGGGCAGAACAAACACAGAGGGTAGAGGCAAAGATGAGGCACAAGAAACAAAATCTGCGCATGGAAGGTGCAGTAACACCACAGAAGGGCAGCCTGAACACAGCACCGCACAGCAGTGGGCTGAAGGGCGTAGAGATTTTAGGAGGGAAATAGGAGGTTTTCAAAGAGGACATTTCAATGGGGTAGGGGGAGTTATGGGAAACATGAGGCCAATGTCAGTTCTGCTGGAAGATGGGTCATTTTGCATGAGAATGCAGAAGCAGGTCAACCATGCAATTTTACTACAATGTTCCAACCAACCGTACCTCCTTTAATCCACAGCCCCAATTCACCCTTTATGCCCCAGTCCCTGTACAGCAACAACCCATGTAACCTCAGGCTTCACATTTTAACCAGCCACCTGCTCTATCATGGGATAAGAACTCCCTGCCACAGGACACAGTCACTCACTACACAGAGGCGAGCGTGTTAGGGGTAATCCTTTCCCACTCCCAGGACAGAACATTCACCTCACTACGACAACCCGTAGGGAGCATTGGCGTGCCCACTACTATCAGTAACTACTGACCCGGAACAGGAACCCTGAGTGGGAAGGAAGTTAGGGGATCGAACATTGTCTCTTTTGATCGACACAGGAGCTAACAAATACTACATTAAGGAGGGGACGTTCCCGTTGTTGGACATAATAATGGACATGCAAGGGTTTCCTTTTACTGAAGGTTTACCTGTCACCATAGGCATGCGCACATTTTCGGTCCGTTTATTGCATTCACGGGATACCCCAACTTATCTCCTTGGTAAGGACATCATGAGCAAGTTGAATATATCCATTTCATTCTCAGAAGAGGGGATAGTGTGCTTCACACCTGCCACATTTCACGCTAGGGCTGGGACAGTAATACAAGCCTCTGTGGCCACAGCACCCTGAGGAGCATAATGTCATGATGCCTACCCCCAGGCATCAGGACCAAGGCCCTCAGCTCCGGGAGCAGGCATCCAGACATTTGTTTAAACCTCAGCCGCTCGGGCTAGGGGCTGTCTGGGTTCAGGCGCCAGGCTCATTATAGAAATCAGTCCTGGCGCCATAGGCGCCAGGCTCATAGACTTTACTTACCTGATGCAGACCATGCTGCAAAAGAGTCCAAGCCTACATGAGGCCTGGATGGGACTATTTTGTTACAGAGACTATTTTCTACTTGGGCGTGGCTCTAGGGAACTTCTTACCTGGAACTACTTTGAAGGCTATTTAAACCACACCCGAACAGCAGCACATGCTTCGCGTTATTCTGCATCCAGCAGCATGACGCTCACCGTGCCTGCAGCCAGCATCCAGTCTTCTGCCACGCCCGCCTCGAATCCGGAGCTCCTAGAATAAAGAAGAAGAAAAGGAAAAGGTTAGAAAATGAACTTATTTCAAATTCCTCACCTAATTCTGGAACCATTTCATCTCCGGACCTGGAAAGTACATCAGTCCTGCATGCGTCGCTTCGCCACCTCCAGCACGGCGCCATACTCACCAGTTCTCACAGCATCTTTCGATCCGGCACTGTCTCCATCATTTCTTCGCCGTAATCTGGCACCTAGGGGACACAAGAAAAAACAAGGTGAGCCAAGGAAATCAACAAATACAACCTCTTACCACCATAGACTTACCTGGTTTACCACCGGCGGTATTATTCCATAACTCTCCACATTTTCATATGCCGCATCTGTAAAGAGGGAGAAAAACAACACGCTAACGCATGCAATAGTTACCGGACAGCGTTGGGTAACACAGACTCTTACCTGAACGCCAGCAGCAGCTACGAGACCTTCCTCTCACGAACTCAGTTGCAACTTAAGGAAGGAAGGGGACAAGAGTGAACATCGGGCACATTGAACTCTTTGAACTTGATACTTACCAATCCCGCCAGGGACTTCAGAGTCAATACTTACCGGAACTCTCCCAACGCCTTCAAACCAGTGAAGTAACTGGTATCTACGCGCCCCTGCAAGACACGCAGGATAGAGAGCTCATCTTTTACGAACATAAGGTGAGGTTACTAAGGGGATATCGGAGGTGATTAGTGGGGGAGAGCGAGAACAGTTGGGAGGCCATCACTAAAACCCACAGGTGGTTAATCCCTGTCTACACTTGCAGGAAAATACTTCTTCGGGTCCAGCAGACAAGACTAGGCGGGCCAGTCCAGACAGTCATCTCTGCACTACGCATCACGTTGAAGGAGACCGCAGCTGTCCGGGTCCGATCGACACCCCTTTGGGGTCCAGGTGAGCCTAACACATAACGCTCCATCCAGATTTTGTACCTTTATGGAGTTACCATCCTGTTAGGTCTGGTTCCAGGAATTAGAGACAACATTTTGCACATATCTGCGGAGTTCTTGTTAAGACCAATGGTCCAGCAGGAAAGGCCGCCAGGCGGAACTATCACGTTATATTTGGAATTAATAATCCCCAAAGTAGACATTGTAATCCAGTCTGGTTTGGATGGGGATGATCTTGAATGGCACAAGGTTTTATGAATGGACCCAACGCAGTGATTGACAGATGTGTCCGACGAATGACTGTTCGAGGACACCGAAGATGAGGGGGAAGATAGTATTTCAAATCTCGATACCCTGGCAGGTAATAGTGGAAAACAGAGAAGTACTGCACACTCCTTGCCCACATATTATTGTCCCACTTGGAGGAAGAGCTAAACAGGGTGCTTTAATGAGTCCATTGGAATCCTCACAGAATCCCTGCCTAATGTCTTCTCCACGCCAGGGGAAGGCAGCCACTCCCTGATCCGAACCCTGGGGGTGGTGTTAGCCGGATGGATCACCTGGGAGGAGAAGGCCCCCAAAGGAACAGGAGGACTTTGTTAGGAGAGACACAGTATTTATCTACTTCAGAGAGGGAGATTTCTATGGTGCCAGAATATTTAATGGCTTGTTGCCAGAGTGAAACTTCCCTTCACAAAGATACCTACATTGATGGTAGTGAAAACTCTTGTGATCAACAGGGGAACATTATATGTGGAAATCGGAACCTTAATACCCTGACTTCTGATGAATCTAATTCTCCCATAAAAAATCTGGACCAACCATTGACCCCTCTAAACCCCTTCGCTGGAGATGTATTCAATGCCCAGAGTAAATCCAATAAAGTTGAAGTTTGTATTCATGAAGAAAAAGGAATTCAGAACATTGGGGACTTCAAGTCCCACAATGCCCTAAGTACTGAGACGCGGAAGAGGGATTCAAAGGCACTAAACTGCAAGCTGCTGTCGAGTGGTTCTAATGACCCAAACCTGAGCAGGACTTTTGAATATATAAGGCCCCCTCAGGTGCAGCCCATTAGAACCAGAAGGTGGAGTTGCACAGACCACCAGTCGCAGTTGCAGAGAAGAAGAAAGGAAATGAAGACGGCGGAGACGCCGCTATCTTTGAAGCGGATGTCAGTCCTGAGAGGGACTCAAAGATTGATGGCCTTAATTGCAGAGGTTGCGCACCCAGAAGCAGTGTTGTAGCAGGCTTCCCCCTGGAGAGAGAGGCTCTCCTAATTGCATGCTGTGTCCCGGTGATTAACAAGCACCGGCGTGCACTAGGAGTTTGAAAAGCTCCTTTCCTGATCAGTGTGGGCCACAGAGAAAGCGAAGCAGTCTGCCATGCAGGAGACAGCAAAAGAGGCAGAACGAGCAGTGGCAGCGGAATTGAGTTGACGCGTGTGCAGAAACCAGTGAGTTTAACATTGTTGGATAATCCCAGTACACTCCGTGATCGACCGCTGGCTACTGATAAAAATGTTTAATACCTAACCAATATAAAGAACTCACATTGGCGAAATAAGAACTTTGTAAAAAGAGAAGAAGAGAAAGGTTACAGTCATTGCTATCAAAGTCAACACCATTGCCAAAGTAAAGAGGGGGCAATACTGAAGCAAGCTAACTATAACCACCATTGCCAAATTAAAGAGGGGGCAATACCGAAGCAAGCTAACTATAACCACCATTACCAAAGTAAAGAGGTAGCAATACCGAAGCAAGCTAAATATAACCACCATTGCCAAAGTAAAGAGGGGGCAATACCGAAGCAAGCTATCTATAACTACCATTGCCAAATTAAAGAGGGAGCAATACTGAAGCAAGCTAACTATAACCACCATTGGCAAAGTAAAGAGGGGGCAATACTGAAGCAAGCTAACTATAACCACCACTGCCAAAGAGGGGGCAATACTGAAGCAAGCTAACTACAACCGCCACTGCCAAAGTAAAGAGGGGGCAATACTGAAGCAAGCTAACTATAACCACCATTGCCAAATTAAAGAGGGGGCAATACCGAAGCAAGCTATCTATAACCACCATTGCCAAATTAAAGAGGGAGCAATACTGAAGCAAGCTAACTATAACCACCATTACCAAAGTAAAGAGGTAGCAATACCGAAGCAAGCTAAATATAACCACCATTGCCAAAGTAAAGAGGGGGCAATACCGAAGCAAGCTATCTATAACTACCATTGCCTAATTAAAGAGGGAGCAATACCGAAGCAAGCTAACTATAGCCACCAATACCAAAGTAAAGAGGTAGCAATACCGAAGCAAGCTAACTATAACCACCATTGGCAAAGTAAAGAGGGGGCAATACTGAAGCAAGCTAACTATAACCACCACTGCCAAAGAGGGGGCAATACTGAAGCAAGCTAACTACAACCGCCACTGCCAAAGTAAAGAGGGGGCCATACTGAAGCAAGCTAACTATAACCACCACTGCCAAAGTAAAGAGGGGGTAATACCGAAGCAAGCTAACTACAACCACCATTGCCAAAGTAAAGAGGGGACCATACTGAAGCAAGCTAACTATAACCACCACTGCCAAAGTAAAGAGGGGGCAATACTGAAGCAAGCTAACTATAACCACCACTGCCAAAGTAAAGAGGGGGCCATACTGAAGCAAGCTAACTATAACCACCATTGCCAAAGTAAAGAGGGGGCAATACTGAAGCAAGCTAACTATAACCACCATTGCCAAAGTAAAGAGGGGGCAATACTGAAGCAAGCTAACTATAACCACCATTGCCAAAGTAAAGAGGGGGCAATACTGAAGCAAGGTAACTATAACCACCATTGCCAAAGTAAAGAGGGGGCAATACTGAAGCAAGCTTACTACCATTGCCAAAGTAAAGAGGGAGCAATACTGAAGCAAGCTAACTACAACCACCACTGCCAAAGTAAAGAGGGGGCAATACTGAAGCAAGCTAACTTCAACCACCATTGCCAAAGTAAAGAGGGGGCCATACTGAAGCAAGCTAACTATAACCACCACTGCCAAAGTAAAGAGGGGGTAATACCGAAGCAAGCTAACTACAACCACCATTGCCAAAGTAAAGAGGGGACCATACTGAAGCAAGCTAACTATAACCACCACTGCCAAAGTAAAGAGGGGGCAATACTGAAGCAAGCTAACTATAACCACCACTGCCAAAGTAAAGAGGGGGCCATACTGAAGCAAGCTAACTATAACCACCATTGCCAAAGTAAAGAGGGGGCAATACTGAAGCAAGCTAACTATAACCACCATTGCCAAAGTAAAGAGGGGGCAATACTGAAGCAAGCTAACTATAACCACCATTGCCAAAGTAAAGAGGGGGCAATACTGAAGCAAGGTAACTATAACCACCATTGCCAAAGTAAAGAGGGGGCAATACTGAAGCAAGCTTACTACCATTGCCAAAGTAAAGAGGGAGCAATACTGAAGCAAGCTAACTACAACCACCACTGCCAAAGTAAAGAGGGGGCAATACTGAAGCAAGCTAACTTCAACCACCATTGCCAAAGTAAAGAGGGGGGCATACTGAAGCAAGCTAGCTATAACCACCATTGCAAAAGTAAAGAGGGGCAATACTGAAGCAAGCTAACTATAACCACCATTGCCAAAGTAAAGAGGGGGCAATACTGAAGCAAGCTAACTATAACCGCCACTGCCAAAGTAAAGAGGGAGCAATACTGAAGCAAGCTAAATACAACCACCACTGCCAAAGTAAAGAGGGGGCAATACTGAAGCAAGCTAACTACAACCACCATTGCCAAAGTAAAGAGGGGGCAATACTGAAGCAAGCTAACTATAACCACCATTTCCAAAGTAAAGAGGGGGCAATACTGAAGCAAGCTAACTATAACCAACATTGCCAAAGTAAAGTGGGGGCCATACTAAAGCAAGCTAACTATAACCACCATTGCCAAAGTAAAGAGGGGCAATACTGAAGCAAGCTAACTATATCCACCACTACCAAAGTAAAGAGGGGGCAATAATGAAGCAAGCTAACTACAACCGCCACTGCCAAAGTAAAGAGGGGGCAATACTGAAGCAAGCTAACTACAACCGCCACTGCCAAAGTAAAGAGGGGGCAATACTGAAGCAAGCTAACTATAACCACCATTTTTAAGTTTTATTTTATTGGACATTTGTATGGCGCCTATACACAAGTGTTTCCAGGTGCCACAAGACAAGAAAAAGTGTGTGGGTTGTCGGGGGTTTGGGAGGGGACACATGGGACATCAAATTCGAAAAATAGCAACAAGAAGAAGAGACGGTTATATTGACCTTGTGACAATCATACAGTGCAATTGCTTGAGGATAAATGCCAGGGGAGGGGTAGAAGGAGAAGTGTAATAGTGGGGGGAGGTCACGGGGGGCAAGTGCTGTACAAGCCAGGGTGGTAAGTGCCAGGGGAGAGAGAGGACAGGGGAGACAATGTGCTCTGGGCAGGTGGACTGGGTAGGGAAGTCCGTGAAAGGGAGCCCAAGGGCAAGTGCTGGCAAAGGATACTGGGAGGGACTGGTAGGGGAGGTGGTGTGGTCCATTTAAAAATCAAAAAGGGACCATGCCCCAGTCGCAGTGACAGTTGGAGAGATTAGCATGGGAGAGGGAGATGGAAGGCAGAGGAGAAAAGGAACATCTTGAGAAGTTTCTGGAACTTAAGAAGATCCGGCTCAAGTCTGATGGGGAGAAGAAGGCTGTCCCAGCGGGAGGCACCAGCCGAGGAGCGGGATCTACCTCCTACTCTCTGCTTGGAGAAACATCTGACCTGCAGAGAGTTGGAGCCAGAGCAGCGAAGGATTCTGGCTGGGCGGTATTTAGGGATGGAAAGCTGGATGTAGAGAGGTGCCAGGCCCCAGACAGCCTTGTGGATGATGCAGAGGGTTTTGAATTTGATCCTTGTAGTCACCGGGAGCCAGTGAAGAGATTTAAGGGCTGGAGAGAAGCGGTCCCTGGGCTTGAGGCCAAGGATAAGTCTTGCAGCCCTATGCTGGATTAGTTGGAGGGGGCGAAGGGAGGAAAGAGGAAGGTTGAGGAAGAGGCTGTTTCAGTTATCAGGTTAAGAGAGAACCAGGGCTCTGGAGACATTGAGCTTCTGGGGTAAGGTGAGGAAAGGTAGAATGCCTCTGAGGAGGTGAGGAAGGGAAGAATGCCTCTGAGGAGGTGAGGAAGGGAAGAATGCCTCTGAGGAGGTGAGGAAAGGTAGAATGCCTCTGAGGAGGTGGAGATGAAAGTGGGCCTTCTTGGCAAGGTCAGTGATCTGTGGTGAGAAGAAGAAAGAGGAGTCAAAGATGATTGCAAGGTGTTTTGCCTCACAAGTTGATCTGGGGAGGGGACCCAAAGTGTGAGGGGGAAACTGGGAGAAAGCGTCCCAAAGAGAAGTATCTTAGTCTTTCTTGCATTGAGGCAGAGATCATTGGCAGAGCACCATGCCGGAATAGCAGTCAGGTATAAGTCAGGAAGAAGAAGAGGCAGAGGTAGGGGAAGGCAGCCAGAAGGAGAGCTGTGTGTCATCTGCATAACACAGGAAGTGAGGAGAGTAGGTAGAGATCGAGTGGGCCAAAGGGGCCAGGTAGATGTTGAAGAACCACCTGAAAAGGATAGAGCCCTGAGGGAAACCACAAGTAGAGATTGAGGTGGAGGACAGGAATGGACCCATTTGAACTTGGGAGTGCCTGTTAGAGCGGAAAGAGGTAAGCCATGCCCGTGCCTTGTCTGTGATGCCTAGGGTATCATGGAGATAGTTTATGAGGATAGAGTGGTTGACAGTGTCAATGGCAGAGGAGATATTTTGGAGGATCAGCACAGATTGAGAGTTTGAGGCCAGATTGGAGAGTAGGTCTTCACAGGTATTTAGGAGAGTGTTTTCTGTGCCTCTGGCTGCCCTGAAACCAGACTGGTGATCATGGAGGCAGACAACCATTTCAGTGTTGAAGGTCAGTTAGGGCATGAGCAGCTTCTCCATGAGTTTGCCCAAGGATGGGGTGATAAAGATGGGTCGATAGTTAGCCGGACAAGAGGGGTCAGCAGATGGCTTTTTAGGAGAGGGTGCACAAGGGAGTGCTTGTGGGGTTGAGGGATAGAGCCTGTGGCAAAACAGTGGTTGCTGAGGTCAGCCAAGGCTGGGGCAAGATTGTCGATGTTGTTCTTCATGGTTCTGGAGGAGCAGGGGCACCCGTTTAAAGGAGACTTTCATAAAGCGGAAAACTCTAGAGATCGTATCCTGTGTAATGGGAGAGAGAGAGGATAGAGTAATGGGGAAGGGGAGAGTCACAAGAGGAGGACAGGGGCGGGGTGTGGGAAGAGGGAGCAGCAGAGGAGAGGAGAGGGCGAGACTGCGGTAGGATTGGCGAGTTCCTTACAGATTTTAAAGAGTTCAGACGTGTTGTTTGTGGCACCAGAGATGCAAGCTTGGACATGAGCTCTTTTTTTGGAGCAGATGGAGAGTTCTTATTACCTTTGGAGTAGGTGACAGACCAGTTTGTCAGGGAATGAGCTAAATGGCTTCCACTTCCGCTCAGCCGCTTTGCACTTTAGTTTCAAGGCGGCTAAGTCGGAGTCATACCAAGAGTTGAATTTGGTCGGCAGGCTTCGTGTGAATCCTCTGTAACGCTCACCTTGTTTCCACGGGGACGCCTCACTATAAGCCGGTAAGCTCTTCGGGACCTCTCACCTTTCAGGAGTTCAGGCTGTCGAGGATCGGCTCTGGAAGATAGGAGGTGAATTTTAACTGCTGTTCCTTCCATTGCAACCCACCTCCCGAGTTCCCTTTGCAGTTCCCCCCAGGAGACATCTCTCACCTTGCGTTCAATAAGGATGCACTCTCCGTCCTGCCGCGCTGGGCAGGGGCACGTCGTTAATGGCATCTTACCGCCGAGTTTCTTCACTGGTGAGAGCCGGAGTCCAGACCGGCTGCAACTCCTTCTTTTCAGTTAAGTCTTTATTGGTGAAAACAATGTCTTTATTTGGATTTGCACGTAACCTTCTCGCTTCTTCTTGCAGGTGTTGGAAGCTGCGGTGGAAGCCGGAGCCGGGTTGGAGAAGGTAAGATGGATCGCCAAGCGGCGCTGAGAGCGTCCTTGCAAATGGCTAACTTGCGCTAGTGCTTGTCTTGCAGGTCGAGAAGATCTAAAGATGAATGGCCCCCAGGAATCCAAGGGGACGAAAGATGTCTTGAAGGTGGTGGAGGAGGACAACGAGCGTTGGACGACTTTGATCGCCAGAGGATGCTGCAGAGCAGGTGAGGATGGCGATGGTTCATGCCTTTTCTCGCCCCTGTAGGCCAGGATGCAGCGCAGGACCCGGTGAACGTCACGCCACTAAAGCAGAATAACGTGAAGCGCGTGCCTCTGATCGGGCGTGGTTTAAATAGCCATGTGGTATCCCAGGTGCCTTCGGGGCGGGCCCCGCCCTGGATGCTAGACCGCTGAATGCAGTTTCCCAGTATTCCACATGGGGGCGGCCCTGCTTTTCCATTGCCCATTGAAACCCAGTCCCAGCATGTGTCTCCGATGCCAACAGCGCCAGGACTGGCTCCAAGGAATCCGAGGGGGACCAAATAAGGTCTTTAGGGCCCCGTGAGCCCTCGGTGGGGATGAGATTGTGACATCCTCATGGCAAGGGCAAAGATGTCCAGGGTGTTAGTGATAGAGAGATGGAGGTTAGTTAGGACGAAGTCAGGGAGAGAATCCAAAGAGGGAGGAGAGGGGGGATGAAGGAGGAAGCAAAAGCAGCAGCTGACACACGCTTCATTGGTCACATGACTGAGACGCAGATTGGCAGTACAGGGGATGGAGGCTGGGGACATGGGAGGTCAAGGCGGGATGAGAGGAGAGAGTGGTCAGACCAGGATAGAGGGGATGTGAGGGGGTTAGAGAGATGAGTGTCTGACGAGATGAGAGCATCCAAGGTGTGCCCTACAGAGTGGGCAGGGCCAGAGGGAAGGATGGTGAGGTAGGGAGAGTTGCAGAGGTCACAAAAGAGAGAGGTGGCCACATCAGGTGATTCGAGATGGATGTTGAAATCCCCAAGGAAGATACGTTTGCCAAAGTAAAGTAAAGAGGGGCAATACTTCAAAGAGCATGTAATCCATATTGGCTAAATAACAAGAAAACATTATTGCAGAAAGATTGTGACCATTATTGCCATAGTGAGGAAGAGGCAACAGATGAGCAAGATATCAACAAGCATTGCCAAAGCCAAAAAGTGACAAGTGTAATGAAGACGCATTGTCAGCAGTTATTTGACGTGGAAGTGGGAAAACAAGGTAAAGAAGGAGAGAAGCCCTCCTGGTAGAGAGTATCAAGGAGGAGAGGAGCAGAGCCTGCATTGCCTGTGGCCAATACAACAGAGGAACAAACAGCACCAATGCGCACCATCTCTTCTTTAAAGAAGGTGTCAATTTCGATGTTGTTGAAAGTTAAAGACTTTTCCATTTGAATTAAACCTCACCACAGAGATTAGGGTTAGGAGCTTTAGTCCTGGCAGGTGAATATAGCAGGACAGAAAACATTTTGTGGTAGTCCTGGCAGGTTAGTGAACCAGAAAGAAATGATAGAAGTACTGTATTGTGTTTGAAGGTTGTGGAGAAGAAGAAGAAGTGGCAAGGCCACTAAAGTGTTCACTAAATTGTGGTGGAATCATCCTGACAAAACATTGTTGTTGATACAGAAAAATTGTGAAAGTATTTTAGATTTCTTGAGAAGAACAGGTTGTGTTGAACCTTTGTCTCTATATGTGGAAAAATGAAGGCTTTTCATTCAGTTGCACCTTTGTTAAAGTCCAAGTGAAATACCTTTGGAGTAAGAAGAACTTTATAATCAAAACTTGACTACAACAAGGAACTTTCTTCTCTGAACCTTTCATTGAAACTCCTGCTTTGAATCTGGGGAAGGGGATCCACCCCAGGTTACAAGGATACACTGTTATGAGATTTATGATGAATATAACTGTTATTTCTATGACATGTGACATGCCATATCTTATCTTTATGAGTTTGATGGATGTATAAGTGTGAGGGACAGATTCCTTTTATTAGAGCGTTTCCTTTAGTTATTTTACAGGCAGGGACATCCTCTTCAGGTCAGGGATAGAGAGGCATTTATCAAACCCTTATGAGTTAATACAATGGCTACTCATGAAACCCCCTTACCAGGTTTTCTGCCTCACAACTGACTCCTCACAGTGGTCAGCCAGTTGTGGACCAGAGCATAGGGGAGGTTCACATTAAACTGAAACCAGGCACAGTTTTGCCCCGAGTGAGACAATACCCCATGTCAAGGAAAGCAGAGCAAGGAATGTATTCACCATAGTGGCCTTATGGCAGCAGACCATAATCAGCCTTCAGAATCACCATGTAATACGACTATTCATTGTAAGGGTGCAGAAGTAGGACTGACACAGTGGTGGCATTTTGATTGATATAGGGCCTCATTACGACCCTGGCACTAATGGGTTAACGTCGCCGTAAAAGGCTGCAGCGCCGTTAACCCATTAGCCCCTGATTACGAGGTCCCTTTACTTTAAAACCAGTCGTTAAAGTAGGGACCTGCAAAGGGACCTTGGTGCTAAGTACGGTACTGCAATTTGCGGTACCGTACTTAGCGCCTTCCCCATTCCCATTGAGCCCTATAGGGCAAAAATGGGAATGGGTAAGGGCCATGGAGGAAGGGGAATTACTGCCCCGCCAACCTTGTAATGGCGTGGTAATTCCCCCTTTCTCCATGGCAGAGTCGGTAAGTTACCGGCATGGACCATGGTGCTATTAGCACCATGGTTTTCCGCCTGGGTCGTAATGAGGCCCATAGACTTTTATTATAAAGAAGATAAGAAAAAACCCTACTTGTTCCTATGAGTAAGAGTGGTTGCCGTACCTCAACAAAAAGACTAAGGACTCTGCCAGCATGTCCACTTGAAATCAAAATAGTTCACCGTCCTGTGTCAAAACACCTTTTTCTAACCTTCACACTTGTAACTAATAACAAAGGGAAAAGGGGACTTCCTGGTCCAGAAGAATGACTCTCTTCCTCTCGACAATGTCCAATTGCATGTGGGAACGTCATCTGCAAGAATATCTCCCTTCTCCATGTTTCAGTTATCCTTAAAAAGACCAACATAAAGTTCCACGTTCAATCAAATTACATGTTCAAAGCTCCAACAAAAATATCTCTTGTCAACGCCAAGTCACAGTATTTGCAATGTCAAGAGGTTTCTCCTCTCCAGGCTCTCCACAAAGTTCACAGTAGCAAGAGGACACTTCTTCTCCCTTGGCTTCTGCAGGTTCTCACAAACGCCAGGGGCACATGACTCTCTTCCCTGGCTACAATGTTCACAGGGCCAGGAGGACACCTCTCCTCTCTTGGCTTCTTAGGATTCTTACAAACAGCACCAGGTGGAATTACTCTCTCCCCCTGGCCATAGTAGTCGCAATATACAGTTCACCAGCTCTTACCACCCCCAGCCTGCCTGGTATACTCGCCTGTCAGGCGCTAGGCCATTCTGTCTTCTGTCAACTTGGCCAAGGTTAATATTTTCTCTTCCCCTTGTTTCCTCTTCCTGGCACAGCTAACGTGGTTTTCCCTTCACCCAGGTACTGTGTCTTGGGCTACTGCCATGCAGCACAGCTGGCAGCTCTGGTATAGGCGCTAGGTCAGTCTGTCTTCCTCCAACTTGGTCAAGGGTAATATTTTCTCTTCCCCTTGTTGCCTCCTCCTGGCACAGCTAACCTGGTTCACCCTTCACCCAGGTACTGTGTCTTGGAAGACTTCCACACAGTACAGCTGGCAGCCCTGTTATGCTCTCCTGCCAGGGACTGTTTTGTGTCCCAGACCCCTTTACTTTGGCTCCTCACATATGCATCCCAGACCCCTTTCTCAGGTCTGTAGCATGCTTCTCATAGGCCCGGTTCACTAGCCTGCCAGGCATTCTATCGTCTGCAGAATTCCCTCTCTTGGTTTCCTAATGTTAGGGTCCCTGACCCCTCTTACAACCTTGTAATGTCTTTTGACAAGGCCCGGTTCACTACCGTGCCAGGCCTCTCTAAGTTTCTTTGGTGTGATCTTTCACTCCCTCCAAACCACAGCCTCTGGGGTCTCCCTGTGCCTTCCCGGCCCCCCTCTGCATACCTTTGCACTGGCTCCACAATGGTTTCTGGTCCTCAGCAACACCTGTAACCTTCTGCTGCTTCCCCTGGGCTCTCGTGGTCTTCTATTGGTGGCTACCCAGCTGATCTGTTCCAGTGAGGGAGTCTCATATTTCCCTTAGTCCCTTGCACACTGATGGTGCTCAAGGGTTCCCACGATTTATGGAAGGCACACTGGTCTTCTTGGTTCCCCCATTGAGGGAGACTACAGCTTCCCTCAGTTCCCCACAGGTTGCTGGGGATCAAGGGATCCCCTCTCTCTGGGCAGTGCAGTGTTCCACAGCTCCTTCTCTTCCAGCAGAGGATTCCTGCTCCCTGCTCCTACAGGGAAGGTTTGACAACACTTCCTGATTTCGCTCCTCTATTTCTACTTTAGATGGACCAATTGGAAACCAGCAGCCACTAGACTGTTCCTTGTGGTTCTCAAAGATGATCCTCATGGAAACGTCCAAAGAGCCTGAAAAAATACTGAATGGGAGATTTGCCTGAATTTTCAACCGTTCTAAAATTCCAAACAGCTGAAAAGTTTGACTAAATCACCCATTCCGTGGCAAGGGGTGTGGGGTGTCCTCCGCACCCTTGTTCACTATATTTTGAGTGGGGTTTGTGGGAGTGTCACCTGCAGCCTGCAACTGGTCCTGAAAAAAGTATAACAAATGAATAAAAAAAAACAAGAAAGGAAAAGCGCCTGCGGTGCCGGTTCCTGATCACGGAAGAAAAAGGGAATAGGTGTTGCAGGGACAGAGCAAGGAGGTGGCACACAGCGAAGTGTGCCGCTGCAAGATAAGTAAGGGGGCGGGGGCAAGGGCAACGGCTGAAATGTTCAGGGGAGAGAAGACCGAAAGTTATTTTTGACAAAATAACTTTTGGTCTTTTGTCCCTCGAACATTACAGCCGTGGGCTTCCAACCCCGATCTATCCTCATACCTCTGCACTTGTCCCTTGTCACAGTACTAATTTTTCAGCTTCCTTGCGGGTCCATGGAGTGCCTTCTCGTCACAGTACTAGGATGTGGTTCTGCACTTGGGTAACCCCTAATCTTACCCTAAGTACTTACTAGGGGAATGCTAGGGTGGTAATATCTCATGACTCTACAAGTCATCAAAAGGGGGTCAGGTGATTGGCGGAGAGACCGCATTCTCTCCAAATGGTTGTCCCTCACCGCATAAGAAGTGGCCCTCTCCTTTGTAGCAGTGACGATGTTTTGCGCTTCGTAACATTATCCTGTCAAAAAATGGGAAGGGGTCAATGAGGTGGATGGTTCAGGAACTGTGCCCACTGAAAAATATTGTAGAGGCACAATTCCCAGTGGCCCCCAATCCCGCCACCATTGTGTGCAACATCCCCACGGAAGCAACATATTTTACTGTAATTTATCTCAAAAATGTTTTTTTCTCTATCCCACTTCAACCTGAGTCCCAACCCCTTACAGCATTTACTTATATGGGCAGAGGTTTCAACACACTCATTTTCCCCAAGGTTACTGCGAGACCTCCAATATTTTTTACAGGGTGTTGCAAATGCATCTAGGGAACTTACAAACACTGGGCACAGTGATTCAATATGTGGATGTCTTCCTGGTCTGTAGCACAACAGAGAAGTTATGCAGGAATGACTCAGTAAAACTGTTGACCTCACTTGCAGAGAAGGGTTAGAAAGTGGACATGGATGAACTGCGTTAATGTCAGCAACAAGCTGTGTACCTAGGGCAGATAATATCATCTTAAGGCAGGAAAATAACCCCAGAAAGGCTGCAGCAGTGAAGAACACACCACACCCTACCACCGTCAAGCAGAGGTAGCAGTTTTTGGGTTTATGTAACTATTGCCCAGCATGGATAGTTGACCATTCAACATACACCAAACCCCTGCTGAAAAGGCTAAACAAAGTGCAGAAAGCAAAGCAAAAGGACCCATCGTCTGGACAGAGCAGATGATCAAACTATTTCAAGAGCTCAAAAAAGGTGATCAGTAATGCCCCTGTTCTAGCCACACCAGATTATTAAAAAACATTATTTTTGTACTCACACTCTAGGGATGATAGCTGTGCACACACAAAAGACCTCACTGGGACATACGCCTCTGGCTTACATCAGTGGTTTTCTGGACCTTGTGATGCCCATCATCACCCATTACTATGGAATACCCTGTCACCATTTATGTGGAGCATGCATTTTTCACAATCCTAGAAAAATCAAAATTCACACTCACCACCAAACGAGTATCAGGTATGAGGTTATTCTGTCAAACCCCTCTATCGACATCATAAGGTGTAACATTGTTAATCCAGCAACATTTATTTCAGAACCAGTACAGGCAAATTACACAGTACAAGATTACACTATATATGAGGATACAACTGATGAAAGTGCCCACATTAGGGAGGATGCACTCAAAGAAGGGAAGGCTTTTATTAATTGACAGTTCACCAACGATTGATCAGAGCACTGGGGTCAGGCACACAGGAGCAGCAGTAGTGAGCCTTGAATCAGGAGAATAGCATGTGTGAGCTAAAGTTCCATTGGCCTTGTACTACACAGAACTTGTGTCCCTCATAACATCATTAGAACTATCCCAGGGATGCCTGACTACCATTTACTCAGATTTAGCTTATGTCACATCCACGGTGCATTCCAGACTCTCCAGGTTGCAGAGGAGATGGTTTAAAAAAAATCAGATGGTACACCCATGCAGCATGGCATGCTAGTCTTCGGTTAATAGATGCATTAGCGCTCCCAACAGCAGTTGCGGTAGTAAAATGCACAGCTCACACAAACAACACAGACCCATTTGCTTATGGCAATCACAACGAAGACTTGGCAGCCAAGGAAGCAGCATATTTAGAAAACTCCAATGACCTCGTGTCCTCTGTACTATCCTTAAAGCAGGTAAAAATTCCAGTCCCATACTATGCCCTTCGCCTGACCCAGCTCAACGAACTGCAAGCATAAGCTTCTCAGCAGGTGAAAGAGTTCTGGGTGACGAGGGGCTGCTCCCTTTCACCTACATACCTCATATGGAGACATGATATTTCAAGAATTGCTTACAGTCATTCTCAAGCAGCTGCACTTTCCAACACACACATCCAAAGAACACATTGCCGATGATTTGCAAGAGGAACAATTAATTCCAAATCTCCAAAGGTTTTTATCTGATGTCATATCAAATTGTATCACTTGCCAAAGATACTCCACTGGTTGCACTTTTAAAATGCTTAAGGTGACATTGCCTCGCCCTTCTGGGCCTTTTCAATACCTGCACATTATGTGGACATGATTAACAGGTGCACTAACTTTCATTATATAATTGTTGGGGTTTTCATAATGGATCGAAGCAGGTCCTTGAGTTCATCCTGATGCTAAATGTGCAGCAAAATGTCTAGTACATGAAGTGTTTCTCAGATGAGGGATTTGTAACGTCATCAGGTCTGACAATGGAACACATTTTTTCAATGAAATGTCGAATGAAATATGCTTTGTTGGGAATAAAACACAAATTGTGCAGTATTTATCACCAACAAGCTAATGGTAGAGTTGAGTACCTAAATGGGCTGTTGAAACAGAGATTTGCTAAATTATGTGACACACTGCACAAAAGTTGGTTATACTGTTTGCCTCTTGCATTGTTTGTGCTGCGAAACCAGCTAGGGTCAGGCCATCACATTATTCCACATGAAATAATCACAGGCAGGAGGCTGTACACTCTTCTTACACCTTCACACACAGCGGCTGATGCACAAACTTCTGTTCATATTTTAGGGGATGAGTTCCAGGGGTACCTTAGGAAGCTAACAAAATCTGTCAGGTTTATATCTCGCCAGGTTGGGCCCCATCGCAATGATCATGATCCACAGTTGACCGACTTGTCGCCACCGCAACATGAGTCATCACAATGTCTGCAACCACAGCTCACCCAAGGTGATCATGTTTTTGTGAGGAGCTATGTCCTCAGGTGGAAGGATCCTAAATTCGAAGGACCTTTCAAGGTGATCTACGCTACTCCCACAGTGGTCAAAGTTGCTGGTAGAAAGTCATGGATCCACCTCAGCAATGTCTGCATGGACAAGAGTTTCCTCGCCCCGCTCCAGCAACAGAAGGAAGAAGGGGCAGGGGATACCAAGGGTATGGCTTCAATGACTCTTTTTTATTCCATAACATTAATGACTTCTTTACATTTGTTTGGGCGGCAGATTATTGTCGCCTCACTGCAATCTCAAAGGAATACAGACAAACTCAGACAAAATATGGCTTGTCTTGTTCTTCTTTTTTGCATTTTGTGTGTTCTCATGTTCCATTTTTCCTGTTTTCTCTCTCCCCGGGATGTTTCTGGTTATAAATTTAATAATGCTGAAACCATTGAATTGCTAGGGAGTAGCAATGTTTCTAAACAAATTGAATGACTAGAGAGGATTAATGTTTCTGTGTCCAGAATTAAAAGAGATATTACTAATCCAAGTGTGATCCTAGGTAGATCTGATGATGTGGATCACCATGCCGAAGAACACATGTGGTATTGCCACATGAAGGCAGTGGGGAAAGAGAAAATGAGCCAATACTGTTTTGTCTGTTCATTGATCCCTTATGCAGTGGACATACCTAGGTTGTTCTTTCCTCAAGAGGTGTCACCACAGGTAGCAAGTAGTTTAGTTTACATAGCTTTATTCAGAGTGTGAGGCACTGTTCAGGGACATATGGTTCAGATACAGTGGGTGGAAGTTAACACAACAGTATATGACAACCATTATGTGGAGTTGAAAATGATAGTAGAGGACAAGGGTTTGAATGATCTCATAAATAGGTATAAAGGAAGAGGACAGGTGCAAATGACTGATGTTTGGGAAAAGCAAATTAGGAAGAATGAGTTTGTTTTCACAGCATTGCATGCTTTCCATCGTTTCAATGGTAAAGGGCAGAGTCGGTCTCATTGTGGGGGTAGGCCTAAGTTACAGATGGAAGGAGCTCTGTTCTATAAAGGCGAATGGATCAAAGGGTTAATAGAATGTAGGGCAGGAGGCATGTTTGGGATACCCAAACATGTGGTTCTTCTAAAAATAAATGAAACTTGTGCCATATGGGGCAAGTACGTGAACAGTTTGGCTTGGATCGATCAATATAAACCCCCCTACTAAAGTTATGAAACTCACACAGTTCTCCTTATGTTTCAGAAGCAACTGCAGCATGTTTGTGGGGATGAACTCAAACTGCAGTGCGACGGTCAATCTTCCTGATATTGAGGGGGTACCACTGCTATCATGGACCCATAGTGGGTGTGCAGTAGACTGTCATACACTCAATTGCTACCGTCCTGGAAAGGTGTTTGTTCCATGGCAATCTTGCAAGTTCCCATCCTGGTAGTACCTGATGTCAGCATCACAGCAATGTGCAAGCATCCAATGACCAGGCCCTTGTATTTATTGCATCAGCAGGCTCACCGATCTCTGAGCCTGAGCTGCTGCCGCAGAGGTAATCATCTACCGCAGGTGTCAACAAGTGACACTCTGAATGAGATACTGCAGGAATACCGATTGTTCAGTAGTGCCGAAGTGTTTTTGCTTCATTTCGCAATCCTGGGAAATGCCAAGTGGCTGCAAATAATGAGATGAGAGCTCATTCAAATGGCCAACGACACAAAGAATGGGTTGAATGCGATTAGGGAAGAACTTCGGGCCATGAGACTAACCACTTTGCAGAACCGTTATGTGCTTGACATGGTAACTGCCATGGAGGGGGGAGTTTGTGCAAAACTAGGCACTTCTTGCTGTACGTACACACCCTCTAATGATGCAGACAATGGAAGCCTCACACAGGCAATACCATCTTTGCACACTTTGCACACCACCATGGAGAAAGAAGGTGAGGTGCAAAGTGATGGCTAGTTCACATTGATGTTTTCATGGGTGCCCTCATGGATGAGTAATCTCCTCAAAGTGTTGATACCTATCGCTATCATGCTGCTTGTTCTTTTTTGCTTTTGCCACTGGTTCTAGAGTGCTGCAAGAGACTGATGGTTTAAGTAGTCCCTACGATGTCACTCGCTACTGATCTTACCCCACTTGTGAAACATGCCCATAAACAAACTGAGCAGTTGGACTAGCCTTGCATGAATTGAATCTCACACCCAATTGGCCTAGAGGTAAAACTGTTTGAATGTCCCAATGATCCTGATAATTATTTTGAAACATGTTGATTGTACAGAGGATGGAGATTGTTGTTTTTTGCCATGTCGACAGAAGAGTATACAGGGATTTGGGAAATGTGATAAAGGTGTGGATACCGAAGACTCCTTTTGATAAAATGAAAGAGATGGTTGGGGTAGTTGCTAAATCAACTAGAGGAGGGAATGTAAATATGCAGGTGCAACGCTTTAAATATAGGAGAAATATAGGCTACACAAACATTATTGAATGCTATTGGGGTAAATAGGCCTACCATTTATTGAATTCAGTTCTACCATTTATTGAATTGGTTTTCATTCCGGCTGCATCCTAGAGAGTCTTTAGACTGCCAAATATACGGCAGGGTGGCAGAGCCGCGAAAATATGTATGAGTTATTTTCCAAAGAATTAGGACTCAATTATACTTCAACATGAAACCTTCCCTAGAGAATCAAGCACACCATGAAATAATGGTTTGGGTCCTTGGCATATGCAGACAGGTACATCATAGCTGCAAGGACATGCTTTTAACGTTGGGTAGCAGTGGGTTTTGGGAATAGCTTGGGGTGCCAAGTTGTCTGGTCGCACGAGAGAGAATAGCATTGTATCTAGTTTATTGCAGTGAGGAACAGATGTGACTCTTCTTACTAACTGCGCATGATTAGGTCATCTGGTTGGAATGCATATCGAATGAAACATATTACCTAACTAACCAATTAGGATAGGGCAATTTAAGCTGACTTGGGTTTGAATAGGCAGGAGCGAATAGGATGGTTATAATGTGGTCACACCAAATGTCTAGAATATATACAAATGTATTCTAAGTTTGTGGTTTTCCCCTTTAAATATTACTGTCTGATGTGGGTGTGTCGAGAATTTTCCTTTTTTCATTCACAAGAGACTGGCTGACCTTCCGGCCGTCAATTGCATTTGCATTTAAACAGTTTTTCTGCAATCCATGCATCGTTTAATTGTTTCTGGATTTATTGAGGTTCAGCGCCTTTTCATATCATATGGCCTTATAAGTAGAAAGCATCTACTATGCCGGGATCATGCTGCAGGGGCACTAAAAGCAAAATGCATGTATAAGCAGAAGGCCTGCAATCTGCACCGATATTACTATGTGGCACTATAAGCAGAACGCATGTATAAGCAGAAGGCCTGCAATCTGCACCGATATTACTATGTGGCACTATAAGCAGAACGCATGTATAAGCAGAAGGCCTGCAATCTGCACCGATATTACTATGTGGCACTATAAGCAGAACGCATGTATAAGTAGAAGGCCTGCAATCTGCACCGATATTACTATGTGGCACTATAAGCAGAACGTATGTATAAGCAGAAGGCCTGCATTCTGCACCGATATTACTATGTGGCACTATAAGCAGAACACATGTATAAGCAGAAGGCCTGCAATCTGCACCGATATTACTATGTGGCACTATAAGCAGAACGCATGTATAAGCAGAAGGCCTGCAATCTGCACCGATATTACTATGTGGCACTATAAGCAGAACGCATGTATAAGTAGAAGGCCTGCAATCTGCACCGATATTACTATGTGGCACTATAAGCAGAACGTATGTATAAGCAGAAGGCCTGCATTCTGCACCGATATTACTATGTGGCACTATAAGCAGAACACATGTATAAGCAGAAGGCCTGCAATCTGCACCGATATTACTATGTGGCACTATAAGCAGAACGCATGTATAAGTAGAAGGCCTGCAATCTGCACCGATATTACTATGTGGCACTATAAGCAGAACGTATGTATAAGCAGAAGGCCTGCATTCTGCACCGATATTACTATGTGGCACTATAAGCAGAACACATGTATAAGCAGAAGGCCTGCAATCTGCACCGATATTACAATGGGAGACTATAAGCAGAAAGCCTCTATAAGCAGAAGGCCTGCAATATGCACCTGTTAGGCAGAAACCTGTGCAGTTCCCTTGGGGAACACTGCAAAAGATTTAAGACTACAGGTGTTGGCAGTAAATCCACTTGGTAGCAGTCTGCACCACCCAGATTTACCTGGTAGCTGTGGCTGAGCAGTCAGACTTCCCTCAAGAAGAGTTAGGCAGTATGCAAAGTATACACAATAGGCACTCAGATACAATAATACAAGCAAACACTGACCAGAGCTTTGGTATCAAAGTATATTATTATTTATTTAAAAACACACAGTTTGAAACACTCCAGCACTCTTATTGTGAAATATTGTAAACACAGTTACTATTGTAATATATACACCCCTTTTTCCTTATCAGATAAGTCGCAGTAAAACACCACTTATTTTCATACAGAGGTGAGCGCTTAACTAGATTGCACTCCAATAAGTTTGTGAGAAAGGGAGGTAAAAAGACAGAATATGAAGAGGTACACCACTCTAAGATTCAGGAACACTATTAGCAAGGCAGAAGAGCAAAAAGTCACTGGTGAGCCAAAGTCCAAAGGCTGGACCCCCTCTTAGAGAGAGCAGAGCACAAACGCGCCCAAGATCACACTGTTACACTAGGCTTAGAAAGTCTTGCAGAGGGTTCAAAAAGAGTGTAGAGAGGCTTAAGAAAGTTTAGCCAGGGTGTCCCAGACTAACCCAGGTTCGAAAGCCGGGGGCTAAATCTACCCCATACAGTCGGTAGCAAGGGAAGCCAGGCGGGACACGGTACCTTAAGTGGGAAGGATCCTCCAGCGGTGGCAGTTGTTCCTGGTAGTGGGTGCAAGTTGTGTCGTCTTCCAGGGGAAGAGAAGATCTCGACTTGGAGGAAAGATGAAGGTCGTTGCACTACCAGGGCAGAAACCAGCCGCAGAGTTTTCCGGTTAAAGGTGGTACTTTTGTTTCGCGGTCCTGGTAAAACGTGGTATCCTGGTTGCCGGGGGGCTTGGCACGGGCAAGGAGGCCACGAGGTACGTCGGGAAAGCGAAAAGACGGTGAAACTGGTTACCCCCACCAGTCAAAGGAAGAAGACTCTCCGGTGGGAGATCTCCTCTGTCGTTGGGAAAAGTGGTGAGGCAGTCCAGCAGGGCTCCACCGGTGGTGGTGTCGTGGCAGGTCGGCTCAGCTTCTCCCTCGTCGGATTCCTTGGTCCTGTGGCGACTTCTGAAGTTCCAGTCCCCAAAGCCCTGCTTTTATGCAGCAAACCCCCATTCACTCAGCCTAGCTGTCACCCAAACATGCTAAGTGGTGAGCCGGCCGGCTCACCACTTGGGCCAATCAGGATGGAGTGCGACTTGAGTTGCCTAGACAACTCAGTCCAGGGTGCCTACATTTCCCTCCACCCCTCCTAAGTACCCCAGACAGAGTGGCACCACTTTGGAGGGCTTCTGTGGAGAAGCCCGCCAAAAAGTGGAACAAAGGGCTCGACTTGGGTTGGAGTCACAGAAGAGAACGCAAACGCCATTTTAGAATCAAGTTTTGGCAAAAAATACCAACCGAAGAATTAATATTAATTAAATAAACCAGCAGTATGTTCGAGGCTACCGTAAATAATTAAATAAAGGTAGTAGCCTAAAACAATGGGAAATCCCATAGGAAAATATTTGCGGTTGAATATAAAAAGTAGTATCCACTGCCACCAGCCAAAACGCGATCAGGGGTGACGGAGACGTGCCCCCTCGACTAACAGACCCCGGGGCAATTGAATTGCCCCAGCCAGTATGTCCACAATATGATGGTTTGTACTCGTTCTGTTCAGAATTTAAGACTAGTAAAGTCAATGGTGACTTTGCATGCCCTGGGAGACAGTAGTCAGTCCCAGGGTATGGAGTCTATACTCTACTTCACTATGACACCCCTGTGTCACTGCGCTGAGGGTGCTGGGTAACACACATCACAAAAACAAATGAAGCCCTATGGAGTAAACGACCCCATAGCCCATTAAACACATCTAGATTCCAAGAAACACACTCAAATCATGCCCAAGAGTGAGGGTAAAAGAGTCTCACTCTTGGCAGGAGAAAAAAAATAAACCCCAAAAATCCAGCAAAGCTGCTGGGGGACTCACTAGGTTAGGAAATTCAGCCTAAACAGAGAATTCTCCCTAACAGCACCAATATTACTATGGAGCACTATAGGCAGAAAGCATGCATAAGTAGAAGACCTGCAATATGCACCGATATTACTATGGAGCACTGATATCACATGGAGTTCAATAAAGAGAAATCATTCCATATACAGTGATCATGCTGTGGGCCCTATAAGCAGAAGGAGTGTAATATGCAGTGATCGTTCTAAGCAGCCATATAAGCAGAAGGCATGTAATATGCACTCATTTTACTATGGGGCTCTATACTATAAGCTGAACACATGTAATATGCAGTGATGGTCTTATGGATTACCATAAGTTGACAGCATGCAATATGCAGTCTCATATCATATGATATGATAAGGCATTTATGACACGCCTGTACACAAGTGTTTCTAGGCGCGACAAGACAAGGGAGGACAGACAGAGGGAGGACAAGGCAAACAATCTTACTAGGTCTTGTGTCATTCAGATCATGCAAGTGTGACACAAGAAGTGCAAGGGGAAATGGAGGGGGGAATTGTAAGGGAGAGAGGAGGGGAAATATTGCAGCAATGCTCTGGTTTTTGTGCAGCCAGGGCAGCACGGTTTTGGGCAGTGCAAGTAGAACAAGGGACTGTAGGATTACAGTTACAGCCCCTAAGTGCATGGTAGGCCCGGAGGCAGTGCAGGGGGGACTGATCAAGAAAGAGCCTTGTACCCAATGAGACTCTGAGGGTAGCCAAGCAACCAGTCGGTACAGCAGACAGGTAGGTCAGGTAGGTCAGCAGGCCTGGGGGAGGGAGAGAGAGAGAAAGCAGAGGAGAAGAGGAAGGTTTTGAGCTGCTTCTGGAACTTCAGGTGGTCAGGCTCAAGATTGAGAGGGGCAGGGGGGACATTCCAGAGGGTGGAATCTGCAGAGGAGAGAGACCTACCTCCCACTCTCTGCCTGGAGAAGCATCTAACCCTTAGAGAGTTGGAGGTAGCTGAGTGAAGGGCTTGAGAAGGAAGGTATTTCAGAAGAGAGCGCTGGATGTAGTGTGGGCCCCAGCCCCAGAAAGCATTGTGGATAATGCTAAGGTTCTTGAACTTGATCCTTGCAGCCACTGGAAGCCAGTGGAGAGATTTCAGGGCTGGAGAGATATGATCCCTGGGCTTGAGGCCAAGGATAAGCCTCGCACTCCCGTTCTGGATGAGTTGCAGAGAGCGAAGAGTAGAGGAAGGCAAATTGAGAAAGAGGCTGTTGCGTTAGTCCAACCTCGAGGGAACCAGACCTCTGGAGACAGTGAGCTTCAGGAGGAAAGAGTGTGGATGGTGTCATATTCTATAAGGAGAACCCATGTGATATGCAGCAATCATTATATAGGGCACTATAGGCAGACAGCATGTACTAGTGTTGGGATGCACAGACAGTGTCCCAGCCATGCAAAATGTTTCAGGGTGAGAAAAACCTATTAGCACGTACCATTGTGTAAGCAGAATGAGTTTAGCGCGGAAGAAAGCACATGTATTGTTTTTAGTTAGATTTGACACACATTAGATACCGACATATAGCAACACAGACGGAGCAACACATGTATTAATGTTGTGGTTGCAGAGGTTATAGATGGGGCAGTGCAGTATGTAGTTATGATTCCATTTAGATGTTAGATGAGAGCCGGAACAGGTGGAAAAGGAAGCCAGAAAGGTACTGTGGCAGGATCGAGGTCAGCGTGTCATGTGGCAGGAGCGAGGTCAGCGTGTCATGTGGCAGGAGCGAGGTCAGCGTGTCATGTGGCAGGAGCGAGGTCAGCGTGTCATGTGGCAGGAGCGAGGTCAGCGTGTCATGTGGCAGGAGCGAGGTCAGCGTTTCATGTGGCAGGAGCGAGGTCAGCGTGTCATGTGGCAGGAGCGAGGTCAGCGTGTCATGTGGCAGAAGTGTTGGGCCTAATACACAATGAACAGAATAGAACATAGGCCTCAAGCCCAAAACAAATCCCCTTTGCCGTTTCCCAGCAGAGAAGCCGAGGTCAGAGGCATCCGTGGTGCACAGGTAAACGCTAATTGTGTCCAGATGGAGGGCCTGATCGCGGTGGGAACAGAATAGAAGAGCAGGAAGAGATGTGCCCTTTGAAGGACAGGTTCATGAGAGTAGGGCATGAGGTCTTGTGATGCCAAAGAGCCAGGAAAACTTTTAGAACACTATTGCCCTCATCCAAGAGCTGTCATCCCATTTGAATTACACCTAGACACACAACTAAAGCAAATAAATCCCCGAAATTCAGACTTGAGAGTTTGTGCCCTGGTCACGTGATTGCCAGGCAGCTGGGGTTGGAAGGAGATAAGGGGGAGCAGTCTCTGAAACGTTCCGTGTTTTTGGGATAGGAGAAGCAAAGTGATGCCAATACAATTAGTACATGTTCAGGGGTGCAACTTGTGTGTGCCATGGTGTCTGGTATAATGAGAAGGCCTACTGTCTTATCAAAGCAGAGTGGGCCTCACCAGTTTACTTTGAATGCATCTGGATCGGAGGGGCGCACATCACGTGACAGTCTCGATTTATCAGTGTGTCAATAAGTGAAAACGGCCTGTCCTGTACCTGGATTTGCCAGTGACGATGTAGCGGGCCATATGTCTAGGGGAATGGGTTTAGATCAAGATGAGGCCAATTCATGGGGCTACTAGCATGTTCTATAGGTGGTAGCCAATGAATGTGCTGGGACAACATTGTAACCTACACATTTAGATTTGGCAGTTTTACTTTTTGGGAGTGATGAACTCTATGCAGCTTCGGTTCCACGGGACCGTCTGAGACCTTTTTCCATGTAATACACATTGTTTTCCCTTGCAAAGAGGTGCAGTGATTATTTAGTATTTGGATTATTTTTACTTTTTGGATTTTGGGTTGCTGTCCCTCCTTACACCAGAAAAAGGGATAATACGCTCTTTTCAGATCCTGGAGCACGATGAGGAAAAGGCAGGTATTGGCCTCTCTCCATAGTCTTAGGTGCAGTAGCGGAGACAGGTTTTTGGTACTGTTGGTAGTAAAGGGGTCCTGGCTACATTTCAGGAACCATAGGGGTAGCAGTGGGATCTGAAGAGATGATGCAGGTATTGTCGGTCTGCGGCATGCAGATGCACTGCACGTAGAAGGCAGTTGCACAATGCATTTGTGTGCATGATCTTGGCGTGCACTATCACACAGTTGCTATTACTGAATCGCTACTTCCATGAGTTTGCTTGGATCAGGCAATGTCTCACCTTGAGGAGTTCCTCCTCCGGCTGCTTAGACTTGGTCTCTATCTCTGTAATCAGGGTGTTGAGAGCAGAGATTTCCTGGGATAATTTTGACACCTTGGCTTTTTCAGCCAGGGTAACTTTCCTCTCCATCTCAGCCAGTCTTGTGAGTATCGCCTGCTCTTGAACTCTCAGTAGTTCGTGCATTCCTTCAAACTCAGAGGCACATTTCTGCTTCTCAGCTTCTATCTTGTCCTGTGAGGAGAAAGGAAAAGCAAGGGATGAACTTGGGTGGTCTCACAGGATATATTGACTCTAAACAAACAGCCCCAGTCCAAGGTCAGACGCCCTGGTGCTATTTATGAAAACAGTAGCAGCTCACCCATAATGGGCACCAGGGAACTCACCCGCCACCCATTACGGAGGAGCCGGAGCTAGCCTAGTGTGCTGGTGAAGAAGTGCTCCAGGGGTGGATGTGTTGGTTGCCCTTGTGCAGAGCAGCCCAGCTGTGCATATGCATACTCAGAGAGCCAGGGGCCTTTTTCTCCCCCAGGCTCACATGTCATATCAGCCATGCTGGCTGGGGTACCAGATACTGAAGGACTCAGAGTAGGCGCTCCTGCACATCCCCGCGGTTAGGAGGGCCTGGGGCAGTGAGTGCAGAACTCGGACTCAGGAAAATGTGTTTGATTGACGGCACCCTCCTGCTTCGTGGTGCCTGACTGCCTGCAGGGTGCACAGGGTTACCGTCCAGAGCAGCAATGCTGTGTGCCAAAGGACATTCAGAGATAAGGGAAGCCAACCACAAGCAGGTGAGCACATTTAAAAAAAAGTGTTAGTACGTGTGTGTATGTGGCATAATCAACAAGACCCCAGGAATTCATCCACTACACCTGGATTATAAATACTAAATCACTACTCAAGAGTAAAGATGGACCAGAACATACTGATAATTGAGTCATCAGTGCTGAACCAAAACACATTTATCTCACTTGTTTATAGAAAATAAAAGCTATATTGAACCTTTCTTAGGCAGAATCCAGTGCAGTTCCCTTAGGGAGCACGACAGAAGATTAAGACTACAGATATGAGCAATAAATCCCCTTTGGTATCAGTCTGTACCACAAAGATTTAGTTGGGAGCTGTGACTAAGCAGTCAGACTTATCTCAAGAGGGAGATGAGCAGTATTCAGGTTTACACAATAGGCCTACAGCACTATGGGACAAGGAAACACTGACCAAAGCTTTGTATTAAAAAGAGTATATATATTTATTTTACACACTTCTAGTTCAACACATTAATCACAGTTAATAAAGCAAGTTAAAATTAGTCAAGAAAAGTATACACAACTCCCTAGTTAAATTGTAGACACGTTTGAGCAAGAGTGAAAACTGAGCAAAACGGCATAGTGAAAACCAAACACAAATGGCACTCTAGCAATTTCTCACAAGGGAGGGAAAGCACAAGTTATACAGGAATATATTCTTAGACACCCTAGCAACACTTCCCATAACTTTGTGAACAAGTTTAGGCAAGGTAGTACTGTAGCATAGAGGATACTTAAATGAAAACCGAGAAAAATGGCACTTCCCAAGTTTTAAATGTGGGAAGGAAAAGGTGGTTATAAGAAGTAGGTGCATCAACACAGTTCTAGTTGAGAAGCAATCTAGAGAAGGCAGTTCTAACAAATTTAGCCAGAGTCAATAGGCCTGTGCCAGAGTCAGTGGTACAGGACAAATAGCTTAGGAGCAAAATGTTCTTGTAGCTGCAGTCAAGTCTTTGTTTAACGATTTCGAAAAGGTGGATGCAGAAGGTGAAAGACAATGTTAGAGAATAGGGGCGGCCAACCCAACAGGTAAACACTTTCAGCGCTACCCCACGAAAAGGGAGGCCTGGCGGAACAAAGTACCTTAGAATGAAGAAGAGGCTCCTGCGGTGGCGGTTGTTCCTGGTAGTTCCTGCAGTTCGGGATATCCAGCAGAGGAAGAGGGGCTCTCGTCGTGGAGGAAGGTTTGAGTTATTACACTACCGAGGGATGAAACCAGCCGCGGTGCTGCCCAACGAAAAAAAGGTACGCTCCTTTAAATCATGGTCCGGGTGGATGGCTGCCTGGCTATCCGGCCTCCAAGGGCTGGGTACTGGCGATTCGACCAAGGCAGGTCCGAGAAGGTGATTGGCAAACTGGTTGGCCCCACCAGCTCACGGAAAGAAGGCTCTTTCAGATGAAAATCTCCTCTCGTTGTGTGGAAAAAAGTGGTGAGACGCTGCAGCAGGGCTTCACAGGTGGTTCAGTTGTTGCAGATGTCTTTGGCTTCTCTCCCCTTCGGTTCCATAGTTCCAGTGGCGACGTCTTCCTCTTCCAGTCCTCAGGACCCTGCTTTTATGCAGAAAGAGACCCATTCATACAGTCTAGCTGTCACTCACACAGTGGAGTGGTCGCCTTGGCGGGAGACCCTCCAGCCTATCAGGATAGAGTGTGACATGAGTTGCTGCGGAAACCCTGTCCAGGGGTCCTACTCCCCCTCCCACACAATGGACCCACCCCAGACTCAGTGGTGCCGAAAGGAGGGCTTCTGGGCAGAAGCCCGCCAAAAGGATGAACAAAGGATCCCCGACCTGGGTTAGGAGTTTAGAGAAAGACACGAGAAAGAATTTATATCAAAGTTCTGTCAAATAAAACCTACCAGAGTAAAGTTAATAATAAAATAAACCGGTGGTATGTAAGAGGCTGTCAGAAAATGTGGTAGCCTCGAACAATGGGAAAATCCCATAGGAAAATATTTGCGGTCGAATATTTTCGGTAGTAACCACTGCCACCAGCCAGAAACCTTTGAGAGAGGGACTGTACGGTACCCTCTCGAAAATGAACACTAGGGAAAAACTATTAGCCCTTCCCAGTGCCTCCATAGTAAGATGGGTTGTACTGGTTTAGTTCATAACCTTTGACTAGTAAAGTCAATGGGGACTTTACATGCCCTGGGAGACAGTAGTCTGTCCCAGGGTATGGAGTCTATGTTTAGGGGTCGCTATGGCACCCCTGTGTTACTGCACGGAGGGTGCTGCGTAACACACGTGTAAAAAGATGGTTTCTATGAGGGTGAGATAACCCCATAGACATTAAACACAAAAAATAGCCTAGAACACACATAGCAAACATGCCTAAGAGTGGGAGAAAGAGTCTCACTCTTAGCAGGAGAAAAAAACAAACCCTTAAAATCCAGCAAAGCTGCTGGGGGACTCTATACCTAAGGGAAATTAGCCAAAGAATGAGAATTCTCCCTAAAAAATCTCAATACAAAAATAACTATACATTAATCTGCATTAAACATGATGGCCCTCATTACGAGTTCGGCGGCAACCATGCGCTATTGGCGGCATGGCTGCCGCCGAAATCGCGTCGGGGTCCGGGTCCTCGGAATGAGGACTTACCGGGCCATTCCGAGGTCAGAAGGCCCGGTAATTCCTCCCACCGAGGACCCGGACCCGGTCCATCCCCATTCCCATTTCAGCCCCCATAGGGCTGAATGGGAATGGGAGAGGGAGCAAACAACGGGCCATTAAGAGATGGCCCGTTGTTTGCTCCCTCTTCCCCTCGCGGGATCCGCTCTGCACGTCTGGTGAGACCAGACGTGCAGAGCGGGTCCCGCGAGGGGAACTTGGAATCGGGCGGTATGGGGTTGACGGCACCGGCACCTTTACTGGTGCCGTTAACTTTGTACCGCACGACTCGTAATCAGGCCCGATGACTCTAGGGAACATTATATGATATTATATGATAGGTTATTTATAACGCGCTTAATACCCAGAGGTTTCTAAGCATGGACCGAGGGATCGAACCTGTGTTGCTCTGTGACGTTTTGCTTCCAAGGCGAGCACATTGCCTGTGAGCTATCTTCCCGGCACCATAACATAATAGCCCCACCACCATAAATACATAGAACATACACAAATGCAAACAGATATAATATAAATATTTCACCAGACTTAATACCCAAAATACATCAAAATAAAGACAACGACCAAAATAATTACAAATATGGTACAAATGAATCTATCACACTCATTCAACACATTAAAACATGTTTCTGTCCCTCTATACATTTACAGACATTCATCCGGGTAAAGATAGCAATATTTTGTTAAATGATAATTACCTGTGTGTAAACTACTTATATCTATGTGCTTACCGTGAAAGAAAGGGTCAAAAAATCTATCCACTTCTCCCTTATTATATTAAATTGGGAAACCTACAATGACAACATTGTCTCCCTTGCTGCAGCCTTGGCCGATTTCTGCAATCACTCCTTTGCCACTAGATCCTTCCCCTCACTTCTCAAGCACTCCTTTGTTCACCCCCTCCTAAAAAAGCCTTCTGCCGATCTCTCCTGTCTGACTAACTACTGCCCTATCTCCATTACCCACTTCCTGGTGCAAACTCTTGAAGAACCTGGCCATCTCCCAGTTTATCCACCGCTCTGAATCTGTCGATTACCTCCAAGACACCAGTCTGGTTTCAGATCTGCCAAAGGCATGGAAACCACTCTCCTGAACACCCGTGAAGACCTGCTCACTAATCTCAAGTCCAGCTCTCCCTCCGTTCTCATGCTTCTTGACCTTTCCTCTGCCTTCGACACAGTCAATCAAGCCACCTGGATAGATCGACTTAGTGACACTCTTGGCATGACAGACTTGGGTCTAGACTGGCTCACCTCCTTCCTCTTTGACTGACCTTCCCAAGTTCAACTGGGCCCTTTCTCTTCTCCATCTCACTCTTCACCTGTGGTGTCCCCAGGGCTCTGTCGTCTTTCCCTGGCTCCTTAACATCTACCCTGCCCCTCTAGCTCCACCTTCTTGTCTAACTTCCAGTGTTATGTAAATTACACCCGCTCTCCTTCAACCTACCCTCGTTTTCCTCGCTCACTCCTGAAGGCCTGTCTGCTATTCAGGCATGATGAACTACCAAAGATCTCTGCCTTAATGACAGTAATACAGAGATCCTTCTCATTGGGACCCTTGCTCCCTCAGTTCCTCCCACACTCTGGCCACCCTCCATGGGCCCACTCCCCTCATCCTCCTGTGAAGAAAAAACCTTGGATTCATCTTCGACTCCTCTCTCTCCTTCTCTCCTCACATCTCAGAAGAAGGCCCATTTTCAGCTGCACCTCCTCGGAGGCATCCTCCCTTCCTCCAGAAAGTCAATTTCTCCAGAGCTCTGGTTCTTTCTAGGCTGGACTACTGCAACAACCTCTTTCTCAATCTGCCTAACTCCTCCCCCCAACCTCTACAGCTAATCGAGAACATGGCTGCGAGACTTATCCTTGGCCTCAAGCCCACGGACCACATCTCTGCAGCCCTGAAGTCTCTCCACTGGCTCCCGGTGACTACAAGGATTAAGTTCAAGAGCGTCTTGACAATGCACCATCTACAAGGCTTTGAGCGGCCTGGGACCACACTACATCCAATTTTATCTCCCGAAATACCTCCCTGCTAAAGCCCTTAGGTCGTTGAGCTGTAACTCTCTGCAGATCAGATGTTTTTCCAAGCAGAGAGTGAGGGGGTGGGGTGTAGATGTCTCTACTCCGTAGATGCCTCACTCTGGAATGGCCTCCCTGCCCCTCTCATACCTGAGCTGGACCTCCTTAAGTTCCGGAATCTCCTCAAGACCTTCCTTTTCTCCTCTTCCTTCCCTCTGCCCCTCCCCTACTAATTTCCCCCTCTGCCCTTGGCTGGCGGCCTGGGTACCTCAGAGTGATACAGGGCACCAGCCCCCCATGTCCAGTCTACCCCTGCACTTGGTCTCCCCTGACCCACCAACCACCCTCCTCCTCATCTGGCACTTGCCCTTACGCCCCGCACCCCGCCTGCACTTGACTGGGTGGCCTTGAGCCAATCCAGCTCCCTTCATCACACTAAGCTTGCTCCCTTCCTTCCCCTGCTTCTCTTCCTCAGCCCTGTCCTCCTGGCATCCCCTGGCACTCCCACCCTGACGGGCCCCTCTGCCCTCTTCCTGCACCTCCGCACTCCCCCCCCCAGAACTTCTTGTTACTGCACTTGCACGATCTGAATGCCACAAGGCCTAGTAAGAGCGCTTCTTTTTGTCTCTCCTGATCCCCTACCCCATAGCCTTGTTGTGCTTCGAAACACGTGTATAGACGCATTCGAAATAACCAATAAATAAAATAAATAAGCCAATGTCCTTCCTCCTTGTAGTTACAATTATTCTTAAATCAGGCACTAGAAGCCCACGTGCTTAAGAAGGTCCCTTGACTGTGATGTTTGCCCTGATTGTGCTCGTGGAGCACTAGAAGCCCACGTGCTTAAGAAGGTCCCTTGACTGTGATGTCTGCCCTGATTGTACTCGTGGAGCACTAGAAGCCCACGTGCTTAAGAAGGTCCCTTGACTGTGATATGTGCCCTGATTGTACTCGTGGAGCACTAGAAGCCCACGTGCTTAAGAAGGTCCCGTTGACTGTGATGTCTGCCCTGATTGTACTCGTGGAGCACTAGAAGCCCACGTGCTTAAGAAGGTCCCCTTGACTGTGATATGTGCCCTGATTGTACTCGTGGAGCACTAGAAGCCCACGTGCTTAAGAAGGTCCCCTTGACTGTGATGTTTGCCCTGATTGTACTCGTGGAGCACTAGAAGCCCACGTGCTTCAGAAGGTCCCTTGACTGTGATATGTGCCCTGATTGTACTCGTGGAGCCCTAGAAGCCCACATGCCTAAGAAGGTCCCTTGACTGTGATATGTGCCCTGATTGTACTCGTGGAGCACTAGAAGCCCACGTGCTTAAGAAGGTCCCCTTGACTGTGATGTGTGCCCTGATTGTACTCGTGGAGCCCTAGAAGCCCACGTGCTTAAGAAGGTCCCCTTGACTGTGATGTGTGCCCTGATTGTGCCCGTGGAGCACTAGAAGCCCACGTGCTTAAGAAGGTCCCGTTGACTGTGATGTTTGCCCTGATTGTACTCGTGGAGCACTAGAAGCACACGTGCCTAAGAAGGTCCCCTTGACTGTGATATGTGCCCTGATTGTACTCGTGGAGCACTAGAAGCCCACGTGCCTAAGAAGGTCCCTTGACTGTGATATGTGCCCTGATTGTACTCGTGGAGCACTAGAAGCCCACGTGCTTAAGAAGGTCCCCTTGACTGTGATGTGTGCCCTGATTGTACTCGTGGAGCCCTAGAAGCCCACGTGCTTAAGAAGGTCCCCTTGACTGTGATGTGTGCCCTGATTGTGCCCGTGGAGCACTAGAAGCCCACGTGCTTAAGAAGGTCCCCTTGACTGTGATGTGTGCCCTGATTGTACCCGTGGAGCACTAGAAGCCCACGTGCTTAAGAAGGTCCCTTGACTGTGATGTGTGCCCTGATTGTAGTCGTGGAGCACTAGAAGCCCACATGCTTCAGAAGGTGCCCTTGACTGTGATGTGTGCCCTGATTGTACCCGTGGAGCCCTAGAAGCCCACGTGCTTAAGAAGGTCCCTTGACTGTGATGTTTGCCCTGATTGTGCTTGTGGAGCACTAGAAGCCCACGTGCTTAAGAAGGTCCCTTGACTGTGATGTTTGCCCTGATTGTGCTCGTGGAGCACTAGAAGTCCACGTGCTTCAGAAGGTCCCCTTGACTGTGATGTTTGCCCTGATTGTACTCGTGGAGCACTAGAAGCCCACGTGCTTAAGAAGGTCCCTTGACTGTGATGTCTGCCCTGATTGTACTCGTGGAGCACTAGAAGCCCACGTGCTTAAGAAGATCCCCTTGACTGTGATATGTGCCCTGATTGTACTCGTGGAGCACTAGAAGCCCACGTGCTTAAGAAGGTCCCTTGACTGTGATGTGTGCCCTGATTGTGCTCGTGGAGCCCTAGAAGCCCACGTGCTTAAGAAGGTCCCGTTGACTGTGATGTTTGCCCTGATTGTCCTCGTGGAGCACTAGAAGCACACATGCCTAAGAAGGTCCCCTTGACTGTGATATGTGCCCTGATTGTACTCGTGGAGCACTAGAAGCCCACGTGCCTAAGAAGGTCCCTTGACTGTGATATGTGCCCTGATTGTACTCGTGGAGCACTAGAAGCCCACGTGCTTAAGAAGGTCCCCTTGACTGTGATGTGTGCCCTGATTGTACTCGTGGAGCCCTAGAAGCCCACGTGCTTAAGAAGGTCCCCTTGACTGTGATGTGTGCCCTGATTGTGCCCGTGGAGCACTAGAAGCCCACGTGCTTAAGAAGGTCCCGTTGACTGTGATGTTTGCCCTGATTGTACTCGTGGAGCACTAGAAGCACACGTGCCTAAGAAGGTCCCCTTGACTGTGATATGTGCCCTGATTGTACTCGTGGAGCACTAGAAGCCCACGTGCCTAAGAAGGTCCCTTGACTGTGATATGTGCCCTGATTGTACTCGTGGAGCACTAGAAGCCCACGTGCTTAAGAAGGTCCCCTTGACTGTGATGTGTGCCCTGATTGTACTCGTGGAGCCCTAGAAGCCCACGTGCTTAAGAAGGTCCCCTTGACTGTGATGTGTGCCCTGATTGTGCCCGTGGAGCACTAGAAGCCCACGTGCTTAAGAAGGTCCCCTTGACTGTGATGTGTGCCCTGATTGTACCCGTGGAGCACTAGAAGCCCACGTGCTTAAGAAGGTCCCTTGACTGTGATGTGTGCCCTGATTGTAGTGGTGGAGCACTAGAAGCCCACATGCTTCAGAAGGTGCCCTTGACTGTGATGTGTGCCCTGATTGTACCCGTGGAGCCCTAGAAGCCCACATGCTTCAGAAGGTGCCCTTGACTGTGATGTGTGCCCTGATTGTACCCGTGGAGCCCTAGAAGCCCACATGCTTCAGAAGGTGCCCTATACTGTGATGTTTGCCCTGATTGTGCCCGTGGAGCACTAGAAGCCCACGTGCTTAAGAAGGTCCCTTGACTGTGATGTGTGCCCTGATTGTAGTCGTGGAGCACTAGAAGCCCACATGCTTCAGAAGGTGCCCTTGACTGTGATGTGTGCCCTGATTGTACCCGTGGAGCCCTAGAAGCCCACATGCTTCAGAAGGTGCCCTTGACTGTGATGTTTGCCCTGATTGTGCCCGTGGAGCACTAGAAGCCCACGTGCTTAAGAAGGTCCCCTTGACTGTGATATGTGCCCTGATTGTACTCGTGGAGCACTAGAAGCCCACGTGCCTAAGAAGGTCCCCTTGACTGTGATATGTGCCCTGATCGTACTCGTGGAGCACTAGAAGCCCACGTGCCTAAGAAGGTCCCTTGACTGTGATATGTGCCCTGATTGTACTCGTGGAGCACTAGAAGCCCACGTGCTTAAGAAGGTCCCCTTGACTGTGATGTGTGCCCTGATTGTACTCGTGGAGCCCTAGAAGCCCACGTGCTTAAGAAGGTCCCCTTGACTGTGATGTGTGCCCTGATTGTGCCCGTGGAGCACTAGAAGCCCACGTGCTTAAGAAGGTCCCCTTGACTGTGATGTGTGCCCTGATTGTACCCGTGGAGCACTAGAAGCCCACGTGCTTAAGAAGGTCCCTTGACTGTGATGTGTGCCCTGATTGTAGTCGTGGAGCACTAGAAGCCCACATGCTTCAGAAGGTGCCCTTGACTGTGATGTGTGCCCTGATTGTACCCGTGGAGCCCTAGAAGCCCACATGCTTCAGAAGGTGCCCTTGACTGTGATGTGTGCCCTGATTGTGCTCGTGGAGCAGTAGATTATACTTGTGGAGCACTAGAAGCCCACGTGCTTAAGAAGGTCCCCTTGACTGTGATATGTGCCCTGATTGTACTCGTGGAGCACTAGAAGCCCACGTGCCTAAGAAGGTCCCTTGACTGTGATATGTGCCCTGATTGTACTCGTGGAGCACTAGAAGCCCACGTGCTTAAGAAGGTCCCCTTGACTGTGATATGTGCCCTGATTGTACTCGTGGAGCACTAGAAGCCCACGTGCCTAAGAAGGTCCCTTGACTGTGATATGTGCCCTGATTGTACTCGTGGAGCACTAGAAGCCCACGTGCTTAAGAAGGTCCCCTTGACTGTGATGTGTGCCCTGATTGTACTCGTGGAGCCCTAGAAGCCCACGTGCTTAAGAAGGTCCCCTTGACTGTGATGTGTGCCCTGATTGTACCCGTGGAGCACTAGAAGCCCACGTGCTTAAGAAGGTCCCCTTGACTGTGATGTGTGCCCTGATTGTGCCCGTGGAGCACTAGAAGCCCACGTGCTTAAGAAGGTCCCCTTGACTGTGATGTGTGCCCTGATTGTACCCGTGGAGCACTAGAAGCCCACGTGCTTCAGAAGGTCCCCTTGACTGTGATGTTTGGCCTGATTTTACCCGTGGAGCACTAGAAGCCCACGTACTTAAGAAGGTTCCCTTGACTGTGATGTGTGCCCTGATTGTACTCGTGGAGCACTAGATCATATTCGTGCAGCACTAGAAGCTCACATGCTTAAGAAGTTCACCTTGACTGTGATGTTTGCCCTGATTATACCCGTGGAGCCCTCGAAGCCCACGTGCTTAAGAAGGTCCCGTTGACTGTGATGTTTGCCATGATTGTGCTTGTGTAGCACTAGAAGCCCACGTGCTTAAGAAGGTCCCCTTGACTGTGATGTTTGCCCTGATTGTAGTCGTGGAGCACTAGAAGCCCACGTGCTTAAGAAGGTCCCCTTGACAGTGATGTGTGCCCTGATTGTGCTCGTGGAGCAGTAGATTATACTTGTGGAGCACTAGAAGCCCACGTGCTTCAGAAGGTCCCCTTGACTGTGATGTTTGCCCTGATTGTGCTCGTGGAACACTAGAAGCCCACGTGCTTAAGAAGGTCCCTTGACTGTGATGTTTGCCCTGATTGTGCTCGTGGAGCACTAAAAGCCCACGTGCTTAAGAAGGTCCCTTGACTGTGATGTCTGCCCTGATTGTACTCGTGGAGCACTAGAAGCCCACGTGCTTCAGAAGGTCCCTTGACTGTGATGTTTGCTCTGATTGTACTGGTGGAGCACTAGAAGCCCACGTGCTTAAGAAGGTCCCCTTGACTGTGATGTGTGCCCTGATTGTACTTGTGGATCCCTAGAAGCCCACGTGCTTCAGAAGGTCCCCTTGACTGTGATGTCTGCCCTGATTGTGCTCGTGGAGCACTAGAAGCTCACATGCTTAAGAAGGTCACATTGACTGTGATGTTTGCCCTGATAATACTCGTGGAGCCCTAGAAGCCCACGTGCTTAAGAAGGTCCCCTTGACTGTGATGTTTGCCCTGATTGTACTCGTGGAGCACTAGAAGCCCACGTGCTTAAGAAGGTCCCCTTGACTGTGATGTGTGCCCTGATTGTACCCGTGGAGCACTAGAAGCCCACGTGCTTAAGAAGGTCCCCTTGACTGTGATGTGTGCCCTGATTGTGCCCGTGGAGCACTAGAAGCCCACGTGCTTCAGAAGGTCCCCTTGACTGTGATGTTTGCCCTGATTGTACCCGTGGAGCACTAGAAGCCCACGTACATAAGAAGGTTCCCTTGACTGTGATGTGTGCCCTGATTGTACTCGTGGAGCACTAGATCATATTCGTGCAGCACTAGAAGCTCACATGCTTAAGAAGTTCACCTTGACTGTGATGTTTGCCCTGATTATACCCGTGGAGCCCTCGAAGCCCACGTGCTTAAGAAGGTCCCGTTGACTGTGATGTTTGCCATGATTGTGCTTGTGTAGCACTAGAAGCCCACGTGCTTAAGAAGGTCCCCTTGACTGTGATGTTTGCCCTGATTGTAGTCGTGGAGCACTAGAAGCCCACGTGCTTAAGAAGGTCCCCTTGACTGTGATGTGTGCCCTGATTGTGCTCGTGGAGCAGTAGATTATACTTGTGGAGCACTAGAAGCCCACGTGCTTCAGAAGGTCCCCTTGACTGTGATGTTTGCCCTGATTGTGCTCGTGGAGTACTAGAAGCCCACGTGCTTAAGAAGGTCACTTGACTGTGATGTTTGCCCTGATTGTGCTCCTGGAGCACTAAAAGTCCACGTGCTTAAGAAGGTCCCTTGACTGTGATGTCTGCCCTGATTGTACTCGTGGAGCACTAGAAGCCCACGTGCTTCAGAAGGTCCCTTGACTGTGATGTTTGCTCTGATTGTACTCGTGGAGCACTAGAAGCCCACGTGCTTAAGAAGGTCCCCTTGACTGTGATGTGTGCCCTGATTGTACTCGTGGATCCCTAAAAGCCCACGTGCTTCAGAAGGTCCCCTTGACTGTGATGTCTGCCCTGATTGTGCTCGTGGAGCACTAGAAGCTCACATGCTTAAGAAGGTCACATTGACTGTGATGTTTGCCCTGATAATACTCGTGGAGCCCTAGAAGCCCACGTGCTTAAGAAGGTCCCCTTGACTGTGATGTTTGCCCTGATTGTGCTCGTGGAGCACTAGAAGCCCACGTGCTTAAGAAGGTCCTTTGACTGTGATGTTTGCCCTGATTGTACTCCTGGATCCCTAGAAGTCCACGTGCTTCAGAAGGTCCCCTTGACTGTGATATGTGCCCTGATTGTACTCGTGGAGCACTAGAAGCCCACGTGCCTAAGAAGGTCCCTTGACTGTGATATGTGCCCTGATTGTACTCGTGGAGCACTAGAAGCCCACGTGCTTAAGAAGGTCCCCTTGACTGTGATGTGTGCCCTGATTGTACCCGTGGAGCACTAGAAGCCCACGTGCTTAAGAAGGTCCCCTTGACTGTGATGTCTGCCCTGATTGTACCCATGGAGCACTAGAAGCCCACGTGCTTCAGAAGGTCCCCTTGACTGTGATGTTTGCCCTGATTGTACCCGTGGAGCACTAGAAGCCCACGTACTTAAGAAGGTTCCCTTGACTGTGATGTGTGCCCTGATTGTACTCGTGGAGCATTAGATCATATTCGTGCAGCACTAGAAGCTCACATGCTTAAGAAGTTCACCTTGACTGTGGTGTTTGCCCTTATTATACTCGTGGAGCCCTCGAAGCCCACGTGCTTAAGAAGGTCCCGTTGACTGTGATGTTTGCCATGATTGTGCTTGTGTAGCACTAGAAGCCCACGTGCTTAAGAAGGTCCCCTTGACTGTGATGTTTGCCCTGATTGTAGTCGTGGAGCACTAGAAGCCCACGTACTTAAGAAGGTCCCGTTGACTGTGATGTTTGCCATGATTGTGCTTGTGTAGCACTAGAAGCCCACGTGCTTAAGAAGGTCCCCTTGACTGTGATGTTTGCCCTGATTGTAGTCGTGGAGCACTAGAAGCCCACGTACTTAAGAAGGTCCCCTTGACTGTGATGTGTGCCCTGATTGTGCTCGTGGAGCAGTAGATTATACTTGTGGAGTACTAGAAGCCCACGTGCTTCAGAAGGTCCCCTTGACTGTGATGTTTGCCCTGATTGTGCTCGTGGAGCACTAGAAGCCCACGTGCTTAAGAAGGTCCCTTGACTGTGATGTTTGCCCTGATTGTGCTCGTGGAGCACTAGAAGCCCACGTGCTTAAGAAGGTCCCTTGACTGTGATGTCTGCCCTGATTGTACTCGTGGAGCACTAGAAGCCCACGTGCTTCAGAAGGTCCCTTGACTGTGATGTTTGCCCTGATTGTACTCGTGGAGCACTAGAAGCCCACGTGCTTAAGAAGGTCCCCTTGACTGTGATGTGTGCCCTGATTGTACTCGTGGATCCCTAGAAGCCCACGTGCTTCAGAAGGTCCCCTTGACTGTGATGTCTGCCCTGATTGTGCTCGTGGAGCACTAGAAGCCCATGTGCTTAAGATACTCGTGGATCCCTAGAAGCCCACGTGCTTAAGAAGGTCCCTTGACTGTGATGTTTGCCCTGATTGTACTCGTGGAGCACTAGAAGCCCACATGCTTAAGAAGGTCCCCTTGACTGTGATGTTTTCCCTGATTGTACTCGTGGATCCCTAGAAGTCCACGTGCTTCAGAAGGTCCCCTTGACTGTGATATGTGCCCTGATTGTACTCGTGGAGCACTAGAAGCACACGTGCCTAAGAAGGTCCCTTGACTGTGATATGTGACCTGATTGTACTCGTGGAGCACTAGAAGCACACGTGCCTAAGAAGGTCCCTTGACTGTGATATGTGACCTGATTGTACTCGTGGAGCACTAGAAGCCCACGTGCTTAAGAAGGTCCTTTGACTGTGATGTTTGCCCTGATTGTACTCGTGGATCCCTAGAAGTCCACGTGCTTCAGAAGTTCCCCTTGACTGTGATATGTGCCCTGATTGTACTCGTGGAGCACTAGAAGCACACGTGCCTAAGAAGGTCCCTTGACTGTGATATGTGACCTGATTGTACTCGTGGAGCACTAGAAGCCCACGTGCCTAAGAAGGTCCCTTGACTGTGATATGTGCCCTGATTGTACTCGTGGAGCACTAGAAGCCCACGTGCTTAAGAAGGTCCCTTGACTGTGATATGTGCCCTGATTGTACTCGTGGAGCACTAGAGGCCCACATGCTTAAGAAGGTCCTTTGACTGTGATGTTTGCCCTGAGTGTACTCGTGGAGCACTAGAGGCCCACGTGCTTAAGAAGGTCCCCTTGACTGTGATGTTTGCCCTGATTGTGCTCGTGGAGCACTAGAGGCCCACGTGCCTAAGAAGGTCCTTTGACTGTGATGTTTGCCCTGATTGTACTCGTGGAGCACTAGAAGCCCACGTGCTTCAGAAGGTCCTTTGACTGTGATATGTGCCCTGATTGTACTCATGGAGTACTAGAGGCCCACGTGCTTAAGAAGGTCCCCTTGACTGAGATGTTTGCCCTGATTGTGCTCGTGAAGCACTAGAGGCCCACGTGCCTAAGAAGGTCCCTTGACTGTGATGTTTGCCCTGATTGTACTCGTGGAGCACTAGAAGCCCACGTGATTGCACACCAGCACCATTGCCTTTTAGAGGTTTATTTAAAGCTTTCCTTCCTTGCAGAATTCCATGAGAACTGCCAGCTGCTTTTGTATACCAGTGTTTGCCTATAGGATGACAGCAATGGGTGCCACGCTCCCCTCCTTCTCTTTTGCACCCGGTCACACCTCTCACATACTACACACGTGTGTTTGTGTGTTTTTGTATATGCACTTTGGGCATGAATAAGTGGTGATTACTGCGAGGAGCTCCTTAATAAGCTGCTGGTTTCTGTATTAAAGGAATTATGGATCAATTTAAAAATTCTTTTAAAAGACATTGGCCCTCATTACGACCCTGGCGGAAAGGGGTTTACGCCGGCGTAATGCATGGCGTACCTTTCCGCCAGACTACGAGTTCCCGTAGCGCCATGGTGATTTTTACGCCTGCTTTTTGCAGGCGGAAAAATCCATGGCGCTACGGGACTTGTTGTTAATTACGCCACCGTAATTTACGGTGGCGTAATTAACGCCTTCCCCACTCCCATTATACCCTATGGGGCAAAAATGGGAACGGGGAAGGGTAAATGGGGATTGGGGACTTACCGCCCCGCCAAGGTCGGAATGGGGCGGTAAGTCCGCCAACCACCATGGCGGAGTTGGCAGCTTTGCGCCATGGACCATGGTGCAAATTGCACCATGGTTCTCCGCCAGGGTCGTAATGAGGGCCATTTTATTTTTCCATGTTAATTTGTGGCATTTCTTATGTATTCTGCCCTCGGGGTTAAATCAAATTAGAGATTGCAAGAGTCCAGAGGGACACAGCTCCAACTGTTTAGAGAATGTGCTGTTGAGTCCGGGAGGTGGGGCGGGACTCTTTGAGGGGGGTCTATGTGAAAATCCAGGGGGTCTCTTCACCAAGCACTGGGCTGCTCCCGAAAATAATAAGTCTCACTCTGAGTATTAGAGGCAAAGAACCTGCAGGGTATGTAAGCCAAGCATCCTTGCCAATGAACAGCTCCAGCTCATGGTTAGTTGAGGGGAACCAGAGAGCATTTTGGCTTTGGGGAGCATTTTCTGGGGATTCCCATTTGGCCCCCGTGGACCTTTTCTTCTAAGTATGGATTCAATTCTTATAGGTCGCCCTAAGGACAGGAATTTCCCCGGAAGCTCTAGTTCTTTGTACCTCCTTCCAGGGTTCCGGCTACTTTCTGAATTCACCGGAGCTGCAGAGGAGGTTACAGCAACACCGTTCCTGTCCCATGAGGGATGTGCACATTCTGGAGCACACCTAGTTCTCATTGGAATGGGTACTAGAATTCCTCTTACTGCTACTTGGGCCGGAGGTGCAAGAGAATGCATCTGCAGTGCTTTACACACTGGAATTGCAAAGCACCAGCCTTGTTCTGCCTTCGTATGCCCCTCCAGATCGACAGACATGCTAACTTTAAAAAATGGCCGCCGCCATTGCTATCTTTGCCCAATCCTTGTTTTGGACAGCCTGAGCCCGCCTTGCACCATCCGATTCTTCGGCCTGACTCTCCTAGACCAACCAGAGGAGCCAGCAGGTGGTGAGGCGACCCCTCCACAAGGACCTCTTTCCTAAACCCCATGGTTCTCCCACACCCGCCTCTGCAGCACTATGGGGCACCAGGGCTCCCCACGCTGAGCTCCTCCTCTGCTGGTTAGCCTCCCCACGCCTGCACGCTGTAAAAGCCTCAACAGCCTCAGCGCCTCCTTTTTGCTCTGACTGCGCGCCCTAAATGCTGTGCTCATCTACCTCACACAGCAGTATCTTGTTGATGGGCTCCTGTCTAAGTTGACCGCGGTTCTTGTGCCGTGGCCATGCCTGACTGCACTGCACCCTGCTCGACTAATCTTGTGCAGCCCCTGTGACCCTGAACCTCTTCTCATCAGCACCCTGAACATGACTCACTCTTTGGACTTACACATCAATATATTGCGAATGCTTCCATTTATATCCTAACGACCTAAGATGGGATCATGATCTGCTTCTATTTTGAAAATGTTGCTGCATTTAAAGGTGTGCCCTTTTAACTAGTTAGCAGAAAGTTGAATCTAGCTGCGCTGATATCTGCTGCCTAAATGTTGCTGTAGAGGAGGAGCCAAGTACGTCTACCGGATGTTCCACCCCTATTCTGCCTATATGTTGACAACCGGAAATTGCGACATGCGGAAAGCCAATAATGGTGCCAATATCAAGAAAGGTCCTTGAAACAAGGTATCCATCGAGAAAACCCTACATGTATCTGCGGAGAAATGACGATCTTCTGAAGGAAATTCCGGAAGAAGTGTCAAAATGAATGAAAGAAAAGACTGGTGATGTCACGTGAAGTAGAGGTGATGCACCCAGAAGAGATGCAAATAAAGTAAGAATATGGATCTCATAGAAGCTGATGACGAGGTGGTGAAGTGAGCAACAGTTTGGGAGCGAAATGAAGGTTGCGCGTGCGGAGAAGAACTGAAGGAAATGCAAAACCAGACGCAGTAATGCAAGTAGACAACGTAATCATAAGGCTTGCTACGTAGTGAATAGATTGCAGCGATGCGCCAATGTATATATATAGGAATGTAGAGAATCTGGATGTTTCACAACGCACTTTAGCAAACCTGAACCCCGTGAATGCAAGTGTGGTGCAGCAGAATAGGATAGCTGGCAGCAAAGGATGATTCGAAAAGGCTTGCCTGGCCCAGTGTCAAGAGTTGGTGCCGCTGAGAGCCTTGCCATGTACTCAAGAAGATACAATACCGTGAGAAGCAAGCTAAGTTCCTGTTTGAGGTGGAACAGAATTTGCTGAGGGTGCTAATGTTTCTTCATTTAATAGTGTTTTAATACAACAAAGAGCTCAAAACCGTAGTCTCCAGTCACATGGTCAGATGAAAATAGAATTTTTGGGTGAGCTATACCGAGACCGGAAGATAATGCCATGCCTCACTCCCTTTTATTCTCAGGCATAGTGAGCCTATGCAAGGCCGAGTTCAAATGAGTTAATTGAATGGCAGACTGCAGGAGTGATGATAGTAGGTATACTTGCACCTACTTTGTCCCTATGATGTATGCATGCCTAATGTAGCCCCATGTAACATGAGGCGAGGCTCTGCCAGTATGTATACTTGCCCCTAGTTTTGCCCCTATGATGTATGCATGCCTGATGTAGCCCGCGTAACATGAGGCGGGGCTCTGCCAGTATATATACTTGCACCTAGTTTTGCCCCTATGATGTATGCATGCCTGATATAGCCCCGGTATCATGAGTCGTGGCTCTCCCAGTATATATACTTGCACCTAGTTTTTCCCCTATGATGTATGCATGCCTGATTTGGCCCCTGTAACATTAGGCGAGGCTCTGCCAGTATGTATACTTGCACCTAGTTTGCCCCTGTGATGTATGCATGCCTGATATAGCCCCGGTATCATGAGTCGAGGCTCTGCCAGTATGTATACTTGCACCTACTTTGCCCCTATTATGTATGCATGCCTGATGTAGCCTCTGTAACATGAGTCGAGGCTCTGCCAGTATGTATACTTGCACCTACTTTGCCCCTATTATGTATGCATGCCTGATGTAGCCCCCTGTAACATTAGGTGAGGCTCTGCCAGTATGTATACTTGCACCTACCTTTCCCCCTATGATGTATGCATGCCTGATGTAGCCCCATCACATGAGACGAGGCTCTTCCAGTATGTATACTTGCACCTACTTTGCCCCTATTATGTATGCATGCCTGATGTAGCCTCTGTAACATGAGGCGGGGCTCTGCCAGTATGTCTACTTGCACCTACTTTGCCCCTATTATGTATGTATGCATGCCTGATGTAGCCCCCATCACATGAGGCGGGGCTCTGCCAGTATGTCTACTTGCACCTACTTTGCCCCTATGATGTATGCATGCCTGATGTGGACCCCTGTAACTTGAGACAAGGCTTGTCAGAGTATGCCTCCACCAACCACCACTAAGCTGTAATCCTAATGTGTGTTCTCGTACCAACAAGCACTTATGTAACTAGCACCTAGATGCCTCTCTGCTTTGTGTGCTGAAATAAATGCAAAAATAAAATAATTAAATAAATATGGTTTAATGACTATTGGGTAAATCCTGCAACCAAAACACATTAAAATGCTTCTAGGGTTGCTGGATCAAATCTCTCCCAAATCAAAACAATTCCAAGAAAAGGTAAAAGGTAAACCTGCCCGATAGATCAGAGGGGCATTCAGATTGTAATCAAAGGGTGGCTCTCTGATCCTCCTCATGTTCATAAGGGTGATATCTGTGCTATGCGACTCTTCGACATATGCAATGTTCATAAAAAGCTCCCCCCAAAAATGTCAAACAAACCGGATCAAGAGCACTCTCAATTTGTAGTATTACTCCAAGGATTTAGCATGTTCCCAGTTTGCAGTATTACTCCAGGGATTTAGCATGTTCCCAGTTTGCAGTATTACTCCAGGGATTTAGCATTTTCCCAGTTTGCAGTATTACTCCAGGGATTTAGCATGTTCCCAGTTTGCAGTATTACTCCAGGGATTTAGCATTTTCCCAGTTTGCAGTATTACTCCAGGGATTTAGTACTTTCCCAGTTTGCAGTATTACTCCAAGGATTTAGTATTTTACCAGTTTGCAGTATTACTCCAGGGATCTGGCATTTACCCAGTTTGCAGTATTACTCCAGGGATTTCGAATGTTCCCAGTTAGCAGTATTAGTCCAGGGATTTTTGCATTTTCCCAGTTTGCAGTATTAATCCAGGGATTGTATTACTCCAGGGATTTAGCATTTTCCCATTTTTCAGTATTACTCTAGGGATTTAATATTTTCCCAGTTTGCAGTATTACTCCAAGGATTTAGCATTTTCCCAGTTGCAGTATTACTCCAGGGACTTTGCATTTTCCCAGTTTGCAGTATTACTCCAGGGATTTCGCATTTTCCCAGTTTGCAGTATTAATCCAGGGATTGTATTACTCCAAGGATTTAGCATTTTCCCAGTTGCAGTATTACTCCACGGATTTCGCATTTTCCCAGTTTGCAGTATTAATCCAGGGATTGTATTACTCCAAGGATTTAGCATTTTCCCAGTTGCAGTATTACTCCAGGGATTTCGCATTTTCCCAGTTTGCAGTATTACCCCAGGGATTTAGCATGTTCCCAGTTTGCAGTATTACTCCAAGGATTTAGCATTTTCCCAGTTTGCAGTATTACTCCAAGGATTTAGTATTTTCCCAGTTTGCACTATTAGTCCATGGATTTATCATTTTCCCAGTTAGCAGTATTAGTCCTGGTATTTCTTCATTTTCCCAGTTTGCAGTATTACTCCAGGGATTTAGCATGTTCCCAGTTTGCAGTATTACTCCAGGGATTTAGCATTTTCCCAGTTTGCAGTATTACTCCAGGGATTTAGCATGTTCCCAGTTTGCAGTATTACTCCAGGGATTTAGCATTTTCCCAGTTTGCAGTATTACTCCAGGGATTTAGTACTTTCCCAGTTTGCAGTATTACTCCAAGGATTTAGTATTTTACCAGTTTGCAGTATTACTCCAGGGATCTGGCATTTTCCCAGTTTGCAGTATTACTCCAGGGATTTCGAATGTTCCCAGTTAGCAGTATTAGTCCAGGGATTTTTGCATTTTCCCAGTTTGCAGTATTAATCCAGGGATTGTATTACTCCAGGGATTTAGCATTTTCCCATTTTTCAGTATTACTCCAGGGATTTAATATTTTCCCAGTTTGCAGTATTACTTCAAGGATCTAGTATTTTCCCAGTTTGCAGTATTACTCCAAGGATTTAGCATTTTCCCAGTTTGCAGTATTACTCCAAGGATTTAATATTTTCCCAGTTTGCAGTATTACTCCAGGATCTAGTATTTTCCCAGTTTGCAGTATTACTCCAGGATTTAGCATTTTCCCAGTTTGCAGTATTACTCCAAGGATTTAATATTTTCCCAGTTTGCAGTATTACTCCCAGGATTTAGTATTTTCCCAGTTTGCAGTATTACTCCAAGGATTTAGTATGTTCCCAGTTTGCAGTATTACTCCAGGGATTTAGTACTTTCCCAGTTTGCAGTATTACTCCAAGGATTTAGTATTTTACCAGTTTGCAGTATTACTCCAGGGATTTCGCATTTTCCCAGTTTGCAGTATTAATCCAGGGATTGTATTACTCCAAGGATTTAGCATTTTCCCAGTTGCAGTATTACTCCAGGGATTTCGCATTTTCCCAGTTTGCAGTATTACCCCAGGGATTTAGCATGTTCCCAGTTTGCAGTATTACTCCAAGGATTTAGCATTTTCCCAGTTTGCAGTATTACTCCAAGGATTTAGTATTTTCCCAGTTTGCACTATTAGTCCATGGATTTATCATTTTCCCAGTTAGCAGTATTAGTCCTGGTATTTCTTCATTTTCCCAGTTTGCAGTATTACTCCAGGGATTTAGCATGTTCCCAGTTTGCAGTATTACTCCAGGGATTTAGCATTTTCCCAGTTTGCAGTATTACTCCAGGGATTTAGCATGTTCCCAGTTTGCAGTATTACTCCAGGGATTTAGCATTTTCCCAGTTTGCAGTATTACTCCAGGGATTTAGTACTTTCCCAGTTTGCAGTATTACTCCAAGGATTTAGTATTTTACCAGTTTGCAGTATTACTCCAGGGATCTGGCATTTTCCCAGTTTGCAGTATTACTCCAGGGATTTCGAATGTTCCCAGTTAGCAGTATTAGTCCAGGGATTTTTGCATTTTCCCAGTTTGCAGTATTAATCCAGGGATTGTATTACTCCAGGGATTTAGCATTTTCCCATTTTTCAGTATTACTCCAGGGATTTAATATTTTCCCAGTTTGCAGTATTACTTCAAGGATCTAGTATTTTCCCAGTTTGCAGTATTACTCCAAGGATTTAGCATTTTCCCAGTTTGCAGTATTACTCCAAGGATTTAATATTTTCCCAGTTTGCAGTATTACTCCAGGATCTAGTATTTTCCCAGTTTGCAGTATTACTCCAGGATTTAGCATTTTCCCAGTTTGCAGTATTACTCCAAGGATTTAATATTTTCCCAGTTTGCAGTATTACTCCCAGGATTTAGTATTTTCCCAGTTTGCAGTATTACTCCAAGGATTTAGTATGTTCCCAGTTTGCAGTATTACTCCAGGGATTTAGTACTTTCCCAGTTTGCAGTATTACTCCAAGGATTTAGTATTTTACCAGTTTGCAGTATTACTCCAGGGATCTGGCATTTTCCCAGTTTGCAGTATTACTCCAGGGATTTCGAATGTTCCCAGTTAGCAGTATTAGTCCAGGGATTTTTGCATTTTCCAGGTTTGCAGTATTAATCCAGGGATTGTATTACTCCAGGGATTTAGCATTTTCCCATTTTTCAGTATTACTCCAGGGATTTCATATTTTCCCAGTTTGCAGTATTACTTCAAGGAACTAGTATTTTCCCAGTTTGCAGTATTACTCCAAGGATTTAGCATTTTCCCAGTTGGAGTATTACTCGAGGGACTTTGCATTTTCCCAGTTTGCAGTATTACTCCAGGGATTTCGCATTTTCCCAGTTTGCTACCTCCAGTAAGGCAATCCTGGTGCCTGATCCTAGAGCCTGATCTGAAAGTTGTCCTTGCTGGGCCGACACCAGATAAATGGCGAAACCTCCAGGCCTGGCCAAGGTGTAGAAAGAGGATGCTATTTCACTTGTTTGGCAATGGCTGCATTTGGGAACCGAGCAGCCTACTTCTGGTATTCCCCAACCCTCGTCTTCTTGCTCAGGTAAATTATCAATAATAGGAAAAGGATCAATTTGTGTATTAGGTCAGCCATCACAATGTCCTCCCTCTCCCTTGCTTTCAGTTAAATCATAATGATGTATTCACTTTTCAAGTTCCTCCAGAAGGGGGCTTATGTTACCAGATTTGGCGGTCTGTAGGTAAATGTTAAACAGTGGCAATTTGCTAAACACATCACGTCACTAGATGGGGGTTTTACTATTCCAATGTCAACATGTCATTTAGTATCAACCCTTACCAACAATCCTCCACTTGGTCTTGGCGTTGAAGAGCAGGTGTGATAAAGTGAGGAAAAACCCACCTTGTGGGGGTTGTCAACCAACCATGTTTCCTGTAAACAGATCCCCCGATGTTGTTCCAGGAAGGTTTGCCAGTCTAGGTTAAGCATTTTGTGTTTTAGCCCTGCAACATTCCATGATATAATAGTATGGTCATGACAACACCCAGCTATAGGTGAGGGGTGCTTTAGGAGAGACAAGGTGTTGGTATGGGTTTTATAATGGTGGTCGATGCTAGGATTTCTGATACTAGTTCCATATTTTGGCCTGCTAATTTGAAATGGATAGAATTTAATGACGAGGCGCCCCTTCCTAGGGTCACTGTGGACTTGTATACTGAACGGGCATTTAGCCCGGTGAGGGACGCTCATGAGACACTTTTACTCCCAGATATTGACGCATTCATACCGGGGCTAAATGCTGTGGGCAAAATCCCAGGGGGAGGACTGACCGGTGACCAAGAACCTGAACATGAAACGTCAAATTGACAACTTTGATCGCAGGCAGGTCTGCGATACCCTCGACTCTGGTGAAACGCAAGGAGACTGGTGGGGCTTTCAACAGTCTTGCCTGTTCAGTCAACTTCCCGAACAAGTTGCTATTTTAGCGTTGTTAAGTGGAACTCAAGAGGTTTTATTGGTTTGCTGAATAATAATGTGAAGGATGGTTTGTATAGGGTTGATTATTTTTTTGTAGGAAATATGCTTATTAGAGGCCCCAGTAATGGATGGTTTTAGAATTTAATTAAGGAAAGCTTAAAAGGGGAAATGGGGGATGCCTTCCGGGGGCCTCCTGGTGGCTGTAATGACAGATTTAGGGGCTACGCTTGAATGAGTAAACTGCAAGGCCCACTCAATGTTGGTGGGGAAGCATGTTCGTGGTCAAGAGCTACCAGATATGAATATTTTGTTCATTAATTTGTAATGTAATCCACTGGTCGAGTATGAAGATTTGCTTAGAGTGGATATGGATAATATTTTACTTGAGTGGGTAGAAAGAGGTGGTTCCCCCTTGGTGATATGCGCTGGTGATTTCAACTGCAACTGCCCAAATATGCCGGCAGATACGAATGACAACAGTCCTTCAATTTTGATCTTGCAGTTGAAATCGTGCCGAACAATCTGGGAGGAGCATCTGGAGATATGGAATATACGCGGAACTAATGGGAATCTTCTTGGGATTGACTAGTCAACCGACTTGTTATATGATATGATAGGTTATTTATAACACGCTTAATACCCAGAGGTTTCTAAGCGCAGACTCGGGGATCGAACCTGTGTTGCTCTGCATCGTCTTGCTTCCAAGGCGAGCATGTTGCCGCCGAGCTATCCTCCCGGGACTTGGTCCAGACTATCTTCACTCTCGACCATAGATCACGTGTTTCTGTCTGCTTCATTATTCTTACATGTCCTGTCCCTGGAAGTGATACATTTGCCTAAGAGTGATCATGCCAAATTACACTTAGAATGTAATTATGGTTTAATAAGACTAGAATTGAGAATAATAAGTTTAGATTGTGAATAACTGAGGCAATACACTGAAGTGGATGCACCAGCTTCTGAGTAGCTTTTGGGAAAACTGGGACTACTTACAAATGGTTTCAAAAAGCTCTCCTGAGGAATTCAGTGATATAGTAGGTAGCTGGTTAGATCACTGGCTTCTAAAGTGAGATTGGTCCCAACAACGTTTTGTAGGTTTACATAAACAATCTTTCGATAATGTAAGGACGCAGGCAATCGTCCCAGGCCTCTAAACGGTATCAGGTAAGACAGAGGCCTGGCAGCATGTTCTAGAGGCTGAGGAAGGTATTCAGGGTGTGAGGGATGCAATTAGAAGTTGTGTCATTGGTGAGTACATGCACGAGTATGTAGTGTATGGAGGGCAGAACACCATTTTAGAACTAAGCAGCCATATTGGAATCAAGGCCTAGCGCAGCGCTGCAGTCAGGACAGTAGCCCAGGCAATGCTCGTAAAATAGGCTTGTACACAGTAGAATAAGTTGCAACATGCTGCCAGCCCGCTTACCCCAGAAGTAATGCGCCCTGCAAGGCCTTGAGGGGGCTGTGAGCTATCCACGCTGAGCTATCACAGTAGAAGGAGGACACAAGCCTCTGACCTTCCCCAGTCCAAGCTCTAAGTTATAGTGCCCAGATGCCCCATACTAAGACCCCAGCATTCCAAGGTACCAGCCAGCCCTGGACCACCGACCATAAAGCTGTTACATCCCTCATTGATCAGGAAAGATCAGAAAACAGAGAGGTCTGCACCCACTATTCAGTCATTTGATTTGTGCTGAAAAGTGCCGGGAGCGGTAAAACTACAAATCTAAAACACGTGTGGGGGGAGTAGGAAACGCACTGACGTGTCTTGAACTCAGCTGGGGTTTGCAAGAAGAGATGACCTCGAAAGTATCCTCCTAGGCCATGTCTGCAGTACCGGGTGTGCTCTAGGTTAGAGATACAGAATGTATTGTTTTTTGTTCTTAATGGGCAATTAATGCAGCTTCTCGCCCGGTGACGACGTGCAAGCAGGAGTCCACATGGAAGAAGATGGATAGAAGAGGCTGGGATCAATGGCCTGGCATCCCTTATGCAGCAGGTAGCCTATGCCTAAGGTTGCGCCAAGCAGCCATTTGTTTTTGTAACCTATGTAACCTACGTCACTGATGGCGATATGTAGCCTTTTAACCTGTTGCTTGTGCCCATTTTGCCAGAACGTTCCACGACAGCAGAGTTCTTTGTTGGTGCAGGCTATTTTGGGGCGAAACAAACTTGTTCCCCTTGCAAGAGGGGTTCTGTAACTTTTTCCCTAGTTGGTCGTATTTTTTCTGCCGTGAGCATTGAGCGGTCTCTCTACAATAGTGTAATAAGGACTCTTAAAAGGGAATTGAGATGAGCACTAAGAAGGGTGAAGCATGAGAGAGGACTCAACCTTGGGGGATTAACCCTAAGAAACCAGCAAATAAAACTAAAATGCACAAACTGGCTAAAAGTGCACAGAATACATAAATATATAAATTCTAGCCAGTTAATTATAAATTCACCTTTTCAAAAGGATGCTAGCGGGATTGGGGCCCTTCCAAATAATGCCGGGGTAACTCAGCCCCACACGTAAGCAAATTGTATCGTGAGTCTGTGTGTGGACGATCATTTCCAGAACTTGTATTCCCGCTCCACAGACATAGTCCCTTTTGTTTCTATGGACACTAATCAACTGTGGGCATTAAATGTGATTTATAATTTCTGCCGCTCGCCCTCAGAAGCCTGAGAAATCCTCAGGCTTGTGGTCCGGTCGTGTTCCTAATACAGTTCTGAAATCCGATGCCAGTCTTGCTCTGAGATTTTAATGATGCTATTTTGACAGGTGGCTTCTTCAGGGTTGATTTCCTCATCCTGGCAAAGAGCCATAATTGCCACAATTTATTTAAAAAGTGTATAGAGCCTTTCCGCTGAACTACAGACCAATGTCCTTGATTGATACTCCCAGCAAGGTCCCTGCGGCTTTTGTGTTAAGAGGTTTGACCTTGTAGGCAGAACAGAGAGGCTCAGTATCTTCCAAAGGGTCTTCTCTTAATGGTCTGATGTGTTATCGTGTCAAGGAAGGCATTAAGATGCAAAGGACATGGGGCCTCATTACAAGGTTTCATTGGAATACCGCCAAACGGATTTACCGTTACCATCACTTGGTCCGGCGAAATTACAGCCAGATTACAAGTTTTGGTATGGGGGTAATTCCACTGTGGTGATTTGCTGATTTGGCTGTTTTTTGGCAGTATGGTGGGGGAATTACCTTTTCTCCGCCCCAGCACCAAAGTTAGAGTACGGCAGTGCAGTAATGCAGCAGTAATGCAGTGGTAACAGAGTTACCAATCTTTTCTGCACCGCCGTACTTGTAATGAGGTCCATGGACTTTACACTGCCAGCCTTGACATGCCGGCGGCTTTTGATAAGGTTAATAGAAACAGATTATGGAGGCCTACAGTCTCCTGGAACATTCCGGTGAGCCTTTTCATTATCATTGCTTTTGCACACAGATAATACTCTACAAACCCGTTTGTATTCCGAAGGTTCACGATCAAAGGAGATTCCCTCCTACTCAGGGTTACTGCAGGTGTATGTCCTAGCCGCGTGCCTTTTTAACATACATGTCAGACGTTTAGGAGGTGATGTCTCAGCCGAGGCCCTTTGCTATCTGTGGGGTGGCTTGCCTCCGCCAATGATGGAGCCCCCCGCGGCACGACGCCAATAGCTTCTCAACGAAGCCTACATTATTTTAGTAAATTTGTGAGGACAAACAACACTAAGAACAAAGATCATCAATTTAGGAGGGAGGGGAAATTGAGGGGCTTTAAATAGGCACGTTAGTAATCAAAAGATTGGGGAAGGGGATGGACTTATTTAGCTCGGGCTAGTAATCTCTAATAGGAACAAGTGAGGTCTTATTAAAGCCAAAATCAGTGCTTTTATTATACAAATGAAATTCTTACTGTCTAAATGCTGCTGCTACTATCTCCAACCCTTAATCAAATTCTATGATATAAAACTCTCTCCAAGTGTCATGTACAGCTTGCAACTATTCGAAATAAAGAATTGCTGGTCTTGGAAGTAAAGTTATGGTGATCAGTGCTGGGACTACACCTAGCGGTAGGGCTAAGATCTTGGTGGTAGTCGATAAAACGGAATAACGTCGAATGAAAGGAATGGTAACAACCTCTTTTCAGTCCAGCCGCATCTCAGGGGTGGATGAACCCCTCCAGGAGTCCGCAGCTGTGAAGGATTCCTAGGGGAAGCACATATGGCGTTACACTCCTTGAGTGAAAACCCTGCTGCAGAAAAAAGGAAATTCAGGGAGGCAGATAATATATAAAATAGGGAAAATATTCTAAAGCTGAAACTCTTAAGGAGCATGTAAATTGCCTGCCAGTGCTAAGGTCACCAATGGCCGACATACAGAGCTGTCCATCTTTCCCCTGCAGGCCTGGGTTCCAAGGCCCCTTGAAGTGATTGGGCCTCGCCTAGAAATTCCCTATGGATTGCCTATCTGGGGGGGCCTGGCCAATAGCCATGTTAGGAAGACGTCCTCGTTCGGAGCTCCAGCGTGTTGAGTTCTCACGAACTCGTAACTCAATCAAACGAGCGCGGCGGTGATCAGCCCTGCGCGTAATATAAGCATGAGATCGCAATCAATATCAGGTAAATGAGACGCGGGAGCCTGAGTCAGGAGAAACTGCTTTCTTTAATCATGGCGCAAAACTAGCCTGCAGAGGCGGTAACCCCGCCTCCTCATTTCCTGTCACAACGTCACCACGTTCACCAACACAGAGAACGGACATGAAACAAAGGATAAACAAACAGGTGCATAGAAAGAGGACGCAACATCTCCCCCCCACTTAAGAGAGGAGTGCGCCTTGCTACATTTCTTCTATCCATCGAGTGGGTCGGCGAGTGGTCCTTTTGGAAAGGCTTCTCCGAGTTGTCTCCTCCCCATGCACGGGGGTGTCACTGTCGCTGTCGTCCGCATCTCGTGCTTCCACCTGGTACTCTGACTCCGCATCTGAAGATTCATAGTCAGTCCTCGAATGATCGGTGATCTGTTCGGAGTGTCCCTCAAAGTTCTTAAAGAACGACGAGTTTCTTGTGATGGTCCCTTTGGGACTGGCTGCTGTTATCATGGAGCCGTTGATGTGTGTCACCTCTAAGGGTTCCGGTCTGAGCGCCGGGGTGTCCTTGGTGGTTTGTTCTTGCCTTACTAACACCACATCGCCCACTTGAATGTGACACGGCTTGGCCTGTCTCTTTTGGTCAGTGTATGCTTTTGTCATTTCTTTGCTCCGCTTGTCTCTTTGGATGGCATCACCAACGGCTGTTGCCGATGATTGGGCAAGGGGATTGTGGGGCAGTTGCGTTCGTACAACGCGCCCGAACATTAGTGTAGACGGGCACACCCCTGTGGTGCTGTGTGGAGTGTTCCGGTATTCACGCAGGAGGATGCAGATGGCCTGCATGAACGAACGATTTGTGATGGCACATACTTGGAGCGTTCTCTTGAGGGAGCTCCTTCTGGGGATACAGATAAGGAGTGACGTATTAGCTTGAAAGTATGAAAATGAGCTTTTTCTGCTTCTGTTAGTTCTTTGGCATGCCACCGGCCTGTTCGCAGGCATTCCTTTACTATGGGTATCAGCATGTCCACAGCTGTGGCGTCCACAAGTTGAGCGAGGGAGACATGCTTTGGAAGTGCATTGTTGACTAAGAAATTAACGTATTGGTTTGCTTTTATGGACTGTCTTTCTATTTGAGCTGGTAGTGGATATCTGGAAAGAAAGTCAGCAGGGTTGTTTTCTTTCCCGGGGCGGTGTATGATCTTGAAGGAGTATTCTTGTAGCCGCAGGCCCCATCTGGCGATTCGGGGTGGCATTTTGGCAGTAGGTTTGCCGTATATTGTGGTCAGGGCTTGGTGATCAGTCACGACTGTGAAAGGGCGGCCATATAGGAAGAGGTGGTAGTGCTCACACGCCCATACCACTGCGAGACTTTCCTTTTCAGGTTGTGAGTACGCGCATTCTGCCTTTGATAGGCTCCGACTGGCATATGCTACAATACGCTTGGGTGAGTTGGGTGGTGCTCCTGGTCTGGATTGAGCTAAAATGGCACCCAGGCCTACGGGACTGGCGTCCACTGTGAGTTCCGTGTCGTAGTCGGGGTCATAGTATGCCATGGATGAAGCTGAAGATATGCGTCTTTTAATTTCCTGGAATGCTGTTTCGCATTCTGTTGTCCATTCAAATTCTTGGTTTTTGCCGGTGAGGACTCTTAGTGGTGTGCTCACTGACGCGAAGTCTTGAATATATCTCGTGCAGTAGCTCGCCATGCCCAGAAATGATCGTATGCCCGATGGTGATGTGGGAGTGGGTGCATCCATCAGGGCCTGTACCTTCTCTGGATCTGGACGCATGCCCTTGTTGGAAAATATATGTCCAAAGAACTTGAGTGTGGACTTGTTGATCTCACATTTTTCCGAATTGAGCGTGAGGTTTGCATTTTCTAACGCCATGCAGACCCTTCTTAGTGTGTCATCATGGCTTTCTTGGGATGTGCCGAAGATGAGAATGTCATCACTGTAATTTAGGCAGTGTGGAATATGTTTGATTATCTGATGTATCTCATTTTGAAAAATCTCGGCCGCAGACGATACTCCGAAACTTAGTCTCTTGTATCTGAAGAGTCCTAGGTGGGTCGAGAATGTGGTTATATAGCGTGATGACGGGTGAAGTTCGAGCTGATGATAGCCTTTATTCAGGTCAAGTTTCGAGAAGATGGTGGCACCATGCAGAAGATGTATCATGTCCGTCATGCGTGGAGCTAGATGTCGCTCTCTTTCAATAGCTACATTTGGGGCACGCATGTCTACGCAGATGCGTATTTTGGAGGTGCCATCTTTCTTGGGTACTGGGACTATTGGTGAAACCCATGGAGTCGGGCCTGACGCTGGTTCGATTATGTCTTGTTGGAGTAGTGAGTGAATCTCATCTTCTACTTGCCGTTGTATGTTGAGGGGAATGCCCCGGTAATGTTGTGCGATGGGTTTTATTTGTTGGTTGATATGTAGTTTGATTTGCTTGCCCTTTAGGCACCCCAATCCTTTGAAGAGTGAGGGAAATATCTTCTGTATCATGTCTTTGGCGCTGGAGGTATATGCAGACATGATCTGATACATGATGCTAATGAGACCCATTTGTATTGCCGTGCGGAAGCTTAGGATGCTCCCACCTGGAACTTCCCCTTTGATTACGTATATATTTATTTTCTGGCTCTTCTCCTTGTATTGACAGCGAGCGTTGAACATTCCTATGCAGTCTAGTGGTCTGTTGGACCCATATGGGTATATCAGCGTGTCAGCTTTCTTCAAGTCTTTCTTGACTTCTAGCGACTTGTATGTTATGTCATTGATGACATTCACAGTGGCACCTGTGTCAATCAGAAATTCTAGATTTTGGCCGTTTAGTTGGAGTAGCAGGGTCGGACTGTATTCCGCCGCTGTAGCGTTCCCAATAGCATGTACGTATGCCCGTTTTCTGTCTCCACTGGAGGAGGATGACCTGGTTGTCTGTCTGTCGTGAGGCGAATCATCCACGTATCTGATCCTTTGTCTTGTTTTGCGGTGTGGGGAGTGGCGCCTGCTTTCTCGGTGGCCAGACGTTTCTCTCTCTCTCCTCTCTTCTCGCCTCCTCGAGGATGGCGCGTATTCCTTGGCTGAGCTGTGAGAGCGCCTCCTCTCATGCGTGGAGACTCGATGTGAGTATTTGCGCGGGCTTTCCCGCCTGGAGCGTCCACCTTCTTGTCTTCCGGCTTCCCTTGTGCTTCCTGAGCCTTGTAGGAATTTGATGTTTCGGCATACGGACTGGAAGTGGTTTTCCCCTCCGCATTTGTCACACTGATGTCCAATAGCAGGGCATGGGCCTACATGGGGAAAACGGAACCTGCAACGATAGCATTTCTTCTGTTCAGACGGGCCAACTGGCGTGCGGATGGGGCAGAGGGACGCTGGCTTAGCATTTTGCGTAATGGAGATGTTGCCCAAAGACTCGGTTTGTAGGGTTAGTGCAGCGTCTGCTCTTGCAATTTGAAGGATCTCTTCCAATGTCCTGCTCTTCTGTAACAATTTTCTGCGAAAATCCGGGGAACCGCACCCAGCAATGGCCTGCGATTTTAGTGCTTCTTCAGTGGAGTATTTGTCAAAATCGCAATATTTGGCTCTTTTCCTTAGCCTCATGATAAAATTATCCATGCTTTCGTCTTTGTCTTGTGTAGTTGTGTGGAAGACGTGTCTCTCGTAGTCGACATTCCGTAGGGGTGCGAAGTACGCATTTAATGAGTCAATTATGCCTTGAAATGAGTTGGTGTTGGCCTCAGGCATTTCGAATACGATGTCCCGCACCATGGGACCCAGGGAGTGAAGCAGGATGGCTCTCAAGCGGCGTTCTTCTCTCACGCCAGAGGCATCGACATAGATGTGGAGTTCTTGTAACCAGCGAGCCCACCGGGGTGCCAGGCTGTTGGTGTCAGTCATGTCAAAGTGCGGGACTGCTTGTAGCTGCAAAGATTCAGAGGAGTTATCTTCTGCATTGTTGGCTGCTCTCGGTGTGGAGCTGGCTTGGGGGCTCTGTAGGCCGCTATCCCTATTGTGTGCCGACATGTCTGGTGAAGCGGCTGGGCTGCGCTGTTCGTGAGTGCGTGCGGAAGCGCTGCGCTGTTGTGGGTCTCTACTCACTGGAGTGTCATGTGCTGAGGGTCCACCTCCACTTCCTTCACCAATGCGGCCTCGCCGGCTGAAGTTAGGGGCTAGCGGTGACCTGGCCTGCATGGAGCTTCAATGCACGGTAGGTGGCCCTTAGCTGTTGCACTGCGGGGCTTTCTCCTGCAGCGTGTAGGGAACCGGGAGGTTTCTTTCCCCCGCCTTTGATGCTGGACGCGGCTCCGTTGATCCAGATGAAGTGCGGCCGTGTCAGCTGCTGCAGCGTATTATCACGGCCCGCACGCGACGCTGGGGCTGCCAGCGGGTGGGTCGTCCTCGTCGCCAATGTTGAGTTCTCACGAACTCGTAACTCAATCAAACGAGCGCGGCGGTGATCAGCCCTGCGCGTAATATAAGCATGAGATCGCAATCAATATCAGGTAAATGAGACGCGGGAGCCTGAGTCAGGAGAAACTGCTTTCTTTAATCCTGGCGCAAAACTAGCCTGCGGAGGCGGTAACCCCGCCTCCTCATTTCCTGTCCCAACGTCACCACGTTCACCAACACAGAGAACGGACATGAAACAAAGGATAAACAAACAGGTGCATAGAAAGAGGACGCAACACAGCGGATCCAACTGCTGAACCGTGTGTAAAGCTGTGATACACATCTAAGAAGGTGTGGAGCGAGAGGGAGGCCGTGGATTGCCGCCTGGAGACACTTCTGTGTAACCATGGCACTGTGGGGGTGTCGGAAGGACAAAGGGGGAATGGTGGCTGATGCACGACGTGCGCGGCGAGGGGGCGACTGAGGCCTGCAGTATGGCTGGCGGAGCGCAGAGGGGCACACTGGCAGACCGGGTACGCAACCTGCTGCCGCGAGAGAAGGGGCGAAGGGCTGCTGCTGATGGAAGGCACTGCTGGCACTGCAACGGGCAGAGGGGAGCAACGTGCTCCAGGGGGTCTGCGAGGGCGTGCGGAGGTGGGACCACGGACGGGTCACTGCCAGAGCTCGTGGGCAGAGTGCCACCCTCCCTCCCCGACTGGCACCGGGAGCAGCATTGGAGATAGCAGGAAGGAGTGGAGGGGGGAGCCCGCGTACAACTCTAAAAGACGCACCAGTGAACCTGGGCACCCCCCCCCCCCACCATCACTTTTGCAACATTGCTGAAGCGCGACGCCAGATGCATCTGGGCTTCACAGGGCCCAACAGTCACCACGGGTGGCAGTGGAGAGATCCTCTTGAGGAGGGCCATTGATCTGCACACTTAAGCAGGACAGCAGTGGACTGAAATACCACGGCCAAATAAAGGATAAATCAAGGAGCACGCTGGTTGGTGAAGTACTGACAATAGACTGAATGAAGGAGATACGAGTACAGCCACTAGTAGGCTCACCACCCTAGCAGTGCTCCAGGGACACGGTGCTGGACAGCAGAGAATAGGAGGACAATGCCTTCAGGGGACACAGTTAGCCCCACACCACTGGGGGAATGATATGATATGATATGGCATTTGTAACGCGCCTATACACAAGCGTTTCAAGTGTTTCAAGGCGCGACGAGGCAGGGAGGGGGGAAGGGGGAAGACAGACAACGATCCTACTAGGCCACGTGTCATTCAGATCGCGCAAGTGCAGGGGAAGGGGGAAGGGACAAAGCGCAAGGGGAGGGGAAGCGGCAAGTGCAGTACAAGGTAAGTATATATAATAAAATGAATAGGGCCAGCTGGTGGCAAGTGCAAGGTAAGTGCAGACAAGTGCTGGGAACGGGGGCTGTAGGGATACAGAGACAGTCCCGCAGAGCAGGGGTTGCCAGCGAGGCAGGACCGAGGTCGGCAAGATTGGCCCAGTTGCAGATTCGGTGCAGCTTCAGCGAAGAATTAGCAGGGGAGAGGGAGAGAGAAAGCAGAAGCAAAGAGGAAGGTTTTGAGGTGCTTCCGGAACCGTAGACGGTTCTCCTCAATGTTTCTGCAAGACTGCCGCTGCGCTTCCACTTTGCTGGAGAGGGACATGTAGGAGGGATAGAGACTGCCCTGCGGCCCTTAGGTCGTAGGTGGTGATGACACGTGGCCGGCATGAGTAGAGCATCTTCAAGTGCAGGCGGAACACCCTATAGCCACGGCCGCAATCGAGAATCGATGACACCTAACAGAGCATCATTGACTGGGGGCCAGCCAATACTTAAGAGCTAACATGCAGCCTGCTGGGGCACAGAGCAGCAATATCAGAGTCTGGCAATAGGGCAATCAACACTGTGAAACCCTGCCACACAGGAGTAAGCCAGCAGTGAGTTCCCAGTGCTAACATTACGCTGAAGACAGGGGCGCCAGAGAGAACTTGTCCTTGCCTTGACTCAGGTCAAAGAAAACACGGCAACTGGGATACAGGCATACAAAGACACTGACATCCTCCAACAGAAAGTCAAGCTACTAGAGCACAGAGCAGAAGAGGCTGAAGGGCCAGCACGCAGAAATAACATCAGAATCGTCAGGCTGCCTGAGGGGACTTAAGGGTCTGGCCCCACCAGCTAAATTGAAAACATGCTGCTCCTGGAAATAGGGGCGGGAGATCTCACGCAGGGGTTCTCAATAGAGAGAGCTCATCATTCCCTTGTCAGGCGCCCACCGCCGGGGCGTCACCGAGACCCGTGATAGCCAAGCTGCTGAACTATAAAGACTGTGAAAAGATCCTGGCCTTCTGTAGGTTGGAAAAGACGATACAGAGGGTGTCGGCAAGCATCTCGATATACCCTGACTACACCTTTCAAGTGCAAAAGAGGAGGGCCAAGTTTATAGCGATACAGGCCAGGCTCAAGAAGGCGCACCTAAGATACATGCTGATTTACCCAGCCAAACTGAAAGTGATATGCAACAGCAGAGCCCTGTTCTTTGAAACACCGGGGGAGGCGCAGGAGCGGATGGACAGTGCCCAGATCCCAGAAGCAGCAGAGCAGTGTCAGCGCGCCTAAGAGAGGGGAAGACTCCTTTTGGGGTTGGATGTAATAGTAATGCCTAAGACCACGAGTATATGACTAGCAATGGTGGAAGTTGGGCTAAGTAATAACGAAATGTGCGAGTAATATAGAAGCTATGAGAGATATGATAATGTAACAGGAGCTGAATTGTGAGGTACGGAAACCCAGTAGAGGGAACACTTATAGCAGAAGCTCTATCCCCCTAGTATTAGATTAAGGGCCCGCCCGTAGGGCACCAGGAGACTACTCTAGCGACCAGGTTGAATGGAGCAGAAACAGGATAGTCCTACCGTGCATGGCATAGTGTGACGAGTTATGTTTGAAGTTGGTTTGTGTTGTGGTTGGGGGGCAGGGGGATGGATAATAAAGAGAAGCCTAATAAATATGATCACAGACTGCATCAAACTCCTACTGAGACTGGCTACAGGCTGGTGGCCGCACTGACACCCTAGACACCGTCGATAATGTCTGATACTATTAGAATTGGAGAGTGCACAGGGAGTTCTCATCTAGGTATCCCCCAATATCCCGTTCAAAGTGCTGACAGTGAGAACTGATAACGAAGGTAGGATGGCTATGTTACGTGGGTTATTGGGAAAGCGGGAGATTTGTGTGGTGAATACATATGCCCCAAACCGTGATGCTGCTGTGTGTTTTAGGTACGATATGCAAGGCTGGGACCCTATAGGAGTGGGATGTTGATTTGGGGAGGAGATTTTTAACTGTACGACAGACCCCACCAAAGAAAGGTCAGATACCAAACACAGGCGTCCACCCCCCCCAGCCAAGGTATTGAAGTCATTGCTACGTCACTTGCAACTGGGGGACCTATGGTGGGTCAAGCACGGTGAGGACAGGGAATACTGTCATTAATCGACGCCGCATAAAGTAGGTACAAGACTATACTACATGTTTACTGGTGTGGAGTATGAATCTGAATTATCCGAGCTGGAGTATTTAGCTAGAGTACTGTTGGATCACTCACCGCTCGTGGCGAGGTGGAGAGTGTCTGCCCTGAGGCCACCCATTCCTACGTGGAAGCTGAGGAGTGAATCGCTGCAGTATACAGCATTCGCTGAGCATGTCAGGAAAAGCAGTATCGACTGCATTGCAGTATATGAGGAGAGTGTGCAAACGGTGGGTACAGTTTGGGAGGCGTGCAAAGTGGTCATCAGAGGGGTAATGATAGTAGAGTCGGGCGGGGTGCAAAAAGTCTTAGTAAGGCAACTGGAGAAGATAGAAGAGGAATTGAAGAAGCGGGAGGGGGAGGCCTTGACAAACAAGGAGCACCTTGAGGAAATAATCGCATTCAAACAGGCAGGCCTGGTGCAGTGGGACAGGTTGAGGAAGTTGAACTATGCAGAATACCTGGAGAGAAGCCATGCACAGGGGGATAAGCCTGGGAGAATGTTAGCATTGCTATGCAGACGCAATGACACCAGATCTCTGATCTATCTATATTAGGAACACCAATGTGGAGGAAGTGCAGACACAAGCGGGTATAAATGAGGTGTTCTCTGAGTACTGTAAAGCATTATATCCAAACCCCCAAGTGGGCGTGGAGGAGTGCAAGACAGAGGAAGCTGGGCTTATGCACATGTTTCGGGAATGTCTGGTAGTACAGGGATTCTGGAAGAAGGTGGCAGATAAAGTGGCCCAGGGAGGCATAGAAGTGGACATCCAGACACCGGAGGCTTGCATGCTCGGCTGATATAAGAAGAATGGGAAAGATGAGGTTTATAATGACCAAACGTAGCATAGCCATGGGGTGGAAAGACACGAAAGAACCAAATATAACCAGATGGTGGAAGGAATTGGAAAAAAGGTGTGTAACCGAGACTGGGCTATGGGGGGAAGGCACTCAGAGAACAAAAGGCAGAGGCAGGAATGGATACACAGAGATGGGTTGCGTTAACGGTAACACTGTTTGCAAATAAAGGAGGGGAAGAGACTGAGTTGACATCAAAGGAGGTTGGTGCAGAAGGATAACACATGTATGACTGGATTCGCTATATACGCTGTGTGGGGATTATGCAGAATTAGTTTAAGCTGATGAACCCATATGTTAAACAGATGCTGTATGCTATGACGGAGTTTGTTGTTATTTGTAGCTTAAGGTTTATAAAATGCAATAAAAAACATTTTCAAAAAATGAATTGCCTATTTGTAGGATCTGTGAGGGGAACCGTGCTGAGACCCTTTGTCATGTCGTACTGTATTGCAACTCTTGGGGTCAGAGACGTCTGCGTTACTTTGAGGGATTCATTCATTCAGAAGATGGAGGATTTCTGGTGCTTTTTGCCAGAGACTAACAAATGGAAGGCAACGCTCTGTGACAGTTGCATTGCTATCTTTTCTGTAAGAAATATTCTCTATGTTGGGGGGAGATCCTAAAGTAAGATGGTTGAAGCCAAGCAGTGGTTAGTAGACCTCTTTTCTGGTCTTAAGACAACAGTCCTTTAATAGAGCGGACGGACAAGGGTTGCACGAATGTTACCTTTTATGGGAAGGCTTATTGATGCCAGCAGATGGTTTTCTTGTTAGTAGTTGTAGTAGATGTGTTTTAGGATTATTTGTATAGTGGTCAGATGAAGTCTCTTTTCAGCCATTTGGAAATAATGAATTATGTTTTATTGTATGTAATACGTGTATCGGTTTTGTACGTATGTGAAAGGTTTACTTTTAAAACCAATTTAAAAAAAAGATTGGACCGCTCCAAAAATAATCATGGCCCAGAAAAGAAATCACACTACTTAAGGGAAAGCTACTAAATCTGTGTCTCTTCATTTAGCCACACATTTGGGGAAGCAAGCCAAACAGAAAACACCCTAAACACAGAAACCCCCCTCTCCTCAGACATCCACCAGGTTCACCTGTTTGTAGCAGCGCCTCAGTGGCTGCGAGAACGGGGGGTACAAAACCCCACATGATTCTACCTTCGCTCCACATTCATCACTGGGAGGATGCAAGAGAATGTGACCCTCTTCCCGCAGACACGTTGAATCCTTGGATTTCAAGCACCCTCACGCCCACCATTACTTATCTCCTGTTTGTGTGGATGCCTTCCGTGTAGCTATCCTGCGTGTGCTGGTGGACCAACTGGCAAGAAAGCTAAACTCTCAAAGGACTTACAAACCAATCGATAATTAGTAAACTCCAAGTCCTTCAAAATAATGCGCTACGGGCAGCGCTAACCATTCCCAGGCGTGAGCACATCTCTGCCACTAGAACTACATGCAAATGGCTCACTATCCAACACAAAATCGATCTAAAAACCCTCTGCCTCACTTACAAAGCTCTCAACTATCTAGCCCCCCGTACCTGACTAACAAATTCAACATGAAATCTTCCATCAGAACCACGAGATCCTCCAATACCTTATGTCCCACAGTACCTAGATTTACCGCCAAAAGACCTGGAGGATCGAGCTTCACTGTCCTTGCCTCCCAACTATGGAACGCCCTGCCACTAAATATTAAGTCATCCAAATCCTTCCAGTCGTTCAGGAAACTTGCCATCGGGTGGCTTCTGACAAAAGGTCAACCTTGAAGTTAGACTCAGCGATATACTGTACTTATTGCACGTGTCTCATTTATGTCATCATTGGTTGCTATCACCTCCATTGCCTGTATATCTTGTATATAACTGTTCTTCCTTGTATATAACTGTTGTCAATCTGTTCGTGTATCACTGCTTATTACCATGTACTGTGCCTTGTAACTTGTACTACTAAGCGTCCTTTTACTCCCGGGTACGGAGCGCTATAGAAATAAAATAAACAAACAAACTTACCTGGTGGCTGTCATCTGTACGTCCTATGATTAATCTGATGATGTTATCACTTCTTTCCCAGGAGTGGCCTCTCCTCATGTGGACAGGGGACGGCAGCCGCTACCTGATCCTGTCCCTGGGAGCAGCTATGCAAGGGAGGATCACATGGGGGAGGCAACCCTCATGGGGGGAGGTTGACATCATCGGATAAGGCATAGTATCACCCGTTCCCTTATAGGGATGTTCCCTCCATTCCTCATGCCTTAATGGCATTCTGTGGCAAACCCTTTCAGCAGCCACAAGACCTACTAATGACATTTTGCAATACTCCATGAATACGCTACCAAGAACCACCTATCAATCCCATATGCATACAAGTACCGGGACGAGGAGCGTGAACAGAGTAATGAAGATCACTCTTCAAACCTCCCCCTAATCTACTAATGAAGTTTTTCATTACTCCATGAGTAGGCTACCAAGAACCACCTATCAATCCCATATGGATAGAAATACTGGGACAAGGAGAATGAACAGAATAAGGAAGATCAATGAGTCAGAGAAGCACATCACATGTGCTAGTGTTTGCAAACCTGTGATAGGTGACGGGACATTTAAAAATCCCAACCAGTATGGATAGAGGAGATGCTGCCTGGGAAAGTTTTGTCCTCTCGATGTGGACTGAGGGACACCCGAGCCACAAAGCAGATCTTGGAGCCAGTCATCAGGGGGGCAGTGAAGGAAGACTGCAGTTGCTGGTTTGCCATATCAGAGCCGCATTAGGAAGAAGAGGGAAGTGTCCCTGATGGGGACAGGAGCCGAGCAGCAGTACCGAAGCCTCCTGAACATGGAGAAGGGCTCCGCAACAAGGCAGTAGCCGCAAGGCATGTGGGAGCAGCTGAGCGAAGCCAACAAGCATGTGAACGGAAAGCAGGACCCTGGAACGCTGCAACCAATTTACTGTGGAAGAGATGGAGAATGCCAAGGGAAGCCGGTGAGTCCCAAGAAGGGGAACTGGGACACTGAGGTGCTCCAGAAATGTTATCAAGAAAATATGAAAGCAAGCAAAGTGAATGAAAGGGAATTTGAGACCTGATGTCTTTGGAATAATAACAAAGTGAATGAGAGAAATATACAACAAGGTGAATGCAAGGCAAAGTCAAGTTTGCAAGTGTATAAAGTGAATCACATGAGGAAAGCCCTGGCAGGAGAGTATACCAGGCAAAGTTAAGTTTGCAAGTGTGTAAAGTGAATCACATGAGAAAAACCCTGGTAGGAGAGTATACCAGTCAAAGGCAAGGTTGCAAGTGGGTAAAGCGAATCACACAAGAAAAGCCCTGGCAGGAGAGTATACCAGGCAAAGTCAAGTTTGCAAATGTGTAAAGAACCCACCTGAGAAAGTCCTGGCAAGGGAGTATACCAGGCAAAGCCAAGTCTAAGTTGTTTTGTTAACCAGAGAATTCCCCCATAAAATACTCATACCCTTAGGAATTTCTAAGTGTTTTAAAGAGACCTGGGGAAGGGAGACAGCCCCCCAGGAGTCAACTGTTACGCCAAGAGGAAGGAGTTTTCCTCTTGGGCTATAAAGAACTTTGGTAGTGTAATTGATTCATTGTGTTGTTGAAGAGAATCCTTAAGGAAAGTCATCCCCTGGAACTATGAACCTTTGTGGTGGAGTTACATTTTTAATTTGATCTTGAAAATGTGTGCACTTTGAAGCCCAAAGACATTATCCTTGTCACATTAGAGTTACTTGGAGAGTGTGAAGGCTAGGATAGGATTTCAGACACAGCACATTTTGTTTTGGACATCTTGACACAGGACAGATCCTTAGTTTTTGGTTCAGGTAGGGAAAAACCTCTTAGGGTAGGGACAGCTAGGCATTTTCCAACCCCCTTTTATTTTTTAATAAAGGTATACAGCAGAAATATGAGCTCTCTGTGTCTGCATCGTATTCCTGGCTCCTCACAGAGTGGTTCTGATGAGCTCACGGCAGAGTGAGATTTGAGAGCTAATGGTGATTATTGGCTTAAATTGGTGAATGAGTCTACTGAAGTAGGGGGTCAGATGAGGGTTGATTTAGTGGAGAGGGTCAATTAGGATTAATTTAGTGGCCGATTATGTGCGGCTAATGAAGAAGATGCACTGGTGGGCCTGATCCAGAAGGGAGCGGAGGCTTCTAGGAGCAGGGTGGCTTTATTTATTAATTGTTTATTTATATAGCGCTTATACACAGGTGAAGTGCTTCAAGGCGGTAAGGTAACAAGGGAACACAGTAATCATACTTAGGCCTTGAAGATTCCGAATGATCTAAACAGAAAAACTAGCATACTAGGCCTGGAGGCATTTCTCCTAGAGCAAGTGCATGAAGTGATACAGTTGAGACCAAGCTCAGGAGGGGGAGTCAGAAAAACGGTGGGGGGGACAGGACAGACAAACGAACTGGTCCTAGTACATTTAGGTCATGCATACGTACAGACAGAGGTGCAGAGAGGGGGGAATACAGAGTCCGGTCCAGCAGGGCAAGTGCAGAGAGGTTGCCCCGCTCATGGAGCGTAAACTGAAGGTGCAGTAATGTTGAACAAAGTGCAGTGGCCCGGAGGCAAGTGCAAAAGACTGGCGGGAGACCCTGGGACCTATATGCTCTGGAAGTGAACCAGGCAAACAGTCAGCAAAAACTGAACAGAGTTAGGGAGGAGAAGGAGGGGGACAGAAAAAAAGGAGTTTAGCAGGGGAGAGGAAGAGAGAAGGAAGAAGAGAAAAGGAAGGTCTTGAGGAGTTTCTGGAATTTAAGGTGCTCTGGCTCAAGACGGAGAAAGGCAGGGAGGCTGTTCCAGAGGGAGGCACCTGCAGAGGATAAGAATCTACCCCCAAATCTCTGTTTGTGAAAGCAGCTCACCCGCAGAGAGTTGCAGGAGGACGAGCGTAGGACTCTAGAGGGAGAATATTTAGGAAGAGAGTGTCTTGAACATAATCCTTGCAGGATCAAGTTTATATCGGAAATGGGAATCTGATTACAGGGACTGATCCATGGTATATCTTTATATGTATACAATCCATGGGAAAATATCCTGATTATTACAGACTTTTTAGAGAACTTCAGGGTGTTATCTGGATTTCTGATCAATAGGAAAAATCTATATTGGTTCTTCTGGCTGGTCACGGGATAGAGATAAGTTACACTCCTTGACTCGGGGATACCATGGTAGATGGAATTCTTTAAATATTTGGGTATTCAGATATTCCCTGATATAGAAGAGACTTTTGTGTATAATACGGGCAGGGCGTTGATGGCACTGAGGATGCTGTCATTGATGTGGAGGAGAGCTTTATGCAAAATGGTGGTTCTCCCCAGATTACTACATTTCTTTGCAAACGTACTGTACCCGATAAAACAGATTGTTTTTAAAGATGCTAGATGTAAAGATTGTGGAGTTACTATGGGGCACGGAATGACGACAGGTAGGTCTGAGGACACTCCGATGGTCATATTAGGAGGGGGAGTTTGGCTATCACCGATTTTGAGCTATACCTTTTTGCTGCTCAATTGCAGTTTGCGGCCTGATGGGACGATTGGCTGACAAGTGAAATAAAAGGTTTGATAGGAACTCCCCCATGATTTAGGTAGGGCATTGAATTACTATGGGATCCAATGGGGTAAGGGGTGACGCAAGTATATTTAATGTCCTACGCACAATATGGAGACAATTGCTTATTAAATTTAATACTAAGGGGATGTATAGTGTGGATTTACCTATGGGGTTTGATGCAACTATAATGGCAGCACTTCGAGACATGGGCCTTACGAACGTGTGGAATAAGGGATGTACGTTGCTGGAGGCTATTTCTGTAGACTGGAAACTACTCACTTTTTACCAATGGGTATGGTATGCCAAGGGGCTCTTTTCTTGCCTACGCTAAGGCGGTGAGGAGAATGGCTCAACTGTGGGAGGATACTCCGGAAGAACCCGATACTGAACCGGCCGTACAGATAGTGCTGACTCTAGGTGAAGGGAAAGGGGTGATTTCCGGTTTATATCGGGTGCTGCAGAAAGGTACACCTTTGGCAGATCTGGTGATCAAGGGCCAATTGGAAAGGAATGTGGGTTATGTGATATCGGACAGGGAATGGCTCTGAATATGGGAACGGGTGCCAAAAGGTGTCCCGGAATGCTAGATTCCAATTAGTGCTATTTAACTATCTATATAGGGCATATATGACCCCGGCGAAGCTCCATGCTATGGATACAAAGAGATCTCATTGTTGTCCAAGGTGCGGACGTGGCTCTACAAGGTTTTGGCATATGGTGTGGGACTGCCCTATTATAGAAACTTACTGGAGAGAGGTGGCGACCAGGATAAAACACTCGAATGCATGGCTCTTATGGTCAGATGACATCTATTTGCCTATGGGGATTAATTCCTGGGGAAAGGAAAGACAAGACTCGGGAAAGAATAGTGCAATTCTTGTTGATACTGGCCGAAAGAAGAATAGAGATATCGTGGAAATGTCCTAAAGGCCAGCGTGTACGTGAATGGATAAAGGATGTTCAGCAGTGGGAATTATCAGAGGTGGAGATTTTATGAAAAAATAGGGATCTGGTGGAAGAGGAGGGAAGAGAGCTCGATTGGGGGTCAAATGCTAAAGGAACACACTTCTCCAGATTTGAAACCACAGTGAGGAAAGTAGACACTTAGACTGAAAGGGACAGGGATTTGCAGAGAGTTGGGACTGAAGAGAACCGGGAAGGGATGTGGGCATACATGTCGGAAGACAGGGAGACACATGCAGATAGAGGTATGGGGAGACATATGCATATAGAGGTATGGGGAGACATATGTGGATAGAGGTATGGGGAGACATATGCGGATAGAGGTATGGGGATACATATGCATATAGAGGTATGGGGAGACATATGCATATAGAGGTATGGGGAGACTTATGCATATAGAGGTATGGGGAGACATATGTGGATAGAGGTATGGGGAGTCATATGCATATAGAGGTATGGGGAGACATATGTGGATAGAGGTATGGGGAGTCATATGCGGTTAGAGGTATGGGGCGACATATGTGGATAGAGGTATGGGGAGTCATATGTGGATAGAGGTAGGGGGAGACATATGCATATAGAGGTATGGGGTGCATATGCAGATAGAGGTATGGGGAGACATATGCAGATAGAGGTATGGGGAGACATATGCATATAGAAGTATGGGGAGGCATATGTGGATAGAGGTATGCAGAGTTATATGTGGATAGAGGTATGGGGAGTCATATGTGGATAGAGGTATGGGGAGACATATGCAGATAGAGGTATGGGGAGACATATGTGTATAGAGGTATGGGGAGGAATATGTGGATAGAGGTATGGGGAGGCATATGCGGTTAGAGGTATGGGGATACGTATGCAGATAGAGGTATGGGGAGACATGTGGATAGAGGTATGGGGAGACATATGCGATTAGAGGTATGGGGATACGTATGCAGATAGAGGTATGGGGAGACATGTGGATAGAGGTATGGGGAGTCATATGTGGATAGAGGTATGGGGAGTCATAAGTGGATAGAGGTATGGGGAGACATATGCAGATAGAGGTATGGGGAGACATATGCGGTTAGAGGTATGGGGAGACATATGTGGATAGAGGTATGGGGAGTCATATGTGGATAGAGGTAGGGGGAGACATATGCATATAGAGGTATGGGGAGGCATATGTGGATAGAGGTATGGGGAGTCATATGTGGATAGAGGTATGGGGAGACATATGCAGATAGAGGTATGGGGAGACATATGTGGATAGAGGTATGGGGAGTCATATGTGGATAGAGGTACGGGGAGACATATGCAGATAGAGGTATGGGGAGACATATGCGGTTAGAGGTATGGGGAGACATATGTGGATAGAGGTATGGGGAGTCATATGTGGATAGAGGTAGGGGGAGACATATGCATATAGAGGTATGGGGAGGCATATGTGGATAGAGGTATGGGAGGCATATGCGGTTAGAGGTATGGGGATACGTATGCAGATAGAGGTATGGGGAGACATGTGGATAGAGGTATGGGGAGACATATGCGGTTAGAGGTATGGGGATACGTATGCAGATAGAGGTATGGGGAGACATGTGGATAGAGGTATGGGGAGTCATATGTGGATAGAGGTAGGGAGAGACATATGCAGATAGAGGTATGGGGAGACATATGCGGTTAGAGGTATGGGGAGAAATATGCAGATAGAGGTATGGGGAGACATATGTGGAGAGAGGTATGGGGAGTCATATGTGGATAGAGGTAGGGGGAGACATATGCAGATAGAGGTATGGGGAGACATATGCGGTTAGAGGCATGGGGAGACATATGTGGATAGAGGTATGGGGATTCATATGTGGATAGAGGTAGGGGAGACATATGCATATAGAGGTATGGGGAGGCATATGTGGATAGAGGTATGGGGAGACATATGTGGATAGAGGTATGGGGAGACATATGCACATATAGGTATGGGGAGACATATGTGGATAGAGGTATGGGGAGTCATGTGGATTGAGGTAGGGGGAGACATATGCAGATAGAGGTATGGGGAGACATATGCGGTTAGAGGTATGGGGAGACATATGCGGATAGAGGTATGGGGAGTCATATGCAGATAGAGGTATGGTAAGACATGTGGATAGAGGTATGGGGAGACATATGCGGATAGAGGTATGGGGTGACATGTGGATAGAGGTATGGGGAGTCATATGTGGATAGAGGTATGGGGAGACATATGGATAGAGGTATGCGGCGACATGTGTGGATAGAGGTATGGGGAGACATATGGATAGAGGTATGGGGAGACATATGGATAGAGGTATGGGGAGACATATGGATAGAGGCATGGGGAGACATATGGATAGAGGTATGGGGAGACATATGTGGATAGAGGTATGGGGAGACATATGGATAGAGGTATGGGGAGACATGTGGATAGAGGTATGAGGAGACATATGTGGATAGAGGTATGGGGAGACATATGCGGATAGAGGTATGGGGAGACATATGGATAGAGGTATGGGGAGACATATGCAGATAGAGGTATGGGGAGACATATGGATAGAGGTATGGGGAGACATATGCAGATAGAGGTATGGGGCGACATATGCAGATAGAGGTATGGGAAGGCATATGCGGTTAGAGGTATGGGGATACGTATGCAGATAGAGGTATGGGGGAGACATGTGGATAGAGGTATGGGAAGACATATGCAGATAGAGGTATGGGGTGACATATGCAGATAGAGGTATGGGGAGACATATGTGGATAGAGGTATGGGGAGACATATGCGGATAGAGGTATGGGGAGACATATGGATAGAGGTATGGGGAGACATATGCGGATAGAGGTATGGGGAGACATATGTGGATAGAGGTATGGGGAGACATATGCATATAGAGGTATGGGGAGACATATGCATATAGAGGTATGGGGAGACATATGCAGATAGAGGTATGGGGAGACATATGTGGATAGAGGTATGCAGAGTTATATGTGGATAGAGGTATGGGGAGTCATATGTGGTTAGAGGTATGGGGAGACATATGCAGATAGAGGTATGGGAGACATATGTGGATAGAGGTATGCAGAGTTATATGTGGATAGAGGTAGGGGGAGACATATGTGGATAGAGGTATGCAGAGTTATATGTGGATAGAGGTAGGGGGAGACATATGTGGATAGAGGTATGCAGAGTTATATGTGGATAGAGGTAGGGGGAGACATATGTGGATAGAGGTATGCAGAGTTATATGTGGATAGAGGTATGGGGAGACATATGTGGATAGAGGTATGCAGAGTTATATGTAGATAGAGGTAGGGGGAGACATATGTGGATAGAGGTATGCAGAGTTATATGTGGATAGAGGTAGGGGGAGACATATGTGGATAGAGGTATGGGGAGACATATGTGGATAGATGTATGGGGAGACATATGTGGATAGAGGTATGGGGAGACATATGCAGATGGAGGTATGGGGAGACATATGTGGATAGAGGTATGCAGAGTTATATGTGGATAGAGGTATGGGGAGACATATGTGGATAGAGGTATGCAGAGTTATATGTGGATAGATGTAGGGGGAGACATATGTGGATAGAGGTATGGAGAGACATATGTGGATAGAGGTATGGGGAGACATATGCAGATAGAGGTATGGGGAGACATATGTGGATAGAGGTATGCAGAGTTATATGTGGATAGAGGTAGGGGGAGACATATGTGGATAGAGGTATGCAGAGTTATAGGTGGATAGAGGTAGGGGAGACATATGTGGATAGAGGTATGCAGAGTTATATGTGGATAGAGGTAGGGGGAGACATATGTGGATAGAGGTATGCAGAGTTATATGTGGATAGAGGTATGGGGAGACATATGTGGATAGAGGTATGCAGAGTTATATGTGGATAGAGGTAGGGGGAGACATATGTGGATAGAGGTATGCAGAGTTATATGTGGATAGAGGTAGGGGGAGACGTATGTGGATAGAGGTATGGGGAGACATATGTGGATAGAGGTATGGGGAGACATATGTGGATAGAGGTATGGGGAGACATATGCAGATAGAGGAATGGGGAGACATATGTGGATAGAGGTATGCAGAGTTATATGTGGATAGAGGTAGGGGGAGACATATGTGGATAGAGGTATGGGGAGACATATGTGGATAGAGGTATGGGGAGACATATGCAGATAGAGGTATGGGGAGACAAATGTGGATAGAGGTATGCAAAGTTATATGTGGATAGAGGTAGGGGGGGACATATGTGGATAGAGGAATGCAGAGTTATATGTGGATAGAGGTAGGGGGAGACATATGTGGATAGAGGTGTGCAGAGTTATATGTGGATAGAGGTAGGGGGAGACATATGTGGATAGAGGTATGCAGAGTTATATGTGGATAGAGGTATGGGGAGACATATGTGGCTAGAGGTATGCAGAGTTATATGTGGATAGAGGTGGGGGAGACATATGTGGATAGAGGTATGCAGAGTTATATGTGGATAGAGGTAGGGGGAGACATATGTGGATAGAGGTATGGGGAGACATATGTGGATAGAGGTATCGGGAGACATATGTGGATAGAGGTATGGGGAGACATATGCAGATAGAGGAATGGGGAGACATATGTGGATAGAGGTATGCAGAGTTATATGTGGATAGAGGTAGGGGGAGACATATGTGGATAGAGGTATGGGGAGACATATGTGGATAGAGGTATGGGGAGACATATGCAGATAGAGGTATGGGGAGACATATGTGGATAGAGGTATGCAGAGTTATATGTGGATAGAGGTAGGGGGAGACATATGTGGATAGAGGTATGCAGAGTTATATGTGGATAGAGGTAGGGGGAGACATATGTGGATAGAGGTATGCAGAGTTATATGTGGATAGAGGTAGGGGGAGACATATGTGGATAGAGGTATGCAGAGTTATATGTGGATAGAGGTAGGGGGAGACATATGTGGATAGAGGTATGGGGAGACATATGTGGATAGAGGTATGGGGAGACATATGTGGATAGAGGTATGGGGAGACAGATGCAGATAGAGGTATGGGGAGACATATGTGGATAGAGGTATGCAGAGTTATATGTGGATAGAGGTAGGGGGAGACATATGTGGATAGAGGTATGAAGAGTTATATGTGGATAGAGGTTGGCGGGAGACATATGTGGATAGAGGTATGCAGAGTTATATGTGGATAGAGGTAGGGGGAGACATATGTGGATAGAGGTATGCAGAGCTATATGTGGATAGAGGTATGGGGAGACATATGTGGATAGAGGTATGCAGAGTTATATGTGGATAGAGGTAGGGGGAGACATATGTGGATAGAGGTATGCAGAGTTATATGTGGATAGAGGTAGGGGGAGACATATGTGGATAGAGGTATGGGGAGACATATGTGGATAGAGGTATGGGGAGACATATGCAGATAGAGGAATGGGGAGACATATGTGGATAGAGGTATGCAGAGTTATATGTGGATAGAGGTAGGGGGACACATATGTGGGTAGAGGTATGGGGAGACATATGTGGATAGAGGTATGGGGAGACATATGCGGATAGAGGTATGGGGAGACATATGCATAGAGGTATGGGGAGACATATGTGGATAGAGGTATGGGGAGACATATGTGGATAGAGGTATGGGGAGACATATGTGGATAGAGGTATGGGGAGACATATGCATATATAGGTATGGGGAGACATATGCAGATAGAGGTATGGGGAGACATATGTGGATAGAGATATGGGGAGACATATGCGGATAGAGGTATGCAGAGTTATATGCGGATAGAGGTAGGGGGAGACATATGCAGATAGAGGTATGGGGAGACATATGTGGATAGAGGTATGCAGAGTTATATGTGGATAGAGGTAGGGGGAGACATATGCAGATAGAGGTATGGGGAGACATATGTGGATAGAGGTATGCAGAGTTATATGTGGATAGAGGTAGGGGGAGACAAATGTGGATAGAGGTATGGGAAGGCATATGCGGTTAGAGGTATGGGGATACGTATGCAGATAGAGGTATGGGGAGACATATGTGGATAGAGGTATGGGGAGACATATGCGGATAGAGGTATGGGGAGACATATGCATAGAGGTATGGGGAGACATATGTGGATGGAGGTATGGGGAGACATATGTGGATAGAGGTATGGGGAGACATATGTGGATAGAGGTATGGGGAGACATATGCATATATAGGTATGGGGAGACATATGCAGATAGAGGTATGGGGAGACATATGTGGATAGAGATATGGGGAGACATATGCGGATAGAGGTATGCAGAGTTATATGCGGATAGAGGTAGGGGGAGACATATGCAGATAGAGGTATGGGGAGACATATGTGGATAGAGGTATGCAGAGTTATATGTGGATAGAGGTAGGGGGAGACATATGCAGATAGAGGTATGGGGAGACATATGTGGATAGAGGTATGCAGAGTTATATGTGGATAGAGGTAGGGGGAGACAAATGTGGATAGAGGTATGGGAAGGCATATGCGGTTAGAGGTATGGGGATACGTATGCAGATAGAGGTATGGGGAGACATATGTGGATAGAGGTATGGAGAGACATATGCAGATAGACTTATGGGGTGCATATGTGGATAGAGGTATGGGGAGACGTATGTGGATAGAGGTTGGGGAGACATATGTAGATAGAGGTATGGGGCGACATATGCAGATAGAGGTATGGCGAGACATGTGGATAGAGGTATGGGGAGACATATGCGGAGAGAGGTATGGGGTGACATGTGGATAGAGGTATGGGGAGACATATGTGGATAGAGGTATGGGGAGACATATGGATAGAGGGATGGGGAGACATATGGATAGAGGTATGGGGAGACATATGGATAGAGGTATGGGGAGACATATGTGGATAGAGGTATGGGGAGACATATGCGGATAGAGGAATGGGGAGACATATGTGGATAGAGGTATGCAGAGTTGTATGTGGACAGAGGTAGGGGGAGACATATGCAGATAGAGGTATGGGGAGACATATGTGGATAGAGGTATGGGGAGGCATATGCGGTTAGAGGTATGGGGATACGTATGCAGATAGAGGTATGGGGAGACATGTGGATAGAGGTATTGGGAGACATACATGGTTAGAGGTATGGGGATACGTATGCAGATAGAGGTATGGGGAGACATGTGGATAGAGGTATGGATAGACATATGCAGATAGATGTATGGGGTGCATATGTGGATAGAGGTATGGGGAGACGTATGTGGATAGAGGTATGGGGAGTCATATGTGGATAGAGGTATGGGGAGACATATGGATAGAGGTATGGGGCGACATGTGTGGATAGAGGTATGGGGAGACATATGGATAGAGGTATGGGGAGACATATGGATAGAGATATGGGGAGACATATGGATAGAGGTATGGGGAGACATATGCAGATAGAGGTATGGGGAGACTTATGTGGATAGAGGTATGCAGAGTTATATGTGGATAGAGGTAGGGGGAGACATATGTGGATAGAGGTATGCAGAGTTATATGTGGATAGAGGTATGGGGAGACATATGTGGATAGAGGTATGCAGAGTTATATGTGGATAGAGGTAGGGGGAGACATATGTGGATAGGGTATGCAGAGTTATATGTGGATAGAGGTATGGGGAGACATATGTGGCTAGAGGTATGCAGAGTTATATGTGGATAGAGGTGGGGGAGACATATGTGGATAGAGGTATGCAGAGTTATATGTGGATAGAGGTAGGGGGAGACATATGTGGATAGAGGTATGGGGAGACATATGTGGATAGAGGTATCGGGAGACATATGTGGATAGAGGTATGGGGAGACATATGCAGATAGAGGAATGGGGAGACATATGTGGATAGAGGTATGCAGAGTTATATGTGGATAGAGGTAGGGGGAGACATATGTGGATAGAGGTATGGGGAGACATATGTGGATAGAGGTATGGGGAGACATATGCAGATAGAGGTATGGGGAGACATATGTGGATAGAGGTATGCAGAGTTATATTTGGATAGAGGTAGGGGGAGACATATGTGGATAGAGGTATGCAGAGTTATATGTGGATAGAGGTAGGGGGAGATATATGTGGATAGAGGTATGCAGAGTTATATGTGGATAGAGGTAGGGGGAGACATATGTGGATAGAGGTATGCAGAGTTATATGTGGATAGAAGTATGGGGAGACATATGTGGATAGAGGTATGCAGAGTTATAGGTGGATAGAGGTAGGGGGAGACATATGTGGATAGAGGTATGCAGAGTTATATGTGGATAGAGGTAGGGGGAGACATATGTGGATAGAGGTATGGGGAGACATATGTGGATAGAGGTATGGGGAGACATATGTGGATAGGGGTATGGGGAGACAGATGCACATAGAGGTATGGGGAGACATATGTGGATAGAGGTATGCAGAGTTATATGTGGATAGAGGTGGGGGAGACATATGTGGATAGAGGTATGCAGAGTTATATGTGGATAGAGGTAGGGGGAGACATATGTGGATAGAGGTATGCAGAGTTATATGTGGATAGAGGTAGGGGGAGACATATGTGGATAGAGGTATGGGGAGACAAATGTGGATAGAGGTATGGGGAGACATATGCAGATAGAGGTATGGGGAGACATATGTGGATAGAGGTATGCAGAGTTATATGTGGATAGAGGTAGGGGGAGACATATGTGGATAAAGGTATGCAGAGTAATATGTGGATAGAGGTAGGGGGAGACATATGTGGATAGAGGTATGCAGAGTTATATGTGGATAGAGGTATGGGGAGACATATGTGGATAGAGGTATGCAGAGTTATATGTGGATAGAGGTAGGGGGAGACATATGTGGATAGAGGTATGCAGAGTTATATGTGGATAGAGGTATGGGGAGACATATGTGGATAGAGGTATGCAGAGTTATATGTGGATAGAGGTAGGGGGAGACATATGTGGATAGAGGTATGCAGAGCTATATGTGGATAGAGGTAGGGGGAGACATATGTGGATAGAGGTATGGGGAGACATATGTGGATAGAGGTATGGGGAGACATATGCAGATAGAGGAATGGGGAGACATATGTGGATAGAGGTATGCAGAGTTATATGTGGATAGAGGTAGGGGGAGACATATGTGGGTAGAGGTATGGGGAGACATATGTGGATAGAGGTATGGGGAGACATATGCGGATAGAGGTATGGGGAGACATATGGATAGAGGTATGGGGAGACATATTTGGATAGAGGTATGGGGAGACATATGTGGATAGAGGTATGGGGAGACATATGTGGATAGAGGTATGGGAGACATATGCATATAGAGGTATGGGGAGACATATGCAGATAGAGGTATGGGGAGACATATGTGGATAGAGATATGGGGAGACATATGCGGATAGAGGTATGCAGAGTTATATGTGGATAGAGGTAGGGGGAGACATATGCAGATAGAGGTATGGGGAGACATATGTGGATAGAGGTATGCAGAGTTATATGTGGATAGAGGTAGGGGGAGACATATGCAGATAGAGGTATGGGGAGACATATGTGGATAGAGGTATGGGGAGGCATATGCGGTTAGAGGTATGGGGATACGTATGCAGATAGAGGTATGGGGAGACATATGCAGATAGACTTATGGGGTGCATATGTGGATAGAGGTATGGGGAGACGTATGTGGATAGAGGTTGGGGAGACATATGTAGATAGAGGTATGGGGCGACATATGCAGATAGAGGTATGGCGAGACATGTGGATAGAGGTATGGGGAGACATATGCGGAGAGAGGTATGGGGTGACATGTGGATAGAGGTATGGGGAGACATATGTGGATAGAGGTATGGGGAGACATATGGATAGAGGGATGGGGAGACATATGGATAGAGGTATGGGGAGACATATGTGGATAGAGGTATGGGGAGACATATGCGGATAGAGGAATGGGGAGACATATGTGGATAGAGGTATGCAGAGTTGTATGTGGACAGAGGTAGGGGGAGACATATGCAGATAGAGGTATGGGGAGACATATGTGGATAGAGGTATGGGGAGGCATATGCGGTTAGAGGTATGGGGATACGTATGCAGATAGAGGTATGGGGAGACATGTGGATAGAGGTATTGGGAGACATACGCGGTTAGAGGTATGGGGATACGTATGCAGATAGAGGTATGGGGAGACATGTGGATAGAGGTATGGATAAACATATGCAGATAGATGTATGGGGTGCATATGTGGATAGAGGTATGGGGAGACGTATGTGGATAGAGGTATGGGGAGTCATATGTGGATAGAGGTATGGGGAGACATATGGATAGAGGTATGGGGCGACATGTGTGGATAGAGGTATGGGGAGACATATGGATAGAGGTTTGGGGAGACATATGGATAGAGGTATGGGGAGACATATGTGGATAGAGGTATGGGGAGACATATGGATAGAGGTATGGGGAGACATGTGGATAGAGGTTTGTGGAGACATATGCATAGAGGTATGGGGAGACATATGTGGATAGAGGTATGGGGTGACATATGTAGATAGAGGTATGGGGCGACATATGCAGATAGAGGTATGGGGAGACACATGCGTATAGAGGTATGGGGAGACATATGGATAGAGGTATGGGGAGACATGTGGATAGAGGTATGGGGAGACATATGCAGATAGAGGTATTTGGAGACATATGGATAGAGGTATGGGGAGACATATGTGGATAGAGGTATGGGGAGACATATGGATAGAGGTATGGGGAGACATATGTGGATAGAGGTATGGGGTGACATATGTGGATAGAGGTATGGGGCGACATATGCTGATAGAGGTATGGGGAGACACATGCGGATAGAGGTATGGGGAGACATATGGATAGAGGTATGGGGAGACATATGGATAGAGGTATGGGGAGACATATGTGGATAGAGGTATGGGGAGACATATGGATAGAGGTATGGGGAGACATGTGGATAGAGGTATGGGGAGACATATGGATAGAGGTATGGGGAGACATATGTGGATAGAGGTATGGGGTGACATATGTGGATAGAGGTATGGGGCGACATATGCAGATAGAGGTATGGGGAGACACATGCGGATAGAGGTATGGGGAGACATATGGATAGAGGTATGGGGAGACATGTGGATAGAGGTATGGGGAGACATATGCAGATAGAGGTATTTGGAGACATATGGATAGAGGTATGGGGAGACATGTGGATAGAGGTATGGGGAGACATATGGATAGAGGTATGGGGAGACATATGTGGATAGAGGTATGGGGTGACATATGTGGATAGAGGTATGGGGCGACATATGTGGATAGAGGTATGGGGAGACACATGCGGATAGAGGTATGGGGAGACATATGGATAGGGGTATGGGGAGACATATGGATAGAGGTATGGGGAGACATATGTGGATAGAGGTATGGGGAGACATATGGTTAGAGGTATGGGGAGACATGTGGATAGAGGTATGGGGAGACATATGGATAGAGGTATGGGGAGACATATGGATAGAGGTATGGGGAGACATATGTGGATAGAGGTATGGGGCGACATATGCAGATAGAGGTATGGGGAGACATATGTGGATAGAGGTATGGGGAGACATATGGATAGAGGTATGGGGCGACATATGCAGATAGAGGTATGGGGAGACATATGGATAGAGGTATGGGGAGACATGTGGATAGAGGTATGGGGAGACATATGCAGATAGAGGTATGGGGAGACATATGCGGATAGAGGTATGGGGAGACATATGGATAGAGGTATGGGGAGACATATGCGGATAGAGGTATGGGGAGAAATATGCGGATAGAGGTATGGGGAGAAATATGCGGATAGAGGTATGGGGCGACATATGCAGATAGAGGTATGGGGAGACATGTGGATAGAGGTATGGGGAGACATATGCAGATAGAGGTATGGGGAGACATATGCGGATAGAGGTATGGGGAGACATGTGGATAGAGGTATGGGGAGACATATGCAGATAGAGGTATGGGGAGACATATGCGGATAGAGGTATGGGGAGACATATGGATAGAGGTATGGGGAGACATATGCATATAGAGGTATGGGGAGACATATGCGGATAGAGGTATGGGGAGAAACATGCGGATAGAGGTATGGGGCGACATATGCAGATAGAGGTATGGGGAGGCATATGTGGATAGAGGTATGGGGAGACATATGGATAGAGGTATGGGGAGACATGTGGATAGAGGTATGGGGAGACATGTGGATAGAGGTATGGGGAGACATATGCGGATAGAGGTATGGGGAGACATATGCGGATAGAGGTATGGGGAGACATATGCAGATAGAGGTATGGGGAGACATATGCGGATAGAGGTATGGGGAGACATATGGATAGAGGTATGGGGAGACATATGGATAGAGGTATGGGGAGACATATGCGGATAGAGGTATGGGGAGACATATGCGGATAGAGGTATGGGGAGAGATGTGGATAGAGGTATGGGGAGACATATGCAGATAGAGGTATGGGGAGACATATGCGGATAGAGGTATGGGGAGACATGTGGATAGAGGTATGGGGAGACATATGCGGATAGAGGTATGGGGAGACATGTGGATAGAGGTATGGGGCGACATATGCAGATAGAGGTATGGGGAGACATATGCGGATAGAGGTATGGGGAGACATGTGGATAGAGGTATGGGGAGAGATGTGGATAGAGGTATGGGGAGACATATGCAGATAGAGGTATGGGGAGACATATGCGGATAGAGGTATGGGGAGACATGTGGATAGAGTTATGGGGAGACATATGCGGATAGAGGTATGGGGAGACATGTGGATAGAGGTATGGGGCGACATATGCAGATAGAGGTATGGGGAGACATATGCGGATAGAGGTATGGGGAGACATATGGATAGAGGTATGGGGAGACATGTGGATAGAGGTATGGGGAGACATATGCGGATAGAGGTATGGGGAGACATGTGGATAGAGGTATGGGGCGACATATGCGGATAGAGGTATGGGGCGACATATGCAGATAGAGGTATGGGGAGACATATGGATAGAGGTATGGGGAGACATGTGGATAGAGGTATGGGGAGACATGTGGATAGAGGTATGGGGAGACATATGCGGATAGAGGTATGGGGAGACATGTGGATAGAGGTATGGGGAGACATATGCAGATAGAGGTATGGGGAGACATATGCGGATAGAGGTATGGGGAGACATATGGATAGAGGTATGGGGAGACATATGGATAGAGGTATGGGGAGACATATGCGGATAGAGGTATGGGGAGACATGTGGATAGAGGTATGGGGAGAGATGTGGATAGAGGTATGGGGAGACATATGCAGATAGAGGTATGGGGAGACATATGCGGATAGAGGTATGGGGAGACATGTGGATAGAGGTATGGGGAGACATATGCGGATAGAGGTATGGGGAGACATGTGGATAGAGGTATGGGGCGACATATGCAGATAGAGGTATGGGGAGACATATGCGGATAGAGGTATGGGGAGACATATGCGGATAGAGGTATGGGGAGACATGTGGATAGAGGTATGGGGAGAGATGTGGATAGAGGTATGGGGAGACATATGCAGATAGAGGTATGGGGAGACATATGCGGATAGAGGTATGGGGAGACATGTGGATAGAGGTATGGGGAGACATATGCGGATAGAGGTATGGGGAGACATGTGGATAGAGGTATGGGGCGACATATGCAGATAGAGGTATGGGGAGACATATGCGGATAGAGGTATGGGGAGACATATGGATAGAGGTATGGGGAGACATGTGGATAGAGGTATGGGGAGACATATGCAGATAGAGGTATGGGGAGACATGTGGATAGAGGTATGGGGCGACATATGCAGATAGAGGTATGGGGAGACATATGCAGATAGAGGTATGGGGAGACATATGGATAGAGGTATGGGGAGACATGTGGATAGAGGTATGGGGAGACATATGGATAGAGGTATGGGGAGACATGTGGATAGAGGTATGGGGAGACATATGGATAGAGGTATGGGGAGACATATGCAGATAGAGGTATGGGGAGACATATGCGGATAGAGGTATGGGGAGACATGTGGATAGAGGTATGGGGAGACATATGCAGATAGAGGCATGGGGAGGCATATGTGGATAGAGGTATGGGGAGACATATGCGGATAGAGGTATGGGGAGACATGTGGATAGAGGTATGGGGAGAGATGTGGATAGAGGTATGGGGAGACATATGCAGATAGAGGTACGGTGAGACATATGCGGATAGAGGTATGGGGAGACATGTGGATAGAGGTATGGGGAGACATATGCGGATAGAGGTATGGGGAGACATGTGGATAGAGGTATGGGGCGACATATGCAGATAGAGGTATGGGGAGACATATGCGGATAGAGGTATGGGGAGACATATGGATAGAGGTATGGGGAGACATGTGGATAGAGGTATGGGGAGACATATGCGGATAGAGGTATGGGGAGACATATGCGGATAGAGGTATGGGGAGACATGTGGATAGAGGTATGGGGCGACATATGCAGATAGAGGTATGGGGAGACATATGCAGATAGAGGTATGGGGAGACATATGGATAGAGGTATGGGGAGACATGTGGATAGAGGTATGGGGAGACATATGGATAGAGGTATGGGGAGACATGTGGATAGAGGTATGGGGAGACATATGGATAGAGGTATGGGGAGACATATGCAGATAGAGGTATGGGGAGACATATGCAGATAGAGGCATGGGGAGGCATATGTGGATAGAGGTATTGGGAGACATATGCGGATAGAGGTATGGGGAGACATGTGGATAGAGGTATGGGGCGACATATGCAGATAGAGGTATGGGGAGGCATATGCAGATAGAGGTATGGGGAGACATATGGATAGAGGTATGGGGAGACATGTGGATAGAGGTATGGGGAGACATATGGATAGAGGTATGGGGCGACATATGCAGATAGAGGTATGGGGAGACATATGGATAGAGGTATGGGGAGACATATGCAGATAGAGGTATGGGGAGACATATGCAGATAGAGGTATGGGGAGATTCACATAATCAAGTGAAACACACTTGATTCACCTAAAAACTGAAACAACCATTGATAAAAAATATGTTGTGTTTTATTTGGTTTCTTATTTTGATGGCACAAAAATACTACACGTTGTAAAGGTCTGGTTGCAGCTCGGTGAGGGAAAATCCCCTGTACTGACCGCTGTCACTGGGGAAAGTTTGTCTAATGGCGACAATGACACAGGCGGGTATTACTCGTCGAACGCGGTGTCCAAGCCTCCCATGAAGCCACTATGTGTACGCACGATAGGCCACCAGCCGGTACCACCTGTGAAAGAGAAAGATACAAACTGTTTTTAAATGACCAAGATAAGTGTATTAAACTTTGGTTGTCAATGACATTTCTTGTATGCAATGGCATTTTTGCCAGGAAAAATGCTAACTAGACACTGCACAATATTGAACGACTTTTATGCGACTATTACTAGAGAATTGCAAGACTAAGCGGATATGGCAATGATATCTTGAAGTTACGAGAATATACGGGACAACCGTGAAATAGTAGTGGCCTAACTGACATCACAACCAGACTACACTTACTCGTTACTTGGATAACGAGGGCGAACTGTTGCGCGAAGTTTGTGCATAAGCACCATCAAAATCCTCAACACGGACCGTGTGAGGCAGGCTGCCCTGAAGTCTGGCAGCTCGGTAACGCATTGCGGCCGTGGCTCGCCTTGCGATATGTAGGACAAGCATCCAGAGTTTTCTCCGCAGCAGCTGTTCTCCTCCTCGGTTGGCATTAGCGCGCACCGTTTGCAGGTACACCAGGTGGAAACACCGTCCATGCGACTAGGCCCAGGCTCTTCATCTATTGAATCATCCTCCCAACTGTCGTCCGAAGCCCCATCATTTCCGCATCTTTCTCTTTCCAGTAATTCCGCCTCAGAATACTCGGGTTCGTACAGGTAGGGCATTATTGTTGCCATTGTGTGGTAAAGAAACGAAAATAATGTATAGCGGTCGTACTGGTATCTGTTCACACGGGCTACAAGCAACAAAGGTAGCTGACCAGAGCACAGAAACGAGTCCCAGAATACTCAAAGAAATACAGTGAGAGGAATGGAAAAGAAAATCTGCTGTTGTGTGTTGTGAAACGCTCTGTTTATACTTGTCGAGGAAAGAGGCTTACTGCCGTTTCCATGGCGACACGTCATTAGCTGAGGCGCATAGAATGTTGACACGAGACGTGCTTTGGCGTTGTGAAATGGGCGGTACGCATCTAGTGATGTCAGGATCAGGGGCGGAGGATATGATTTAGTGCCGCAAACGCAGGTCACCCAGGGCGATGTGGAAAGTGATAAGATTATCACAAGATGGCCGCGCCCTGCTGCCTGATTTTGCTTGTGTTCATGACGAAAACTCGGGTAAGGTGCATATGAAATGTTTGTACGATCGATCGAATTATGGTTAAAACCTCATGGCCGAACCATAGGGACAATAATATTTCAGACTAAACCATTCCTTTAATTGTTTTTTTTTATCCAGGCTGAGAGCGAAAGCCTCTTCCTTGAGCGTAATTCCAACAGCTCTTGAGAGAACCAGGTATCAGAATACTTGGCTTTCTTCGCTTTCCTTAGGGTTAGGGGAGTGATTGTGTCAACGGCTTGGGTGATTGCGTGTTTGAATGCCGTGGCGAGGGTGTCCAGGTCCTCTGGGAACGGGCGCTGCAGGGTAGGCACATTCAGGAAAGGGGAGATCTTTTCTGCTGTAAGTTGACGCAAACTTCTGGTAAGTGCCGTGGGTAGTGGGATCACAGGAGGCTGAGCTTTTCCTGGAGTGTTAAGGTCAAATTGCAGACAGTGGTGGTCTGACCATGGGATAGGGGTATTACTGGTGAGATGAACAGAGCAGTGGTGGTGACTGACCCAATCGAGTGTGCAACCTTTAATGTGGGTTGGCTTGGAATTATTTTGAGTGAACCCAAGTGAGGAAAGGGCTTTGTGAAGGGCAGTGGCCTGGGTGTCCTTAGGCTCATGAAGTCCAAGATTAAGATCACCTAAGAGCAGGACTTTGGAAGTTTTTTTCAGATTATCTGCAAGAGCATGCAGCAAGGCCTCCTGGAATTCAGTGCTCGGACCGGACAGTCTGTAGACTAAGTGAATGGCAATGATGCAGTTGGCGGAGATGTTGATTTTGAAGGGAAGGTAATCACACTAGTCAGTGAGCTGCCCTTCAATCTTCCTAATGTTAAGGGAGTCTCTGGCGAAAAGAGCAACTCCGCCCCCTCTCTGAAGGGGAAGGTTTTGTCTGAGTATGGTGTATCCTTCAGGGATGGCGAGGGTGAGGGCAGTGTCAGATGCGTCATTGAGCCAGGTTTCAGTGATCATGAGGAGGTCAATGTTATCCTTGATGATACGATCATGGATATCTAAGGCATGTGCTGGTACTGAGCGGGCGTTGACAAGGGCACATTTAAGCGTGGTGTTGGGCAAAGGGGTGGATATGGCAGATTTAGGATGTGGCAGGGGTGGGTAGGGGGGTATGGAGCCTGGTGGTGGTCGCATGCACAGTTTGAGGCACGGGTGGTGACACAGAAATAACATCATGGGCACATATGTTGGCATCAGGCTGGTACACAGTTTGAGACAATGGAGGACACAGTAATAGTATCATGGACACATATGTTAGCAGTAGGCAAGTGCACAGATTGAGGCATGAGAGGCGACACAGAAATAGCATCGGGGGCGCATATGTTGGCAGCAGGCTGGTACACAGTTTGAGATAATGGAGGACACAGTAATAGTATCATGGGCACATATGTTAGCAGTAGGCAAGTGCACAGTTTGAGGCATGAGTGGTGGCACAGAAATAGCATCATGGGCGCATATGTTAGCAAAAGGCTGGTACACCGTTTGAGGCATTGAAGAGGAGTGGGTGAGGGGCGAAGCAACTGAGAGAACGTTATGAACGTTAAAGTTGTCATGGAAGTCCATGTTATGCTGCGCTTGCATGGGTATGGTACCTGAAGTGACGGAAGTACTGGGCTTGGACTGTTGTAGGTGTCTGTGAGATGGTAGCGGCGGGGCGGTGGAGGACAGCTTAGTGGAGATTCCTTCAGGGCTACTTCGGTGTGAAGAGTCTCGGAGGGAGGAGTTCTGCAGGCTTGAAGGAGGCGTGGATCCCAATGCGCCATACAGGTGAGCCCATGGAGAGGTGCAGGTAGGCGCTTGGGGCACAGGAGGGGTGGCAGATTGTAGGTCGGGGTACCGGTGGGCAGGACGGAGGACGAGGCGGGCCTCAGAAGTGATGGTAACTGATGTTTGAGAGCCGGCCATGGGGGTGTGGGTGACCAAAGGGTGAGGCGGATTGGAGCAGCCTTGACCCTGGATGGGGCCGTTGGAGTGGAGGAGCCTGCCTCCCAGGCGGAGGATACGGTCGCAAGAAGTCAGAGAGTAGGTGCGGGGTGGACACGGAAAAGTGCGCGCCCGAAGTCGTGCATTCCTGGTAGCACATGGAAAATGTGTACAGTGTATGGCTGTAGCGATGACGCGATTTACGCCAGAGAGTCTAGCCGTGCCGGAGGTGGGACCCTTACCCTGATGAAACGTGTGAGGAGAGCTGAATCGAAACGTCGAGCAGTGAAGAGCTGCTAAGAGGGAGCTGGGCCTTTTCTCTCGGCCTTCGATCTGCGGCTTCGCCTCGCGGCGCGCCTCCCCTCCATTTAAAGCAGGAGGGGAGGGCCTGCAGAGGTGTGGGGCCGTATCAGGTCGCGTAGTGGTAAATTGTTTACCGGTTGCCTTGGAAACACAGGCGGCAGCCATTTTAGCATCTCGGGCGGCCTCCTGGGTTCCAATGCGCGTCGTATTTCTGTTGGAGCACTCATGTGCTATATGGATAGTCGGATCAGCTAGCAGGATCAACAGCTGATGGTTCCCTCGCAGCGGAGGGATAGAGGTATGGGGAGTCATATGCGGATAGAGGTATGGACAACACTGGGGAGTTGTTTTCTGCTTTCCAATAACTGCAGGAGGAATGGTGCACCAGTGCCAATGTATGGTCCCTGCAGGAAGTGAGGCGGCCCCTGCAAGAAGGAAGGTGGCCTCTGCAGGAAGGGAGGTGGCCCCTGCAGGAGGGGGGGTGGCGCCTGCATGAGGGGAGGTGGCTTCTGTAGGAGGGCCCCTGCAGGAGGGGAGGTGGCTCCTGCAGGAAGGAAGGGGGTCCCTGCAGGAAGGGAGCTGGATCCTGCAGGGAGGGGGGTGGCCCCTGCAGGAAGGAAGGAAGGTGGCTCCTGCAGGAAGGAAGGAAGGTGGCTCCTGCAGGAAGGAAGGTGGCCCCTGCAGGAAGGAAGGTGGCCCCTGTGTGAAGGGAGGTGGCCTCTGCAGGAAGGGCAGTGGCCACTGCAGGAAGGGAGGTGGCCCTGCAGGAAGGGTGGTGTCCCCTGCATGAAGGCATGTGGCCCCTGCAGCAAGGGTGGTGGCCCCTGCAGGAAGGGAGCTGGCCCCTGCAGAAAGGGAGGTGGCCCCTGAAGGAAGAGAGGTGGCTCCTGTAGGAAGGAAGGAAGATGGCCCCTGCAGGAACAAAGGTGGCCCCTGCAGGAAGGGAGGTGGCCCCTGCAGGAAGGGAGGTGGCCCTTTCAGGAAGGGAGATGGCCCCTACAGGAAGAGAGGTGGCCCTGTAGGAAGGAAGGAAGGAAGGAAGGAAGGAAGGAAGGAAGGAAGGAAGGAAGGAAGGAAGGAAGGAAGGAAGGAAGGAAGGAAGGAAGGAAGGAAGGAAGGAAGGAAGGAAGAAAGGAAGGAAGGAAGGAAGGAAGGAAGGAAGGAAGGAAGGAAGGAAGGAAGGAAGGAAGGAAGGAAGGAAGGAAGGAAGGAAGGAAGGAAGGAAGGAAGGAAGGAAGGAAGGTGGCTCCTGCAGGAAGGTAGGTGGCCCCTGCAGGAAGGGAAGTGGCCCATGCAGGAAAGGAGGTGGCCCCTGCAGGAAGGGTGGAGGCCCCTGCAGGAAGGGAGCTGGACCCTGCAGGAAGGATGGAGGCCCCTGCAGGAAGGGAGCTGGCCCCTGTAGAAATTAAGGTGGCCCCTGCTGGAAGGGAGGTGGCCCCTGCAGGAAGGGCGATGGCCCCTGTAGGAAAGAAGGTGGCCCCTGCAGGAAGGGAGGTGGTCTCTGCAGGAAGGGTGATGGCCACTGCAGGAAGGGAGGCGGCTCCTGCAGGAGGAATGGTACATCAGTGCCAATGTCAGTGCCAATGACAGTGCCCAGTCCTCCAGCAACCATCTTGGAGCCCTTTCCTCCCAGGGCCTGCAGCGGAATCCCGACAGCTGATCTGGATGCGGTTGCGTGCCGCCTCCCTATAAGAATATCAGCACCCAGCCACCAGCTATTGTGGTGAGGCTCGTGGGCCCGTCCTCGCCCCTACCTGCATCCAGGATCCATATTTTTTGGCCAAATTCAGAAGCCCAGCACCAGCGACCATGACTGACCCTGCCTGACTATATCTGCCTGACCCTGTAATGCCAGGTGCAACATGGCGCCATATCGAGGCTGCTGCCCCGTTGCCAGGCAACTGTACATCCAAAATCCAACCTACCCACTTCAACTTTGCTAAAACAACCATTATCGAAGTAGAAAAAATCATCCTGTCTCTCAAACCTTCCAACTGTAGGGCGACCCCTGGCCAGCACAACTCATTAAGGATGCAGCATGTGACTTGTCACCTTTCACCTCTAAACTTATTAACGCGTCCTTTGCCACTGGTACTATTCCCACGAATCTCAAAGAATCTTGGGTGCTTCCTTTACTAACAAAAACCCACTCTAGACCCAGAAACACCAACCACTACAGGCCAATTACGACAGTTCCCTTTCTCTTGAAAATATTAGACAAAGTGGCCTACACGTAAATTCAAATATACTTATAACTGCACCACCTCCTAGGGACAAGACAGTCCGGTTTCCGTGCACAACATGGCACAGAGACCGCCCTTATAGACCTAAAGGCCCAGGTGGATGAACTCGGAGACAAAGGGAAATCTGCTCTGCTTCTCCTCCTTGACCTCTCAACCGCCTTTGATTTCGTGGACCATAGAGTACTATGTAAACATCTCGAATCAGCGGCACACTTTTCCAAAGAGGCCATAACATGGATTAGTTCATTCCTAAGTAGCCATGAGGGTCTTCTTGCCTTCAGCAGCAGCAGACCCTATACCCATCACCTGCGGGGTGCCACAGAGGTCTTGTGTCTCGCCCACGTTGTACAACATCTTCACCAAGCCCTTTTTCGATGATCTGGACCATCTTGGTATCACCTACACTAACTATGCAGATGATACACAGATTCTACTCCCGCATTCTGGGGATCATTGTAAGGACTTGGCCTTGGTGAATAGGGTGTACCTCTTCATCCAGGCATGGATGGCTACACACAGTCTATACCTGAATGATGACAAAACTGAACTCATCATCCTGGGCACCCCCACCAACTTAAAAAAAGCTAGTTCCTATATACTCATCCTTCACAATTGATGGTAACCTTATTAAGGTGGCCAAGGAGGTAAAGACATTAGGATTCTATCTCGACTCCACCTTGTCCTTCTCCAAACAAGTTAACACACTAGCGTCCACTACCGCATACACATGTAAACTTATTAAAACCGGCAAACCCTTTCTCTCTAACAACAGCTGCATCATCTTGGCCAGAGCCCTCATCCTGTCCCGCTTAGATTACTGCAATGCCCTTTACATAGGCTCGAACAAAACCATTATCAGGAGAATTCAAACTCTCCAAAATAATGCTTTAAGAGCGGCCCTAGGCATTGCCTGAAGAGATCCCATCTCTGAGAGCAGGCGACAAAACAACTGGCTCTCGACCAATGACAAAATCCTCTTAAAAACGGCGTCACTTACTCACAAATCACTAAATAATGCCGCACCCACTTACCTCACTGAAAGATTCCGCAGACGGACCTCTGTAAAACCATCCAGACTAGCTAACCGGAATTGCCTGACCATTCCCAGATTCAAACTATCCCAGATTGGTGGCTGTAGCTTCCCCGTAAAAGCGGCCCAGCTTTGGAACTCTCTCCCCCCTTCACTTAGAGAAGACCAAGCTGATCCGCTTCAATCCTTTGACCTGTAAAACTGAAGTGGTCATCTCTACCCTATGACACTAGGCCCTCGCTCTCGAGTCATAACTCTGCATACCTACTCCGGTTCCGGGTTCAAAACAAAAATGAATATGTATGTATTGTGTGCCATATTTGTAAGAAGCCCTAGCTATTCCAGCCTTATTGTTCCATGTATGTACTGTATTTCATTCTATGTAACTGCATTTCATGCCATGTAACACTGTAACTAAGCTTTGCATGTTCCTGTAACTGCTGCGCCCTGATACCCCTGGGTCTGGTGCGCATTATAAATAATAAAACAAACAAACAAACAAACAAACAATGCACAGCCAACGAGTGGGGGCTTCCATTAAGAACTGCCCAGAGCCCTTCTCTGCAATGCACTGACATCCGGCTATGGAAGGCACATGTCTGCCCCACCTGGGGAGCCACCTGAGAGAGACTGGCACAGCCTCTGGGGCAAGTGGGCAAACAGGCACCGCAGGACTATCACCATGACCTTGGACTATTGGAGATATTGCCCACAGCCGGACTAGACGAGGGGAAAGAAGTACATTGAAAAGTGCAGCCCAGCAAATCCCAAGGCCATCCCCCTCCCTGCCACTGGACACTGGCTGGGCAGAAAAAGAAGGGTGGTGGCAGAACCCTAGATACCAACCCCCGCGCTCAGGGCAGAAGAAAAGCATTCCTTGTCTCGTGGCCCAGGATGTCCGCGCCTGCTAGTCTCTGGACATGTGTTTCCCAGACCAGGAGCAACTGCGCACTGTCCCCTGCACTCACTAGCGATGTGGTCACCGGAGCGATCCCCTAGTTACCAGGGCCAACCGGATGCCAGATACCAGTGCAGGGGGCACACTGCCAGCCCGTGGTCACACAGGCTTCTCCATGGCCAGGGGACATGAGAGAAGCCAGAGTTGCCCCCGGGCTTTGCTAGTGCGGTACGACATGGGGGACAGCGTTGCCCAGCAGGGGCGCCGTCTCAGCGGATGGCCTTGCAGAGCAGGCCCGCTGCTTGCTGCCCACCTACTGCAAGGAGGGCACAGCAGGCAGGAGTCAGTTGGTTCCAAGACTTGTATTCTTTTATTGCCTCACGTCACGTGATGACTACATGAGCACAGCCCTGGCCGATACCATGCTCCCAGGAGGGGTGGCACACCACATAGATCACACTTACTATTACTGGACTACTCTTACCACGTCATGTTTGCACATCTCTCTCTGGCAGCACTTTGGCTGCACTTAACTTGTCTGAAATGGCCAAGGCTTTGAAGATCAACACCTTGCAGCGCTTGCATCCGCAGCCTTACGCGCCACTAGTGCAGCAATAAGCAGATACTCACCCTCGCGCGCTGGGATGACTCTTCCTGCTTCCGTTTAGAGGCCATAATCCCTCCCTTCTCTTTCTCCAGAGGATGCAGCCAGTGCTGGAGTTTGCCCTGCGGGCAGAGTAGAGGAATTATGCATTAGAATTATGCCTGCGTGCTTTCAGAGCGTTAACGTTATCATTGTATGTATTACTTTGATAAGTTTCTACATTGAAATGATGCAAAGAGATTTTCAAAACATGCATTATCTGGTAGCAAGACATTCCAAAGCAAGCACAGCATTTGCCATTAGCCCCAGGAGCCCCCCATTGCTCTGCTCTGAGGGCCATGCCGCTGGCCTGGATTATCTGTAGCGTGAAGCGGTGCACCGTGCCGCTGGCCTGGATTATCTGTAGCATGAAGCAGTGCGCCGTGCCGCTGGCCTGGATTATTTGTAGCATGAAGCGGTGTGCCGTGTCGTTGGCCTAGATTATCTGTAGCATGAAGCGGTGCGCCGTGCCGCTGGCCTGGATTATCTGTAGCATGAAGCGGTCTGTCGTGCCACTGGCTTGGATTATCTGTAGCATGAAGCGGCGCGCCATCAGGATGGAGGCGGATTGGATAATCCATGACATTTTTTATGGACTTGTCGTTGCAGAGGAACAAACTAGGTCTATGATGCTAGTGGGGGGTGGTGGGCATTTATTGAAACCGGATTGTTGTTAAGAAAGTTCAACACAGAGTGGAAGAACCTTGCCAATTGGTCCGCGTATCATTACAATGAGTTCCTTCCACCTAATAGCCTTCTCGGCCTCCGCCAGCCAGGCTTCCGCCCAGGTCACTGAACCAAAACAGCCCTGCTACACCTTAAGAATCAAATGGATGACATCAGAGACTCGGGCAAACCAGCCCTACGCCTCCTCTTAGACCTATCAGCGGCCTTCGATCACGTGGACCACAAAACCCTTTTCCATCACGTCTCATCCTCTACAAACTTCTCCCCCAAATCCACAGCTTGGGCACCTCATTCCTCTGAGATAGATCCATGAGAGTCTTCTTAGATCAAGACTGCGCCCTCCCGAACATCCTCCACTGCAGCGTCGGTCAAGGCTCATGCATATCGCCCACCCTCTACAACACATCCACTAGACCATTATTCAACATCCTGGACTCACTACGCATCACATACACCAATGACGCCGACGAAACTCAGGTCCTCCTCCCACCATACAGCGACTACGACTCTGACACGGAAACCCTCAACTCCATCTACTCTACCATCCAAACCTGGATGGCAGGAAACTGGTTGTGCTTAAACAGGGACAAAACGGAACTACTCCTAATTGGATCCTTAGAAACCCTAAGGAAACTCGCCAATCAATACAGTGCCTTCATGATCGACAACTCACAAATCTCACTTTCCCGGCCCGTCAAAACCCTTGGAGTCTACCTAGACTTCAACCTGTGCATGACCAGGCAGGTAAATGCAATAGCTTCCGCGGCTGCCTACCTTTCCAAACTACGTAACGCAGCCAGACCCTTCCTTACTGAGCAAAACTGCGTTACCATAGCTAGAGCCAAAACTGGATCCCGACAGGGTTACTGCAATGCCCTCCTGGCTGGCACCTCTACAAAAAACATTGAAAAACTCCAAACTGTCCAAAGCAATGCGCTCTGGGCTGCCATTAGCATCCCCAGAAGGGACTACATATCAGCAGCTAGGAAACAAGCCCACTGACTGGGATGTCATCTGGTGGTCCCCAGAGGACGCAAGTGCGACCTCTGTGGTCACATTTGCGACCTCTGCTGTCCTCCAGCGACCTCTGGACTGGAGCATGGGTTTAGCTGGTATTCCTTTAACTCCTAAGAAACAGTTTGTTGTTTTCAACAGGGAACAGACCCCTGCTGAAAACAGGAAACTACCAGTTAAAAAAAGCACAAAAGCGCAGTTGTAACATCATTGAACTGATTGCATACATTGTAAAAAAATCAGTATTTGTTTTGGTTGTATTCGCAGTCACGCCTGGCGGACACACACATCGCTCCGGCTTATTTCCAGGAACACTTCCATGCATTTTGTATATGAGGTTGTGTGAGAAACGTCCTCACAGAGACCCTGACGCCATCCAAACGGTGTTTAGCACCTTTAGGCCACGGTGCAATCTAATTGTATTGCATTTCAAGCAGACGTAAAGTTGTGGCTGTTTTTATGGGAAGCCGTTCAGGTCAAAATTACACCTTTGAGAATGTGACATATTAAAATGAATACAGCATGCAATGAAATGAGTAAGGCATACATTGAGATGACTATAATATGTATCGAAATGAGTATAACATGTATTGAAATGAGTATGACATGTATTGAAATTCAATGAATAAGACATGAACTGAAATGAATATGACATGTTGAAATGAATACGATATAAAATGGAATGAATATGACACCCATTGAAATTAATATGACACATGTTGAAGTAAATATGACACCCATTGAAATAAATATGGCAAACGTTGAAGTGAATAGGACATGCAATGGAATGAATATGACACCCATTGAAATGAATATGACACACGTTGAAGTGAATATAACATGCATTGGAATAAATAAGACATGCATTGAAATGAGAAGGACATGCATTGAAATAAATAAGACATCCATTGAAGTGAATATGACACACTTTGAAGTGAATAGGACATGCAATGGAATTAATATGAAACCCATTGAAATGAATATGACTCACATTGACGTGAATGTAACATGCATTGAAATGAATATGACACACGTTGAAGTGTATTGGATATGCAATGGAATTAATATGACACCGATTGAAATTAATATGACACACGTTGAAGTGACTATAACATGCATTGAAATAAATATGACACCCATTGAAATGAATATGACAAACGTTGAAGTGAATATGACACACGTTGAAGTGAATAGGACATGCATTGGAATGAATAAGACATGCATTGAAATAAATATGACACACGTTGAAGTGAATAGGACATGCATTGGAATGAATATGACACATTGAAATGAATATGACACATTGAGGTGAATGTAATGTATATTAAAATTAATATAACATCCATTTGAATGAATAAGAGATTACCTCCATGTCCCTCTTCCTCTTCCCAGTACCTAGCTTTGAGTACCTTCCGTGCTCACTGGAACTCTTTTCTTTTCAAGCTGGCCTCCTCCAATTGGAAGGAGTTGGCAGGTGTTATAAGGACTTTGGTGGTCTTCAGGTCTTCGATCCAGGGGAAGGATGTTCTGGAACGGACAGACAACCCCTCAGCTTTGGCTTACATCAACCATCAGGGGGTACAGGGTCCCGCTCTCTGGAGGATCTGGCTTTGTCCATTTGGACCTGGGCCAAGGCACAGCTGGTCTCCTTGAGAGCGGTCCATATCCAGGGGGTGGACAATGTGACTGCGGACCAGCTCAGCAGGGTGTTTCCGGTCTCAGGGGAGATTTCTCTTCATCCCAAGGTTTTTCAGGAGGTGTGTCGTTTGTTCGGGCATCCCTGGAAGGACCTATTTGCATCCCCCTGCAAATCTCAACTTCCCTGGGTTTGCTTGAGGACTCTGCCCCCTGGGGCTTTGGGGGTGGGGAGGGGGCTCTTCCTTTGACTTGGCCCCCAGAGCTTCTTTATGCCTTTCCTCCAAATCCCCTGATTCTGCAGGTCATCAGCACAGATAATCTCTGTGCGTGTTCATCCTGGTGGTCCCTTACTGGCCTCAGAGGGGGTGGTTCCCGGGCCTTCTGGAGATGCAGTTAGCTTCTCCTTGGTTGTTGTTCAGGTGGCCGTCTCCATTGCAGGTGGTGAATACCCCCCTTCTCCTCCTTCATCCGTTGTGGGTTCTGGAAACAGAGAGGAGGGATCTGCTGGCATTAGGCCTTTCAGCTGCAATGGCTGGTATGGTGCAGAGGGCGCGTCAGTCCTCTACACTTAAGTCCTCTGACCGTCATTGGGCTAATTTTCTGGCTTGGTGTTACCTGAAGTGTGTCCTGGCACTGGAGTGTGGCCTCCCAGACATTTTGCAAATTTCTTCACGAAGGGGCGGAGAAGGCGTTGGTGGTCTCTACTTTCTGTTCTCAGTGCTCTGCCATTCGGGCTTTCCAGGTTTCCTGGTCCTCTCCGGTAGGGGGCGAGGCTCTGGTCTCAACGCTCTTGAAAGGGGTATCAGGTACTCATCCTTTGAGCCCAGTTGGGGTTCCCCGTGGGACCTTCCTTTGGTCCTGTCCATATTGCAGAATCCTCCATTTTAGCCCCAGGAGGAGGTGGAGATGAAATAGTTGTTGCTGAAGACTACCTTCCTGATTGCCATTACTTGCCATGATTGCCATTACTTGCCATGATTGCCATTACTTTGGCTCAGCATTTGGGGGAAATCAGGGCCCTCTTGCGTAGGCCACTGTTTCTGGTGGTCCAGGAGGAGGCTTTGAGGCTGGGCTGTGACCTCTCGTTTGTGCCCAAGGTCGCCTCTTGGTTTCATCGGTCTCAGGAAGTGGTTATCTTAGCTTTCTTTCTTGCTCCGTCCTCTCCTAGGGGGGAGGCTTGGCATTGTCTGGATGCCAAGCAGGCGGTCTTACATTATCTGTCCCAGAGAGAGTCCTTTTGTCTCACTGATCAGGGGCAGGGGGCTGTGGTCGCCAGGCTTCCATTCCAACGATTAGCTGGTGGATTAAACCCTTGATTCTATGAGTCTGTGGGACTCTGTACTGCAGTTTGGGTCCAGGGTCGATCCACAAGAGGGGTGACCGTGTCCTGGGCACGCCTGCAGGGGCTACCTTTGTTGGATATTTGCCGAGCTGCCACATGGGCTACACCTAATACATTAATTCTGCATTACCAACTCAACGTGGAAGGGCTCCAGTCTACTTCCTTTGGTGTGGGTGTTCTGGAGGCTGTGTCTGGTTGAGGTGTTGATAGGAGTCATGGTCAGCATGCCTTTGGCTTTTTGCTGTATGTTGAATAAAATGGTGTTGGGTGGGTTTCGCATTACCCTTGGTGTCTGTGTCTTTTGTGGTGGGAATGGGCGTCCTTCCTGTTTCTGCTTTGGTACAACTCAAAGTTAAGTACCTGGACGAGAAAGAGGGACGTGGAGGTAATACTCAGATTACTTACTGGTAATCTTCAATATTCCCCGTCCTCGACCTCCTCCGTCTCACCCACCCAGGACCTTTGCTCGGCCCTGGCTGCACACTTCACTGAAAAAACACAAGACATCCTTTTCTCTCTCACTTCCACACCACATCATACACCAACACTTCTGGAGCCTCCCTTTGCCACTCTACCACTTCTCCTCTCTTCTCTCAATCCCATTACACCTTATGGGGTCGCCAGACAAGTCCGATCTATGAAGGCCTCATCCAAACAGGTGGACCTCTGCCCCTCAAAAACCATTAAGTACAACATTGACTCTCTTGCTCCAGCCTTGGCTGATCTCTGTAATCTCTCTTTTGCCACTGGAGTTTTCCCATCTTCTCTTAAGCACTCCATTGTGCACCCTCTGCTTAAGAAACCCTCTGCCGACCCCTCCATTCCAGCAAACTACCACCCTATCTCTATCACCCCCTTCCTGGACAAACTCTTAGAGAAGCTGGCTATCTCTCAGCTCACCCTCAACACTGAATCTGCTGGTTGCCTCCACGAAAATCAGTCTGGCTTTAGAACATCCAGAGGCACGGAAACTGCTCTTCTGAATACCTGTGAAGACCTGCTCTTAAATCTCAAAATTAACACCCCTCTGACCTCATTCTTCTTGGCCTCTTCTCTGCCTTTGACATGGTAAACCACAACATCCTGATTGCACGTCTCCGTGGCACCCTGGGAATCACAGGTCAGGCTATGGCGTGGGTAACCTCATTCCTTTCCGACCGTCCATTCCAGGTGGAACTTGGGTCCTTTCTTTCTACTATCACTCTTTCAACCTCTGGTGTTTCCCAGGGTTCTAACTTAGCCCCCTGGTTCTTCAACGTCTACATGGCTGCCCTGGCATGTGTGATTGTCACTTTCATCTCTAACTTCCAGTTTTACGCTGATGACATGCAACTCTCCTTCAGGCTACCCTGAGCAACCTCTTATACCATGCTCATATCTGATTGTCTGTCCGCAGTTCAGCCATGGTGTGCTGCAAACTACCTCTGCCTCAGTGCCAGTAAGACTGAGATCGTTCACATCAGGACTCCTGCTCCCGCTTTCCCACTCTCTTTCTGGTCAGCCTCCCTTGGTCCTGCACCCACCTGTGAGGCAAAACACCTTGGGGTCATCTTTGACTGCACTCTATCCTTCTTCACTCACATTTTGGACATCTCTAAAAAGTCCAATTACCAGCTGCACCTCCTCAATGATACTTTTTCTTTTCTCACCTTCCCCCAGAGGCTCACTGTTTCCAGCGCCCTGGTTCTCGCAAGGCTGGACTTCTGCAATAGCCTCTTTCTCAACCTCCCTTCCTCTGCTCTGCGCCCTCTGCAACTCATCCAGAACAGAATCGCAAGACTTATCCTTGGCCTCAAGCCCACGGACTGCATCTATCTGGGGCTGAAATTCCTCCACTGGCTCCCTGTGTCTGCAAGGACCAAGTTCAAGACCCTCTGCATTGTCCACAAGGCTTTCTGGGGCAAGGGACCTACCTATCTGCAATGATGCCTACCTAAATACTGTCCTTCCAGAGCCCTCCACTCATCTACCTCCAACTTTCTGCGAGTGAGCCGGTTCTCCAAGCAGAGATTTGGAGGAAGATCTTTATCCTCAGCAGCGGCCTCTCTATGGAATAGCCTCCCTGCTGCCTTCTGTCTTGAGCCAAGTTCCAGAAACTCCTTAAGACATTCCTCTTCTCCTCTTCCTTCTCTATCCCTCTACCCTGCCAACCTCTTTCTCTGCTCTATCCCTCCCTCCCTCCTTTTCCGCATAGTTTGCTGACTTGCCGACAGGTGTACCTCAGAGTCTCACAGGTCCTGGGCACCCTCGCCAGTCCTCTCGCACTTGCCTCTGGGCCTTACACTTGCCTCATCGTTACTGCACTTGGTCAATGACCCATGAGAGTGCCATCTCTCAGCACTTACCTCAGCTTCTTACTGACTGGGTGCACTTGGATTCCCCCTGCCCCCAGCACTTGTCCTCCCCCACCCACTTCCCATCTCCTGTACTGTCTTGCACTTGCATGATCTGAACGTACCATGCCTTGAAGATTCGTCTATCTATATTTCCTTGTCCCCTCCTTGCATGGTGGCGCCTCAATGCACTTGGAAAAACTGCAGAATCGTCATCAGACCTATTTGCTGTCATCTACACTGTTAATTGTATTATATACACTTACTCTGCCTGTGCAGATTTGTATCGTTCAGAAATTCAAGGCCTCTGAATGACTGTTGCTTTTTCCCCTTGTCCCCTCCCTCCTTGAGTGCTTTGAAACACATGCAGTGTGTATAGGCGCTTTACAAATAAACATTACCATACTATACCATACCATACTAGTCTTTCTTTTCCTCGCCCCAGTACAGACTTCCCTTCCCTCCTGCCCGTTGAATGAAGGTTCCCATGCCCAGGCTTTGGATTACTGCCGTGGACTGGTTAGTTGGGAGGTTATACCTCCTGGGAGGGGAGGGGCGGCCAGTGGAGGGCTTGAAAAGAGAAGAGTTCCACTGAGCACGGAACATACCCAAAGGTAAGTACTGGGATGAGGAGGAGTAAGACTAGGAGTAATGAAGATTACCAGTTAGTAATCCGAGCATGCATTTAAATGGATATGACATGCATTGAAATGAATATGACAATCATTGAAATGAATATAGCCTGGGTTGAAATTGTTATGACACAGATTGAAATGAATATAAAATGCAGTGAAATGGATAAGGTGTACTGAATTGTGAGTATAACACATGCTGAAAAGCACATGACTTAGTCAGCCAATCATATGAGACCTCCTTTGCCTGCAGTTACATCTAGGAAGCCAAGAGCAGAGGAAGGGCTGGATTGGCCCACCAGGACTTTCCTTGGTAGGCCTTGCGACATCAGGCCTCTTTTCTTTGGGGAAGGAGGGCGCATATGATTGGCTGACTATGTCATGTGCTTTTCAGCATGTGTTATACTCACATTTCAGTACACCTTATCCATTTCACTGCATGTTATATTCATTTAAATGCATGTTTCATCAATTTCAATCAGTGTTATATTCACATCTATCAATGCTACATTAATTTCAGTGGGTGTCATATTTATTACAATGCATGTCCTATTCATTTCAATGCATGCTCGGATTAATAACGGGTAATCTTCATTACTCTTAGTCTTACTCCTCCTTATCCCAGTACTTACCTTTGAGTATGTTCCGTGCTCAGTGGAACTCTTCTCTTTTCAAGCCCTCCACTGGCCGCCCCTCCCCTCCCAGAAGGTATAACCTCCCAACTAACCAGTCCACGGCAGTAATCCAAAGCCTGGGCATGGGAACCTTCATTCAACGGGCAGGAGGGAAGGGAAGTATGTACTGGGGCGAGGAAGAGAAAGACTAGTATGGTATGGTATAGTATGGTAATGTTTATTTGTAAAGCGCCTATACACACTGCATGTGTTTCAAAGCACTCAAGGAGGGAGGGGACAAGGGGAAAACGCAACAGTCATTCAGAGGCCTTGAATTTCTGAACGATACAAATCTGCACAGGCAGAGTAAGTGCATATAATACAATTAACAGTGTAGATGACAGCAAATAGGTCTGATGACGATTCTGCAGTTTTTCCAAGTGCATTGAGGCGCCACCATGCAAGGAGGGGACAAGGGAAGATAGATAGATGAATCTTCAAGGCATGGTACGTTCAGATCATGCAAGTGCAAGACAGTACAGGAGAGGGGGGGGTGGGTGGGGGAGGACAAGTGTTTGGGGGAGGGGGAGTCCAAGTGCACCCAGTCAGTAAGAAGCTGAGGTAAGTGCTGAGAGATGGCACTCTCATGGGTCATTGACCAAGTGCAGTAACGATGAGGCAAGTGTAAGGCCCAGAGGCAAGTGCGAGAGGACTGGCGAGGGTGCCCAGGACCTGTGAGACTCTGAGGTACACCTGGTGGCCAGTCAGCAAACTATGCGGAAAAGGAGGGAGGGAGGGATAGAGCAGAGAAAGAGGTTGGCAGGGTAGAGGGATAGAGAAGGAAGAGGAGAAGAGGAATGTCTTAAGGAGTTTCTGGAACTTAGGGAGATCAGGCTCAAGACAGAGGGCAGCAGGGAGGCTATTCCAGAGGGAGGCCCCTGCTGAGGATAAAGATCTCCCTCCAAATCTCTGCTTGGAGGACCAGCTCACTCGCAGAAGGTTGGAGGTAGATGAGCGTAGGGCTCGGGAGGGACAGTATTTAGGTAGGCATCATTGCAGATAGGTAGGTCCCTTGCCCCAGAAAGCCTTGTGGACTATGCAGAGGGTCTTGAACTTGGTCCTTGCAGACACAGGGAGCCAGTGGAGGAATTTCAGCCCCAAAGAGATGCGGTCCGTGGGCTTGAGGCCAAGGATAAGTCTTGCGTTTATGTTCTGGATGAGTTGCAGAGGGTGTAGAGCAGAGGCAGGGAGGTTGAGAAAGAGGCTATTGAAGTAGTCCAGCCTTGAGAGAACCAGGGCTATGGAGACAGTGAGTCGCTGGGGGAAGGTGAGAAAAGGAAAAGTATCACTGAGGAGGTGCAGCTGGTAGTTGGACATTTTAGAGATGTGCGAAATGTGAGTGAACGATAGAGTGCAGTCAAAGATGACCCCAAGGTGTTTTGCCTCACAGGTGGGTGCAGGTGCAGGACCAAGGGAGGCTGACCAGAAAGAGAGTGGGAATGTGGGATCAGGAGTCCTGATGTGAAAGTTCTCAGTCTTACTGGCACTGAGGCAGAGGTAGTTTGCAGCACACCATGGCTGAATTGCGGACAGACAGTCAGATATAAGAAAGGTATAAGAGGTTGCTCAGGGTAGCCTGAAGGAGAGTTGCATGTCATCAGCGTAACACTGGAAGTTAGAGATGAAAGTGACAATCAAACATGCCAGCGCAGCCATGTAGACCTTGAAGAACCAGGGGGCTAAGTTAGAACCCCGGGAAACACCACAGGTTGAAAGAGTGAGAGTAGAAAGAAAAGACCAAGTTCCACCTGGGATGGACGGCCGGAAAAGAATGAGCTTACCCACGCCAGAGCCTGACCTGTGATTCCCAGGGTGTCACGGAGACGTGCAATCAAGATGTTGTGGTTTACCATGTCAAAGGCAGAGAAGAGGTCAAGAGGAATGAGGACAGAGGGGTGTTAGTGTCGAGATTTAAGAGCAGGTCTTCACAGGTATTCAGAAGAGCGTTTTCCGTTCCTCTGGATGCTCTCTAGCCAGACTGATGGTCGTGGAGGCAACCAGCAGATTCAGTGTTGAGGGTGAGCTGAGAGATAGCCAGCTTCTCTAAGAGTTTGTCCAGGAAGGGGGTGATAGAGATAGGGTGGTAGTTTGCTGGAATGGAGGGGTCGGCAGAGGGTTTCTTAAGCAGAGGGTGCACAATGGAGTGCTTAAGAGAAGATGGGAAAACTCCAGTGGCAAAAGAGAGATTACAGAGATCAGCCAAGGCTGGAGCAAGAGAGTCAATGTTGTACTTAATGGTTTTGGAGGGGCAGGGGTCCACCTGTTTGGATGAGGCCTTCATAGATCGGACTTGTCTGGCGACCTCATCAGGTGTAATGGGATTGAGAGAAGAGAGGAGAAGTGGTAGAGTGGCAAAGGGAGGCTCCAGAAGTGTTGGTGTATGATGTAGTGTGGACGTGAGAGAGAAAAGTATGTCTTGCATTTTTTCAGTGAAGTGTGCAGCCAGGGCTGAGCAAAAGTCCTGGGTGGGTGTGACAGAGGAGGAGGAGGATGGGGAATATTCAAGATTACCAGTAAGTAATCTGAGTATTACCTCCACGTCCCTTTTTCTCGTCCAGGTACGTACCTTTGAGTTGTACCAAAGCAGAAACAGGAAGGACGCCCATGCCCACCACAAAAGACACAGACACCAAGGGTAATGCGAAACCCACCCAACACCATTTTATTCAACATACAGCAAAAAGCCAAAGGCATGCTGACCATGACTCCTATCAACACCTCAACCAGACACAGCCTCCAGAACACCCACACCAAAGGAAGTAGACTGGAGCTCCTCCATGTTGAGTTGGTAATGCAGAATTAATGTATTAGGTGTAGCTCATGTGGCAGCTCGGCAAATATCCAACAAAGGTAGCCCCCGCAGGCCTGCCCAGGGGACGGTCACCCCTCTTGTGGACCGACCCTGGACCCAAGCTGCAGTACAGAGGCCCACAGACTCATAGAATCAAAGATTAGTCCACCGGCTAATCGTTGGAATGGAAGCCTGGCAACCACAGTCCCCTGCTCCCTGATCAGTGACACAAAAGGACTCTCTCTGGGACAGATAATGTAAGACCGCCTGCTTGGCATCCAGACAATGCCAAGCCTCCCCCCTAGGAGAGGACGGAGCAAGAAAGAAAGCTAAGATAACCACTTCCTGAGACCGATGGAACTAAGAGGCGACCTTGGGCACAATCGAGGGGTCACAGCCCAGCACCAAAGCCTCCTCCCGGACCACCAGAAACAGTGGCCTACGCAAGAGGGCCCTGATTTCCCCCAAATGCTGAGCCAAAGTGATGGCAAGTAATGGCAATCATGGCAAGTAATGGCAATCATGGCAAGTAATGGCAATCAGGAAGGTAGTCTTCAGCAACAACTATTTCATCTCCACCTCCTCCTGGGGCTAAAATGGAGGCTTCTGCAATATGGACATGACCAAAGGAAGGTCCCACGGGGAACCCCAACTGGGCCCAAAGGATGAGTTCCTGCTACCCCTTTCAAGAGCGTTGAGACCAGAGCCTCGCCCCCTACCGGAGAGGATCAGGAAACCTGGAAAGCCCAAATGGCAGACCACTGAGAACAGAAAGTAGAGACCACCAACGCCTTCTCCGCCCCTTCATGAAGAAATTGCAAAATGTCTGGGATGCCACACTCGAGTGCCAGGACACACTTCAGGTGACACCAAGCCAGAAAATTAGCCCAATGACGGTCAGAACTTAAGTGTAGAGGACTGACGCGCCCTCTGAACCATCCCAGCCACTGCAGCTGAAAGGCCTAATGCCAGGAGATCCCTCCTCTCCGTTTCCAGAACCCACAACGGATGAGAGAGGAGAAGGGGGACATTGACCACCCGCAATGCAGACGGCCACCTGATCAACAACCAAGGAGAAGCTAACTGCATCTCCAGAAGGCCCGGGAACCACCCCCTCTGAGGCCAGTAAGGGACCACCAGGATGAACACAAGTGGAGATGATCTAATTGTGCTGATGACCTGCAGAATCAGGGGATTTGGAGGAAAGGCATAAAGAAGCTCTGAGGGGCCAAGTCAAGGGAAGAGCGCCCCCCCCCACAAACCCCTGGGGGGCAGAGTCCTCAAGCAAAACCAGGAAAGTTGAGAGTTGCAGGGGGAGGCAAAGAGGTCCATCCAGGGATGCCGAACCACCAACACACATCCTGAAAAACCTTGGGACAAAGAGACATCTCCGCTGAGACCGGAAACACCCTGCTGAGCCGGTCCACAGTCACATTGTCCACCCCCCGGATATGGACCGCTCTCAAGGAGACCAGGTGTGCCGTGCTCCAGGTCCAAATGGACAAAGCCAGATCATCCAGGGAGTGGGCCCCGTAGCCCCCTGATGGTTGATGGAAGCAAGAGCCAAGGTGTTGTCTTTCCGAACCATAACATCATTCCACTAGATCGAAGACCTGAAGACCACCAAAGCCCTAGAACACCTGATAACTCCTTCCAATTTGAGGAGGGCAGCTTGAAAAGAAAAGAGTTCCAGTGAGCACAGAACTTACTCAAAGGTAAGTACTGGGAAGAGGAATGGGGACATGGAGGTAATGACTTATTCATTCAAATGGATGTTAAATTAATTTTTAATACATATTACATTCACTTCAATGTGTGCAATATTCATTTCAATGGGTTTCATATTCATTCCATTGCATGTCCTATTCACTTCAAAGTGTTTCATATTAATTTCAATAGATGTCATAATTATCTCAATGCATGTCCTATTCATTTCAATGTGTATCTTATTCATGCCAATACATGTTATATTCACTTCAATGTGTTTCATATTATTTCAATGGGTGTTATGTTTATTTCAACGTGTGTCATATTTATTTCAACGTGAGTCATATTCATTTCAATGGGTGCCATATTCATTTCATTGGGCCTCATTAGGACCCAGGCGGAGTGGGTTTCCGCCAGCGCTAATCGCGGCGGACCCGTCCGCCGTACTACGAGTTCCCTTAGCGCCATGGAGGTTTTCTCCGCCTGGTTTTACCAGGCGGAGAAAACCATGGCGCTACGGGACCTCGTTGTTAATTACGCCACCGTATTTTACGGTGGCGTAATTAACTCCTTCCCCACTCCCATTATACCCTATGGGGCAAGAATGGGAATGGGGAAGGGCAGAATGGGGATTGGGGATTTACCGCTCCGCTGAGGTCGGAATGGGGCGGTAAATCCGCCAACCCCCATGGCGCTATCGACGGCTTTCCGCCGTGCTTCGCGGTGCATTTAGCACCGCGAAATCCGCCTGGGTCCTAATGAGGCCCATTGTATGTCATATTCACTTCAACATGTGTCATATTCATTTCAATGGGTGTTATGTTTATTTCAACGTGTGTCATATTTATTTCAACGCGAGTCATATTCATTTCAATAGGTGCCATATTCATTCCATTGTATGTCATATTCACTTCAATGCGTATTATAGTCATCTCAGTGTATGCCTTACTCATTTCACTGCATGTTGTATTCACTTCAATATGTCACATTCACAAAGGTGTAATTTTGACTTGAACGGCCTCCCATATGTTTTGGCTTCACAACATTAAAGTTGCATTAGTGTGAAATCGTAATGTTCTTTTTTTCAGGGTAATGGGGAAGGGGAAAGAGCAGAGTCTGCTTTAACATGGCAGAAAGTAACCCACAATGTTAATGTTATGGTAAGCACTGAAAGTGAGGAGACAATAGTGTGCCCCATCCCTCCATTCACGCTTAGACTCTCGCCGAAAGATGGGTCTTGATTTACACGTATATTTTTTTTTAAATGGGCAAGTCCCATTGAAAGATGTGCGCAAATCAGGCCCATGGTCTCTTACCTTGTTTTATGATAAATGTTTATAGGAGCCGGCTCCAAGCTTAGGCTCTTCTGATGTGTTGGACCACAACTCCCATCAGTCCTTGCCAGCATTGTCAGTGTTTATGGATCATGGAAGTCGTAGTTCAAATCATGTGCAGTGCCACGGGTTGCAGACCCCGGGGTATCTGGTCATTCTATCGAAATCCATTTAATCTAATACATTTCTATCGAATTATATCCAACGAAAAGCATTTCCATCGAAATACCCTTTCATTGAATATAATTCAATGGAAATAGAATGGATTTTTTAAATTTGTAATTATGGTTAGGGTATGGGGTAGGGCAAGGGTAATGGTTAGGGTAAGGGGTAGATTTAGGGTTAGAGTAAGGGTAGGTTTAGCGTTAGGGTAAGGGGTAGGGCAAGGGTTAGAATTAGGGTTAGGTTAAGGGTAAGGGATAGTGTTAGGGTTAGGGTTGGGGCTAGGGTTAGATTAAGGGTTAGATTAGGGTTAGGGTTGGGGGTGGGTTAGATTAAGGGTTAGATTAGGGTTAGGGTTAAGGGGGGTGGGCGTGGGGGTTAGGGAGTTTGGGGGGACCACCCCAATATACAAAAAAACATTAAAACGTTACAAGGAGCTGGCCAGTGCCGAAATTTCAGCACTAGACTGCTCCATGTAATGTTTTAATGTAGAAAATAAACGCATCGAAATGCTATCTTTTACATTTAAAAGTACATATCCATTTGTTGGAAAGATTCAATGGATATGTACTTTTAATGTAAAACATAGACTATCGATGCTTTTATTTTCGATGCATCTTTTTCGATGCAATGAGCATAAAGCAGACCCCTGTATCCAAAGTAAGTACGGCTGTAAAAGGATTGGGATCCCACATTTTCATGTGCACTTAGGACATTCTACTCTCCTCGCCACTACACCAGTCCCCTCTCTTCCTGCTCAGCGATTCTACTCTCCTCGCCACTACACCAGTCCCCTCTCTTCCTGCTCAGCGATTCTACTCTCCTCGCCACTACACCAGTCCCCTCTCTTCCTGCTCAGCGATTCTACTCTCCTCGCCACTACACCAGTCCCCTCTCCTCCTTCTAAGCCATTCTACTCTCCTCGCCACTACACCAGTCACCTCTCCTCCTGCTAGGCCATTCTACTCTCCTCGCCACTACACCAGTCCCCTCTCCTCCTGCTAGGCCATTCTACTCTCCTCGCCACTACACCAGTCCCCTCTACTCCTGCTAGGCCATTCTACTCTCCTCGCCACTACACCAGTCCCCTCTCCTCCTGCTCGGCCATTCTACTCTCCTCGCCACTACACCAGTCCCCTCTCCTCCTTCTAAGCCATTCTACTCTCCTCGCCACTACACCAGTCACCTCTCCTCCTGCTAGGCCATTCTACTCTCCTCGCCACTACACCAGTCACCTCTCCTCCTGCTAGGCCATTCTACTCTCCTCGCCACTACACCAGTCCCCTCTCCTCCTGCTAGGTCATTCTACTCTCCTCGCCACTACACCAGTCCCCTCTCCTCCTGCTCGGCCATTCTACTCTCCTCGCCACCACACCAGTCCCCTCTCCTCCTGCTCGGCCATTCTACTCTCCTCGCCCCTACACCAGTCCCCTCCTGCTCGCCCATTCTACTCTCCTCGCCACTACACCAGTCCCCTCTCCTCCTGCTCGCCCATTCTACTCTCCTCGCCACTACACCAGTCCCCTGTCCTCCTGCTAGGCCATTCTACTCTCCTCGACACTACACCAGTCCCCTCTCCTCCTGCTTTCCTACTGATTCATGGCTCTCTCTGGAGGATGCAAGGTGAGAGCCTACCTCTGGAAAAGATGGTTTTTTTAAACGCAAAGGGTTAATGTTGACAAATGCCACGGTCCATGAGAGGACACAGATAATTCACTGACGAGGTGAACTCAGCAAGTCAATGGGCCTCATTACACGGTAGGCGGTAAGGGTTAACGGTCACCAGTAATGGTACCGTTGACCGTTAACCCTTACCGCCTTACTACGAGGTCCCTTAGCGGGTTGGTACTTTAACTCCTGCTTTTTGCAGGCATTAAAAACCAACCCGCTAAGGGACCTTGGTGCTAATTATGGCACCGCAAATTTGCGGTACCGTAATTAGCACCTTCCCCATTCCCATTATGCCCTATGGGGCAAAAATGGGAATGGGGAAGGGCAATGGTGGAAGGGGGAATTACCGCCCCGCCAACCTTGGAATAGGGCGATAATTCCCCTTCCCACCAAGGCGGTGCCGGTATTTTACCGGCATGGACCAAGGTGCTAATAGCACCATGGTTCACCGCCTACCGTGTAATGAGGCCCAATGTGTTCTGATTGCCTCAAGAGCTAATGGCCTGACCCTCAGAGGTGTGCACAGGGAGACATGAGCATATCTGATCCGCACCTGCAGCCGTATCCCACACCAAAACCAGAGCTCATCTCTGAGATGCCCTGGAACAAATATTGTGAATCGCATTTGCGCGTGACAACCTGTCAGATACTCCAGGCATCACCACTTGTGTTTCAGTTGTAGGTTTTTTAAAATCAGGTAGTGGGCAGCAAGTGCACATTTCAGATATTCACAGAGATCTCCTGGTTTTGTCAAGAGCAATTCTTTGAAAATCAGGTCCAATGAGAATAGCAACTGCACCTTGCGATGACGGATGATGATGTGGACCTGGCCTTCTCATTGTGTAGTCTGCAGGTTCATTAAAGCTCCTCAGAACATTTCTCTGAACTGTTCGCTTTCTGTCCCTCCATCACTCTCTCACTCTCTCCTCTCCATCGCGCTCTCGCTCTCTCCATCTCTCCTCTCAATCCCCCTCTCTCTCTCTCCTCTCTCTCTCTCCTCTCTCTCTCGCTCAGTCTCACCGAACAATAAATCTTGCTGGCCTCAAGCCAGGTCAAAAATAACCACAGCAGAAGAGAGCCATAATGAAGGCTTTGTTGTAATGTGTCTCTTTCCCATCTGCCTGGCATGCTGTTCAGGATGTTTGTTTGCATGTATCAGGTAATGAGTGCCCAGAGTATGGGATGTCGTGTGAGTGTGCTGCTTTCCCTATTTTGCCAACTTCTGAAGACATGCGGCCACCTTTGCACCACACCTGCAGATGAACTGGCCTGCTGTTATATCTCAGTTACCAGTTTAATGGTATCCACTACAGAGTGTACTTTCCGTCTGACTTTGAGAACATTCAGACATGCAATTGCTCGTTTTGCAATAGCCGATAAAATAGCTCAGTGGGAGGAGTGCTCGCTGCTGTAATGTGTGTGTGTGTGTGATCTGCAGGTTTGAATCCCGGCAAGGCCAATTCAGCCTTTCATCCATCTGAGGTTGATAAATGAGTACCAACACAGGCTGGGTGATATTGGGTGTATATCTGCTCTTTATAAATCATTTAGCGTAAGTGCTATATAACACATCATTATCACGTGTCCTGGGACGTCTGCTTGCATTCACAGTAATTTGGCAGTATGGGCCTCTACACACACTGATATTAATGAATCATATGGTGGTGCATTCCTGTATGAAATGTATATCACATTAGTGATATAGTAACCATATTTTACGTACTGTACTTAGGAACAATGCTATATAATGCCACTTCCTGTTTTGTCAAGGGGTGAAAGGTTGTGTTTCATTGCTTCCCGTGATGTCACTTTGAGGGTGGGGTCAAATGACATCACTTCCTGGATGTCATCAGAGGTCAAGGTTGTGTGATGCCACTTCCTCTACCCCTGGCATTTTGGTGAAATGACGTCCCTGCCCAGTGGCCCCCCATTAAAGAATGAGTCATCTTCAAAACACTGGCCCTCACACAAAAATGCATCCACAATACAGCCCCTCTGTTCCTAACACAAAGAATCACTAGACCACACACAGTGAGACCTAGCCTAAAAGACACTAACCGAATCACAGTGCTCAAGGTATTGAGGGCAGGAGCAGGAGGCTCCTGCTTCCCCTTCATTGCTGCTACCCAATGGAACTCCCTGCCCCCCCACCCACATCAGAGGAATAGCATCCCAGCTAGCCTTCCGCAAAGCAATTAAAACTATGCTGTTCATCTGAACCTCTGCCAGCACCGCTTTACAGGGCACACACTGTTTTTCATTATGCTGATTGTAAACTGTAAATGCCACATGTAACTACTGTGATGCTGGAAATGCATCGGAGTGACCGGGCCTCCGTATCCTTGTCCTTTATCGCTTTATCATGTATGTTCTGTCTTGTTTACCACACAGGAGTTCATGTGGGACTCCTGGCGGTGCAGCGTTCTCTTTTTTGTTGTGGTACACAGACCCTTGGGATACCCTTATGGCACCCATGGGTGGGAGTACAACCCTGTACTCCTAGTGTATGTTTTTGGACACCTGTGTGTGGCCCACAGCGCAGGGTATGGGCGGTGGCAGCCCTGTGCTGAATTCACAGGTGCTCCAAGTGTCCTCCATTTTGGGGTACCCAGGACCTGCCATTAGAATCAGTTGATTCCTGATAGGAAACAAGATGTCCCCCGTGGCCTCTTGGTTACCATCGCCTATTATCTTGTTTCCCAAGGACCCGGGAAGCCCTTACTCTGTACCTTCCCCCTGACTGGCTGTTGGGTGGAAGTTCCATATATGGTAGTGTGGGGAAGTCCAGGCCAGACCGGCTGGAGCCTCCCCAATGACTGTATGTTGTGTGTACACCCGTGGGGCGGGACCTGGGTGAATGGAGTGTGTGACGAATATGCATTTGCTGTTATGGATGTCTATTATCTGGTGTGTGACACAAAGACTGAGACAGCCCTGCCCAAAACTGGTATGAATGCATTGTGGAGTGTTGAATGGCTCGGTACTTGTCCCAATACACATTACTTGTTTTGAGTGTCTGGAGAGAAGTGAATGGCCAGAATGCACTGTGAGCCTGATTGGCTGCCTGCCTGCCTAAATGCCCTTGTGATTGGTTGCCTGAGTGTGACCCAGCAGAATGAATGAGAGACCAAACAGTATATCTGGGGACCTCTCACTGCTAGAATTCATTCAGAAGCTGAACTTGAAACTGATGCTTAATCTTGAAGCCCTGCTGGAAGAGAAGAATTGCTGTTGCTCTACTTTGTCGATCTGAAAGCTGTTGTGTCTCCAAGAACTGATCCAAGAGAGGACCTGGTAAGGAGACCTCTTCCCGAGGTATGAGGGATCATCATGCACCGCTAACATTTGCCAAAGTGCCCTGGAAGTCAGCCAACAAAAGACTGTCAACCGGAGACGGGGACCGCCGAAGAACCCGAAGAGAAGTGCCCGAAATCCATCCACCGTCGACAGAGGTACCGCTCTTATCTCGTCGACCAGAGCCGCCGTGCTCTATTGCCTAAGAACACTTTGAATACAGGACTCCCTTCTTCATCAACGCTGACCACTTTCCTCCTGCTGGCCGAGGAGAATTTGCCTGTGAGTTTCCCGCCACCCGAAGACCTCAAGGATGCCAGAGAAGATCCAGACGCCAGCCGTGGTCACGTACTGATCGCCGACAACCTGACGCCCGTGCTGGGCCAAAGTTCTTCATTGACTCTTTGCGGCAACTAACTACCGTCGTCGAGGTGCACCTCACACCTCACCTGTTTAGGACGTTTTCGACCAATCGTCAACGAGCACTGAAACGATCGAAGCTGCTGCCTCAACGACAACGTTCACCTTTTCTTCATCCCGGAAGTTCGACGACCTGTGGCTCCTGCCTTAAAGGGAGTTCACTCAAGAAGGGCACGTCGACGACCCGACGAAGAACTCTACAACACCAGGTACATTGGGGTCGTAGAACCTTTAGAAAGACCCGAGACTATATTAAGTATAACTGGGCTTGTCAAATACTCTTTATTTACAGGTTGCCCAGGTGGGGGGATCCTCACCCCGAATGGCCTCTTAAACTTGGGAGAGACTGTTCTGCCATTACTTGATCTAAATTTCCTACTTTCTGTGTCTATCGTTGATTCATCTTGCAATCTGATTCGTATGTCATTTGAAGTGTTAGCAGTTGATGCATTTCAAGGGAATTGATAGTTAAGAGTGGTACCACGTAGACTTGTATATATTTGCTGTTATAGTTTTACCAGCATGCAAAGTGTGTTATTGTGATTGTGTACATAAAGTGTACCTTATTTATATAAAGAGCTGTGTTTTCACTAGCATAGTGTGCGGACATTCCTTTGTGGATTCTTGGGGACTACACTGTACTTAAGAACCAGCCCGCATCACCTCCAGAGAGCTAAGCCTTGATTGCTCGTCCATTGCTACCAACAATAGAGAGTCTTGGCTGGGGTCCTCTGTGCTTCTACTCTGCCATGTAGAGTGCAGGAGTACAGAAGCCCCCCTGCACTCTTTACAACTACAACACCTGAAAATACATCTTAACTTTGCTACACTGATTGTAACCTGTAAGCAAAGTATGTACTGTGCAACTAAGATGCATCTCCTGTAACAGCGCCTTGATGCCTCCTTCCTGCCAGTGCACTTTATAAATGCAAAAAATAAATGAAATAAAATAAATGAGTCTAAGCCAGTCTGCAACCTGACGCTTTCCAGGTGTTGTGGACTACAAACCCTATAATCCCTCATAACTGACATGCTGTCTGGAGCTGATGGGAGATTTAGTCAAAAACATCTGCAGAGCCAAAGGTTGCAGATCATTTAGCCAATCATTGGTTTTCACTGGCTCACAAGTCAGTTGAGTAATTTGGCAGGTTCTTGCATTGCAGTAATAGGACCAGGTTGCAACTTGTTTTTAACGGGCAGTGCACCCCAACACACCAATATTATGTGGTCATAGTTGTTTAGGGTCCCTAGATTGTCTGATGCGTATTGTACTATTTATATCAGGAAGGCGCGTCCACAATAAGAACTTTTTTGGATGAGCAGAGGTCTAGCTTTATCTTCAGCACTAGTGAGCAGAGGTCTGGCTTTATCTTCAGCACTGGTGAGCAGAGGTCTAGCTTTATCTTCAGCACTGGTGAGCAGAGGTCTAGCTTTATCTTCAGCACTGGTGAGCAGAGGTCTGGCTTTATCTTCAGCACTGGTGAGCAGAGGTCTGGCTTTATCTTCAGCACTGGTGAGCAGAGGTCTGGCTTTATCTTCAGCACTGGTGAGCAGAGGTCTGGCTTTATCTTCAGCACTGGTGAGCAGAGGTCTAGCTTTATCTTCAGCACTGGTGAGCAGAGGTCTAGCTTTATCTTCAGCACTGGTGAGCAGAGGTCTGGCTTTATCTTCAGCACTGGTGAGCAGAGGTCTGGCTTTATCTTCAGCACTGGTGAGCAGAGGTCTAGCTTTATCTTCAGCACTGGTGAGCAGAGGTCTAGCTTTATTTTCAGCACTGGTGAGCAGAGGTCTAGCTTTATTTTCAGCACCGGTGAGCAGGGGAAAGGCTTTATTTTCAGCACCGGTGAGCAGGGGAAAGGCTTAATTTTCAGCACCTATGAGCAGGGGTCTAGCTTTATTTTCAGTAACAGTGAGCAGGGGTCTGGCTTTATATTCAGAACTGGTGAGCAGGGGTTCTGCTTTATTTTCAGCACTGGTGAGCAGAGGTCTAGCTTTATCTTCAGCAGCAGTGAGGAAGGGTCTGGCTTTATTTTCAGCAGCAGTCAGCAGGGGTCTGGCTTTATTTTCAGCACTGGTGAGCAGGGGTCTGGCTTTATTTTCAGCACTGGTGAGCAGAGGTCTAGCTTTATTTTCAGCACTGGTGAGCAGGGGTCTAGCTTTATTTTCAGCACTGGTGAGCAGGGGTTCTGCTTTATTTTCAGCACTGGTGAGCAGAGGTCTAGCTTTATCTTCAGCAGCAGTCAGCAGGGGTCTAGCTTTATTTTCAGCACCAGTGAGCAGGGGTCTAGCTTTATTTTTAGCACTGGTGAGCAGGGGTCTAGCTTTATTTTCAGCACTGGTGAGCAGAGGTCTAGCTTTATCTTCAGCAGCAGTCAGCAGGGGTCTGGCTTTATCTTCAGCACTGGTGAGCAGAGGTCTGGCTTTATCTTCAGCACTGGTGAGCAGAGGTCTGGCTTTATCTTCAGCACTGGTGAGCAGAGGTCTAGCTTTATCTTCAGCACTGGTGAGCAGAGGTCTAGCTTTATTTTCAGCACTGGTGAGCAGAGGTCTAGCTTTATTTTCAGCACCGGTGAGCAGGGGAAAGGCTTTATTTTCAGCACCGGTGAGCAGGGGAAAGGCTTAATTTTCAGCACCTATGAGCAGGGGTCTAGCTTTATTTTCAGTAACAGTGAGCAGGGGTCTGGCTTTATATTCAGCACTGGTGAGCAGGGGTTCTGCTTTATTTTCAGCACTGGTGAGCAGAGGTCTAGCTTTATCTTCAGCAGCAGTCAGCAGGGGTCTGGCTTTATTTTCAGCAGCAGTCAGCAGGGGTCTGGCTTTATTTTCAGCACTGGTGAGCAGGGGTCTGGCTTTATTTTCAGCACTGGTGAGCAGAGGTCTAGCTTTATTTTCAGCACTGGTGAGCAGGGGTCTAGCTTTATTTTCAGCACTGGTGAGCAGGGGTTCTGCTTTATTTTCAGCACTGGTGAGCAGAGGTCTAGCTTTATCTTCAGCAGCAGTCAGCAGGGGTCTAGCTTTATTTTCAGCACCAGTGAGCAGGGGTCTAGCTTTATTTTCAGCACTGGTGAGCAGGGGTCTAGCTTTATTTTCAGCACTGGTGAGCAGAGGTCTAGCTTTATCTTCAGCAGCAGTCAGCAGGGGTCTGGCTTTATTTTCAGCACCAGTGAGCAGGGGTCTAGCTTTATTTTCAGCACTGGTGAGTAGGGGTCTAGCTTTATTTTCAGCACTGGTGAGCAGGGGTCAGGCTTTATTTTCAGCACTGGTGAGCAGGGGTCTAGCTTTATTTTCAGCAGCAGTCAGCAGGGGTCTGGCTTTATTTTCAGCACTGGTGAGCAGGGGTCTGGCTTTATTTTCAGCACTGGTGAGCAGGGGTCTAGCTTTATTTTCAGCAGCAGTCAGCAGGGGTCTGGCTTTATTTTCAGCACTGGTGAGCAGGGGTCTGGCTTTATTTTCAGCACTGGTGAGCAGGGGTTCAGCTTTATTTTCAGCACCAGTCAGCAGGGGTGTCGCTCTATTTTCAGCACCGGTGAGCAGTGGTCTAGCTTCATTTTCAGCAACAGTGAGGAAGGGGCCTAGCTTTATCTTCAGCACCAATGTGCACGGGTCTAGCTTTATTTTCAGCAGCAGTCAGCAGGGGTCTGGCTTTATTTTCAGCACCAGTGAGCAGGGGTATGGCTTTATTTTCAGCACTGGTGAGCAGGGGTCTGGCTTTATTTTCAGCACTGGTGAGCAGGGGTTCTGCTTTATTTTCAGCAGCAGTGAGGAAGGGGTCTAGCTTTATCTTCAGCACCAATGAGCACGGGTCTAGCTTTATTTTCAGCAGCAGTCAGCAGGGGTCTGGCTTTATTTTCAGCACCAGTGAGCAGGGGTATGGCTTTATTTTCAGCACTGGTGAGCAGGGGTCTGGCTTTATTTTCAGCACTGGTGAGCAGGGGTCTAGCTTCATTTTCAGCAGCTGTTCTTCACCCCAGGGCCGTATTGACTGAGCCCTTTTGGAGACAGGCACATTTTCCTCTGGCCTACAAGTCCATGAACGCGCATTCCTCTATCTGAATCTCATCAGTGACCTTGAGAAATGCCTAGAAGTAGTCGAGACTTGCCTTCTAGTTTAGTGCTTCAGGAATGATGGTGTAGTTTGACCATGAGTCAGCTCAGAGTTGCGCCTCCCTGCCATCAGACTGCACTGTGCAGCAAGGCTTCCTGTGGCTGGAGGACTGTGATGCAGCATCAACTCTGAGGACTAGTTGGTCTATTTGCTCAGTGACGTCACAATCTGAATATGTGCCTCCTGGTGCCACTGTCCTGGACTGTATAGAATGGCAGACTTTGGCTAATGAAGATCTGCTCTCCAACCTTTACATTCCCTCTGTCCTCATCCTCCTCTACCTCTCTTCTGCCTTCGACACGGTCAACCATACCATCCTGCTCAACCGTCTCTGTGATAACCTGGGTATCACTGATCAGGCTCTGGCCTGGCTGACCTCTTTCCTCTCTGATAGACCCTCCCAGGTCCATCTGGGGTCCTTCCTATCATCTATCTTCCTCTCTACGTGTGGTGTTCCCCAGGGGTCTAACCTCTCTCACTGGCTTTTCAACCAATACCTGGCAACTCTCCCTCACTGCATTGCCATTTTCTTTGCACATTTCCATTTCCAGTGCTACGCTGATGACACTGAACTCATTTTCAGGCTGCCCTCTGCCACCTCCTCTCCCTCTCTCATTTCTGATTTCCTAACTGCTTTTCAAGATTGGTGTGCTGCCAATTATCTTTGTCTGAATTCCAGCAATACTGAGATCCTCCTCATCGGCACACCTTCACCATCCTTTACCCTCACTCTTTGGCTGGCCTCCCTTGGCCATCCTCTTACCCCCACCTGCAAGGCTAAGAACTTCGAGGTCATCTTTGACTTCACCGTTTCCTTCTCCGCCCAAATCTCTCAGGTCTGTTAAAAGTCAAACTTCCTACTTCATCTCCTCAGAGGTATTCTGCCTTTCCTCTCCTTCCCCCAGAAGCCCATGGTATCCCAAGCTCTGGTTCTCTCTAGCTTGGTCTATTGTAACAGTCTCTTTCTAGATCTACCTTCCTGTACTCTCCGGCCTCTGCAACTCATCCAGAACAGTACTGCAAGACTTGTCCTTGGCCTCAAGCCCTGGGAGCGTATCTCTCCAGCTCTGAAATCTCTCCATTGGCTCCCAGTGGATACAAGGATTAAATTCAAAACCATCTGCATTGTCCACAAGGCTTTCTGGGTCTTGCGTCCAAAATACCTGCAGCTATCCCTCTGCAAATACCTCCCTTCTTGAGCTCTTCGCTCCTCTACCTCTAACTCCCTCAGGGTCAGTCGTTTTTCAAAGAAACAAGCTGGGGGTAGATCTATGTCTTCGGCTGGGGCCTCCCTCTGGAATAGCCTCCCTGCCACTCTAAAACTTGAGGAGAACCATCTCCTGTTCGGGAAGCACCTCAAGACCTTCCTCTTTGCTTCTGCCTTTGCTCTCCCTCTCCCTGCTGAGCTGTGCTCTCTTGGAACTGTGCACCTGGCCATCCTCTGTCTCCTGGGCCAAGGTACCTGCTCACCCTGCCACCCTCACGCACTGCCTCCTGGCCACCCCTTGCACTGGGGACTGTATCTGTACCCATACAGTTCCCCACTCCTCCATTTTCTTCTTTTTCTGTACATTTCAGACTTACCCAGTCTGCTGCAGTAAACACAGCACTTGCCACTTGCTGGCTGCACTACCACTGTTTGTTGCCTTTATTATTTATTTATTTATTATTATTTATCTGTTTCTCCTTTGCGCCGCACTTTCCACTTCTCCCCCTTCCATGCACTTTTCCCCTCCCCGTCTCCCATGCACATGCGTTTTCTCAATGTCACTGGGCCTAGTAAGATCGTTGCTGTGTTCTCCCCTGTTCCCCTAGCTTGACTTGTCATGCTCCGAAACACTTCTGTACGAGCACGATACAAATAAAATATCATATCATATCATAATGTTACACGAGGAGCAGTCTGCATTTCGGAAGGACACGTGCTGATCTGCAATGTGATTCGTACTGGCGCACTGAAAGGATTTGCATGGCTGTTCCTCTGGTGTGTGTGGGTAATCTCTTTCATGGCTAGGGGGTCTCTCAACCTTCAGTATGCATATCTGTCAGATAAGGTTTGATTGATGCTTAGCTGTACAGACATCGCCTTCGGGCTCACACGTTCCTGCCTTTATTATGCAACGTTGTGAATGTCCAATGGTCTTTGGAGTGATGGGACCTTCAAATGAGGGGGCCTTGTGCAGACAAAGTGCCTCTAGCCATTTGGGAGGATAGCGCTGCAGCACCAGCTGATCACTGGTGAGCTGGCACTTCATGCTGCCAAAGTCAGTAGTACTAGATAGTTCTTTGAGCACTGTGGTTTGGTTGAGGATAACAATCCTGTGTACAATTGCTTGTGTGCAAGGCTAATGGCTGTCCCTGGTTCTCTCATTTAAATTGAGCAGATTCCACCCTCGCCCAGGGGTCCTTACTTCCCCGATTAGTATGGAATACTTAGTGAACCTACTTTCTAAATGCTACCTTGCTGGCTCTGAGGGCCTAAATGCAATTTCCTTGTCTGTCTAGTCTCCCTCATGGACTTCCTAGGCAAACCCTACTTTAATGTTCAGGTTAGTTCTGAGAGACTGTGGGGATGTGCCTTACAGACACTCAAGCCCCAGAAGGAACTCTTCCTCTCACTCCCTGATGTTCCTTAGGGCTCCCTATCCTTCGCTACCGGCCAAAACTTCTCTCCACTCTCATGCTACACCTCTCTCCTCTGTCCCTCCGATAGCTCTTTCTACAACCTACCTCCACCCTCCAATGTTATTCCCTCCTACCTCTGTCCACTCCACTACTCCTCTCTGTTAGGTAAGATTTCGTAAAGTCCAACTGGTGTGGGACTTCACAAGACTTGGTATTAGGCAGACCCAACTCTTAATATAGGCCTGTACTACGCAAGCCGGTAGTGTGACTGGGAGCCAGGCCTATCTTAAGAGGGGTAATGTGAGCTGTAGAGTAGCAGAATGAATTCAGTAAACACAGGCACCAAGTAAACACTTGCACACTTAAAGTTATATTCAATTATTTATTTATATATACACAAGGCACATTAAGCATTCATTAAATTGCGCAATAGTAACATTCAATGGAAGATAGAATTCATTTATACAAGAACCAATAATGCAGGTGGCTAGTGACATTCTATGCTAAACATGTTCCAGCACACGGACTGACATCCATCAAGGTCAGTGTTAGCACTTATTTTTGTTCACCAAGTAGAACACACTTTCTACTGGTGCAATAGTTAGTTTCTCCCAGAGGGATGTAGGCAGTCTCCTATCCCAACAATAATAGTGTCAACAATTAAAACCTGTAAGGGAACAAGCACTGCCAAAGCCAATAGGGTTCAGAAGAGGAGCCTTCAGGAAAGCAGGACAGCCAAAGTCAATGGGACAGTTCCAGTTCTGATGCAGCTTTTCTTAGAAACATGTTAATGAAACAGTTGAGAGTTCTTTGAAAAATCACTGCAGCTCAAGCTGAGCCCACTTGGAAGCACCAGAAATGGCAAAAGGTAGTTATACCCCAAACGCCACAGTACCATAGAACGGAAGCCAGGGTTCTAGCTTGATGCCTTCCTGATGCAGTGATGCAGAAACTTGTTCCTGGTCCTTGGTGGTAGTGACAAAAGGGAGGAGCTTTTTTGGCAGCACTCAAGAGAGTACCTTGGCAGCAATTAATTCTCTTGGATTCAGCAGCTCTTTGTGCCCTGGCACCTTTTTCTCAGGACGAAAGTCAAACGAATAGCTCCAGTTGGAGTTTCCTCGGTCCCTCGGTCCTGGACTCTAGACAAACAAATCTTGCTTTTGGAGGTCCTTGAAGATGCCCACAAAGTTTTGGGCGATTCATTCTCGGGAAGATAATGCACTCGATAATGGTCAGGTGCCCCCGAGCATTGGGATTCTGCAGTCTAGGCATCTCACAGCAAGTCGTGGGATGAGCCAAAATGAAGCAGGTCTCGAGGTTCGTTGGTCCCACCAGTCCAAGGGAGGAAGTTGTCTTACACGGATCTTCCCTGTCAAAATGGAAATGGGACTAGCACAGCTGCAAGGCTTCAATGGCGCTTCTGCGGTCCTGGAAGGTCCTGCGGGTATCTCTGCTCATCCTCTTCATCGGCTATGATGTTCCAGTGGTTGACTCTGCCTGTAGTCCCAAAACCCTTACCCTATATGCAAAATCCCACTCATTCACAGCACAAAGCTGTCAATCACACAGGGGGGGTCATCCTCTAGGACAGCCACCCGGCCAGTTGGAACTGGTTTCATCCAGGCATGCCTAAAAACAAAGGCCAGTGAAGGTTCGGGCTCCTTCCTCACTTCCTGCCTTCCCAGACACACTGGAGCCTGGGCGGGCTTCAGGGCTGAAGCCCGCCAAAGCAAAACACACAAAGGACTCAGACCAGATTCAAACAACAGAGTAAAAGCCCAGAAGGAACTAACAAATAGGAAATGGCAAGAAAAGAAGGCATGGGACATTTTGGAAAAATGGTCACGCATATGTGTTGTACGGCAGCTGAGAAATCAACCTGCTAGTAACCTGCACAAAAGCTACTAAAAGTAACCACTGCCGCCAGCCATTCAAGTTAGTTAGTATAACAAAAAGTTAGATGAGAAGTGAGATAAGGGGTTACTATGTAACCACCCCCCAGGCACTCCACATAGGGTGGTGTGTGCTGGACCCACAACGCAGAAAGGTAAGTAAGATAAAAGCTATCTCACTATTCTTGGGACCAGTAGTTCATCCAAGGAAATGTAGTTAAACGTTAAGAGAAGTCCAAGGGAATCCTCAGTGACACTGCACAGATGATGCTGTGTGTCACTATGGAAAAAGCAGATGCCTATTGAGTTGACCAGACTCCATTAAACAGTTAAAAATCCAAGTCAGAGAAAAACACTGAATGAGTAGCAAAAAGCAATACTCACTCAGGAGGTTAAAAATCAAAAAGATCCCAGATCCTAGCAAAAGAGCTGGGGGTCTCTAACGTTAAGGGGAATTAGCACAGAAACTGAACGTTCTCCCTAACACGCTCCCCTGTCTACACTTCTACTCCACCCCACCTACGTCTCAGTCAGCCTCCTTTCACTCTCTCACTTTCCACTCACTCTCTACACTTCCTCAAGTACACTCACTCAGCTTACCTTGCATGCACACTCACAACACAGTACCACTTGCTATCACCAACCAATACCTCATGTTTCCCCCAAACTCCTCCACACTCCAGTCCACCGTCCTCCCTCATGCTGGTCTCTTGGTCTGCCCTCTCCTCCTCCTCAGACCTCACCCTAATAACCCCATGATGGGTTCTTGTGGGTGGTCTGCTCGGGCTTCTGATGTCTGTGGTTGCCTGGAATGAGAAGAAAAGGACCAGCACACATTTGTTTGCGGATGTATGGGTTGATGCGACGTGGTACCATTCATATACACACAGGCAGACTCAGAGAAATGTCAGAGGCATTGAGCATGAGTGTGTTAGCCTGGTGGGGCACGCATGCCCAGTCTTAGGGAAAGAGGGGGAGTTAAAGGGTATTCCTCTGGCAGAACACCAGAGAACAACCTGGCTCCAGAGACATACATCAGAGCCATGCAAGTCGCATGCTGGGGTGCATTAAGTACTCGGAAACTATGATTGAAATGAAGGACACCTTCAAGGGGAAACCCCACGATTCTGTCGCAGAATCAGGATATTGTCATTGGAGTAGAACATTGGGTGCAATTTGTATGGACCCCTGAACTTAATGTCTGGCACTATTAGCCATACATCTTCCCCAATATGTTTTAGGTATATTCCCCTAGCTCCTGGAGGAATTCACTCCACTGTATCCCAGCTACATAGCCCAAGAACTACTCCAACCTTTTGACATAGGTCTAAAGGTTCTCGGTAGGAGGAAACATAACCTGTCTAACTATTGTAGCCCCAGGCAACCCAGCAACAAAGTCAAGTGAAGGAAGATCCCCACTGGTTACTCAACACTCTAAGCCTTAAATAGCAAACGAAAGACCCAACTAACAAGAAAGGTAATGCCCTCAACCTCATCATCACCACCCTGCCCACCCACCATCACAACCCTCCAATCTCGCTCGAGTGGTCAGACCATCCCAATCCCTTCTGACATTAGTCACACCACATCAGTCAAGTAAACCCATCGGAAACACAGCAAACAAGCCTTCAGATCATTCAAGAACTTCCCCGGGGAGGCTGTCATAGAAGATCTTGCCTAACTCTACTTAACATGGGCTGATCTACCTCTGATAAACCATGACTGTGACTCGCTTCTCCAAAAACTCAACACCACTCTCACTACCAACATCAACTGTCATGCTCCAGTGAAACAATGTACCCTCAGGCCTACACGCAGACGAGCTGCCAAGCCAAGGCCAACAATGAAGGCAGATCCCTCTCAAAGCCATCAAGCCCTCATCACCTCTCTTCCCAACCCAAACGTAACTCAATCCATCAGAAAATCCTCTGCCATCAACCCTTTCTTCATCAGCAGGAACAGCATGATCCGCCATCACATAGACGCCAACGCTACAACTGACATAAAACTACACATCCCTTGTCGCAAACCCACAACTCACTGGACAACTTTCAAGACACTCACTATGTAAGACCTCACTGCCACCCTAAGATCACTTAAGGCAACATTGTGCACAGACACAATTTCAACTCCATGTTTACATCTCCTTTGGAGTCAAAACACCAAGGTACATATAATTTCTCTAAGAAAGAATGTCTTTTTTCTAACCTTACGGAAGACACTCCGATAATCAGTAAACAAGTCGACCACGGCAGGGACGTTGTGGTTTGTGACACAGAATACTATGACACTGAAGTAATGAGACAGTTGGACAACTCTGCCTTCTACCTCAGACTTAAAGGTGATCCTACCGATAGCATTAGGAAGACAATTGTAGCACTTACTTCACGGGTACGTGATATTGACATACTGAGTGAGAAGGAGTTCCTGTTCCTTACCATTAAAGGGACCAGGACCCCACTTTTCTACATCCTTCCCAAAGTGCATAAAAATAGTCAAAATCCCCACAGTAGGCCAATTGTGTCTTTGTGCGGCTCGATTCTGGAACCTCTAGGAAAGTATCTAGACTTCTTTCTAAAACCTTTAACGGCAGCAACTGTTACTTATCAGGCCAACACTACAGATGCAATTCTACATCTGGAGGGATTGCCATTTGACCCTGCATTCCATCTATTCATTACACTAGATGTAGAGTCGCTTTATTTGAATATTCCAAAGCTGGAGTCTTTACCAATAATGAAGACTTTCCTAGATTCCAGAAGTGATCCTCAAATGGTCCCCCACGAGTTCCTTATTGAACTTTTGGAAATAGCTTTGACCAAAAACAATTTCCGGTTCAAAGAATCATTTTTTCTGCAAACTAAGGGCACTGCCATGGGTGTAGCATTCGTCCCAAACTATGCCATCTTCTTTATGTGGGCATTTGAAAAGGCTTTTATCTTGAACAACTCCAACCCTTTTTACCAGTCCATAATATTTTACAAAAGGTATATAGATGATATTGTCATCATCTGGGACAAAACTAAAGGTGATCATGTCCACTTCCTAACATGGATCAATACTCTTAATGAACATCTACAGTTTACGAGGTCCACTGATAACAACTCAATACCTTTTTTGGACCTTTTGGTGAAGGTGAAAAATGCACTCATAGCCGTGGATCTCTATCAAAAAGCCACGGATGGGAACACTATACTCCATTTTGAAAGTTTTCATCCTCATTCATTACGGACTAGTATTCCTTATGGGCAGTTTTTGAGAGCGAGGCGAAACTGCACTGACAAACAAGATTTCTCTACACAAGCAGACATTATAGAGGAACGTCTGCAGGCCAGAGGCTATCCGACTCATTATCTTATTTATTCTACTATCCCATGTACTGCACTTTCCCTCTCCCTTCCCCCATGCACTTTTCCCTTTCCCCCTTCTCTTGCATTTGCGCGATCTGAATGTCAGCTGGCCTAGAAAGTGTGTTGTCTGTCTTCCCTTTGTTCCCCCTCCCTTGCCTCGTCGCTCCTTGAAACACTTGTGTATAGGCGCGTTATAAATGCGTTATCATATCATCATATCATATCATATAATTATTGAGACAGTCCCGGAAAAGAGTGCGCCATCAACATCGGGATATCTTGTTATCTAAGAATTCCCAAGAAAGTCCACCTAACTCACGACTGGTGTGCGCAATGACTTTCAGCACTTACCATCCAGCTATTAAAAAGGCCATAAGCAAGCTTTGGCCCCTGTTGCAGTTAAATGATTCTAATTTAGACCTCCCTATGTATGCTTTTAAAAAAGGCAAGAATCTCAAAAACTGGCTATTTAAAGCAGACAGAGCCCAAGCTAAACAAACATCTAATACTATCTCAGAAATCTGGGGCAAGAATAGAATTTGCGGCCACTTTCCTTGCGGCTACTGCTGCCAACGTGCATCCACTCTGGCAGGCAAGATGGTGAGGATTAACAACAAACTGTGGCACCTTAAAGACCACACGACTTGTAATTCTAAGAATGTTATATATTCTGTGACCTGCCCCTGCAACAAGACATACGTAGGTAAGACATGTAGGCCAGTAAAACTTAGAATTATTGAACACAAGTCTAAGATAAGAACTAAAAATGTCTCATCCCCTTTAGTTGCCCATTTTCTTGAAAACAACCACAGTTGCAATGAACTCAGCTGGTGTGTTTTGGAACCAGTTAAAGGTGTAGATGCATATTCCACTGCCACCAGACTTTCCACCCGTGAACAATGGTGGATTTACAATACACAGAGTTTTCTAGTTGGATTACACCTTCAAGAAGAATGGATCTTGGGCTCATGTTCCACTTAATGTCTGTATGTTCATTTTCCATTCATTAAATCATTAAATGCCAGTATGCCTATCTTGTATCCAGAGGTTTAGTCTCTGTGCTATGTATGGCCACCTGTACTTAATAATCCATCAACTGTAATTTTGAAAGGGACAGGTGAATGCACCCATTACACTCAAATTTCCATTACGGAAATTGAATTTTCTAGTGCGCTTCAATGCGCTGTATCGCTATAGACCACATAGGGCTGCTTGCACTGAAAACTGGTCCATTATTAATATCTTTGAAAGGGACAGGTCAATGTAGTTATTACGTTGAATTTCCCTTATGGAAATTGAGTCACTTAAAGCAAGGCCAGCTAGTACGTTACAATGCGTTACATCATTATGGCAGGGGCATATATCAGCGCTTTCAGCATAGGCTGGTCGACTAAGGCAATTGGGGGCACCCTTCAGTGACTTTTGATACTAATAATTATTTTGGCATCTTTCCCTGAGGTCTTACGTGCCCGGGCTGTATCCTTTCCCCATATACATCTTCTTACCCTGGGTGATATACCTGATACAATTCAGTTTGTACTGTTGAATGCCTATTTCTGAACTTGTGGCAGACATTTTAATAAATTAATTAATCTATTTTCTTAGACACTCATTTTCGGAATTGATGCAAGGAGTCCTTCCTTTACTTCACCAGGTGGATGAGCATTTCCATTGTTGGATATATTTTGTGTGGAACATTCGATGCTGACTTTAATTCTTCCGCGTACTGGTCTAGTGCCCTAGCAACATCACACGTGACCAGCTTTTGCACTTATATGCCCTTACACGCCAGGACTAGCTGCCTGGTAATTGAGAAATAGTCCTAGCGAGGGATGCCTGATGGCATAATTTGCATAATACAATATCTTTGACAATTGTTAGTCACGGCCCTGAGGAAATATGAGAATTGATTACACCTGCAAAGTTCTAAACGATGAGGGAAGGCGCGTACCTGCAAAGTGTTTTTCCTTAGAAATGAGCATAAATGAACTGATTATGTTGCACACTCACCGCAACAGAGCACAGTGTTGCCTTTTTCATTCGGAATTTTCAGTTTCACTTTTAAATATAAAATTTTAAAGACGAGCTCCCTGGTTCTGAATTAAATACTTATGTGCTGATTACGGCCACTGCCTGAATGCGTTTCTGATCTGTTTTTTGGCATTCAGGCCCGCAAATTCAACATGGCATGACGGCATCCTCTGGACTATAATTCTGGAGGTCTACACTTTCCTTCAAGAAGATGTACCCATTCAAGACGTTCCAGACGTTCCCCTGTGAGCTATCAATTGGGAGGTGAACTCGATCACCCATAATTGGTGAGTCCTCGGGTATTTCAAACCTATGGGCATTCTTGGCCAGGGGAATAATATAAGTCTTTAGAGTACATGTGGCCAGTCCATTTCACAAGTGGCAATTAGGGAACTGTTTCCCAATCGTAAAAAATGTCCTTGTTTTGTGTCTCCACAGACCTACCCCGCTGGGGTCCGCATAGTTTTTGGTGATATATTATTGGAAGTAATCGTACAACATTAACTTCAGCCGCCTACGGTTGAGAATATGGTAATAATTATGACTATTCTCCCTTTCCACACATATGGTGACTGGAGCAAGCTTGTCTGTGTAGCTTCTCTTTGGACCCAATTCTAATGTAGCCATTTGTTTATTTTTCTTTCTTTTTTGTTTTTTACAGGGTTGACAATTTCGGTTTGCCCTCTACTCATCTTAATGTTTTGGTGTGTATTTTTAATCTACTTGTATGAAGAATTTAACACAGAAGGGATAGCACTGTCCTGACGAAGACGGGGATCAACAGGAGTCCAGTTAGAAGAACTTTCTCGTCGAAACTACTGTTGCTATGTAATAACTATTGCTAGGTTGACCCTTTACACTATAATAAATTAAGTGGTCCTTAGGCTAGCGCAGTTGACATACAGCACTCCCTCTTTATTGAACTGTGTTTTTTCTCAAAAATTTACTAATGCAATATTTATTTGAATGGTCTATTTGTATAGTTTGAATTAATCATTCATTTAGCACTCTTACACTTTTGAACTGTGCTTTTCTGTTTAATTTCTACTAATGTAACAACTGATTGAACGGTGCCCAGACACAGTTCGAATCAGTTTCCCACAAATACACTTGTGAACAACAGTCCTCCCAACCCGCCTGATCCCCTTCACCCAAGCTCGGCATTCTGTCTTCCCAACTTTTTCTGTGGGGTGTGGACCCCATTGTCAGGTCCTCTTTAAGGCTCTAGTAGTACCTTGAGCCGATACGTTTTCCATTACATATTGAAAAAATTGAGTGGGCTTCACGGGCTACCACAAACGCTGGTCCATTTTGAGCTTACATCTCTTCTAGTATGTTGGACAGTTTCAGTGTACATTATGAGTTATCACAAATGTAGCATGTTGTTTTGTATATACAGTATTTTATGGAGCAAGACCCAATATGCATTATGGCTCATAATAGATTTCATGTTTTTTATTAATCTACTTATGAAATAAAATTCTGTAATTTTTCAAATGCTTCTTAAGATTTGGGTCTAATTGAGCTCTTCCCCCATGTGTTTCATGGAGGACAGTCAATCAGTAACGTGCTAATTTAAGGTTAATTTCGCCTGACAGGACCACTGTTCTATAAACATTGTGCACAGACAACATCCTCCCTGCTTCCGTACTCAAGACACTTCTTACTGACGCACTCCTCCCTTACCTGACAATCATCGCGGGAGGATAGCTTAACAGCAACGTGTTCGCCTTGGAAGCAAGACAACACGAAGCAACACAGGTTCGATCCACGGGTCCGCGCTTAGAAACCTCTGGGTGTTTAAGCACGTTATAAATACGCAACTAAGACAAAAAAAAACACAATTAGGCAGTAGCTGGTAAGAAGTATCAAGCCTGTCTGGGGTGTTATTTAGGGGTTTTATCTGTGTTTTAGTAGGATTTCCAAATCGTGTTTTGTGCCAATTTCAACTTCTAGAGAGGACTGCCTTTGGGGGTGTAGTTCTTTGTTTGTTTCTGTTCATATTTCCTCTCTCTTGCCATCTTGACAGTAATTGGCTGAGGTAGTCAGGGGTGCCTGTTGTTTGTTAGTGGTTTCCCTGGCTTGCTGTTAGTAATCCATAGGCATTCTGTACAGCAAGCCCCTGGTAAAAAGTTTCCAACCTCCTTGAGGTCTTATGGGGTCGGGGGGTTGTCTCTGTTTTTAGTGGGATTTCCAAATCCTTTTTTAGGCTGTGGTGTCTGTCCTTTGTTAGTGGTTTCTCCTTTGTTTGCTGTTAGTGATCCATAAGCCCCTACCTGCTTTTAATCCCCCCGATGGGCCTGTGTTCTTGGTCACATGATCAGGAAACACCCTTCTTTGCTGGCCCTCCCAGGGCAGCCTGGCCTAGGTAGCCATCGGCTAAGGGCCCGAGGCAAAGGGCAGCTTTGTGTGTTCGTGTTCGCCTGGGCCACCTCATGCAGAGAACCTACAGTGACGGATAACATAAGTGTGGTGTGGGCAGGGAGTACCACCATTACTGTACTCCAGTAAAACCTCTCCACTCTTATTACCTAACATCATAAAGCTACGTGCATTTACCATCATTGTGCAAGGTAGCCATACTCTGCATTTACCCTCATTGTGCAAGGTAGCCATACTCTGCATTTACCCTCATTGTGCAAGGTAGCCATACTCTGCATTCAGCCTTATTGTGTATGGTAGTGTGATGAATCCTGTGGCTCCCTCACTAAATCCCTGCCTAAAGTCTCCACCCGGGTGGCCAGGGAAAGGTAGACGCTTCCTGATCCTGACCTTGGGCGTGGTGTTCTGTGGGCGGATCAACTGGGAGGAGACAAGGCTCAGGGTGGTGAGGAGATTTCATGGGATGAGATGCAGTATTTGTTTACCAAAGGGAAGAACTTTTTTCAAATGCCAAGGCATGTAATGGCTAATTGTCGTTATGATTCGTCTGATCTGCAAATTGAACATCTTAATGTGGATAAGGGTAATGTAAAAGACCTAAACATCTTAAGAAATAAAAGCCTGTCTGAGACTTATAAAGTTTGAAATCATCCAAACTATCAGAGGTACAGTGAAAGGAAATCTGTAAATAATGATTTAAATGAACTGCCTTCCTCTTTCTAAGAACATTCGTGTGATGTTTCCTTAAATATATCCTTAAATATATCATGAAGAAATTAACTTGAGTTCAAACGTAGCAAGCTGACTCTAAAACCTGATTTTGTTGCTGGGGACTTCAAGTCACATAATACCCTAAGTACTGGGACGAGGAAGAGAGCTCAAGAGCAATGTTGCAGGAGTGATCAGCTTGTTAATGCAAATGTCCCACACCTGAGGGACGTAGAGAGGCTTAAAAGGCCCCCTCAGGTGCAGGCCATTAGGAGTAGCAGCTTCAGTAGCAGGCTCGTTGTTGGCAGTCCAAGCAGATGTTGGAGGAAAGGGAGGGCGCCGGCACCACTGCAGAGCAGATTCCAGCTGCCAGTCCTGAGAGGGTCCTTTACCCCCTAAATCTGAAGTGCAGACTTTAAGATTGTGAGTGTCAATGAACATACAAGCATTGCCCAAAGCCAAGAGATAAACCAGCATTAAACCAGCATTGCCGAAAGCCAAGAGATACTCAAGCATTGCACAAAGCCAAGAGATAAACCAGCATTGCCCAAAGCCAAGAGATACAAAATCATTGGCCAAAGCCAAGAGATACACAAGCATTGCACAAAGCCAAGAGATAAACCAGCATTGCCCAAAGCCAAGAGATACACAAGCATTGCCCAAAGCCAAGAGCTAAACCAGCATTAAACCAGCATTGCCCATAGCCAAGAGATACACAAGCATTGCCCAAAGCCAAGAGATAAACAAGCATTGCCCAAAGCCAAGAGATATACCAGCACTGCCCAAAGCCAAGAGATACACAATCATTGGCCAAAGCCAAGAGATACTCAAGCATTGCCCAAAGCAAAGAGATAAACCAGCATTGCCCAAAGCCAAGCGATACACAAGCATTGCCCAAAGCCAGGAGATACACAAGCATTGCCCAAAGCCAAGAGATACACAAGCATTGCCCAAAGCTAAGAGATAAACCAGCATTGCCCAATGTCAAGCGATACACAAGCATTGCCCAAAGCCAAGAGATATACAAGCATTGCCCAAAGCCAAGAGATAAACCAGCATTGCGCAAAGCCAAGTGATACACAAGCATTGCACAAAGCCAAGAGATAAACCAGCATTGCTCAAAGCCAAGAGATACACAAGCATTGCACAAAGCCAAGAGATAAAACAGCATTGCCCAAAGCCAAGAGATATACAAGCATTGTCCAAAGCCAAGAGATACAAAATCATTGCCCAAAGCCAAGAGCTAAACCAGCATTGCCCAAAGCCAAGAGATAAACCAGCATTGCCCAAAGCCAAGCGATACACAAAAGCATTGCCCAAAGCCAAGAGATAAACCAGCATTGCCCAAAGCCAAGTGATAAACCAGCATTGCCCAAAGCTAAGCAATACACAAGCATTGCCCAAAGCCAAGAGATATACAAGCATTGCCCAAAGCCAAGAGATACACAATCAATGGCCAAAGCCAAGAGATACACAAGCATTGCACAAAGCCAAGAGATAAACCAGCAGTGCCCAAAGCCAAGCAATACACAAGCATTGCCCAAAGCCAAGAGATAAACCAGCATTTCCCAAAGCCAAGAGATACAAAATCATTGCCCAAAGCCAAGAGATACACAAGCATTGCCCAAATCAAAGAGATAAACCAGCATTGCCCAAAGCCAAGCGATACACAAGCATTGCCCAAAGCCAGGAGATATACAAGCATTGCCCAAAACAAAGAGATAAACCAGCATTGCCCAAAGCCAAGCGATACACAAGCATTGCCCAAAGCCAGGAGATATACATGCATTGCCCAAAGCCAAGAGATACACAAGCATTGCCCAAAGCTAAGAGATAAACCAGCATTGGCCAATGTCAAGCGATACACAAGCATTGCCCAAAGCCAAGAGATATACAAGCATTGTCCAAAGCCAAGAGATACAAAATCATTGCCCAAAGCCAAGAGATACAAAATCATTGCCCAAAGCCAAGAGATAAACCAGCATTGCCCAAAGCCAAGCGATACACAAAAGCATTGCCCAAAGCCAAGAGATAAACCAGCATTGCCCAAAGCCAAGTGATAAACCAGCATTGCCCAAATCTAAGCAATACACAAGCATTGCCCAAAGCCAAGAGATATACAAGCATTGCCCAAAGCCAAGAGATACACAATCAATGGCCAAAGCCAAGAGATACACAAGCATTGCACAAAGCCAAGAAATAAACCAGCAGTGCCCAAAGCCAAGCAATACACAAGCATTGCCCAAAGCCAAGAGATAAACCAGCATTTCCCAAAGCCAAGAGATACAAAATCATTGCCCAAATCCAAGAGATACACAAGCATTGCCCAAATCAAAGAGATAAACCAGCATTGCCCAAAGCCAAGCGATACACAAGCATTGCCCAAAGCCAGGAGATATACAAGCATTGCCCAAAACAAAGAGATAAACCAGCATTGCCCAAAGCCAAGCGATACACAAGCATTGCCCAAAGCCAGGAGATATACATGCATTGCCCAAAGCCAAGAGATACACAAGCATTGACCAAAGCTAAGAGATAAACCAGCATTGGCCAATGTCAAGCGATACACAAGCATTGCCCAAAGCCAAGAGATATACAAGCATTGCCCAAAGCCAAGAGATAAACCAGCATTGCGCAAGGCCAAGTGATACACAAGCATTGCACAAAGCCAAGAGATAAACCAGCATTGCCCAAAGCCAATAGATACACAAGCATTGCCCAAAACCAAGAGATAAAACAGCATTGCCCAAAGCCAAGAGATACACAATCATTGCCCAAAGCCAACAGATAAACCAGCATTGGCCAAAGCCAAGTGATACACAAAAGAATTGCCAAAAGTCAAGAGATAAACCAGCATTGCCCAAAGCCAAGTGATAAACCAGCATTGCCCAAAGCTAAGCAATACACAAGCATTGCCCAAAGCCAAGAGAAATACAAGCATTGCCCAAAGCCAAGAGATACACAATCATTGGCCAAAGCCAAGAGATACACAAGCATTGCACAAAGCCAAGAGATAAACCAGCATTGCCCAAAGCCAAGCGATACACAAGCATTGTCCAAAGCCAAGAGATAAACCAGCATTTCCCAAAGCCAAGAGATACAAAATCATTGCCCAAAGCCAAGAGATACACAAGCATTGCACAAAGACAAGAGATAAACCAGCATTGTCCAAAGCCAAGAAATAAACCAGCATTGCCCAAAGCCGAGATATAAACCAGCATTGCCCAAAGCCAAGCGATACACAAGCATTGTCCAAAGCCAAGAGATAAACCAGCATTTCCCAAAGCCAAGAGATACAAAATCATTGCCCAAAGCCAAGAGATACACAAGCATTGCACAAAGACAAGAGATAAACCAGCATTGCCCAAACCCAGGAGATACACAGTCATTGCCCAAAGCCAACAGATACACAAGCATTGCCCAAAGCCAAGCGATAAACCAGCATTGCCCAAAGCCAAGCGATAAACCAGCATTGCCCAAAGCCAAGAGATGAACACGCATTGCCAAAGCCAAGAGATAAACCAGCATTATACCAGCATTACCCAAAGCCAAGAGATACACAATCATTGCCCAAGGCCAAGAGATACACAAACATTGCCCAAAGCCAAGAGATTAACCAGCATTGCCCAAAGCCAAGAGATACACAAGCATTGCCCAAAGGCAAAAAAGACGAAAAACAAGACATACAATTGCATGAATATAGCCAACAAGAAGAAATGGGGTGGATTAAATGTTTTCAAAGGTGAAGCTTGTTGATTTGTGATTGTTGCATAGATTTAAAGCTGGTATAAAAACTCACATTGGCAAAGCCAAAAAGAGGAAAGTCCAAATCATATTCTTAATGGTTCTTGGTTACTGGTGTTGCAGGAAGACAGGAGTGGCAAAGAGGCTGCCCTTCTGGAAGGCGAAAGTTCAGAATAGGAAGTTCATTGCTTGCATTAAAGTGTTGAAGAAGACTAATTTGAATCTTGTCTTCTCTGAAAAGTGGTTGAAAGTCATAAAAATGCAAACTGCTGAAGCTGTTGTACACTTTTGGTTGTCAGTAGATCTAGTACTTCAGAAGCACTGTGGATTGTGGAAAGCTGTCGGGCAGATGAGTAAACCTGCATGGTGAATCCTTGTAGAAGTTGGTCTGGTCTGAGAGTAAACCAGGGGGAGGTTGAAATGCTGTGAAATTATCCTGACAAAGATACAAACTGTGATTTATTGTGTTGAAAGGAGAGCTGAGAAAAGCTTATATGAAGAAGCTGTGTTTCTTTAAATCTTTTAAGTTGTGGCAAATCACCCTGACCAAGAATATCATTGATGCTATTTCATGGATGAAAAATATCTATTCAAGGAAGAAGAGGAATCTTTCCTTTGTTGAACATTTTTTGAACTTTCTTTTGGCAAGTTGAAGTTGCTAGGAACTTTGTTGGAACTTAGTTACAAACCTGGATTTCCTTGTTTATTTTTGCTGAACTGTGGAACCCAATCCAACTTAAAAACTAGGGAAGGGGAATTCACCCAGGATAAAACAAGAGACTGTGAATACATTACAAATGCAATTATTATTATTGTGAATTGCCATATATTTTCTTGCATATTATATGTACAAGTGTGAGGGCCAGATATCATTTGTTAGACTGTTTCCTTTAGTTTATTTTAGGCAGGGAAATCCTAGTCAGGGTAGGGATAGTGAGGTGTTAATTGAAATGTATGATTTAATAAAAATGCATTTATTGAAGAATCATCTAAAAGTTGTTTGCCTCAGATATCTGATGCCTCAAGGTAGCCAAACTATGCATTTAACCTAATTGTGTAAGGTAGCCAAACTATGCATTTAACCTAATTGTGTAAGGTAGCCAAACTATGCATTTAACCTAATTGTGTAAGGTAGCCATATTCTGCATTTAACCTTGTTAGGCAGAATCCTGTGCAGTTCCCTCAGGGACCACTATCCAGGATTAGGACTACAGGTGAGAGCAATAAATCCCCTTTGGTATCAGTTCGTACCACAAAGATTTAGTTGGTAGCTGTGGCTGAGCAGTCAGATTTATCTCAAGAGGGAGATGAGCAGTATTCAGGGTTTACACAATAGGTATCACAGTACTATGGAACAAGGAAACACTGACCAAAGCTTTGTACCATAAAGAGAATATATATTTATTTTATACACATCTAGTTCAACACACGAATCACAGTTGATAAAGTAAGTTACGTTCTGTCAAGGAAAAGTATATACAACTCCCTATTCAATTGTAGACAAGTTTGCGGTAGAGTGAAAACTGAGCAAAACGGCACAGTGAAAAACAAATGGCACTCTATCAATTTAACGAAAGGGAGGGAAAGCACAAGTTAAACCGAAATATCTTCAGACACCCCCTAGCAACACTTACCTGAAGTTTTGTGAACAAGTAATGCACAGTAAGACTTAAGCAGAAAGATAAGTGAATGAAAACTGAGCAAAATGGCACTCCACAAGTTAAGACAGTCGGAAGGAAGAGGGGTTTAGAAGATTCAGGTGCATCCACACATTTCTTATTGAGAATCAATCTAGTGAGAGCAGATTTAACAAATCAGCCAGAGTCAATAGGCCTGAGCCAGAGTCAGGGGTACAGGACCAAGAGCTTAGGAGCAAACATTTTCTTGTAGCTGCAGTCAAGTCTTTGGCAAATGAATATTGAAAAGGTCGATGCAAGGCGAAAGACAATGTTAAGAGAGAGGGCAGTCAACCCAATAAGTAGATAAAGGATTTAAAACACCTTTGGGGCTACCATGGGGAAAGGGAGGCCTGGCGGAACAATGTACCTTAAACGTGAAGAAGTGGCTCCTGCCAAGCCAATCCAATACATCCAACTTAGGTTCATACATACCCACAATCTCTTTAGGCATCCGGGGTCTTTTTGGACTGGAAGATCTAGAGGATTCGGGGAGAGAAGCATTTTCCAAAGACAATTTCTTCATCTCAAGCTCATGGTTGAGTTCAATTTCTTTGAGCCTTAGTTCCTGATGCCTCTGTTCAGTTTGGGCACTAAGGGCCTCATTACGACCCAGGCGGTAAGTTACCGCCTGGGCCGTGACTTTACCACCATGGCGTAAACTACGTTTACGCCATGGTGGTTGGCGGACTTACCGCCCCATTCCGACCTTGGCGGGGCGGTAAGTCCCCAATCCCCATTTACCCTTCCCCATTCCCATTTTTGCCCCATAGGGCATAATGGGAGTGGGGAAGGCGTTAATTACGCCACCGTAAATTACGGTGACGTAATTAACTCCATGGTCCCTTAGCGCCATGGATTTTAACACCTGCTAAAAGCAGGCCACCAGCCAGAAACTTTAGAGAGCGGGACGTTAAGGTACCCCCTCGAAAATGAACCCAAGGGAAAAACTATTAACCCTTTCCAGTACCTCCATAGTAAGATGGTTTGTACTGGTTTAGTTCATAAGATTTGACTAGTAAAGTCAATGGGGACTTTACATGCCCGGGGAGACAGCAGTCAGTCCCAGGGTATGGAGTCTATGTTTGGGGGTCACTACGACACCCCTGTGTCACTGCACTGAGGGTGCTGTGTAACACATGTGAATAAAAGATGGTTCCTATGGGGTTGACAAAAATAGACTAGAACACACATAGCAAAAATGCCTAAGAGTGGGAAAAAGAGTCTCACTCTTAGCAGGTAAAAAGAAAAAACCCTTCAAATCCAGCAGAGCTGCTGGGGGACTCTATAGGTAAGGGAAATTAGCCATAGAATGAGAATTCTCCCTAAGAAACCTCATGGTGTAAGGTCGCCATATTCCGCATTTAGCCTAATTGTGTAAGGTAGCCATACTCTGCATGTAACCTCATGGTGTAAGGTAGCCATATTCTGCATTTGGCCTAGCTGTGTGGTGTAGCCTTATTCTGCTTTGTGGTCTAATTGTGTAAGGTGGCCCCTTTCTGCATTTAGCCTAATGGGTACGGTAGCCGTATACTGCGATTATCCTAGCTGTGTGAGGGTAGCCACATTCTGCTTTTTGCCTAGCTGTGTGGAGTAGCCTTATTGATCCGGCTTGATCCATCCACTGCTTTGTACACTGTCGATCATGACATCTTGCTGGAGCAGCTGTCCTTGGCTTAGATCTCGTGCTGAGTCCTGGATTGGTTTGTTTCATTCTTAGATGGCGCACTCAGTCTCTTTCTCTTCCTGCTTTTGTCTCGGCTGTGAAACCCCACGCCTGCGGTGTGCCTCAAGGTTGTGCTCTTTCACCCCTTCTTTTCAACTTCTATATCCAGCTTCTTGTTAAGCTGATACACTCTTTTGGTTTTTAGTGTTTCTCCTATGCTGACGACGCACAGATGTTGGTGCGGCTAGATCTATCCCACCCTGCCTCTGCTGAGCACTGCCGTTCCTGCCTCCTGGCAATCCACCTGTGGGTGGGCAGAAATTATCTTCGTCTTTACGGTGAAAAGACGGAGGTTCTTGTTGTCGGCCCCTCTATGGCAGCTCTCTGGCCATCTGAGCTTGCCCATTTGCCTACGCCCTCTTTGGTGGTAAAGAACTTGGGGGTAAAGCTCTCTGATTCCCACTGTATTCAAAGCCAGATCAGCACTGTCTGCCAGTCGGTCCACTTCTGTAGAAAGTGCTTCCTTATCTTCCGATTCATCTACGTTCACTGGTGGTTCTCCCTACCTGCTGGCTCTCTAGATGACTGTAATGCTCTATATCTAGCTAAACTGGCGTATCTTCTTCAGTGGCTGCAGGTGCTGCACAACTTGGTAGCTCAACTGGCAGTGGGGGCTCCTCGTTTCTGTCCTACCACCTCGATTTTCGAAAAACTGCACTGGCTACCGATGGCTAAGCGTATCAAATTCAAGGCCTTGTGTGTGGTCCACTGTGCCTTTTAATGGAAGGGCCCAGATTTTTTACAGGCCAAATTCCGCCCCTATGTTCTGGCTCAGAACTTACATTCAGTTTCTTCATTGAGAGTTACGGTCCCCCATTTTAGGCTGGCTCTTTTAGACAGCTGCTCCTTCTCTGTGGCGGTGGCTTCACTGTGGAACGCTACTCCTTTGTTTCTGCGGGTCCTGCAGGACCACCTCTCTTTTTGCTGTGCCCTGAAAACCTATCTTTTCACAGCTTAACTGTTGCTTCTTGGTCCGGTCCCTGAACTCTCAGTGCCATGATGCCCTGGCTGGTGAAGGTGTGCTCTATAAATATTGTTTACATTACATTATTCTGCATTTAGCCAATTTCTGTATTTGGCCTAGTTGTGTGGGGTAGCCATATACTGTGGTTAGTCTAGTTGTGTAAGGTAGGTTATATTTTGTTTCCCACAATCTACAAGACAGGGAATCCTGCTATTCTGTTTACCTAGTTGCGTAAGGTAGCCATATTCTGTATTTGGCCTATTCGTGTGGTGTAGTCTTATTCTGCGTTTTGGCCTAATTGTGTAAGGTAGTCATATATTGCATAAGGTGTTTTCCAAAATGAATCACTAATTGTATGTCCACGCATTTTAGTCCCCTCTCCCCTTTTAAATTCAGCCATTTCATAATTCTGTTCTCATTTAGTCGTCCTATGCATTTTAGGCCCTGCTCTCCCTTTGAATCTTGGTGACATGTACCACTGCTCTTTGTACATAGATGGAACCCAGGATGTAAAGATTGGTGTTTGCGCAGCTAATCCACATCTCCCCTTGCACACCGCACCTTCGTAAATTAGCGGAAGCCACAGGCTCACTCCACACACCCTGCACTCACATATAACTCAAACAGTATTGCACATCACCTCTGCCATAAGAATGAAGCTATGAACTGTAACTTCCCACATAATTCTCTGTCTCCTTAAACACAATTCACCCTGTTTAGTCCATAGTTTACCTGCTCTGCACCCACCCACCCACCATTCAGACATGAATGACAAACAAGTTCTTGGCCACCCTCACATAACCTTAATAGCTGAAATACACACACGCATAATAGCACCTCCCAATTCTCCCAAATTTGGACTCTGGTCCCTCCGAGGGCGTTCAACCAAAAAGCGCATTGGGGCCATATTTATGGTGAAAGGTGCTATACAAATGACAAGACGAATGAATTTATGAATGAATGAATGAATGAGTAGCCACACAACTTCTCCAACGCATCAAAGCCACCAGACTCCTTCCGTCCTACCAATCTGGCTTCAGACCCAGATGCAGCACAGAAACAGCTACCATCAACGTGATCGATGCTGCCCTTAAAATCCTTTATGATGGTCATCCTTGCCTCCTGGTACTTCTTGACTTCTTAGCAGCATTTGACACAGTAGACCACCAGACACTCACCAACAATCTATGTCGCCGCATGGAGAACAGCAAGATCGTCCTCAGCTGGTTCAAATCATACTTTGCTAATCGCCGGCAGGTTGTACAAATGGATTCCTCCAGATCACCAAGTCTAACCATCACCTGTGAAGCCCCACAAGGATCCATCCTTTCCCCCGTGATCCTCAACCTTTTTCTGGAACCACTTGGAACTCTCCTCCCTCCACACAACATCCACATCCACCAATAGGCAGATGACACACAGATCTACCTCAAGATATCCTCTGTCGAAGACATCCACAGGCTAAAGACCAGCATCTCGAGTCGCAGATGTCCAGTGCTTACCTGAGGCTCAACCCCTCCATGTCTGAATTCCCAATCCTGACTAACAACACTGAACACCCTGTTGCGTGAGGGCTTCACTCTGCAGCTGGCCACCTGTGCCAAGTCCCTTGGGTTCAACATCGACAGACACCACTCCTTCAAACAGCACATAGCAAGGAAGACACAAACAGCGTGGTAGAAACCTTCGCCTGCGGAAAATCGAACCGTTTACCCCAGAAAACCACTTCAGACCTGCTGTACAACCTTGGTCCTCTCCCACTTGGATGGTGGCAATGCATGTTTGGAAGGCCTTCCAGCGACTAACCTGGCTCCCCTGAGATGTGTCCTGCATGCTGCAGCACAACACATCAAAGGACTCTTCAAATTTGACCACATCCCCTTGACCCTAATCGAACTGCACTGGATTCCGCTGCAAGCCCGCCTCATCTACAAGGCTGTCACCCTGAAGTCCCCAAGCTACCTCACTGAGAAACTCAACATCTCTGGAGGGTTATGATTCACCAGAACTAAGAGCATTTGCAGACTTGAACTCTGCCAGTGCAGGAAGGAAAGAACCAGAAGCCAGGCCTTCTCTGTCTATGCCCCCAAGACTCTGGAACCTCCTCCCCATCAACATTAGACTTGCACCCTAACCTTTGTTATTTCAGGAAGGACCTCAAGCCCTACCCTTCATGGAATGGCTCCTCTCTAACACCTAGCTCCACACACACTCCACTCACCATCCTACCTGAGACTGGGTGATCTGATCCCCACTGTTTCCACCTCTGGTTGCTTGTAGATCCCATGCTGACAAATTGTCCACCTCCCCACTGCCCTGTTTGCTCCCCAATCCCTTGTTCTCTGCTCCCCTCACAATGTTCTTCCCCCTATGATTGTAAAGCACTCAATAAATACCATAATAATGACTTGTGGAATGGTAGCAAGACCAGAATAAGCCCTTAGACATGTCGTCTACTTCACTAATGCTGAGAGTGTCATGATTAAAAGGCGTCAGGCATGTTTGGTCACATGAAAAGCCCATTAGCAGAAGGAGAGCTGCATTGGTCCCAACATGGAAGAAAAGATATGAATGAACTTCAAGCCCATGAATGATTGCAATTGTTCCTGGGTGTAGGTGCATTTCGGATGGCATCAAAAGGAGGTACTTTGGGAAGGAGGCTGTCGGCAGAGGGTTTGTAGCCAAGATATATTTTTTTAATGAAGGATACCGGATTTTAATTGAAGTGTGAACATGGTACCCTCACATAAGCGCCACTACGGCAGCAGTGGGAGCACAACAGAGACGCTGATGCTCTTTGCTCCACGCTCTCCCTTTGGACTCCACTCAATCACACGGCTCACTCATGCCCCTTCATCCTCATGCATTGGGGAGCAGCTGGACACCTGGGAGGAGGGTGCACATGTGCACCCTGGCAGTATCGAGGGTAAAAGGCTACAGCAAGGCTTCCTTCCAACCCATTCCACCCACAGAGACTATGAAGGTGTTGGACTGTTCTTAGCAGATTCAGTTGTCCTTTGCATCCTCACTGCGAAATCATGCGGTTTATGTAAAGCTTTGTGCAGAAGAGGGCAGGGAGCACAGGTAAGGCTGCACCCACCATTTTACCAATTTGAGACCCATATTTGCACATTTTAAAATCCTTCTGCGCTCCCTACGCAGAGTGCCCTTTCAGGCTCCATCTTCTCCCACTTCCTGATTCCCATTACTGCTGTGTTCCAATTCTAGGTTTTTCCCCTCTAGCGCTGTGTCTCACTTCTAGGTGATTCCCCCACTACGGCTGTGTTCCAACTCTAGGGGCCTCATTACGAGGTATGCCGGTGGCCATGCCGCTATTGGCGGCATGGCTGCCGGCAAAACCACATCCGTGTCTGTGTCCTCGGAATGAGGACTTACCGGACCATTCCGAGTTCGGATGGCCCGCTAATTCCTCACTCGAGGACACGGACACGGTTCATCCCCATTCCCATTTCAGCCCCCATAGGGCTGAATGGGAGAGGGAGTAAACAACGGGCCATTACGAGATGGCCCGTTGTTTGCTCCCTCTTCCCCTCGCGGGACCCGGTATGCACGCCTGGTTTTCCCAGGCGTGCTTAACGTGTCCCGCGAGGGGACCACGTAATGTGGTGGAATGGGTTGAACGGCGCCGCAGCCTTTTACGGTGCCGTTTAACCCGTTCCGCCAGGGTCGTAATGAGGCCCTGGGTTTTTCACCTTTGCCGCTGTGTTGCAAATCTAGGTGTTTTCCCATTATTGCTGTGTTCCAATTCTAGATGTTTCACCACTGCTACTGTGTTTCACTTCTAGGTGTTTCCCCTCTACTACTGTTACAATTTGAGGTGTTTCCCCACTGCTGCTGTGTTTCACTTCTAGGTGTTCTTCCTCAATACTGCTGTGTTCAAATTCTAGGTGTCTCCCCTCTACTACTGTGTTACAATTCTAGGTGTTTCCCTACTGCTGCTGTGTTTCATATCTAGGTGTTTTCCCACTACTGCTGTGTTCTAATTCTAGGTCTCGTCCCTCTACTACTGTGCCCAAGTCTAAGGGTTTCCCCACTGCTGCTGTGCTTCAAATCTAGGTGTTCTGTCCCATTATGGCTGTTCTCCAAGTCTAGGTGTTCAACCATTAATGCAGTGTTTGTTTCAAAACTAGGTTTGTCCCACTAGTGCTGTGCTCCAATTCCAGGTGTTGCGCCATTACTGCTGTGGCTTACAAAGAACATCTAAAAATCAAATTAGCCGACCCACTGAACATTTCCTCGTCCTTCACCTGACCTTGGACCCAGAAACAAACCTCACATTTATACTCATCTATAGACAACCGACTTATGACGCAAACTTCATAGACACGAAACTGACCATTAAACATGATCACTTGATCATTCTCGGAGACTTCAACATATTTGCATATGGTTCGAAGACGAGAACGCAAACTCACAGAAATCAATAACTAAGCAGCTTGAGACAATGAGACTATGACAGATGTGAAAAGAGCCACACACATGACAGGACACACTGTGGATGCAATCTTTGCCTACAAAAACCTGATCATAACAGCACCATCAATCCAAATACTATGGAGCGACCACCTCATTACACCTTTCGTGATACAAATGCCATCAAAAGCATCCAAAAGGTCCACCCAATAAACCCTTGATTTGGAAAAAAACTGGAAATCCATCATAAGTAGTAACCTAGAAGAAAAACTAGAATCCTCTCAGCCATCGATTGCAACCTTGGACGTAAGTGACATAGACGAAAAAACAGACCTGATCCAGAAATGGTTTGCAGAATCAATTGATAGCATCTCCCCGGAAACACCCCTCATCCCATCACGAAAGAAAGCTGTGGCAAGATGGTTCACACCCCACCTCGGTACAATGAAAAACAGAAACTTGAACCAGAATGAAGGAAAATCTACGATGAGGCAAAAAGAATAAATTATCAAAAACAAATCAGAGCATACAAAAAGGAAATTCTCAAAGCAAAAAAGAAATATTACAACAAATGTCACCAACACTCAGAAAGAACTATTGAACATCGTTAATGAGATGAGAAACCCCCCAACCCCTCAGATGCAATAACTCACCTGTGCCTTCACAAAAATGATGCAATGATCTTGCAGACCACTTTAAGAATAACATCCCTGACATACATCAGATAATACATCAGATAATACAAAGTAGACCGGTCAACCAGACCGTACCCATTTCCTACCAACCCCCGGGATCACTGAACAGACTGAACAGTTTTGCCTAGATGTCAAAAGAAATATTCCTCAGCTTGGTGGCAAAAAGCAACAAGGCAGGCTCCCCAATGGCCCCTGTCCACCAGACATATTTAAATCAATCCACACACAGGGCACACCATTGGAATGCTACCTAAACCTCTTCAATCTGTCACTCTCAGTGGCGAGAGTACCGCAGGCATTCAAATCTGCCTACATCAAACAGCTCCTCAAGGATACAATGGGCGATGTGGAAGACCTCTCAAGCTACAGACCAATCTCAAACATTCTTTATCCAGCAAAACTATTAGAGACATATGTCGACAAACAATCACTGGAACACATAGAAAATAACCAACTATTGGACCAGGCACACGTAGGCTTCAGACCCATGAGAGGAACGTAGACAGTACTACTCTTATATGGGATGACCTAAAGACCAACGCAGACTCCAACATGAGCTTGGCACTGATACTACTTAACCTTTCTGCATCATTCGACACAGTCAACCATAACATTCTTGTCAAGAGACTGGAAGGCATAGGGATCATCGACACTGCGCTGCTCTGGATTCAATGTTCCTTATCTGAAAGAACAGATACAGTATGGATCAGACCATTCAATCTGCACCATGGGAAAGCACCTGTGGACTACCACAATGCTCCTCGCTACCCCTGCTACTCTTCAATATCTATATGACGCCATTAATCACGGCTTCACATGCTACAACTACGCAGATGATACTGAGATCATCTACCAAATCGGTATTAAACTAGAGGAGAACACAACGCTAATGGACTGTCCCAAAGAACTCTACCAATGGATGAACACTAATAACCTCAAAATCAACCCGGACAAGATGGAATTCATGATTACACTCAACAAACAAGGAAACAACGAGTACAACCTGTGGCTCACAGAACTGGGAACGTCACCCACACCATCCAAAGTAGTCAAAAACCTTGGAATGCTGATGGACAACGAGTTAACTCGAGAACCACAAGTAAATGTCATAATTAAGAAATTCTTCTTCCATCTTCACATGATCAAAAAGATTCTACCATTCCTCTCCTTCACGCACAAAACACTGGCCATCATCTTCCTCATCATATCATGGATAGACCACACTAACAGCATATACCTCGAAATGGCAGACTACTTACTGAGGAAACTGCAACGAATACAGAATGCAGCTGCCAGACATCTCAAACTCTCACAAAGGGACAACATCACACCATCTCTTAGGAGGTTAGATTGACCCATGGTAAAAAAATTAATCACCTTCAAAACAATGTGCATGACACAAAGAGCGATGCACGGATAAGGAGCCGAATATATAGGAAAGAAAATCGCCATCTACAAGCCAACCAGAACACTTAGATCCAGTTCAGCATTCTCTTGCCTAGCCGTGAAACTTTGGAACTTTCTCCCCAGAGAAATATGAACTATTAAGGACCATCTAAAATTCAGAACATTTCTAAAAACCTGGCTGTACAGTTCCGAACAGGATGAAAAAGACTGAACAACATCCACACACCATGAAATTAACACACAACTAAGGAGAAGGGCGTAGGCCAGACCGCAGTGTAGGGCAGAGGAGTAGAGAGGCGTCTGACTGAGAAGGGTTGTTTGAGACCTGAAGTGTACAAATCCTGATGGAGGGCCATGGTGGGGACAGGGGAGGGAGATGTGTCCCACTTAATCGGACCACCAAGCGTGTGAAACTCGTCACACATAAAGGAATAGGGCTGGACACAGAAACCAGACCGCCCACAGGCTGACCATGGGGCACAAGGAACACACTACCCCTGGAGGAACTCGTGGGGGTGGTAATTGCTACACTCTAGAATGATCGACAGGGGAAGGGATAGGGGTCGCATTTTGTCAGAACACCAGGGGTAGGAGATGTACTGGCACTAACAAACTGTACTAAAAAGTCACCCTTTTCCATACGCCTCTATACCTCTACTGCACCGCAAGCTGCACACACTTCACAAGACCACAACAACGAAACAAACTACACATAATCTCGCCCAACACCACATGGTGGCCAACAAACAAAAATCACACCTACGTTCAGTGAACGGTGTGTCTGAACTGAAGCTGCCAACAGCACATCACAGCTCCCTTGTTTTTTTTCACGCTCAATCCTACTTACCCCCCAAAGCCCCGCTTTGCATTCCAGATCCCCCAGAGCCCCAAGAGACAATGCATGTGGCAACAGTGCATGGGATAAGAACCTTTTACATTACATAACATAACCTGGGTGAGCTTTTTCAAAATTCTATGCTGTCACAAGATCTTCCCCATTGCTACTGGGTTCTAGAAAGATCCTATTGTGTAAAATCCAGAGAAGTCCATTTCAGCAGGGTTTTGGGTGGCCCTGATGTTTGGTGATGTTGATGTGCTCTGGGTGTAATTCTAGTGCAGTGCACTCTGGTAACTCTCCTAGCTTCCGGTCCATCTTCTCTGTTGTTACTGCTCTTCTTTAGTGATGTTTGGGTGATGTTGATGTGCTCTGGGTGTACTTCCAGTGTAGTGTACTCTGGTGACTCTCCTAGCTTCCGGTCCATCTCTATGTTGTTATTGCTCTTCTTTAGTGATGTTTGGTGATGGTGATGTGCTCTGGGAGTAAATCCAGTGCAGTGCACTCTGGTGACTCTCCTAGCTCCCGGTCCCTCTTCTCTGTTGTTACTGCTCTTCTTTAGTGATGTTTGGTGATGTTGGTGTGCTCTGGGTGTAATTCTATTGCAGTGCCCTCTGGAGACTCTCCTAGTTTCTGGTTCATCTTCTCTGCTGTTGTTGCTCTTCTTTAGTGATGTTTGGTGATGTTGATGCAATTCCAGAGCAGTGCACTCTGGTGACTCTCCTAGCTTCTGGTCCATCTTCTCTGTTGTTACTGCTCTTCTTTAGTGATGTTTGGCGATGTTGATGTGCTCTGGGTGTAATTCTAGTGTAGTGCACTCTCCTGACTCTCTTAGCTCCCGGCCCATCTTCTCTGTTGTTGTTGCGCTTCTTTAGTGATGTTTGGTGATGGTGATGTGCTCTGGGTGTAATTCCAGTGCAGTGCCCTCTGGTGACCCTCCTAGTTTCCGGCCCATCTTCTCTGTTATTACTTGTCTTCTTTAGTGATGTTTGGTGATGTTGATATAGTTCCAGTGCAGTGCATCTGGTGACTCTCCTAGCTTCCTGTCCATCTTCTCTGTTGTTATTGCTCTTCTTTAGTGATGTTTGGTGATGTTGATCTAATTCGAGTGCAGTGCACTCTGGTGACTCTCCTAGCTCCCGGTCCCTCTTCTCTGTTGTTACTGCTCTTCTTTAGTGATGTTTGGTGATGTTGATGTGCTCTGGGTGTAATTCTAGTGCAGTGCCCTCTGGTGACTCTCCTAGTTTCCGGCCCATCTTCTCTGTTGTTACTGCTCTTCTTTAGTGATGTTTGGTGATGTTGATGTGCTCTGGGTGTAATTCCAGTGCAGTGCACTCTGGTGACTCTCCTAGCTTCCGGTCTATCTTCTCTGGTGTTATTGTTCTTCTTTAGTGATGTTTGGTGATGATGATGTGCTCTGGGTGTAATTCCAGTGCAGTGCACTCTAGTGACTCTCCTAGCTTCCGGTCCATCTTCTCTGGTGTTATTGCTCTTCTTTAGTGATGTTTGGTGATGATGATGTGCTCTGGGTGTAATTCCAGTGCAGTGCATTCTGGTGACTCTCCTAGTTTCTCGCTTATCTTCTCTGTTGTTGTTGCTCTTCTTTAGTGATGTGTGGTGATGTTGATGGGCTCTGGGTGTAATTCCAGTGCAGTGCACTCTGGTGACTCTCCTAGCTACCGGTCTATCTTCTCTGGTGTTATTGCTCTTCTTTAGTGATGTTTGGTAGATGATGATGTGCTCTGGGTGTAATTCCAGTGCAGTGCACTCTGGTGACTCTCCTAGCTTCCGGTCCCTCTTCTCTGTTGTTACTGCTCTTCTTTAGTGATGTTTGGTGATGTTGGTGTGCTCTGGGTGTAATTCTAGTGAAGTGCCCTCTGGAGACTCTCCTAGTTTCTGGTTCATCTCCTCTGCTGTTGTTGCTCTTCTTTAGTGATGTTTGGTGATGTTGATGTAATTCCAGTGCAGTGCACTCTGGTGACTCTCCTAGCTTCCGGTCGATCTTCTGTGTTGTTACTGCTCTTCTTTAGTGATGTTTGGTGATGTTGATGTGCTCTGGGTGTAATTCTAGTGCAGTGCTCTCTGGTGACTCTCCTAGTTTCCGGCCCATCTTCTCTGTTGTTACTGCTCTTCTTTAGTGATGTTTGGTGATGTTGATGTGCTCTGGGTGTAATTCCAGTGCAGTGCACTCTGGTGACTCTCCTAGCTTCCGGTCTATCTTCTCTGGTGTTATTGCTCTTCTTTAGTGATGTTTGGTGATGATGATGTGCTCTGGGTGTAATTCCAGTGCAGTGCATTCTGGTGACTGTCCTAGTTTCTCGCTTATCTTCTCTGTTGTTGTTGCTCTTCTTTAGTGATGTGTGGTGATGTTGATGGGCTCTGGGTGTAATTCCAGTGCAGTGCACTCTGGTGACTCTCCTAGCTTCTGGTCCATCTTCTCTGTTGTTACTGCACTTCTTTAGTAATGTTTGGTGATGTGCTCTGGGTGTAATTCCAGTGCAGTGCACTCTGCTGACTCTCCTAGCTTCCGGTCCATCTCTCTGTTGTTATTGCTCTTCTTTAGTGATGTTTGGTGATGTTGATATAGTTCCAGTGCAGTGCACTCTGGTGACTCTCCTAGCTTCCGGTCCATCTCTCTGTTGTTACTGCTCTTCTTTAGTGATGTTTGGTGATGTTGATATAGTTCCAGTGCAGTGCACTCTGGTGACTCTCCTAGTTTCCGGCCCATCTTCTTTGTTATTATTGCTCTTCTTTAGTGATGTTTGGTGATGTTGATGTGCTCTAGGTGTAATTCCAGTGCAGTGCACTCTGGTGACTCTCCTAGCTTCCAGTCCATCTTCTCTGTTGTTACTGCTCTTTTTTATTGATGTTTGGTGATGTTGATGTGCTCTAGGTGTAATTCCAGTGCAGTGCACTCTTGTGACTCCCCTAGCTTCTGGTCCATCTTCTCCCTTGTTACTGCTCTTCTTTAGTGATGTTTGGTGATGTTGATGTACTCTGGGTGTAATTCCAGTGCAGTGCACTCTTGTGACTCCCCTAGCTTCCCGTCCATCTTCTCTGTTGTTGTTGCTGTTCTTTAGTGATGTTTGGTGATGTTGATGTGCTCTGTGTGTAATTCCAGTGCAGTGCACTCTGGTGACTCTCCTAGCTTCTGGTCCATCTTCTCCCTTGTTACTGCTCTTCTTTAGTGATGTTTGGTGATGTTGATGTACTCTGGGTGTAATTCCAGTGCAGTGCACTCTTGTGACTCCCCTAGCTTCCCGTCCATCTTCTCTGTTGTTGTTGCTGTTCTTTAGTGATGTTTGGTGATGTTGATGTGCTCGGTGTGTAATTCCAGTGCAGTGCACTCTGGTGACTCTCCTAGCTTCTGGTCCATCTTCTCTGTTGTTACTGCTCTTCTTTAGTGATGTTTGGTGATGGTGATGTGCTCTAGGTGTAAGTCCAGTGCAGTGCACTCTGGTGACTCTCCTAGTTTCCGGTCCATCTTCTCTGTTGTTACTATTCTTCTTTAGTGATGTTTGGTGATGTTGATGTACTGTGGGTGTAATTCCAGTGCAGTGCACTCTTGTGACTACCCTAGCTTCCCGTCCATCTTCTCTGATGTTGTTGCTCTTATTTAGTGATGTTTTGTGATGTTGATGTGCTCTAGGTGTAATTCCAGTGCAGTGCACTCTGGTGAGTCTCCTAGCTTCCGGTCCATCTTCTCTGTTGTTACTGCTCTTCTTTAGTGATGTTTGGTGATGGTGATGTGCTCTGGGTGTAATTCCAGTGCAGTGCACTCTGGTGACTCTCCTAGTTTCCGGTCCATCTTCTCTGTTGTTACTATTCTTCTTTAGTGATGTTTGGTGAAGTTGATGTGCTCTGGGTGTAATTCCAGTGCAGTGCACTCTAATGACTCCCCTAGCTTCCGGTCCATCTTTTTGGGTTTTTTTGCTCTTCTTTAGTGATGTTTGGTGATGGTGATGTGCTCTGGGTGTAATTCCAGTGCCGTGCACTCTGGTGACTCTCCTAGTTTCCGGTCCATCTTCTCTGTTGTTACTATTCTTCTTTAGTGATGTTTGGTGATGTTGATGTGCTCTGGGTGTAATTCCAGTGCAGTGCATTGTGGTGACTTTCCTAGCTTCTGGTCCATCTTCTCTGTTACTGCTCTTCTTCAGTAATGTTTGGTGATGTTGATGTGCTCTGGGTGTAATTCCAGTGCAGTGCATTCTGGTGACTCTCCTAGCTTCCGGTCCATCTTCTCTGTTGTTGTTGCTCTTCTTTAGTGATGTTTGGTGATGTTGATGTGCTCTGAGTGTAATTCCAGTGCAGTGCACTCTGGCGACTTTCCTAATTTCCGGTCCATCTTCTCTGTTGTTACTTCTCTTCTTTAGTGATGTTTGGTAATGTTGATGTGCTCTGGGTGTAATTCCAGTGCAGTGCATTCTGGTGACTCTCCTACTTTCCGGTCCATCTTCTCTGTTGTTACTGTTCTTCTTTACTGATGTTTGGTGATGGTGATGTGCTCTGGGTGTAATTACAGTGAAGTGCACTCTGGTGACTCTCCTAGATTCCGGTCCATCTTCTCTGTTGTTACTGCTCTTCTTTAGTGATGTTTATGTGCTTTAGGTGTAATTCCAGTGCAGTGCACTCTGGTGACTCTACGAGATTCTGGTCCATCTTCTCTGTTGTTACTGCTCTTCTTTAGTGATGTTTGGTGATGTTGATGTGCTCTGGGTGTAATTCCAGTGCAGTGCACTCTGGTGACTCTCCTAGCTTCCGGTCTATCTTCTCTGGTGTTATTGTTCTTCTTTAGTGATGTTTGGTGATGATGATGTGCTCTGGGTGTAATTCCAGTGCAGTGCACTCTAGTGACTCTCCTAGCTTCCGGTCCATCTTCTCTGGTGTTATTGCTCTTCTTTAGTGATGTTTGGTGATGATGATGTGCTCTGGGTGTAATTCCAGTGCAGTGCATTCTGGTGACTCTCCTAGTTTCTCGCTTATCTTCTCTGTTGTTGTTGCTCTTCTTTAGTGATGTGTGGTGATGTTGATGGGCTCTGGGTGTAATTCCAGTGCAGTGCACTCTGGTGACTCTCCTAGCTACCGGTCTATCTTCTCTGGTGTTATTGCTCTTCTTTAGTGATGTTTGGTAGATGATGATGTGCTCTGGGTGTAAATCCAGTGCAGTGCACTCTGGTGACTCTCCTAGCTTCCGGTCCCTCTTCTCTGTTGTTACTGCTCTTCTTTAGTGATGTTTGGTGATGTTGGTGTGCTCTGGGTGTAATTCTAGTGAAGTGCCCTCTGGAGACTCTCTTAGTTTCTGGTTCATCTTCTCTGCTGTTGTTGCTCTTCTTTAGTGATGTTTGGTGATGTTGATGTAATTCCAGTGCAGTGCACTCTGGTGACTCTCCTAGCTTCCGGTCGATCTTCTGTGTTGTTACTGCTCTTCTTTAGTGATGTTTGGTGATGTTGATTTGCTCTGGGTGTAATTCTAGTGCAGTGCCCTCTGGTGACTCTCCTAGTTTCCGGCCCATCTTCTCTGTTGTTACTGCTCTTCTTTAGTGATGTTTGGTGATGTTGATGTGCTCTGGGTGTAATTCCAGTGCAGTGCACTCTGGTGACTCTCCTAGTTTCCGGTCCATCTTCTCTGTTGTTACTATTCTTCTTTAGTGATGTTTGGTGATGTTGATGTACTCTGGGTGTAATTCCAGTGCAGTGCACTCTGGTGACTCTCCTAGCTTCCAGTCCATCTTCTCTGTTGTTACTGCTCTTTTTTATTGATGTTTGGTGATGTTGATGTGCTCTAGGTGTAATTCCAGTGCAGTGCACTCTTGTGACTCCCCTAGCTTCTGGTCCATCTTCTCCCTTGTTACTGCTCTTCTTTAGTGATGTTTGGTGATGTTGATGTACTCTGGGTGTAATTCCAGTGCAGTGCACTCTTGTGACTCCCCTAGCTTCCCGTCCATCTTCTCTGTTGTTGTTGCTGTTCTTTAGTGATGTTTGGTGATGTTGATGTGCTCTGTGTGTAATTCCAGTGCAGTGCACTCTGGTGACTCTCCTAGCTTCTGGTCCATCTTCTCCCTTGTTACTGCTCTTCTTTAGTGATGTTTGGTGATGTTGATGTACTCTGGGTGTAATTCCAGTGCAGTGCATTCTGGTGACTCTCCTAGTTTCTCGCTTATCTTCTCTGTTGTTGTTGCTCTTCTTTAGTGATGTGTGGTGATGTTGATGGGCTCTGGGTGTAATTCCAGTGCAGTGCACTCTGGTGACTCTCCTAGCTTCTGGTCCATCTTCTCTGTTGTTACTGCACTTCTTTAGTAATGTTTGGTGATGTGCTCTGGGTGTAATTCCAGTGCAGTGCACTCTGCTGACTCTCCTAGCTTCCGGTCCATCTCTCTGTTGTTATTGCTTTTCTTTAGTGATGTTTGGTGATCTTGATGTAATTCCTGTGCAGTGCACTCTGGTGACTCTTTTAGCTTCCCGCCCATCTTCTCTGTTGTTACTGCTCTTCTTTAGTGATGTTTGGTGATCTTTATGTAATTCCAGTGCAGTGAACTCTGGTGACTCTCCTAGCTTCCAGTCCATCTTCTCTGTTGTTACTGCTCTTTTTTATTGATGTTTGGTGATGTTGATGTGCTCTAGGTGTAATTCCAGTGCAGTGCACTCTGGTGACTCTCCTAGCTTCTGGTCCATCTTCTCCCTTGTTACTGCTCTTCTTTAGTGATGTTTGGTGATGTTGATGTACTCTGGGTGTAATTCCAGTGCAGTGCACTCTTGTGACTCCCCTAGCTTCCCGTCCATCTTCTCTGTTGTTGTTGCTGTTCTTTAGTGATGTTTGGTGATGTTGATGTGCTCTGTGTGTAATTCCAGTGCAGTGCACTCTGGTGACTCTCCTAGCTTCTGGTCCATCTTCTCCCTTGTTACTGCTCTTCTTTAGTGATCTTTGGTGATATTGATGTACTCTGAGTGTAATTCCAGTGCAGTGCACTCTTGTGACTCCCCTAGCTTCCCGTCCATCTTCTCTGTTGTTGTTGCTCTTCTCTAGTGATGTTTGGTGATGTTGATGTGCTCGGTGTGTAATTCCAGTGCAGTGCACTCTGATGACTCTCCTAGCTTCTGGTCCATCTTCTCTGTTGTTACTGCTCTTCTTTAGTGATGTTTGGTGATGGTGATGTGCTCTAGGTGTAAGTCCAGTGCAGTGCACTCTGGTGACTCTCCTAGTTTCCGGTCCATCTTCTCTGTTGTTACTATTCTTCTTTAGTGATGTTTGGTGATGTTGATGTACTGTGGGTGTAATTCCAGTGCAGTGCACTCTTGTGACTACCCTAGCTTCCCGTCCATCTTCTCTGATGTTGTTGCTCTTATTTAGTGATGTTTTGTGATGTTGATGTGCTCTAGGTGTAATTCCAGTGCAGTGCACTCTGGTGACTCTCCTAGCTTCCGGTCCATCTTCTCTGTTGTTACTGCTCTTCTTTAGTGATGTTTGGTGATGGTGATGTGCTCTGGGTGTAATTCCAGTGCAGTGCACTCTGGTGACTCTCCTAGTTTCCGGTCCATCTTCTCTGTTGTTACTATTCTTCTTTAGTGATGTTTGGTGATGTTGATGTACTCTGGGTGTAATTCTAGTGCAGTGCACTCTGGTGACTCTTCTAGCTTCCGGTCCATCTTCTCTGTTGTTACTGCTCTTCTTTAGTGATGTTTGGTGAAGTTGATGTGCTCTGGGTGTAATTCCAGTGCAGTGCACTCTAATGACTCCCCTAGCTTCCGGTCCATCTTTTTGGGTTTTTTTGCTCTTCTTTAGTGATGTTTGGTGATGGTGATGTGCTCTGGGTGTAATTCCAGTGCAGTGCACTCTGGTGACTCTCCTAGTTTCCGGTCCATCTTCTCTGTTGTTACTATTCTTCTTTAGTGATGTTTGGTGATGTTGATGTGCTCTGGGTGTAATTCCAGTGCAGTGCATTGTGGTGACTTTCCTAGCTTCTGGTCCGTCTTCTCTGTTACTGCTCTTCTTCAGTAATGTTTGGTGATGTTGATGTGCTCTGGGTGTAATTCCAGTGCAGTGCATTCTGGTGACTCTCCTAGCTTCCGGTCCATCTTCTCTGTTGTTGTTGCTCTTCTTTAGTGATGTTTGGTGATGTTGATGTGCTCTGAGTGTAATTCCAGTGCAGTGCACTCTGGCGACTTTCCTAATTTCCGGTCCATCTTCTCTGTTGTTACTTCTCTTCTTTAGTGATGTTTGGTAATGTTGATGTGCTCTGGGTGTAATTCCAGTGCAGTGCATTCTGGTGACTCTCCTAGTTTCCGGTCCATCTTCTCTGTTGTTACTGTTCTTCTTTACTGATGTTTGGTGATGGTGATGTGCTCTGGGTGTAATTACAGTGAAGTGCACTCTGGTGACTCTCCTAGATTCCGGTCCATCTTCTCTGTTGTTACTACTCTTCTTTAGTGATGTTTATGTGCTTTAGGTGTAATTCCAGTGCAGTGCACTCTGGTGACTCTACGAGATTCTGGTCCATCTTCTCTGTTGTTTTTGATCTTCTTTAGTGATGTTTGGTGATGGTGATGTGCTGTGGGTGTAATTCCAGTGCAGTGCACACTGGTGACTCTCCTAGCTTCAGGTCCATCTTCACTGTTGTTACTGCTCTTCTTTAGTGATGTTTGGTGATATTGATATAATTCCAGTGCAGTGCACTCTGGTGACTCTCTTAGCTCCCGGTCCATCTTCTCTGTCGGTATTGCTCTTCTTCAGTGATGTTTTGTGATGTTGATGTAATTCCAGTGCAGTGCACTCTGGTGACTCTCTTAGCTTCCGGTTCATCTTCTCTGTTGTTACTGCTCTTCTTTAGTGATGTTTGGTGATGTTGATGTGCTCTGGGTGTAATTCCAGTGCAGTGCACTCTGATGACTCTCCTGGTTTCCGGTCCATCTTCTCTGTTGTCATGGCTCTTTTTTAGTGATGTTTGGTGATGTTGATGTAATTCCAGTGCAGCGCACTCTGGTGACTCTCCTAGCTTCAGGTCCATCCTCTCTGTTTTTACTGCTCTTCTTCAGTGATGTTTGGTGATGTTGATGTGCTCTGGGTGTACTTCCAGTGTAGTGCACTCTGGTGACTCTCCTCGTGCTGGTCCATCTTTTCTGTTGTTACTGCTCTTCTTTAGTGATGTTTGGCGATGGTGATGTGCTCTGGGTGTAATTCCAGTGCAGTGCACTCTGGTGACTCTCCTAGCTTCCGGTCCATCTTCTCTGTTGTTACTGCTCTTCTTTAGTGATAAAGAAGAGATGTTTGGTGATGGTGATGTGCTCTGGGTGTAATTCCAGTGCAGTGCACTCTGGTGACTCTCCTAGTTTCCGGTCCATCTTCCCTGCTGTTACTGCTCTTCTTAAGTGATGTTTGGCGAGGTTGATGTGCTCTGGGTGTAATTCCAGTGCAGTGCACTCTGGTGACTCTCCTAGCTTCTGGTCCATCTTCTCTGTTGTTACTGCTCTTCTTTAGTGATGTTTGGTGATGTTAATGTGCTATGTAATTCCAGTGCAGTGCCCTCTCGTGACTCTCCTACCTTCCGGTCCATCATTTTCTCTGTTGTTACTGCTCTTCTTCAGTGATGTTTTGTGATGTTGATGTAAATCCAGTGCAATGCACTCTGGTGACTCTCTTAGCTTCCGGTTCATCTTCTCTGTTGTTTTTGCTCTTCTTTAGTGATGTTTGGTGATGTTGATGTGCTCTAGGTGTAATTCCAGTGCAGTGCACTCTGGTGACTCTCTTAGCTTCCGGTTCATCTTCTCTGTCGTTACTGCTCTTCTTTAGTGATGTTTGGTGATGTTGATGTGCTCTGGGTGTAATTCCAGTGCAGTGCACTCTGGTGACTCTCCTAGTTTCCGGTCCATCTTCTCTGTTGTCATGGCTCTTTTTTAGTGATGTTTTGTGATGTTGATGTAATTCCAGTGCAGTTCACTCTGGTGACTCTCCTAGCTTCCGGTCCATCATCTCTGTTTTTACTGCTCTTCTTTAGTGATGTTTGGTGATGTTGATGTGCTCTGGGTGTACTTCCAGTGTAGTGCACTCTGGTGACTCTCCTCGTGCCGGTCCATCTTCTCTGTTGTTACTGCTCTTCTTTAGTTATGTTTGGTGAGGTTGATGTGCTCTGGGTGTAATTCCAGTGCAGTGCACTCTGGTGACTCTCCTAGGTTCCGGTCCATCTTCTCTGTTGTCATGGCTCTTCTTTAGTGATGTTTGGTGATGTTGATGAAATTCCAGTGCAGTGCACTCTGGTGACTCTCCTAGTTTCCGGTCCATCTTCTCTGTTTTTACTGCTCTTCTTTAGTGATGTTTGGTGATGTTGATGTGCTCTGGGTGCAATTCCAGTGCAGTTCATTCTGGTGACTCTCCTATTGTCCGGTCCATCTTTAAGGTCGTTCCTCAGCGGTTCTCTGTCCCGCGGTCCTTGTGGGAGGTGCCGGTTGTCAGCCACAGAGGACGCGGTTTCTGCTGCACCGGTTGCTGCCACACTGGAGGTTGCCATGGCGACTGCAGGAAGCTAGGATGTGCCTGTAGTCGCTCATGATCAACGTGGCAAGTCACGTGATGCGTCACCACGGCAACAGCCGTAAAACCCATCCATAAACAGAGCACGCCACTTCTCAGCTGTTTGTTACTCGGCCTGTGCAGCGTTCTACCTGGTCTTCGTCTCTACACTTATTTGTTCGTTCCTACAGACTTCTGGCCTATTTTTGCCTCAGACTCTCGTTTGGAGTGCCCTTCTGTTTTTGGTACCTAGGACTTGGATTGTCTGCTCTTTGGAATACTCCCTCTGTCTTTGGCTGACCCATTTCAACAAGTTACTGGACCTTTTCTCCTGGACCCTTGCAATTGTTTGCCCCTTGATTTGCACCATTCTGGGAGTCTGCTATCAGGATTGCTTTTGGCAGCAGGCTCTGCTTTAGGCATCCTTAATAGACTCAGCACCATTTGTGACTCCCACAGGTCTTTTCTGGAATCCTGTTATCTAAGCAGCTTTTGGGTGAGGCGTTACCTTCGGGCTTCCTGAAGACTGACACCACTCCTTACCCATACAGTACCTGCAGAATCCCTCTTAGGTAGGTGCAGTAAGTTGATTTCCTGGTTTTCTTACAGATGGTCCCACTGTACATTGCTTAACCTTGCCATTTCCTCCTTTCTAGCCATCCGGGTCCTCGCTGCTGCCGTTCCAGTTAACCTGTGGCCTCAATGACTGGCCAGTGAGTGATTTGCTCTCTCCCTGGCTGGTACTTGGGGACGGAGGTATTCCATATCTTCGCCGCAACCACTGCTTTTGACAGTTTGGTGATGTTGATGTAATTCTAGGCAGTCCATTCTGGTGACTCTCCTAGTGCCGTTCCATCATCTCTGTTGTTACTGCTCTTCTGTAGTGATGTTTGGTGATGTTGATGTAATTCTAGTGCAGTCCATTCTGGTGACTCTCCTAGTGCCGTTCCATCATCTCTGTTGTTACCGCTCTTCTGTAGTGATGTTTAGTGATGTTGATGTAATTCTAGTGGAGTCCATTCTGGTGACCCTCCTAGTGCCGGTCCATCATCTCTGTTGTTACTGCTCTTCTTTATTGATGTTTGGTGATGTTGATGTGCTCTGGGTGTAATTCAGTAAGGTGCACTCTGGTGACTCTCCTAGTCTCCGGTCCATCTTCTCTGGTGTTATTGCTCTTCTTTAGTGATCTTTGGTGATGTTGATGTGCTCTGGGTGTAATTTTAGTGCAGTGCCCTCTGGTGACTCTCCTAGCTTCTGGTCCATCTTCTCTGTTGTTACTGCTCTTCTTTAGTGATGTTTGGTGATGTTGATATATTCTAGGTGTAATTCAGTCTAGTGCACTCGGGTGACTCTCCTAGTTTCCGGTCCATCTTCTTTGGTGTTGTTGCTCTTCTTTAGTGATGTTTGGTGATGTTGATGTGCTCTGGGTGTAATTCCAGTGCAGTGCACTCTGGTGACTCTCCTAGTTTCCGGTCCATCTTCTCTGTTGTTACGGCTCTTCTTTGGTGATGTTGATGTAATTCCAGTGCAGTGCACTCTGTTGACTCTCCTAGCTTCCGGTCCATCTTCTCGGCTCTTATTGCTCTACTTAAGTGATGTTTGGTGATGTTGGTGTAATTGCAGTGCAGCGCACTCTGGTGACTCTCCTATTTTCCGGTCCATATTCTCAGTTGTTATTGCTCTTCTTCAGTGATGTTTGGTGATGTTGATATAATTCTAATGCAGTGCACTCTGGTGACTCTCCTAGTTTCCGGTCCGTCGCTCCATTGTTACTGCTCTTCTTTAGTGATGTTGATGTAATTCCAGTGCAGTGCACTCTGGTGACTCTCCTAGTTTCCGGTCCATCTTCTCTGTTGTTACTACTCTTCTTTAGTGATGTTTGGTGATGTTGATATAATTCCAGTGCAGTGCACTCTGGCGACTCTCCTAGCTTCCGGTCCATCTTCTCTGTTGTTACTGCTCTTCTTTAGTGATGATTGGTGATGTTGATGTAATTCCAGTGCAGTGCACTCTGGTGACTCTCCTAATTTCCGGTCCATCTTCTCTGTTGTTACGGCTCTTCTTTGGTGATGTTTGGTGATGTTGATGTAATTCCAGTGCAGTGCACTCTGTTGACTCTCCTAGCTTCCGGTCCATCTTCTCTGCTTTTATTGCTCTTCTTAAGTGATGTTTGGTGATGTTGGTGTAATTGCAGTGCGGCGCACTCTGGTGACTCTCCTAGTTGCTGGTCCATCTTCTATGTTGTTATTGCTGATGTTTGGTGATCTTGATGTAATTCCAGTGCAGTTCACTCTGGTGACTCTCCTAGTTTCCGGGCCATCTTCTCTGATGTTACTGCTCTTCTTTAGTTATGTTTGGTGATGTTGATGTAATTCCAGTGCAATGCACTCTGGTGACTCACCTAGCTTCTGGTTCATCTTCTCTGTTGTTACTGCTCTTCCTTGGTGATGTTTATGTGCTCTGGGTGAAATTCTAGTACAGTGCCCTCTGGTGACTCTCTTAGCTCCCGGCCCATCTTCTCTGTTGTTGTTGCTCTTCTTTAGTGATGTTTGGTGATGGTGATGTGCTCTGGGTGTAATTCCAGTGCAATGCACTCTGGTGACTCTCCTAGCTTCCTGGTCCATCTTCTCTGTTGTTACTGCTCTTCTTTAGTGATATTTGGTGATGTTGGTGTAATTCTAGTGCTGTGCCCTCTGGTGACTCTCCTAGTTTCCGGCCCATCTTCTCTGTTGTTACTGCTCTTCTTTAGTGATGTTTGGTGATGTTGATGTAATTCCAGTGCAGTGCACTCTGGTGACTCTCCTAGCTTCCGGTCCATCTTCTCTGTTGTTATTGCTCTTCTTTAGTGATGATTGGTGATGTTGATGTAATTCCAGTGCAGTGCACTCTGTTGACTCTCCTAGCTTCCGGTCCATCTTCTCTGCTCTTATTGCTCTCCTTAAGTGATGTTTGGTGATGTTGGTGTAATTGCAGTGCAGCGCACTCTGGTGACTTTTCTAGTTTCCAGTCCATCTTCACTGTTGTTATTGCTCTTCTTTAGTGATGTTTGGTGATGTTGATATAATTCTAGTGCAGTGCACTCTGGTGACTCTCCTAGTTTCCGGTCCTTCTCTCCATTGTTATTGCTCTTTTTTAGTGATGTTTGGTGATGTTGATGTAATTCCAGTGCAGTGCACTCTGGTGACTCTCCTAGTTTCCGGTCCATCTTCTCTGGTGTTATTGCTCTTCTTTAGTGATGTTTGTTGATGTTGAAGTTCTCTGGGTGTAATTCCAGTGAAGTGCACTCTGGTGACTCTCCTAGTTTTCGGGCCATCTTCTCTGTTGTTACGGCTCTTCTTTGGTGATATTTGGTGATGTTGATGTGCTCTCGGTGTAATTCTAGTCCAGTGCACTCTGGTGACTCCCATAGTTTCCGAACAATCTTCTCTGTTGTTATTGCTCTTCTTTAGTGATGTTTGGTGATGTTGATGTAATTCCAGTGCATTGCACTCTGGTGACTCTCCTAGCTTCCGGTACATCTTCCCTATTGTTACTACTCTTCTTTAGTGATGTTTGGTGATGTTGATATAATTCCAGTGCAGTGCACTCTGGTGACTCTTCGAGCTTCCCGTCCAACTTCTCTGTTATTAGTGATCTTCTTTAGTAATGTTTGGTGATGTTGATGTAATTCCAGTGCAGTTCACTCTGGTGACTCTCCTAGCTTCCGGTCCATCTTCTCTGTTGTTACTGCTCTTCTTTAGTGATGGTTGGTGATGTTGATATGCTCTGGGTGTAATTCTAGTGCACTCTGATGACTCTCCTAGCTTCCGGTCCATCTTCTCTGTTGTTGTTGCTCTACTTTAGTGATGTTTGGTGATGGTGATGTGCTCTGGGTGTAATTCCAGTGCAGTGCACTCTGGTGACTCTCCTAGCTTCCGGTCCATCTTCTCTGTTGTTACTGCTCTTCTTTAGTGCTGTTTGGTGATGTTGATGTGCTCTGGGTGAAATTCTAGTGCAGTGCACTCTGGTGACTCTCCTAGTTTCCAGGCCATCTTCTCTGTTGTTACTGCTCTTCTTTAGTGATGTTTAGTGATGTTGATGTAATTCCAGTGCAGTGCACTCTGGTGACTCTCCTAGCTTCCGGTCCATCTTCTCTGTTGTTACTGCTCTTCTTTAGTGATGTTTGGTGATTTTGATGTGCTCTGGGTGTAATTCTGGTGCAGTGCCCTCTGGTGACTCTCCTCGCTTCCGGTCCATCTTTTCTGTTGTTGTTGCTCTTCTTTAGTGATGTTTGGTGATGTTGATGTAATTCCAGTGCAGTTCACTCTGGTGACTCTCCTAGCTTCGGGTCCATCTTCTCTGTTGTTGTTGCTCTTCTTTAGTGATGTTTGCTGATGTTGATGTAATTCCAGTGCAGTTCACTCTGTTGACTCTTCTAGCTTCCGGTCCATCTTCTCTGTTGTTACTGCTCTTCTTTAGTGATGTTTGGTGATGTTGATGTGCTCTCTGTGTAATTCTGGTGCAGTGCCCTCTGGTGACTCTCCTAGCTTCGGGTCCATCTTCTCTGTTGTTGTTGCTCTTCTTTAGTGATGTTTGCTGATGTTGATGTAATTCCAGTGCAGTTCACTCTGTTGACTCTTCTAGCTTCCGGTCCATCTTCTCTGTTGTTACTGCTCTTCTTTAGTGATGTTTGGTGATGTTGATGTGCTCTGGGTGTAATTCTAGTGCAGTGCACTCTGGTGACTCTCTCAGCTCCAGGCCCATCTTCTCTGTTGTTACTGCTCTTCTTTGGTGATGTTTGGTGATGTTGATGTGCTCTGGGTGTAATTCTAGTCTAGTGCACTCTGGTGACTCCCATAGTTTCCGAACAATCTTCTCTGTTATTATTGCTCTTCTTTAGTGATGTTTGGTGATGTTGATGTTCTCTGGGTGTAATTCCAGTGAAGTGCACTCTGGTGACTCTCCTAGTTTTCGGGCCATCTTCTCTGTTGTTACGGCTCTTCTTTGGTGATATTTGGTGATGTTGATGTGCTCTCGGTGTAATTCTAGTCCAGTGCACTCTGGTGACTCCCATAGTTTCCGAACAATCTTCTCTGTTGTTATTGCTCTTCTTTAGTGATGTTTGGTGATGTTGATGTAATTCCAGTGCATTGCACTCTGGTGACTCTCCTAGCTTCCCGTACATCTTCCCTATTGTTACTACTCTTCTTTAGTGATGTTTGGTGATGTTGATATAATTCCAGTGCAGTGCACTCTGGTGACTCTTCGAGCTTCCCGTCCAACTTCTCTGTTATTAGTGATCTTCTTTAGTAATGTTTGGTGATGTTGATGTAATTCCAGTGCAGTTCACTCTGGTGACTCTCCTAGCTTCCGGTCCATCTTCTCTGTTGTTACTGCTCTTCTTTAGTGATGGTTGGTGATGTTGATATGCTCTGGGTGTAATTCTAGTGCAGTGCACTCTGATGACTCTCCTAGCTTCCGGTCCATCTTCTCTGTTGTTGTTGCTCTACTTTAGTGATGTTTGGTGATGGTGATGTGCTCTGGGTGTAATTCCAGTGCAGTGCACTCTGGTGACTCTCCTAGCTTCCGGTCCATCTTCTCTGTTGTTACTGCTCTTCTTTAGTGCTGTTTGGTGATGTTGATGTGCTCTGGGTGAAATTCTAGTGCAGTGCACTCTGGTGACTCTCCTAGTTTCCAGGCCATCTTCTCTGTTGTTACTGCTCTTCTTTAGTGATGTTTAGTGATGTTGATGTAATTCCAGTGCAGTGCACTCTGGTGACTCTCCTAGCTTCCGGTCCATCTTCTCTGTTGTTACTGCTCTTCTTTAGTGATGTTTGGTGATTTTGATGTGCTCTGGGTGTAATTCTGGTGCAGTGCCCTCTGGTGACTCTCCTCGCTTCCGGTCCATCTTTTCTGTTGTTGTTGCTCTTCTTTAGTGATGTTTGGTGATGTTGATGTAATTCCAGTGCAGTTCACTCTGGTGACTCTCCTAGCTTCCGGTCCATCTTCTCTGTTGTTACTGCTCTTCTTTAGTGCTGTTTGGTGATGTTGATGTGCTCTGGGTGTAATTCTAGTGCAATGCACTCTGGTGACTCTCCTAGTTTCCGGGCCATCTTCTCTGTTGTTACTGCTCTTCTTTAGTGATGCTTGGTGATGTTGATGTAATTCCAGAGCAGTGCACTCTGGTGACTCTCCTAGCTTCTGGTCCATCTTCTCTGTTGTTACTGCTCTTATTTAGTGATGTTTGGCGATGTTGATGTGCTCTGGGTGTAATTCTAGTGTAGTGCACTCTCCTGACTCTCTTAGCTCCCGGCCCATCTTCTCTGTTGTTGTTGCGCTTCTTTAGTGATGTTTGGTGATGGTGATGTGCTCTGGGTGTAATTCCAGTGCAGTGCCCTCTTGTGACCCTCCTAGTTTCCGGCCCATCTTCTCTGTTATTACTTGTCTTCTTTAGTGATGTTTGGTGATGTTGATATAGTTCCAGTGCAGTGCACTCTGGTGACTCTCCTAGCTTCCTGTCCATCTTCTCTGTTGTTATTGCTCTTCTTTAGTGATGTTTGGTGATGTTGATCTAATTCCAGTGCAGTGCACTCTGGTGACTCTCCTAGTTTCTGGGCCATCTTCTCTGTTGCTACTGCACTTCTTTAGTGATGTTTGTTGATGTTGATGTAATTCCAGTGCAGTGCCCTCTGGTGACTCTCCTAGCTTCCAGTCCATCTTCTCTGTTGTTATTGCTCTTCTTTAGTGATGTTTGGTGATGTTGATGTGCTCTCTGTGTAATTCTGGTGCAGTGCCCTCTGGTGACTCTCCCAGCTTCGGGTCCATCTTCTCTGTTGTTGTTGCTCTTCTTTAGTGATGTTTGCTGATGTTGATGTAATTCCAGTGCAGTTCACTCTGTTGACTCTTCTAGCTTCCGGTCCATCTTCTCTGTTGTTACTGCTCTTCTTTAGTGATGTTTGGTGATGTTGATGTGCTCTGGGTGTAATTCTAGTGCAGTGCACTCTGGTGACTCTCTCAGCTCCAGGCCCATCTTCTCTGTTGTTACTGCTCTTCTTTAGTGATGTTTGGTGATGTTGATGTGCTCTGGGTGTAATTCTAGTGCAGTGCACTCTGGTAACTCTCCTAGTTTCTGGGCCATCTTCTCTGTTGTTACTGCTCTTCTTTAGTGATGGTTGGTGATGTTGATGTAATTCCAGTGCAGTGCACTCTGGTGACTCTCCTTGCTTCTGGACCATCTACTCTGTTGTTACTGCTCTTCTTTAGTGATGTTTGCTGATGTTGATGTGTTCTGGGTGTAATTCTGGTGCAGTGCCCTCTGGTGACTCTCCTAGCTTCTGGTCCATCTTCTCTGTTGTTGTTGCTCTTCTTTAGTGATGTTTGGTGATGTTGATGTAATGCCAGTGCAGTTCACTCTGCTGACTCTCCTAGATTCCCTTCCATCTTCTCTGTTGTTACTGCTCTTCTTTAGTGATGTTTGGTGATGTTGATATAATTCCAGTGCAGTGCACTCTGGCGACTCTCCTAGCTTCCGGTCCATCTTCTCTGTTGTTACTGCTCTTCTTTAGTGATGATTGGTGATGTTGATGTAATTCCAGTGCAGTGCACTCTGGTGACTCTCCTAATTTCCGGTCCATCTTCTCTGTTGTTACGGCTCTTCTTTGGTGATGTTTGGTGATGTTGATGTAATTCCAGTGCAGTGCACTCTGTTGACTCTCCTATCTTCCGGTCCATCTTCTCTGCTTTTATTGCTCTTCTTAAGTGATGTTTGGTGATGTTGGTGTAATTGCAGTGTGCGCACTCTGGTGACTCTCCTAGTTGCTGGTCCATCTTCTATGTTGTTATTGCTGATGTTTGGTGATCTTGATGTAATTCCAATGCAGTTCACTCTGGTGACTCTCCTAGTTTCCGGGCCATCTTCTCTGATGTTACTGCTCTTCTTTAGTTATGTTCGGTGATGTTTATGTAATTCCAGTGCAGTGCACTCTGGTGACTCACCTAGCTTCCTGTTCATCTTCTCTGTTGTTACTGCTCTTCCTTGGTGATGTTTATGTGCTCTGGGTGAAATTCTAGTACAGTGCCCTCTGGTGACTCTCTTAGCTCCCGGCCCATCTTCTCTGTTGTTGTTGCTCTTCTTTAGTGATGTTTGGTGATGGTGATGTGCTCTGGGTGTAATTCCAGTGCAATGCACTCTGGTGACTCTCCTAGCTTCTGGTCCATCTTCTCTGTTGTTACTGCTCTTCTTTAGTGATATTTGGTGATGTTGGTGTAATTCTAGTGCTGTGCCCTCTGGTGACTCTCCTAGTTTCCGGCCCATCTTCTCTGTTGTTACTGCTCTTCTTTAGTGATGTTTGGTGATGTCGATGTAATTCCAGTGCAGTGCACTCTGGTGACTCTCCTAGCTTCCGGTCCATCTTCTCTGTTGTTATTGCTCTTCTCTAGTGACGATTGGTGATGTTGATGTAATTCCAGTGCAGTGCACTCTGTTGACTCTCCTAGCTTCCGGTCCATCTTCTCTGCTCTTATTGCTCTCCTTAAGTGATGTTTGGTGATGTTGGTGTAATTGCAGTGCAGCGCACTCTGGTGACTTTTCTAGTTTCCAGTCCATCTTCACTGTTGTTATTGCTCTTCTTTAGTGATGTTTGGTGATGTTGATATAATTCTAGTGCAGTGCACTCTGGTGACTCTCCTAGTTTCCGGTCCTTCTCTCCATTGTTATTGCTCTTTTTTAGTGATGTTTGGTGATGTTGATGTAATTCCAGTGCAGTGCACTCTGGTGACTCTCCTAGTTTCTGGTCCATCTTCTCTGATGTTATTGCTCTTCTTTAGTGATGTTTGTTGATGTTGATGTGCTCTCGGTGTAATTCTAGTCCAGTGCACTCTGGTGACTCCCATAGTTTCCGAACAATCTTCTCTGTTGTTATTGCTCTTCTTTAGTGATGTTTGGTGATGTTGATGTAATTCCAGTGCATTGCAGTCTGGTGACTCTCCTAGCTTCCCGTACATCTTCCCTATTGTTACTACTCTTCTTTAGTGATGTTTGGTGATGTTGATATAATTCCAGTGCAGTGCACTCTGGTGACTCTTCGAGCTTCCCGTCCAACTTCTCTGTTATTAGTGATCTTCTTTAGTAATGTTTGGTGATGTTGATGTAATTCCAGTGCAGTTCACTCTGGTGACTCTCCTAGCTTCCGGTCCATCTTCTCTGTTGTTACTGCTCTTCTTTAGTGATGGTTGGTGATGTTGATATGCTCTGGGTGTAATTCTAGTGCAGTGCACTCTGATGACTCTCCTAGCTTCCGGTCCATCTTCTCTGTTGTTGTTGCTCTACTTTAGTGATGTTTGGTGATGGTGATGTGCTCTGGGTGTAATTCCAGTGCAGTGCACTCTGGTGACTCTCCTAGCTTCCGGTCCATCTTCTCTGTTGTTACTGCTCTTCTTTAGTGCTGTTTGGTGATGTTGATATGCTCTGGGTGAAATTCTAGTGCAGTGCACTCTGGTGACTCTCCTACTTTCCAGGCCATCTTCTCTGTTGTTACTGCTCTTCTTTAGTGATGTTTAGTGATGTTGATGTAATTCCAGTGCAGTGCACTCTGGTGACTCTCCTAGCTTCCGGTCCATCTTCTCTGTTGTTACTGCTCTTCTTTAGTGATGTTTGGTGATTTTGATGTGCTCTGGGTGTAATTCTGGTGCAGTGCCCTCTGGTGACTCTCCTCGCTTCCGGTCCATCTTTTCTGTTGTTGTTGCTCTTCTTTAGTGATGTTTGGTGATGTTGATGTAATTCCAGTGCAGTTCACTCTGGTGACTCTCCTAGCTTTCGGTCCATCTTCTCTGTTGTTACTGCTCTTCTTTAGTGCTGTTTGGTGATGTTGATGTGCTCTGGGTGTAATTCTAGTGCAATGCACTCTGGTGACTCTCCTAGTTTCCGGGCCATCTTCTCTGTTGTTACTGCTCTTCTTTAGTGATGCTTGGTGATGTTGATGTAATTCCAGAGCAGTGCACTCTGGTGACTCTCCTAGCTTCTGGTCCATCTTCTCTGTTGTTACTGCTCTTCTTTAGTGATGTTTGGCGATGTTGATGTGCTCTGGGTGTAATTCTAGTGTAGTGCACTCTCCTGACTCTCTTAGCTACCGGGCCATCTTCTCTGTTGTTGTTGCGCTTCTTTAGTGATGTTTGGTGATGGTGATGTGCTCTGGGTGTAATTCCAGTGCAGTGCCCTCTTGTGACCCTCCTAGTTTCCGGCCCATCTTCTCTGTTATTACTTGTCTTCTTTAGTGATGTTTGGTGATGTTGATATAGTTCCAGTGCAGTGCACTCTGGTGACTCTCCTAGCTTCCTGTCCATCTTCTCTGTTGTTATTGCTCTTCTTTAGTGATGTTTGGTGATGTTGATCTAATTCCAGTGCAGTGCACTCTGGTGACTCTCCTAGTTTCTGGGCCATCTTCTCTGTTGCTACTGCACTTCTTTAGTGATGTTTGGTGATGTTGATGTAATTCCAGTGCAGTGCACTCTGGTGACTCTCCTAGCTTCCAGTCCATCTTCTCTGTTGTTATTGCTCTTCTTTAGTGATGTTTGGTGATGTTGATGTGCTCTCTGTGTAATTCTGGTGCAGTGCCCTCTGGTGACTCTCCTAGCTTCCGGTCCATCTTCTCTGTTGTTACTGCTCTTCTTTAGTGATGTTTGCTGATGTTGATGTAATTCCAGTGCAGTTCACTCTGTTGACTCTTCTAGCTTGCGGTCCATCTTCTCTGTTGTTACTGCTCTTCTTTAGTGATGTTTGGTGATGTTGATGTGCTCTTGGTGTAATTCTAGTGCAGTGCACTCTGGTGACTCTCTCAGCTCCAGGCCCATCTTCTCTGTTGTTACTGCTCTTCTTTAGTGATGTTTGGTGATGTTGATGTGCTCTGGGTGTAATTCTAGTGCAGTGCACTCTGGTAACTCTCCTAGTTTCTGGGCCATCTTCTCTGTTGTTACTGCTCTTCTTTAGTGATGGTTGGTGATGTTGATGTAATTCCAGTGCAGTGCACTCTGGTGACTCTCCTTGCTTCTGGACCATCTACTCTGTTGTTACTGCTCTTCTTTAGTGATGTTTGCTGATGTTGATGTGTTCTGGGTGTAATTCTGGTGCAGTGCCCTCTGGTGACTCTCCTAGCTTCTGGTCCATCTTCTCTGTTGTTGTTGCTCTTCTTTAGTGATGTTTGGTGATGTTGATGTAATGCCAGTGCAGTTCACTCTGCTGACTCTCCTAGATTCCCTTCCATCTTCTCTGTTGTTACTGCTCTTCTTTAGTGATGTTTGGTGATGTTGATGTAATTCCAGTGCAGTGCACTCTGGCGACTCTCCTAGCTTCCGGTCCATCTTCTCTGTTTTATTGCTCTTCTTAAGTGATGTTTGGTGATGTTGGTGTAATTGCAGTGGGCGCACTCTGGTGACTCTCCTAGTTGCTGGTCCATCTTCTATGTTGTTATTGCTGATGTTTGGTGATCTTGATGTAATTCCAGTGCAGTTCACTCTGGTGACTCTCCTAGTTTCCGGGCCATCTTCTCTGATGTTACTGCTCTTCTTTAGTTATGTTTGGTGATGTTGATGTAATTCCAGTGCAGTGCACTCTGGTGACTCACCTAGCTTCTGGTTAATCTTCTCTGTTGTTACTGCTCTTCCTTGGTGATGTTTATGTGCTCTGGGTGAAATTCTAGTACAGTGCCCTCTGGTGACTCTCTTAGCTCCCGGCCCATCTTCTCTGTTGTTGTTGCTCTTCTTTAGTGATGTTTGGTGATGGTGATGTGCTCTGGGTGAAATTCCAGTGCAATGCACTCTGGTGACTCTCCTAGCTTCTGGTGCATCTTCTCTGTTGTTACTGCTCTTCTTTAGTGATATTTGGTGATGTTGGTGTAATTCTAGTGCTGTGCCCTCTGGTGACTCTCCTAGTTTCCGGCCCATCTTCTCTGTTGTTACTGCTCTTCTTTAGTGATGTTTGGTGATGTTGGTGTAATTCCAGTGCAGTGCACTCTGGTGACTCTCCTAGCTTCCGGTCCATCTTCTCTGTTGTTATTGCTCTTCTTTAGTGATGATTGGTGATGTTGATGTAATTCCAGTGCAGTGCACTCTGTTGACTCTCCTAGCTTCCGGTCCATCTTCTCTGCTCTTATTGCTCTCCTTAAGTGATGTTTGGTGATGTTGGTGTAATTGCAGTGCAGCGCACTCTGGTGACTTTTTTAGTTTCCAGTCCATCTTCACTGTTGTTATTGCTCTTATTTAGTGATGTTTGGTGATGTTGATATAATTCTAGTGCAGTGCACTCTGGTGACTCTCCTAGTTTCCGGTCCTTCTCTCCATTGTTATTGCTCTTTTTTAGTGATGTTTGGTGATGTTGATGTAATTCCAGTGCAGTGCACTCTGGTGACTCTCCTAGTTTCTGGTCCATCTTCTCTGATGTTATTGCTCTTCTTTAGTGATGTTTGTTGATGTTGAAGTTCTCTGGGTGTAATTCCAGTGAAGTGCACTCTGGTGACTCTCCGAGTATTCGGGCCATCTTCTCTGTTGTTACGGCTCTTCTTTGGTGATATTTGGTGATGTTGATGTGCTCTCGGTGTAATTCTAGTCCAGTGCACTCTGGTGACTCCCATAGTTTCCGAACAATCTTCTCTGTTGTTATTGCTCTTCTTTAGTGATGTTTGGTGATGTTGATGTAATTCCAGTGCATTGCACTCTGGTGACTCTCCTAGCTTCCCGTACATCTTCCCTATTGTTACTACTCTTCTTTAGTGATGTTTGGTGATGTTGATATAATTCCAGTGCAGTGCACTCTGGTGACTCTTCGAGCTTCCCGTCCAACTTCTCTGTTATTAGTGATCTTCTTTAGTAATGTTTGGTGATGTTGATGTAATTCCAGTGCAGTTCACTCTGGTGACTCTCCTAGCTTCTGGTCCATCTTCTCTGTTGTTACTGCTCTTCTTTAGTGATGGTTGGTGATGTTGATATGCTCTGGGTGTAATTCTAGTGCAGTGCACTCTGATGACTCTCCTAGCTTCCGGTCCATCTTCTCTGTTGTTGTTGATCTACTTTAGTGATGTTTGGTGATGGTGATGTGCTCTGGGTGTAATTCCAGTGCAGTTCACTCTGGTGACTCTCCTAGTTTCTGGGCCATCTTCTCTGATGTTACTGCTCTTCTTTAGTTATGTTTGGTGATGTTGATGTAATTCCAGTGCAGTGCACTCTGGTGACTCACCTAGCTTCTGGTTCATCTTCTCTGTTGTTACTGCTCTTCCTTGGTGATGTTTATGTGCTCTGGGTGAAATTCTAGTACAGTGCCCTCTGGTGACTCTCTTAGCTCCCGGCCCATCTTCTCTGTTGTTGTTGCTCTTCTTTAGTGATGTTTGGTGATGGTGATGTGCTCTGGGTGTAATTCCAGTGCAATGCACTCTGGTGACTCTCCTAGCTTCTGGTCCATTGTTAGGGAGAATTCTCTGTTTAGGCTGAATTTCCCTACCTAGTGAGTCCCCCAGCAGCTTTGCTGGATTTCTGGGGTTTCTTTTTTTCTCCTGCCAAGAGTGAGACTCTTTTACCCTCACTCTTGGGCATGTTGAAGTGTGTTTTCTTGGTTAAACCTTGTGTTGAATGGGCTATGGGGTCTTTTACTCCATAGGGCCTTATGTATTTTTGTGATGTGGGTTACACAGCACCCTCTGTGCCGTGACCCAGGGGTGTCCTAGGGACTCCCCAACATAGACTCCATACCCTGGGACTGACTACTGTCTCCCAGGGCATGTAAAGTCACCAAAGACTTTGCTAGTCTTGAATCCTGAACAGAACCAGTACAAACCATCATATTGTGGACGTACTGGCTGGGGCAATTCGATTGCCCCAGGGTCTGTTAGTCGAGGGGGCACGTCTCCGTCCCCCCTGATCGAGTTTTGGCTGGTGGCAGTGGAAACTACTTTTTATATTCGACCGCGAATATTTCCCTATGGGATTTCCCATTGTTTTAGGCTAACACATTTAATTATTTATTTACGGTAGCCTTAAACATACCGCCGGTTTATATATTTATTATTATAACTCCGGTTGGGACTTTTTGCCAAAACTTGATTCTAAAATGGCGTTGGCGTTCGCCTCTGTAACTCTGACCCAAAGTGGAGCCCTTTGTTCCACTTTTGGCGGGCTTCTCCACAGAAGCCCTCCAAAGTGGTGCCACTCTGTCTGGGGTACTTAGGAGGGGTGGAGGGGGATTTAGGCACCCTGGACTGAGTTACCTTGGTAACTCAAGTCGCACTCCGTCCTGATTGGCCCAAGTGGTGAGCCGGCCGGCTCACCACTTAGCATGTTTGAGTGACAGCTAGGCTGGGTGAATGGGGGTTTGCTGCATAAAAGCAGGGCTTTGGGGACTGGAACTTCAGAAGTCGCCACAGGACCAAGAATCCGACGAGGGAAGAGCTGAGCCGACCTGCTTCGACGACACCACCCGGTGGAGCCCTGCTGAACCGTCTCACCACTTTTTCCAACGACCGAGGAGAACTCTTAACGGAGTGGCTCCTTCCCTTGACTGGTGGGGACAACCAGTTTTCACCTTCTTTCCGCTTCTCGAGGTATCTCGTGGCCGCCTTGCCCGTGCCAAGCACCCCGGCAACCGGAATACCACACTTTTACCCCTAACCGCGAAAGTCGGTACAACCCTTTAACCGGAGGACTCCGCGGCTGGTTTCTTCTCGGGCAGTGCAACGACCTTCTTCTTCTACTCTTCAGCGAGAACTTCTTCTCCCCTGACCGACGTCGAGCCTTGCTGCCACTGCCTGGAACAACTGCCACCGCTGGAGGATCCTTTCCGCTTAAGGTACCGTGTTCCGCCTGGCTTCCCTTGCCACCGACTGTACGGGGTAGATTTAGCCCCCGGCTTTCGAACCTGGGAGTGCCTGGGACACCCTGGCTAAACTTTCTAAGCCACTCTAAACTCTTTCTAACTCTTTGCAAGACTTTGAATCCCTAATAACAGTGTGATCTTGGGCACATTTTCGCTCCGGCTACTCTAAGAGTGGGCCCTGCCTAGTGACTTTTGCTCACCTGTGACTTTGTACTTCTTTGAGCCTATTGCAAGTGTTCTGGACCTTAGAGTGGTGTGTTTAACCTATTTCTGTTTCTTTTTATCCCTTTCTTGAATCTACTAGAGTGTCATCTAACGTTAAGCACTCACCTCTGTTCGAATTATGTGGTGTTAACCTAGAGTTGTCTAGATAGGAGTAAGGGTTGAAACTGCTTTCATTATAACTGTGTTTGAAGTGTTTTTACTATATTTTGCTAGAGTGATTTCAACTTATGTGTGGTTAATAAATAAATAACTATATACTTTTGAAACCAAGCTCTGGTCAGTGTTTGCTTGTGCTATTGTATTTGAGTACCTATTGTGTATACTTTACATACTGCCTAACTCTTCTTGAGGGAAGTCTGACTGCTCAGCCACAGCTACCAGGTAAATCTGGGTGGTGCGGACTGCTACCAAGTGGGTTTACTGCTATACCTGTAGTCTTAAATCTTTTGCAGTGTTCCCTAAGGGAACTGCACAGGTTTCTGCCTAACACTGGTGTACAGCGGTGGGATTTGTATTAAGTATACATTTTAGTGTGCTTTAGATACCTTAGTGCAACTAACCACAAAGCTTAGCACTATAAAAGTAAACCTCTAACATGTCAGTTATAGAAAGCTATAGTCAAGAGTCCCTTGCAGCCAAAACTGCTGATTGTTTAAGAGTGCTCTGTAAACATAAGGACCTCCTGACTAAGGGCAAGAAAATGGAGCTGATTTAAAGATTGTTAGCTAACCAAAGTCTGGGTGAGGGTTCAGAGGAACCTACCACTCCAGCAACTGTAGATGACAGTATTGAAATTAACATGGAGCAAAATGTTGATGATTCTGAGGAAGAGTCAGAAGAGGAGGGTGAGGCTGTTGTGACTGTCCCCCCTAGGCCTCTGCCTGCTCTACCTGCTGTACCTACTGGGCCTTTACCAGGTCCCACATTTAGTCCTCAGTACTTTGAACTGGAGAAAATGAAACTAGAATTGGAGTATAAGAAACTGAATGCTCAAACTGACAAAGAACTAAGGCTAAGGGAAATGGAGCTCAAGTATGAGCTAGAAATGAAGAAATTATCTGTTGAGAATGCTTCTCTCTCTGGCTCCTCTAGAAGTTCCAGTCCTAAAAGACCCCGGATGCCTAAAGAATTGGTTGGTATGTATGAGCCTAAGTTGGATGTGTTGGATTGGTTGTCTCTGTTTGAATATAATCATGGGCTCCAGAACATCACAGGAAATGACTTACTCACCTGGTTGTTCTCTAGGCTTCCCCCTGTTGCAACTGATGTGGTAATGGAGATGGGGGAGGAGGATAAGAAGGACTATGAATGTGTGAAACTAGCTTTGATAGCTAGGTTTGGGAAGACCCCTTCCCAGTATCTTAAGAGGTTTAGGAGCCTCAAAAAGTATGATGGTACCCCTTGGGCTACCTGGGTGAGTGAAGGGTTGAAAAACTTAGAGGGATGGATTAAGGGTTACAAGGTGAACACTTATGAAGGTATGAAGAATTTGTTTATGTTGGAGACTATTTATGATGCCTGCTCTCCTGAGCTCAGACAACACTTGGCTGATTCCAAGGAATTAGATTCCCGGAAACTAGCTAAGGCTGCTGACTTGTGGGTTGCCAACAGGGCCACTCACAAGGATTCTGGGGTAACTCAGAAAAAGGATGGGGAGAGACAGCCTAAAAAGGACTCCAAAGAGAATTCAAATACTACAAATTCCAAAGAGGGCCCCAAACAAAACTATAAGGGTAAGCCACAAGGGAAACCGAATCAGGCTAGTGTACCTTCTGGTCCCAGACCAGAAGGAGGTCAGAACAAGCCTCCATTCCAGCGAGCCTTTGGCTCATGCTTTGTTTGTAAGGCTACTGACCATGTGAAAGGAGATCCCAGATGTAAGGGTAAACCTTCAGGGGTCCAACTTGCCTCCTTAGCCTTCGCTCCAGAAGAGGTAGTACATATGGCAAGTGGAAACTTTCTATTACTGGCTGATGAACCCACTGGAGTCTCAGCTAGTGTTTCTTTAGTCTCTCTGGGGTTGTGGGAACAACAGAATTTAGATGTATATAACTCTATCCCAGATAATACTAAAGAGTATTATAAGGACAGTGTCCAGGTGAATGGCCAGGAGACTCCTGCCATTAGGGACACTGGGGCCAGCATAACTGTGGTGGATGAATCATTTTTCAAGGCAGAGGATGTTGCTAAGGCACCCAAATGCCTCACCAAGTTAGCTGGTGGGCCTGTGCAGATGTGTCCCCAGTTACCAGTTCTCATCCAATGTAATGATATGGCTGTAAAAATACCTGTCAGTGTACAATGTGAAGTGCCAGGTAGGGTTCTGTTGGGTAATGACCTCAAAGCTCTTGGAGTTGTATCCCATACCCCCAGACCCCCTAGCAAAAGGTTACAGGAGCTCACAAAACCTGCAAGAGAGAAAACCCTGAGAGGGTTATCTCAGGAGATGATGACAGAAATCACTCCTCTCCCACTGGAACAACTTACTGCAGTAACAACCAGATCAGGAGCAAAGGGGCAACCCAAGACTCCTAGGAAAAAGCCAGCAGCAAGCACTCCAGTGCTTCCAACAAGGACTTCCCCTAGGTTGTCCAAAGTTACACCTGTAACTCCACCTCCAGCTGAGGCTGAGAGGGAGGTACAACCCTGTGTGGTTGAGCTAGACTCTGAGGAAGAGCTAGAGGGAGGCCCAAACCTTATTGGAGATTTGGACCCTGAGGACCATCCTGAGCTGCAGTCTTTACTGGCAGAAGGTGGGCCTAGCAGGGCTGCTTTCCGTAAGGGGCAAAGAGAATGTCCAACTCTGGAAGGTCTCCGCCACCAGGCAGCTTCTCAAGCTGATGGGCAAGAGCCTGGGAAGTATAGGTTGCACTGGGAAGGTGGCCTCTTCTACAGTGAACCCACTGAGTCTGAACCTGGAGACTACAAACGCCTTGTAGTCCCACAAGAGAACAGACAACAGTTCTTACAACTAGCCCATGAGATACCTTTGGCTGGTCACTTGAGTTTCAAGAAGACCAAGGAAAGGCTCTCACTCTACTTTTATTGGCCAAAGATGGGGGCTGAAGTAGATAGATATTGTAAGAGCTGCCATACCTGCCAGATTTCTGGTAAGGTTGGTTCCAAGAATGTGGCACCTTTAGTGCCTCTCCCAGTTGTGGGAGTCCCATTTGAGAGGGTAGGGATTGACATTGTTGGTCCCCTTGATCCTCCAACCTCCTCAGGCAACAGGTTTATACTTGTTGTAGTAGAGTAGACCATGCTACTAGGTACCCTGAGGCAATTCCTATGAGGACTGTTACAGCTCCGGCTGTGGCTAAGGCCCTCCTTGGTATTTTCACCAGGGTTGGGTTTCCTAAGGAAGTAATCTCTGACAGGGGGTCAAACTTTATGTCCCACTACATGAAAGCCATGTGGAAAACCTGTGGAGTTACTTACAAGTTCTCAACAGCATACCACCCTCAGACAAACGGGTTGGTTGAAAGGTTTAACAGAACCATGAAGAGCATGATAGGTGCTTTAGAGGAACCCCTTAAGAAAAAATGGGACCTTCTACTGCCATGCCTGCTCTTTGCTTATAGAGAAGTCCCTCAGGAGGGAGTAGGTTATTCTCCTTTTGAGCTTCTCTATGGCCATCCGGTCAGAGGTCCATTGGCCCTGATTAAGGAGGGGTTGGAAGGTGCTCCTCCCCTCAAGCCAGTCAGAGTGACTGACTATGTGATAGGTCTCCGGAGGAGAATGTCACACATGATGGCAGAAGCAAGTGACAACTTGAAAGCTGGTCAAGCTCTGGTCAAACATTGGCATGACCAGAAGGCTAACATGGTTGAGTTTACTCAAGACCAGCAAGTTCTAGTTATGCTCCCAACAAGGCAGAGGGCCTTGCAAGACAAGTGGATGGGACCCTTCAAGATTGTGGGAAAGCTTGGAGAGGTCAACTATCTGGTGGATCTGGGCAGACCCAGGGAAGCTCCTAGAGTCTTCCACACCAACAGACTAAAAGCATACATCTCCAGACCTGACGTAGAGCCTTGCTTCTAGCTTCAGCTTCAGAGGAGGAAGAGAGTGAATCTCTCCCTGATCTCCTCAGAGGGGTGCCTTTAGATGAAAAAGTCGAAGGAGTTAATCTCTCTTCAGACCTGACACCTGAGCAACAAGAGGAGTGCAAATCTATGTTAAATCAGTTTGCCTCCCTGTTCTCACTGTCACCAGGCTTGACCCCTTGGGGCCAGCATGAGATACTCACTGGTGACTGTCTGCCAGTCAAAAGCAGAGGGTACAGAATGTCAGAACATATCAGAACCCACATCAAAGGAGAGGTCAAGAAGATGCTTGATCTCGGGGTAATAGAACCCTCTACTAGTCCATGGTCTAGCCCAGTTGTGTTAGTACCAAAGGCAGGATCCAAAGACTTGAGATTCTGTGTGGACTATAGAGCTCTAAATGCAGTCACCAAGACTGATGCCCACCCTTTGCCCAGGACAGATGAGTTGGTGGATAAACTTGGTGCAGCCAAGTACCTCAGCACATTTGACCTTACGTCAAGCTATTGGCAAATAGCCCTGACAGACCATGCCAAGGAGAAGACTGCATTTTCAACCCCAGTTGGCTTGTACCAGTTTAAGGTCATGCCTTTTGGATTAAAAAATGCACCTGCCACATTCCAAAGGATGGTGAACCAAGTTCTGGCTGGGATGGAAGATTTCTGCATGGCATACTTGGATGACATTGCAGTCTTCAGCCACTCCTGGGAGGAACATGTGAACCACATAGGACATGTGTTGCAGGCTCTGGAACAGGCCCATTTGACAATCAAAGCCAGTAAGTGCCAGATTGGTCAAAGTAAAGTGGTCTACCTTGGGCATGAGGTAGGAGGTGGAGAAATAAGGCCTTTGCTCAGCAAGATTGAAGCTGTGCAAAGTTGGACAACACCAGCTACTCAAACCCAAGTGAGAGCCTTCCTAGGCCTCACTGGGTATTACAGGAATTTCATTGAGAACTATGGGACCATAGCTTCTCCACTGAATGTAATCTCCTCTCCTAAATTCCCTAAAAAGGTAAAATGGAATGAGGAGTGCAATCAGGCCTTTGAAAAACTGAAGAGAGCTCTTTGCCAAGCTCCAGTATTGAGAGCTCCTGACTACCACCAAACTTTCATTGTACAAACTGATGCTTCCAATGTAGGTATAGGTGCAGTTCTAAGCCAACTGGATGAGAAGGGTAGGGAGCACCCCATTTGCTTCATCAGTAAAAAACTGAAGGATCCTGAGACAAGGTGGGAAACAATCGAAAGAGAATGCTTTGCTATTGTGTGGGCGCTGAAGAAGTTTAGGCCATACTTGTATGGTTCTACTTTTGTTATTCAGACTGACCACCAACCCTTGAGATGGTTAATGCAAATGAAAGGGGAAAATCCAAAACTATTGAGATGGTCAATCTGCCTGCAAGGGTTTGATTTCACCATTGAGCACAGGTCAGGGTGTCACCATCAAAATGCTGATGGACTCTCTAGGATGTATATCATCGACTAGAGGTATGAGGTTCATCCAGGAGTGGATTCAATCCTCCTGTCCCTTAGTCTGGGGGGGCGAGTGTTAGGGAGAATTCTCTGTTTAGGCTGAATTTCCCTACCTAGTGAGTCCCCCAGCAGCTTTGCTGGATTTCTGGGGTTTCTTTTTTTCTCCTGCCAAGAGTGAGACTCTTTTACCCTCACTCTTGGGCATGTTGAAGTGTGTTTTCTTGGTTAAACCTTGTGTTGAATGGGCTATGGGGTCTTTTACTCCATAGCGCCTTATGTATTTTTGTGATGTGGGTTACACAGCACCCTCTGTGCCGTGACCCAGGGGTGTCCTAGGGACTCCCCAACATAGACTCCATACCCTGAGACTGACTACTGTCTCCCAGGGCATGTAAAGTCACCAAAGACTTTGCTAGTCTTGAATCCTGAACAGAACCAGTACAAACCATCATATTGTGGACGTACTGGCTGGGGCAATTCGATTGCCCCAGGGTCTGTTAGTCGAGGGGGCACGTCTCCGTCCCCCCTGATCGAGTTTTGGCTGGTGGCAGTGGAAACTACTTTTTATATTCGACCGCGAATATTTCCCTATGGGATTTCCCATTGTTTTAGGCTAACACATTTAATTATTTATTTACGGTAGCCTTAAACATACCGCCGGTTTATATATTTATTATTATAACTCCGGTTGGGACTTTTTGCCAAAACTTGATTCTAAAATGGCGTTGGCGTTCGCCTCTGTAACTCTGACCCAAAGTGGAGCCCTTTGTTCCACTTTTGGCGGGCTTCTCCACAGAAGCCCTCCAAAGTGGCGCCACTCTGTCTGGGGTACTTAGGAGGGGTGGAGGGGGATTTAGGCACCCTGGACTGAGTTACCTTGGTAACTCAAGTCGCACTCCGTCCTGATTGGCCCAAGTGGTGAGCCGGCCGGCTCACCACTTAGCATGTTTGAGTGACAGCTAGGCTGGGTGAATGGGGGTTTGCTGCATAAAAGCAGGGCTTTGGGGACTGGAACTTCAGAAGTCGCCACAGGACCAAGAATCCGACGAGGGAAGAGCTGAGCCGACCTGCTTCGACGGCACCACCCGGTGGAGCCCTGCTGAACCGTCTCACCACTTTTTCCAACGACCGAGGAGAACTCTTAACGGAGTGGCTCCTTCCCTTGACTGGTGGGGACAACCAGTTTTCACCTTCTTTCCGCTTCTCGAGGTATCTCGTGGCCGCCTTGCCCGTGCCAAGCACCCCGGCAACCGGAATACCACACTTTTACCCCTAACCGCGAAAGTCGGTACAACCCTTTAACCGGAGGACTCCGCGGCTGGTTTCTTCCCGGGCAGTGCAACGACCTTCTTCTTCTGCTCTTCAGCGAGAACTTCTTCTCCCCTGACCGACGTCGAGCCTTGCTGCCACTGCCTGGAACAACTGCCACCGCTGGAGGATCCTTTCCGCTTAAGGTACCGTGTTCCGCCTGGCTTCCCTTGCCACCGACTGTACGGGGTAGATTTAGCCCCCGGCTTTCGAACCTGGGAGTGCCTGGGACACCCTGGCTAAACTTTCTAAGCCACTCTAAACTCTTTCTAACTCTTTGCAAGACTTTGAATCCCTAATAACAGTGTGATCTTGGGCACATTTTCGCTCCGGCTACTCTAAGAGTGGGCCCTGCCTAGTGACTTTTGCTCACCTGTGACTTTGTACTTCTTTGAGCCTATTGCAAGTGTTCTGGACCTTAGAGTGGTGTGTTTAACCTATTTCTGTTTCTTTTTATCCCTTTCTTGAATCTACTAGAGTGTCATCTAACGTTAAGCACTCACCTCTGTTCGAATTATGTGGTGTTAACCTAGAGTTGTCTAGATAGGAGTAAGGGTTGAAACTGCTTTCATTATAACTGTTTGAAGTGTTTTTACTATATTTTGCTAGAGTGATTTCAACTTATGTGTGGTTAATAAATAAATAACTATATACTTTTGAAACCAAGCTCTGGTCAGTGTTTGCTTGTGCTATTGTATTTGAGTACCTATTGTGTATACTTTACATACTGCCTAACTCTTCTTGAGGGAAGTCTGACTGCTCAGCCACAGCTACCAGGTAAATCTGGGTGGTGCGGACTGCTACCAAGTGGGTTTACTGCTATACCTGTAGTCTTAAATCTTTTGCAGTGTTCCCTAAGGGAACTGCACAGGTTTCTGCCTAACATCCATCTTCTCTGTTGTTACTGCTCTTCTTTAGTGATATTTGGTGATGTTGGTGTAATTCTAGTGCTGTGCCCTCTAGTGACTCTCCTAGTTTCCGGCCCATCTTCTCTGTTGTTACTGCTCTTCTTTAGTGATGTTTGGTGATGTTGATGTAATTCTAGTGCAGTGCACTCTGGTGACTTTCCTAGCTTCCGGTCCATCTTCTCTGTTGTTATTGCTCTTCTTTAGTGATGATTGGTGATGTTGATGTAATTCCAGTGCAGTGCACTCTGTTGACTCTCCTAGCTTCCGGTCCATCTTCTCTGCTCTTATTGCTCTCCTTAAGTGATGTTTGGTGATGTTGGTGTAATTGCAGTGCAGCGCACTCTGGTGACTTTTCTAGTTTCCAGTCCATCTTCACTGTTGTTATTGCTCTTCTTTAGTGATGTTTGGTGATGTTGATATAATTCTAGTGCAGTGCACTCTGGTGACTCTCCTAGTTTCCGGTCCTTCTCTCCATTGTTATTGCTCTTTTTTAGTGATGTTTGGTGATGTTGATGTAATTCCAGTGCAGTGCACTCTGGTGACTCTCCTAGGTTCTGGTCCATCTTCTCTGGTGTTATTGCTCTTCTTTAGTGATGTTTGTTGATGTTGAAGTTCTCTGGGTGTAATTCCAGTGAAGTGCACTCTGGTGACTCTCCGAGTATTCGGGCCATCTTCTCTGTTGTTACGGCTCTTCTTTGGTGATGTTTGGTGATGTTGATGTGCTCTGGGTGTAATTCTAGTCTAGTGCACTCTGGTGACTCCCATAGTTTCCGAACAATCTTCTCTGTTGTTATTGCTCTTCTTTAGTGATGTTTGGTGATGTTGATGTTCTCTGGGTGTAATTCCAGTGAAGTGCACTCTGGTGACTCTCCTAGTTTTCGGGCCATCTTCTCTGTTGTTACGGCTCTTCTTTGGTGATATTTGGTGATGTTGATGTGCTCTCGGTGTAATTCTAGTCCAGTGCACTCTGGTGACTCCCATAGTTTCCGAACAATCTTCTCTGTTGTTATTGCTCTTCTTTAGTGATGTTTGGTGATGTTGATGTAATTCCAGTGCATTGCACTCTGGTGACTCTCCTAGCTTCCCGTACATCTTCCCTATTGTTACTACTCTTCTTTAGTGATGTTTGGTGATGTTGATATAATTCCAGTGCAGTGCACTCTGGTGACTCTTCGAGCTTCCCGTCCAACTTCTCTGTTATTAGTGATCTTCTTTAGTAATGTTTGGTGATGTTGATGTAATTCCAGTGCAGTTCACTCTGGTGACTCTCCTAGCTTCCGGTCCATCTTCTCTGTTGTTACTGCTCTTCTTTAGTGATGGTTGGTGATGTTGATATGCTCTGGGTGTAATTCTAGTGCAGTGCACTCTGATGACTCTCCTAGCTTCCGGTCCATCTTCTCTGTTGTTGTTGCTCTACTTTAGTGATGTTTGGTGATGGTGATGTGCTCTGGGTGTAATTCCAGTGCAGTGCACTCTGGTGACTCTCCTAGCTTCCGGTCCATCTTCTCTGTTGTTACTGCTCTTCTTTAGTGCTGTTTGGTGATGTTGATGTGCTCTGGGTGAAATTCTAGTGCAGTGCACTCTGGTGACTCTCCTAGTTTCCAGGCCATCTTCTCTGTTGTTACTGCTCTTCTTTAGTGATGTTTAGTGATGTTGATGTAATTCCAGTGCAGTGCACTCTGGTGACTCTCCTAGCTTCCGGTCCATCTTCTCTGTTGTTACTGCTCTTCTTTAGTGATGTTTGGTGATTTTGATGTGCTCTGGGTGTAATTCTGGTGCAGTGCACTCTGGTGACTCTCCTCGCTTCCGGTCCATCTTTTCTGTTGTTGTTGCTCTTCTTTATTGATGTTTGGTGATGTTGATGTAATTCCAGTGCAGTTCACTCTGGTGACTCTCCTAGCTTCCGGTCCATCTTCTCTGTTGTTACTGCTCTTCTTTAGTGCTGTTTGGTGATGTTGATGTGCTCTGGGTGTAATTCTAGTGCAATGCACTCTGGTGACTCTCCTAGTTTCCGGGCCATCTTCTCTGTTGTTACTGCTCTTCTTTAGTGATGCTTGGTGATGTTGATGTAATTCCAGAGCAGTGCACTCTGGTGACTCTCCTAGCTTCTGGTCCATCTTCTCTGTTGTTACTGCTCTTCTTTAGTGATGTTTGGCGATGTTGATGTGCTCTGGGTATAATTCTAGTGTAGTGCACTCTCCTGACTCTCTTAGCTCCCGGCCCATCTTCTCTGTTGTTGTTGCGCTTCTTTAGTGATGTTTGGTGATGGTGATGTGCTCTGGGTGTAATTCCAGTGCAGTGCCCTCTTGTGACCCTCCTAGTTTCCGGCCCATCTTCTCTGTTATTACTTGTCTTCTTTAGTGATGTTTGGTGATGTTGATATAGTTCCAGTGCAGTGCACTCTGGTGACTCTCCTAGCTTCCTGTCCATCTTCTCTGTTGTTATTGCTCTTCTTTAGTGATGTTTGGTGATGTTGATCTAATTCCAGTGCAGTGCACTCTGGTGACTCTCCTAGTTTCTGGGCCATCTTCTCTGTTGCTACTGCACTTCTTTAGTGATGTTTGGTGATGTTGATGTAATTCCAGTGCAGTGCCCTCTGGTGACTCTCCTAGCTTCCGGTCCATCTTCTCTGTTGTTGTTGCTCTTCTTTAGTGATGTTTGCTGATGTTGATGTAATTCCAGTGCAGTTCACTCTGTTGACTCTTCTAGCTTCCGGTCCATCTTCTCTGTTGTTACTGCTCTTCTTTAGTGATGTTTGGTGATGTTGATGTGTTCTGGGTGTAATTCTAGTGCAGTGCACTCTGGTGACTCTCTCAGCTCCAGGCCCATCTTCTCTGTTGTTACTGCTCTTCTTTAGTGATGTTTGGTGATGTTGATGTGCTCTGGGTGTAATTCTAGTGCAGTGCACTCTGGTAACTCTCCTAGTTTCTGGGCCATCTTCTCTGTTGTTACTGCTCTTCTTTAGTGATGGTTGGTGATGTTGATGTAATTCCAGTGCAGTGCACTCTGGTGACTCTCCTTGCTTCTGGACCATCTACTCTGTTGTTACTGCTCTTCTTTAGTGATGTTTGCTGATGTTGATGTGTTCTGGGTGTAATTCTGGTGCAGTGCCCTCTGGTGACTCTCCTAGCTTCTGGTCCATCTTCTCTGTTGTTGTTGCTCTTCTTTAGTGATGTTTGGTGATGTTGATGTAATGCCAGTGCAGTTCACTCTGCTGACTCTCCTAGATTCCCTTCCATCTTCTCTGTTGTTACTGCTCTTCTTTAGTGATGTTTGGTGATGTTGATGTAATTCCAGTGCAGTGCACTCTGGTGACTCTCCTAGCTTCCGGTCCATCTTCTCTGTTGTTATTGCTCTTCTTTAGTGATGATTGGTGATGTTGATGTAATTCCAGTGCAGTGCACTCTGTTGACTCTCCTAGCTTCCGGTCCATCTTCTCTGCTCTTATTGCTCTCCTTAAGTGATGTTTGGTGATGTTGGTGTAATTGCAGTGCAGCGCACTCTGGTGACTTTTCTAGTTTCCAGTCCATCTTCACTGTTGTTATTGCTCTTCTTTAGTGATGTTTGGTGATGTTGATATAATTCTAGTGCAGTGCACTCTGGTGACTCTCTTAGCTTCCGGTCCATCTTCTCTGTTGTTACTGCTCTTCTTTAGTGCTGTTTGGTGATGTTGATGTGCTCTGGGTGAAATTCTAGTGCAGTGCACTCTGGTGACTCTCCTAGTTTCCAGGCCATCTTCTCTGTTGTTACTGCTCTTCTTTAGTGATGTTTAGTGATGTTGATGTAATTCCAGTGCAGTGCACTCTGGTGACTCTCCTAGCTTCCGGTCCATCTTCTCTGTTGTTACTGCTCTTCTTTAGTGATGTTTGGTGATTTTGATGTGCTCTGGGTGTAATTCTGGTGCAGTGCCCTCTGGTGACTCTCCTCGCTTCCGGTCCATCTTTTCTGTTGTTGTTGCTCTTCTTTAGTGATGTTTGGTGATGTTGATGTAATTCCAGTGCAGTTCACTCTGGTGACTCTCCTAGCTTCTGGTCCATCTTCTCTGTTGTTACTGCTCTTCTTTAGTGCTGTTTGGTGATGTTGATGTGCTCTGGGTGTAATTCTAGTGCAATGCACTCTGGTGACTCTCCTAGTTTCCGGGCCATCTTCTCTGTTGTTACTGCTCTTCTTTAGTGATGCTTGGTGATGTTGATGTAATTCCAGAGCAGTGCACTCTGGTGACTCTCCTAGATTCTGGTCCATCTTCTCTGTTGTTACTGCTCTTCTTTAGTGATGTTTGGCGATGTTGATGTGCTCTGGGTGTAATTCTAGTGTAGTGCACTCTCCTGACTCTCTTAGCTCCCGGCCCATCTTCTCTGTTGTTGTTGCGCTTCTTTAGTGATGTTTGGTGATGGTGATGTGCTCTGGGTGTAATTCCAGTGCAGTGCCCTCTTGTGACCCTCCTAGTTTCCGGCCCATCTTCTCTGTTATTACTTGTCTTCTTTAGTGATGTTTGGTGATGTTGATATAGTTCCAGTGCAGTGCACTCTGGTGACTCTCCTAGCTTCCTGTCCATCTTCTCTGTTGTTATTGCTCTTCTTTAGTGATGTTTGGTGATGTTGATCTAATTCCAGTGCAGTGCACTCTGGTGACTCTCCTAGTTTCTGGGCCATCTTCTCTGTTGCTACTGCACTTCTTTAGTGATGTTTGTTGATGTTGATGTAATTCCAGTGCAGTGCACTCTGGTGACTCTCCTAGCTTCCAGTCCATCTTCTCTGTTGTTATTGCTCTTCTTTAGTGATGTTTGGTGATGTTGATGTGCTCTCTGTGTAATTCTGGTGCAGTGCCCTCTGGTGACTCTCCTAGCTTCCGGTCCATCTTCTCTGTTGTTGTTGCTCTTCTTTAGTGATGTTTGCTGATGTTGATGTAATTCCAGTGCAGTTCACTCTGTTGACTCTTCTAGCTTCCGGTCCATCTTCTCTGTTGTTACTGCTCTTCTTTAGTGATGTTTAGTGATGTTGATGTGCTCTGGGTGTAATTCTAGTGCAGTGCACTCTGGTGACTCTCTCAGCTCCAGGCCCATCTTCTCTGTTGTTACTGCTCTTCTTTAGTGATGTTTGGTGATGTTGATGTGCTCTGGGTGTAATTCTAGTGCAGTGCACTCTGGTAACTCTCCTAGTTTCTGGGCCATCTTCTCTGTTGTTACTGCTCTTCTTTAGTGATGGTTGGTGATGTTGATGTAATTCCAGTGCAGTGCACTCTGGTGACTCTCCTTGCTTCTGGACCATCTACTCTGTTGTTACTGCTCTTCTTTAGTGATGTTTGCTGATGTTGATATGTTCTGGGTGTAATTCTGGTGCAGTGCCCTCTGGTGACTCTCCTAGCTTCTGGTCCATCTTCTCTGTTGTTGTTGCTCTTCTTTAGTGATGTTTGGTGATGTTGATGTAATGCCAGTGCAGTTCACTCTGCTGACTCTCCTAGATTCCCTTCCATCTTCTCTGTTGTTACTGCTCTTCTTTAGTGATGTTTGGTGATGTTGATATAATTCCAGTGCAGTGCACTCTGGCGACTCTCCTAGCTTCCGGTCCATCTTCTCTGTTGTTACTGCTCTTCTTTAGTGATGATTGGTGATGTTGATGTAATTCCAGTGCAGTGCACTCTGGTGACTCTCCTAATTTCCGGTCCATCTTCTCTGTTGTTACGGCTCTTCTTTGGTGATGTTTGGTGATGTTGATGTAATTCCAGTGCAGTGCACTCTGTTGACTCTCCTAGCTTCCGGTCCATCTTCTCTGCTTTTATTGCTCTTCTTAAGTGATGTTTGGTGATGTTGGTGTAATTGCAGTGCGCGCACTCTGGTGACTCTCCTAGTTGCTGGTCCATCTTCTATGTTGTTATTGCTGATGTTTGGTGATCTTGATGTAATTCCAGTGCAGTTCACTCTGGTGACTCTCCTAGTTTCCGGGCCATCTTCTCTGATGTTACTGCTCTTCTTTAGTTATGTTCGGTGATGTTGATGTAATTCCAGTGCAGTGCACTCTGGTGACTCACCTAGCTTCTGGTTCATCTTCTCTGTTGTTACTGCTCTTCCTTGGTGATGTTTATGTGCTCTGGGTGAAATTCTAGTACAGTGCCCTCTGGTGACTCTCTTAGCTCCCGGCCCATCTTCTCTGTTGTTGTTGCTCTTCTTTAGTGATGTTTGGTGATGGTGATGTGCTCTGGGTGTAATTCCAGTGCAATGCACTCTGGTGACTCTCCTAGCTTCTGGTCCATCTTCTCTGTTGTTACTGCTCTTCTTTAGTGATATTTGGTAATGTTGGTGTAATTCTAGTGCTGTGCCCTCTGGTGACTCTCCTAGTTTCCGGCCCATCTTCTCTGTTGTTACTGCTCTTCTTTAGTGATGTTTGGTGATGTTGATGTAATTCCAGTGCAGTGCACTCTGGTGACTCTCCTAGCTTCCGGTCCATCTTCTCTGTTGTTATTGCTCTTCTTTAGTGATGATTGGTGATGTTGATGTAATTCCAGTGCAGTGCACTCTGTTGACTCTCCTAGCTTCCGGTCCATCTTCTCTGCTCTTATTGCTCTCCTTAAGTGATGTTTGGTGATGTTGGTGTAATTGCAGTGCAGCGCACTCTGGTGACTTTTCTAGTTTCCAGTCCATCTTCACTGTTGTTATTGCTCTTCTTTAGTGATGTTTGGTGATGTTGATATAATTCTAGTGCAGTGCACTCTGGTGACTCTCCTAGTTTCCGGTCCTTCTCTCCATTGTTATTGCTCATTTTTAGTGATGTTTGGTGATGTTGATGTAATTCCAGTGCAGTGCACTCTGGTGACTCTCCTAGTTTCTGGTCCATCTTCTCTGATGTTATTGCTCTTCTTTAGTGATGTTTGTTGATGTTGAAGTTCTCTGGGTGTAATTCCAGTGAAGTGCACTCTGGTGACTCTCCGAGTATTCGGGCCATCTTCTCTGTTGTTACGGCTCTTCTTTGGTGATATTTGGTGATGTTGATGTGCTCTCGGTGTAATTCTAGTCCAGTGCACTCTGGTGACTCCCATAGTTTCCGAACAATCTTCTCTGTTGTTATTGCTCTTCTTTAGTGATGTTTGGTGATGTTGATGTAATTCCAGTGCATTGCACTCTGGTGACTCTCCCAGCTTCCCGTACATCTTCCCTATTGTTACTACTCTTCTTTAGTGATGTTTGGTGATGTTGATATAATTCCAGTGCAGTGCACTCTGGTGACTCTTCGAGCTTCCCGTCCAACTTCTCTGTTATTAGTGATCTTCTTTAGTAATGTTATGTGATGTTGATGTAATTCCAGTGCAGTTCACTCTGGTGACTCTCTCAGCTCCAGGCCCATCTTCTCTGTTGTTACTGCTCTTCTTTAGTGATGTTTGGTGATGTTGATGTGCTCTGGGTGTAATTCTAGTGCAGTGCACTCTGGTAACTCTCCTAGTTTCTGGGCCATCTTCTCTGTTGTTACTGCTCTTCTTTAGTGATGGTTGGTGATGTTGATGTAATTCCAGTGCAGTGCACTCTGGTGACTCTCCTTGCTTCTGGACCATCTACTCTGTTGTTACTGCTCTTCTTTAGTGATGTTTGCTGATGTTGATGTGTTCTGGGTGTAATTCTGGTGCAGTGCCCTCTGGTGACTCTCCTAGCTTCTGGTCCATCTTCTCTGTTGTTGTTGCTCTTCTTTAGTGATGTTTGGTGATGTTGATGTAATGCCAGTGCAGTTCACTCTGCTGACTCTCCTAGATTCCCTTCCATCTTCTCTGTTGATACTGCTCTTCTTTAGTGATGTTTGGTGATGTTGATATAATTCCAGTGCAGTGCACTCTGGCGACTCTCCTAGCTTCCGGTCCATCTTCTCTGTTGTTACTGCTCTTCTTTAGTGATGATTGGTGATGTTGATGTAATTCCAGTGCAGTGCACTCTGGTGACTCTCCTAATTTCCGGTCCATCTTCTCTGTTGTTACGGCTCTTCTTTGGTGATGTTTGGTGATGTTGATGTAATTCCAGTGCAGTGCACTCTGTTGACTCTCCTAGCTTCCGGTCCATCTTCTCTGTTTTATTGCTCTTCTTAAGTGATGTTTGGTGATGTTGGTGTAATTGCAGTGCGGCGCACTCTGGTGACTCTCCTAGTTGCTGGTCCATCTTCTATGTTGTTATTGCTGATGTTTGGTGATCTTGATGTAATTCCAGTGCAGTTCACTCTGGTGACTCTCCTAGTTTCCGGGCCATCTTCTCTGATGTTACTGCTCTTCTTTAGTTATGTTTGGTGATGTTGATGTAATTCCAGTGCAGTGCACTCTGGTGACTCACCTAGCTTCTGGTTCATCTTCTCTGTTGTTACTGCTCTTCCTTGGTGATGTTTATGTGCTCTGGGTGAAATTCTAGTACAGTGCCCTCTGGTGACTCTCTTAGCTCCCGGCCCATCTTCTCTGTTGTTACTGCTCTTCTTTAGTGATGTTTGGTGATGTTGATATAATTCTAGTGCAGCGCATTCTGGTGACTTTTCTAGTTTCCAGTCCATCTTCACTGTTGTTATTGCTCTTCTTTAGTGATGTTTGGTGATGTTGATATAATTCTAGTGCAGTGCACTCTGGTGACTCTCCTAGTTTCCGGTCCTTCTCTCCATTGTTATTGCTCTTTTTTAGTGATGTTTGGTGATGTTGATGTAATTCCAGTGCAGTGCACTCTGGTGACTCTCCTAGTTTCTGGTCCATCTTCTCTGATGTTATTGCTCTTCTTTAGTGATGTTTGTTGATGTTGAAGTTCTCTGGGTGTAATTCCAGTGAAGTGCACTCTGGTGACTCTCCGAGTATTCGGGCCATCTTCTCTGTTGTTACGGCTCTTCTTTGGTGATATTTGGTGATGTTGATGTGCTCTTGGTGTAATTCTAGTCCAGTGCACTCTGGTGACTCCCATAGTTTCCGAACAATCTTCTCTGTTGTTATTGCTCTTCTTTAGTGATGTTTGGTGATGTTGATGTAATTCCAGTGCATTGCACTCTGGTGACTCTCCTAGCTTCCCGTACATCTTCCCTATTGTTACTACTCTTCTTTAGTGATGTTTGGTGATGTTGATATAATTCCAGTGCAGTGCACTCTGGTGACTCTTCGAGCTTCCCGTCCAACTTCTCTGTTATTAGTGATCTTCTTTAGTAATGTTTGGTGATGTTGATGTAATTCCAGTGCAGTTCACTCTGGTGACTCTCCTAGCTTCCGGTCCATCTTCTCTGTTGTTACTGCTCTTCTTTAGTGATGGTTGGTGATGTTGATATGCTCTGGGTGTAATTCTAGTGCAGTGCACTCTGATGACTCTCCTAGCTTCCGGTCCATCTTCTCTGTTGTTGTTGATCTACTTTAGTGATGTTTGGTGATGGTGATGTGCTCTGGGTGTAATTCCAGTGCAGTTCACTCTGGTGACTCTCCTAGCTTCCGGTCCATCTTCTCTGTTGTTACTGCTCTTCTTTAGTGCTGTTTGGTGATGTTGATGTGCTCTGGGTGAAATTCTAGTGTAGTGCACTCTGGTGACTCTCCTAGTTTCCAGGCCATCTTCTCTGTTGTTACTGCTCTTCTTTAGTGATGTTTAGTGATGTTGATGTAATTCCAGTGCAGTGCACTCTGGTGACTCTCCTAGCTTCCGGTCCATCTTCTCTGTTGTTACTGCTCTTCTTTAGTGATGTTTGGTGATTTTGATGTGCTCTGGGTGTAATTCTGGTGCAGTGCCCTCTGGTGACTCTCCTCGCTTCCGGTCCATCTTTTCTGTTGTTGTTGCTCTTCTTTAGTGATGTTTGGTGATGTTGATGTAATTCCAGTGCAGTTCACTCTGGTGACTCTCCTAGCTTACGGTCCATCTTCTCTGTTGTTACTGCTCTTCTTTAGTGCTGTTTGGTGATGTTGATGTGCTCCTGGGTGTAATTCTAGTGCAATGCACTCTGGTGACTCTCCTAGTTTCCGGGCCATCTTCTCTGTTGTTACTGCTCTTCTTTAGTGATGCTTGGTGATGTTGATGTAATTCCAGAGCAGTGCACTCTGGTGACTCTCCTAGCTTCTGGTCCATCTTCTCTGTTGTTACTGCTCTTCTTTAGTGATGTTTGGCGATGTTGATGTGCTCTGGGTGTAATTCTAGTGTAGTGCACTCTCCTGACTCTCTTAGCTCCCGGCCCATCTTCTCTGTTGTTGTTGCGCTTCTTTAGTGATGTTTGGTGATGGTGATGTGCTCTGGGTGTAATTCCAGTGCAGTGCCCTCTTGTGACCCTCCTAGTTTCCGGCCCATCTTCTCTGTTATTACTTGTCTTCTTTAGTGATGTTTGGTGATGTTGATATAGTTCCAGTGCAGTGCACTCTGGTGACTCTCCTAGCTTCCTGTCCATCTTCTCTTTTGTTATTGCTCTTCTTTAGTGATGTTTGGTGATGTTGATCTAATTCCAGTGCAGTGCACTCTGGTGACTCTCCTAGTTTCTGGGCCATCTTCTCTGTTGCTACTGCACTTCTTTAGTGATGTTTGGTGATGTTGATGTAATTCCAGTGCAGTGCACTCTGGTGACTCTCCTAGCTTCCAGTCCATCTTCTCTTTTGTTATTGCTCTTCTTTAGTGATGTTTGGTGATGTTGATGTGCTCTCTGTGTAATTCTGGTGCAGTGCCCTCTGGTGACTCTCCTAGCTTCCGGTCCATCTTCTCTGTTGTTGTTGCTCTTCTTTAGTGATGTTTGCTGATGTTGATGTAATTCCAGTGCAGTTCACTCTGTTGACTCTTCTAGCTTCCGGTCCATCTTCTCTGTTGTTACTGCTCTTCTTTAGTGATGTTTGGTGATGTTGATGTGCTCTGGGTGTAATTCTAGTGCAGTGCACTCTGGTGACTCTCTCAGCTCCAGGCCCATCTTCTCTGTTGTTACTGCTCTTCTTTAGTGATGTTTGGTGATGTTGATGTGCTCTGGGTGTAATTCTAGTGCAGTGCACTCTGGTAACTCTCCTAGTTTCTGGGCCATCTTCTCTGTTGTTACTGCTCTTCTTTAGTGATGGTTGGTGATGTTGATGTAATTCCAGTGCAGTGCACTCTGGTGACTCTCCTTGCTTCTGGACCATCTACTCTGTTGTTACTGCTCTTCTTTAGTGATGTTTGCTGATGTTGATGTGTTCTGGGTGTAATTCTGGTGCAGTGCCCTCTGGTGACTCTCCTAGCTTCTGGTCCATCTTCTCTGTTGTTGTTGCTCTTCTTTAGTGATGTTTGGTGATGTTGATGTAATTCCAGTGCAGTTCACTCTGTTGACTCTTCTAGCTTCCGGTCCATCTTCTCTGTTGTTACTGCTCTTCTTTAGTGATGTTTGGTGATGTTGATGTGCTCTGGGTGTAATTCTAGTGCAGTGCACTCTGGTGACTCTCTCAGCTCCAGGCCCATCTTCTCTGTTGTTACTGCTCTTCTTTAGTGATGTTTGGTGATGTTGATGTGCTCTGGGTGTAATTCTAGTGCAGTGCACTCTGGTAACTCTCCTAGTTTCTGGGCCATCTTCTCTGTTGTTACTGCTCTTCTTTAGTGATGGTTGGTGATGTTGATGTAATTCCAGTGCAGTGCACTCTGGTGACTCTCCTTGCTTCTGGACCATCTACTCTGTTGTTACTGCTCTTCTTTAGTGATGTTTGCTGATGTTGATGTGTTCTGGGTGTAATTCTGGTGCAGTGCCCTCTGGTGACTCTCCTAGCTTCTGGTCCATCTTCTCTGTTGTTGTTGCTCTTCTTTAGTGATGTTTGGTGATGTTGATGTAATGCCAGTGCAGTTCACTCTGCTGACTCTCCTAGATTCCCTTCCATCTTCTCTGTTGATACTGCTCTTCTTTAGTGATGTTTGGTGATGTTGATATAATTCCAGTGCAGTGCACTCTGGCGACTCTCCTAGCTTCCGGTCCATCTTCTCTGTTGTTACTGCTCTTCTTTAGTGATGATTGGTGATGTTGATGTAATTCCAGTGCAGTGCACTCTGGTGACTCTCCTAATTTCCGGTCCATCTTCTCTGTTGTTACGGCTCTTCTTTGGTGATGTTTGGTGATGTTGATGTAATTCCAGTGCAGTGCACTCTGTTGACTCTCCTAGCTTCCGGTCCATCTTCTCTGTTTTATTGCTCTTCTTAAGTGATGTTTGGTGATGTTGGTGTAATTGCAGTGCGGCGCACTCTGGTGACTCTCCTAGTTGCTGGTCCATCTTCTATGTTGTTATTGCTGATGTTTGGTGATCTTGATGTAATTCCAGTGCAGTTCACTCTGGTGACTCTCCTAGTTTCCGGGCCATCTTCTCTGATGTTACTGCTCTTCTTTAGTTATGTTTGGTGATGTTGATGTAATTCCAGTGCAGTGCACTCTGGTGACTCACCTAGCTTCTGGTTCATCTTCTCTGTTGTTACTGCTCTTCTTTAGTGATGTTTGGTGATGTTGATATAATTCTAGTGCAGCGCATTCTGGTGACTTTTCTAGTTTCCAGTCCATCTTCACTGTTGTTATTGCTCTTCTTTAGTGATGTTTGGTGATGTTGATATAATTCTAGTGCAGTGCACTCTGGTGACTCTCCTAGTTTCCGGTCCTTCTCTCCATTGTTATTGCTCTTTTTTAGTGATGTTTGGTGATGTTGATGTAATTCCAGTGCAGTGTACTCTGGTGACTCTCCTAGTTTCTGGTCCATCTTCTCTGGTGTTATTGCTCTTCTTTAGTGATGTTTGTTGATGTTGAAGTTCTCTGGGTGTAATTACAGTGAAGTGCACTCTGGTGACTCTCCGAGTATTCGGGCCATCTTCTCTGTTGTTACGGCTCTTCTTTGGTTATGTTTGGTGATGTTGATGTGCTCTGGGTGTAATTCTAGTCTAGTGCACTCTGGTGACTCCCATAGTTTCCGAACAATCTTCTCTGTTGTTATTGCTCTTCTTTAGTGATGTTTGGTGATGTTGATGTTCTCTGGGTGTAATTCCAGTGAAGTGCACTCTGGTGACTCTCCTAGTTTTCGGGCCATCTTCTCTGTTGTTACGGCTCCTTTTGGTGATATTTGGTGATGTTGATGTGCTCTCAGTGTAATTCTAGTCCAGTGCACTCTGGTGACTCCCATAGTTTCCGAACAATCTTCTCTGTTGTTATTGCTCTTCTTTAGTGATGTTTGGTGATGTTGATGTAATTCCAGTGCATTGCACCCTGGTGACTCTCCTAGCTTCCCGTACATCTTCCCTATTGTTACTACTCTTCTTTAGTGAAGTTTGGTGATGTTGATATAATTCCAGTGCAGTGCACTCTGGTGACTCTTCGAGCTTCCCGTCCAACTTCTCTGTTATTAGTGATCTTCTTTAGTAATGTTTGGTGATGTTGATGTAATTCCAGTGCAGTTCACTCTGGTGACTCTCCTAGCTTCCGGTCCATCTTCTCTGTTGTTACTGCTCTTCTTTAGTGATGGTTGGTGATGTTGATATGCTCTGGGTGTAATTCTAGTGCAGTGCACTCTGATGACTCTCCTAGCTTCCGGTCCATCTTCTCTGTTGTTGTTGCTCTACTTTAGTGATGTTTGGTGATGGTGATGTGCTCTGGGTGTAATTCCAGTGCAGTGCACTCTGGTGACTCTCCTAGCTTCCGGTCCATCTTCCCTGTTGTTACTGCTCTTCTTTAGTGCTGTTTGGTGATGTTGATGTGCTCTGGGTGAAATTCTAGTGCAGTGCACTCTGGTGACTCTCCTAGTTTCCAGGCCATCTTCTCTGTTGTTACTGCTCTTCTTTAGTGATGTTTAGTGATGTTGATGTAATTCCAGTGCAGTGCACTCTGGTGACTCTCCTAGCTTCCGGTCCATCTTCTCTGTTGTTACTGCTCTTCTTTAGTGATGTTTGGTGATTTTGATGTGCTCTGGGTGTAATTCTGGTGCAGTGCCCTCTGGTGACTCTCCTCGCTTCCGGTCCATCTTTTCTGTTGTTGTTGCTCTTCTTTAGTGATGTTTGGTGATGTTGATGTAATTCCAGTGCAGTTCACTCTGGTGACTCTCCTAGCTTCCGGTCCATCTTCTCTGTTGTTACTGCTCTTCTTTAGTGCTGTTTGGTGATGTTGATGTGCTCTGGGTGTAATTCTAGTGCAATGCACTCTGGTGACTCTCCTAGTTTCCGGGCCATCTTCTCTGTTGTTACTGCTCTTCTTTAGTGATGCTTGGTGATGTTGATGTAATTCCAGAGCAGTGCACTCTGGTGACTCTCCTAGCTTCTGGTCCATCTTCTCTGTTGTTACTGCTCTTCTTTAGTGATGTTTGGCGATGTTGATGTGCTCTGGGTGTAATTCTAGTGTAGTGCACTCTCCTGACTCTCTTAGCTCCCGGCCCATCTTCTCTGTTGTTGTTGCGCTTCTTTAGTGATGTTTGGTGATGGTGATGTGCTCTGGGTGTAATTCCAGTGCAGTGCCCTCTTGTGACCCTCCTAGTTTCCGGCCCATCTTCTCTGTTATTACTTGTCTTCTTTAGTGATGTTTGGTGATGTTGATATAGTTCCAGTGCAGTGCACTCTGGTGACTCTCCTAGCTTCCTGTCCATCTTCTCTGTTGTTATTGCTCTTCTTTAGTGATGTTTGGTGATGTTGATCTAATTCCAGTGCAGTGCACTCTGGTGACTCTCCTAGTTTCTGGGCCATCTTCTCTGTTGCTACTGCACTTCTTTAGTGATGTTTGGTGATGTTGATGTAATTCCAGTGCAGTGCACTCTGGTGACTCTCCTAGCTTCCAGTCCATCTTCTCTGTTGTTATTGCTCTTCTTTAGTGATGTTTGGTGATGTTGATGTGCTCTCTGTGTAATTCTGGTACAGTGCCCTCTGGTGACTCTCCTAGCTTCCGGTCCATCTTCTCTGTTGTTGTTGCTCTTCTTTAGTGATGTTTGCTGATGTTGATGTAATTCCAGTGCAGTTCACTCTGTTGACTCTTCTAGCTTCCGGTCCATCTTCTCTGTTGTTACTGCTCTTCTTTAGTGATGTTTGGTGATGTTGATGTGCTCTGGGTGTAATTCTAGTGCAGTGCACTCTGGTGACTCTCTCAGCTCCAGGCCCATCTTCTCTGTTGTTACTGCTCTTCTTTAGTGATGTTTGGTGATGTTGATGTGCTCTGCGTGTAATTCTAGTGCAGTGCACTCTGGTAACTCTCCTAGTTTCTGGGCCATCTTCTCTGTTGTTACTGCTCTTCTTTAGTGATGGTTGGTGATGTTGATGTAATTCCAGTGCAGTGCACTCTGGTGACTCTCCTTGCTTCTGGACCATCTACTCTGTTGTTACTGCTCTTCTTTAGTGATGTTTGCTGATGTTGATGTGTTCTGGGTGTAATTCTGGTGCAGTGCCCTCTGGTGACTCTCCTAGCTTCTGGTCCATCTTCTCTGTTGTTGTTGCTCTTCTTTAGTGATGTTTGGTGATGTTGATGTAATGCCAGTGCAGTTCACTCTGCTGACTCTCCTAGATTCCCTTCCATCTTCTCTGTTGTTACTGCTCTTCTTTAGTGATGTTTGGTAATGTTGATGTGCTCTGGGTGTAATTCTAGTGCAATCCCCTCTGGTGACTCTCCTAGTTTCCGGCCCATCTTCTCTGTTGTTACTGCTCTTCTTTAGTGATGTTTGGTGATGTTGATGTAATTCCAGTGCAGTACATCCTGGTGACTCTCCAAGCTTCCGGTCCATCTTCTCTGTTGTTGTTGCTCTTCTTTAGTGATGTTTGGTGATGTTGATGTGCTTTGGGTATAATTCCAGTGCAGTGCACTCTAGTGACTCTCCTAGCTTCCGGTCCATCTTCTCTGTTGTTACTGCTCTTCTTTAGTGATGTTTGGTGATGTTGATGTGCTCTGGGTGTAATTCTAGTGCAGTGCACTCTGGTGACTCTCCTAGCTTCCGGTCCATCTTCTCTGTTGTTGTTGCTCTACTTTAGTGATGTTTGGTGATGGTGATGTGCTCTGGGTGTAATTCCAGTGCAGTGCACTCTGGTGACTCTCCTAGCTTCCGGTCCATCTTCTCTGTTGTTACTGCTCATCTTTAGTGATGTTTGGGGATGTTGATGTAATTCCAGTGCAGTGCACTCTGGTGACTCTCCTTGTTTCTGGGCCATCTTCTCCGTCGTTACTGCTCTTCTTCAGTGATGCTTGGTGATGTTGATGTAATTCCAGTGCAGTGAACTCTGGTGACTCTCCTAGCTTCCGGACCATCTACTCTGTTGTTACTGCTCTTCTTTAGTGATGTTTGCTGATGTTGATGTGTTCTGGGTGTAATTCTGGTGCAGTGCCCTCTGGTGACTCTCCTAGCTTCTGGTCCATCTTCTCTGTTGTTGTTGCTCTTCTTTAGTGATGTTTGGTGATGTTGATGTAATGCCAGTGCAGTTCACTCTGCTGACTCTCCTAGCTTCCGGTCCATCTTCTCTGTTGTTACTGCTCTTCTTTAGTGATGTTTGGGGATGTTGATGTGCTGTGGGTGTAATTCTAGTGCAGTCCCCTCTGGTGACTCTCCTAGTTTCCGGCCCATCTTCTCTGTTGTTACTGCTCTTCTTTAGTGATGGTTGGAGATGTTGATGTAATTCCAGTGCAGTACATCCTGGTGACTCTCCAAGCTTACGGTCCATCTTCTCTGTTGTTGTTTCTCTTCTTTAGTGATGTTTGGTGATGTTGATGTGCTTTGGGTGTAATTCCAGTGCAGTGCACTCTAGTGACTCTCCTAGCTTCCGGTCCATCTTCTCTGTTGTTACTGCTCTTCTTTAGTGATGGTTGGTGATGTTGATGTGCTCTGGGTGTAATTCTAGTGCAGTGCACTCTGGTGACTCTCCTAGCTTCCGGTCCATCTTTTCTGTTGTTGTTACTCTACTTTAGTGATGTTTGGTGATATAGATGTGCTCTGGGTGTAATTCTAGTGCAGTCCCCTCTGGTGACCCTCCTAGTTTCCGGCCCATCTTCTCTGTTGTTACTGATCTTCTTTACTGATGTTTGGGGATGTTGATGTAATTCCAGTGCAGTGCATCCTGGTGACTCTCCAAACTTCCGGTCCATTTTCTCTGTTGTTGTTGCTCTTCTTTAGTGATGTTTGGCGATGTTGATGTGCTTTGGGTGTAATTCCAGTGCAGTGCACTCTGGTGACTCTCCTAGCTTCCAGTCCATCTTCTCTGTTGTTACTGCTCTTTTTTAGTGATGTTTGGTGATTTTGATGTGCTCTGGGTGTAATTCTGGTGCAGTGCCCTCTGGTGACTCTCCTAGCTTCCAGTCCATCTTCTCTGTTGTTGTTGCTCTTCTTTAGTGATGTTTGGTGATCGTGATGTGCTCTGGTTGTAATTCCAGTGCAGTGCACTCTGGTGACTCTCCTTGCTTCCGGACCATCTACTCTGTTGTTACTGCTCTTCTTTAGTGATGTTTGCTGATGTTGATGTGTTCTGGGTGTAATTCTGGTGCAGTGCCCTCTGGTGACTCTCCTAGCTTCTGGTCCATCTTCTCTGTTGTTGCTCTTCTTTAGTGATGTTTGGTGATGTTGATGTAATGCCAGTGCAGTTCACTCTGCTGACTCTCCTAGATTCCGTTCCATCTTCTCTGTTGTTACTGCTCTTCTTTAGTGATGTTTGGTGATGTTGATGTGCTCTGGGTGTAATTCTAGTGCAGTCCCCTCTGGTGACTCTCCTAGTTTCCGGCCCATCTTCTCTGTTGTTACTGCTCTTCTTTAGTGATGTTTGGTGATGTTGATGTAATTCCAGTGCAGTACATCCTGGTGACTCTCCAAGCTTCCGGTCCATCTTCTCTGTTGTTACTGCTCTTCTTTAGTGGTGTTTGGTGATGTTGATGTAATTCCAGTGCAGTGCACTCTGGTGACTCTCCTAGCTTCCGGTCCATCTTCTCTGTTGTTACTTCTCTTCTTTAGTGATGTTTGGTGATTTTGATGTGCTCTGGGTGTAATTCTGGTGCAGTACCCTCTGGTGACTCTCCTAGCTTCCGGTCCATCTTCTCTGTTGTTGTTGCTCTTCTTTAGTGATGTTTGGTGATGTTGATGTAATTCCAGTGCAGTTCACTCTGGTGACTCTCCTAGCTTCCGGTCCATCTTCTCTGTTGTTGTTGCTCTACTTTAGTGATGTTTGGTGATGGTGATGTGCTCTGGGTGTAATTCCAGTGCAGTGCACTCTGGTGACTCTCCTAGCTTCCGGTCCATCTTCTCTGTGGTTAATGCTCTTCTTTAGTGCTGTTTGGTGATGTTGATGTGCTCTGGGTGTAATTCTAGTGCAGTGCACTCTGGTGACTCTCCTAGTTTCCAGGCCATCTTCTCTGTTGTTACTGCTCTTCTTTAGTGATGTTTAGTGATGTTGATGTAATTCCAGTGCAGTGCACTCTGGTGACTCTCCTAGCTTCCGGTCCATCTTCTCTGTTGTTACTGCTCTTCTTTAGTGATGTTTGGTAATTTTGATATGCTCTGGGTGTAATTCTGGTGCAGTGCCCTCTGGTGACTCTCCTCGCTTCCGGTCCATCTTTTCTGTTGTTGTTGCTCTTCTTTAGTGATGTTTGGTGATGTTGATGTAATTCCAGTGCAGTTCACTCTGGTGACTCTCCTAGCTTCTGGTCCATCTTCTCTGTTGTTACTGCTCTTCTTTAGTGCTGTTTGGTGATGTTGATGTGCTCTGGGTGTAATTCTAGTGTAGTGCACTCTCCTGACTCTCTTAGCTCCCGGCCCATCTTCTCTGTTGTTGTTGCGCTTCTTTAGTGATGTTTGGTGATGGTGATGTGCTCTGGGTGTAATTCCAGTGCAGTGCCCTCTGGTGACTCTCCTAGTTTCCAGGCCATCTTCTCTGTTGTTGTTGCTCTTCTTTAGTGATGTTTGGTGATGTTGATGTAATTCCAGTGCAGTGCACTCTGGTGACTCTCCTAGCTTCCGGCCCATCTTCTCTGTTGTTACTGCTCTTCTTTAGTGATGTTTGGTAATTTTGATATGCTCTGGGTGTAATTCTGGTGCAGCGCCCTCTGGTGACTCTCCTCGCTTCCGGTCCATCTTTTCTGTTGTTGTTGCTCTTCTTTAGTGATGTTTGGTGATGTTGATGTAATTCCAGTGCAGTTCACTCTGGTGACTCTCCTAGCTTCCGGTCCATCTTCTCTGTTGTTACTGCTCTTCTTTAGTGCTGTTTGGTGATGTTGATGTGCTCTGGGTGTAATTCTAGTGCAGTGCACTCTGGTGACTCTCCTAGTTTCCGGGCCATCTTCTCTGTTGTTATTGCTCTTCTTTAGTGATGCTTGGTGATGTTGATGTAATTCCAGAGCAGTGCACTCTGGTGACTCTCCTAGCTTCTGGTCCATCTTCTCTGTTGTTACTGCTCTTCTTTAGTGATGTTTGGTGATGTTGATGTGCTCTGGGTGTAATTCTAGTGTAGTGCACTCTCCTGACTCTCTTAGCTCCCGGCCCATCTTCTCTGTTGTTGTTGCGCTTCTTTAGTGATGTTTGGTGATGGTGATGTGCTCTGGGTGTAATTCCAGTGCAGTGCCCTCTGGTGACTCTCCTAGTTTCCAGGCCATCTTCTCTGTTGTTGTTGCTCTTCTTTAGTGATGTTTGGTGATGTTGATGTAATTCCAGTGCAGTTCACTCTGGTGACTCTCCTAGCTTCCGGTCCATCTTCTCTGTTGTTACTGCTCTTCTTTAGTGCTGTTTGGTGATGTTGATGTGCTCTGGGTGTAATTCTAGTGCAGTGCCCTCTGGTGACTCTCCTCGCTTCCGGTCCATCTTTTCTGTTGTTGTTGCTCTTCTTTAGTGATGTTTGGTGATGTTGATGTAATTCCAGTGCAGTTCACTCTGGTGACTCTCCTAGTTTCCGGGCCATCTTCTCTGTTGTTACTGCTCTTATTTAGTGATGCTTGGTGATGTTGATGTAATTCCAGAGCAGTGCACTCTGGTGACTCTCCTAGCTTCTGGTCCATCGTCTCTGTTGTTACTGCTCTTCTTTAGTGATGTTTGGCGATGTTGATGTGCTCTGGGTGTAATTCTAGTGTAGTGCACTCTCCTGACTCTCTTAGCTCCCGGCCCATCTTCTCTGTTGTTGTTGCGCTTCTTTAGTGATGTTTGGTGATGGTGATGTGCTCTGGGTGTAATTCCAGTGCAGTGCCCTCTTGTGACCCTCCTAGTTTCCGGCCCATCTTCTCTGTTATTACTTGTCTTCTTTAGTGATGTTTGGTGATGTTGATATAGTTCCAGTGCAGTGCACTCTGGTGACTCTCCTAGCTTCCTGTCCATCTTCTCTGTTGTTATTGCTCTTCTTTAGTGATGTTTGGTGATGTTGATCTAATTCCAGTGCAGTGCACTCTGGTGACTCTCCTAGTTTCTGGGCCATCTTCTCTGTTGCTACTGCACTTCTTTAGTGATGTTTGGTGATGTTGATGTAATTCCAGTGCAGTGCACTCTGGTGACTCTCCTAGCTTCCAGTCCATCTTCTCTGTTGTTATTGCTCTTCTTTAGTGATGTTTGGTGATGTTGATGTGCTCTCTGTGTAATTCTGGTGCAGTGCCCTCTGGTGACTCTCCTAGCTTCCGGTCCATCTTCTCTGTTGTTGTTGCTCTTCTTTAGTGATGTTTGCTGATGTTGATGTAATTCCAGTGCAGTTCACTCTGTTGACTCTTCTAGCTTCCGGTCCATCTTCTCTGTTGTTACTGCTCTTCTTTAGTGATGTTTGGTGATGTTGATGTGCTCTGGGTGTAATTCTAGTGCAGTGCACTCTGGTGACTCTCTCAGCTCCAGGCCCATCTTCTCTGTTGTTACTGCTCTTCTTTAGTGATGTTTGGTGATGTTGATGTGCTCTGGGTGTAATTCTAGTGCAGTGCACTCTGGTAACTCTCCTAGTTTCTGGGCCATCTTCTCTGTTGTTACTGCTCTTCTTTAGTGATGTTTGGTGATGTTGATGTGCTCTGGGTGTAATTCTAGTGCAGTGCACTCTGGTAACTCTCCTTGCTTCTGGACCATCTACTCTGTTGTTACTGCTCTTCTTTAGTTATGTTTGCTGATGTTGATGTGTTCTGGGTGTAATTCTGGTGCAGTGCCCTCTGGTGACTCTCCTAGCTTCTGGTCCATCTTCTCTGTTGTTGTTGCTCTTCTTTAGTGATGTTTGGTGATGTTGATGTAATGCCAGTGCAGTTCACTCTGCTGACTCTCCTAGATTCCCTTCCATCTTCTCTGTTGTTACTGCTCTTCTTTAGTGATGGTTGGTGATGTTGATATAATTCCAGTGCAGTGCACTCTGGCGACTCTCCTAGCTTCCGGTCCATCTTCTCTGTTGTTACTGCTCTTCTTTAGTGATGATTGGTGATGTTGATGTAATTCCAGTGCAGTGCACTCTGGTGACTCTCCTAATTTCCGGTCCATCTTCTCTGTTGTTACGGCTCTTCTTTGGTGATGTTTGGTGATGTTGATGTAATTCCAGTGCAGTGCACTCTGTTGACTCTCCTAGCTTCCGGTCCACCTTCTCTGCTTTTATTGCTCTTCTTAAGTGATGTTTGGTGATGTTGGTGTAATTGCAGTGCGGCGCACTCTGGTGACTCTCCTAGTTGCTGGTCCATCTTCTATGTTGTTATTGCTGATGTTTGGTGATCTTGATGTAATTCCAGTGCAGTTCACTCTGGTGACTCTCCTAGTTTCCGGGCCATCTTCTCTGATGTTACTGCTCTTCTTTAGTTATGTTTGGTGATGTTGATGTAATTCCAGTGCAGTGCACTCTGGTGACTCACCTAGCTTCTGGTTCATCTTCTCTGTTGTTACTGCTCTTCCTTGGTGATGTTTATGTGCTCTGGGTGAAATTCTAGTACAGTGCCCTCTGGTGACTCTCTTAGCTCCCGGCCCATCTTCTCTGTTGTTGTTGCTCTTCTTTAGTGATGTTTGGTGATGGTGATGTGCTCTGGGTGTAATTCCAGTGCAATGCACTCTGGTGACTCTCCTAGCTTCTGGTCCATCTTCTCTGTTGTTACTGCTCTTCTTTAGTGATATTTGGTGATGTTGGTGTAATTCTAGTGCTGTGCCCTCTGGTGACTCTCCTAGTTTCCGGCCCATCTTCTCTGTTGTTACTGCTCTTCTTTAGTGATGTTTGGTGATGTTGATGTAATTCCAGTGCAGTGCACTCTGGTGACTCTCCTAGCTTCCGGTCCATCTTCTCTGTTGTTATTGCTCTTCTTTAGTGATGATTGGTGATGTTGATGTAATTCCAGTGCAGTGCACTCTGTTGACTCTCCTAGCTTCCGGTCCATCTTCTCTGCTCTTATTGCTCTCCTTAAGTGATGTTTGGTGATGTTGGTGTAATTGCAGTGCAGCGCACTCTGGTGACTTTTCTAGTTTCCAGTCCATCTTCACTGTTGTTATTGCTCTTCTTTAGTGATGTTTGGTGATGTTGATATAATTCTAGTGCAGTGCACTCTGGTGACTCTCCTAGTTTCCGGTCCTTCTCTCCATTGTTATTGCTCTTTTTTAGTGATGTTTGGTGATGTTGATGTAATTCCAGTGCAGTGCACTCTGGGGACTCTCCTAGTTTCTGGTCCATCTTCTCTGGTGTTATTGCTCATCTTTAGTGATGTTTGTTGATGTTGAAGTTCTCTGGGTGTAATTCCAGTGAAGTGCACTCTGGTGACTCTCCGAGTATTCGGGCCATCTTCTCTGTTGTTACGGCTCTTCTTTGGTGATGTTTGGTGATGTTGATGTGCTCTGGGTGTAATTCTAGTCCAGTGCACTCTGGTGACTCCCATAGTTTCCGAACAATCTTCTCTGTTGTTATTGCTCTTCTTTAGTGATGTTTGGTGATGTTGATGTAATTCCAGTGCATTGCACTCTGGTGACTCTCCTAGCTTCCCGTACATCTTCCCTATTGTTACTACTCTTCTTTAGTGATGTTTGGTGATGTTGATATAATTCCAGTGCAGTGCACTCTGGTGACTCTTCGAGCTTCCCGTCCAACTTCTCTGTTATTAGTGATCTTCTTTAGTAATGTTTGGTGATGTTGATGTAATTCCAGTGCAGTTCACTCTGGTGACTCTCCTAGCTTCCGGTCCATCTTCTCTGTTGTTACTGCTCTTCTTTAGTGATGGTTGGTGATGTTGATATGCTCTGGGTGTAATTCTAGTGCAGTGCACTCTGATGACTCTCCTAGCTTCCGGTCCATCTTCTCTGTTGTTGTTGCTCTACTTTAGTGATGTTTGGTGATGGTGATGTGCTCTGGGTGTAATTCCAGTGCAGTGCACTCTGGTGACTCTCCTAGCTTCCGGTCCATCTTCTCTGTTGTTACTGCTCTTCTTTAGTGCTGTTTGGTGATGTTGATGTGCTCGGGGTGAAATTCTAGTGCAGTGCACTCTGGTGACTCTCCTAGTTTCCAGGCCATCTTCTCTGTTGTTACTGCTCTTCTTTAGTGATGTTTAGTGATGTTGATGTAATTCCAGTGCAGTGCACTCTGGTGACTCTCCTAGCTTCCGGTCCATCTTCTCTGTTGTTACTGCTCTTCTTTAGTGATGTTTGGTGATTTTGATGTGCTCTGGGTGTAATTCTGGTGCAGTGCCCTCTGGTGACTCTCCTCGCTTCCGGTCCATCTTTTCTGTTGTTGTTGCTCTTCTTTAGTGATGTTTAGTGATGTTGATGTAATTCCAGTGCAGTTCACTCTGGTGACTCTCCTAGCTTCCGGTCCATCTTCTCTGTTGTTACTGCTCTTCTTTAGTGCTGTTTGGTGATGTTGATGTGCTCTGGGTGTAATTCTAGTGCAATGCACTCTGGTGACTCTCCTAGTTTCCGGGCCATCTTCTCTGTTGTTACTGCTCTTCTTTAGTGATGCTTGGTGATGTTGATGTAATTCCAGAGCAGTGCACTCTGGTGACTCTCCTAGCTTCTGGTCCATCTTCTCTGTTGTGACTGCTCTTCTTTAGTGATGTTTGGCGATGTTGATGTGCTCTGGGTGTAATTCTAGTGTAGTGCACTCTCCTGACTCTCTTAGCTCCCGGCCCATCTTCTCTGTTGTTGTTGCGCTTCTTTAGTGATGTTTGGTGATGGTGATGTGCTCTGGGTGTAATTCCAGTGCAGTGCCCTCTTGTGACCCTCCTAGTTTCCGGCCCATCTTCTCTGTTATTACTTGTCTTCTTTAGTGATGTTTGGTGATGTTGATATAGTTCCAGTGCAGTGCACTCCGGTGACTCTCCTAGCTTCCTGTCCATCTTCTCTGTTGTTATTGCTCTTCTTTAGTGATGTTTGGTGATGTTGATCTAATTCCAGTGCAGTGCACTCTGGTGACTCTCCTAGTTTCTGGGCCATCTTCTCTGTTGCTACTGCACTTCTTTAGTGATGTTTGGTGATGTTGATGTAATTCCAGTGCAGTGCACTCTGGTGACTCTCCTAGCTTGCAGTCCATCTTCTCTGTTGTTATTGCTCTTCTTTAGTGATGTTTGGTGATGTTGATGTGCTCTCTGTGTAATTCTGGTGCAGTGCCCTCTGGTGACTCTCCTAGCTTCCGGTCCATCTTCTCTGTTGTTGTTGCTCTTCTTTAGTGATGTTTGCTGATGTTGATGTAATTCCAGTGCAGTTCACTCTGTTGACCCTTCTAGCTTCCGGTCCATCTTCTCTGTTGTTACTGCTCTTCTTTAGTGATGTTTGGTGATGTTGATGTGCTCTGGGTGTAATTCTAGTGCAGTGCACTCTGGTGACTCTCTCAGCTCCAGGCCCATCTTCTCTGTTGTTACTGCTCTTCTTTAGTGATGTTTGGTGATGTTGATGTGCTCTGGGTATAATTCTAGTGCAGTGCACTCTGGCAACTCTCCTAGTTTCTGGGCCATCTTCTCTGTTGTTACTGCTCTTCTTTAGTGATGGTTGGTGATGTTGATGTAATTCCAGTGCAGTGCACTCTGGTGACTCTCCTTGCTTCTGGACCATCTACTCTGTTGTTACTGCTCTTCTTTAGTGATGTTTGCTGATGTTGATGTGTTCTGGGTGTAATTCTGGTGCAGTGCCCTCTGGTGACTCTCCTAGCTTCTGGTCCATCTTCTCTGTTGTTGTTGCTCTTCTTTAGTGATGTTTGGTGATGTTGATGTAATGCCAGTGCAGTTCACTCTGCTGACTCTCCTAGATTCCCTTCCATCTTCTCTGTTGTTACTGCTCTTCTTTATTGATGTTTGGTGATGTTGATGTGCTCTGGGTGTAATTCTAGTGCAATCCCCTCTGGTGACTCTCCTAGTTTCCGGCCCATGTTCTCTGTTGTTACTGCTCTTCTTTAGTGATGTTTGGTGATGTTGATGTAATTCCAGTGCAGTACATCCTGGTGACTCTCCAAGCTTCCGGTCCATCTTCTCTGTTGTTGTTGCTCTTCTTTAGTGATGTTTGGTGATGTTGATGTGCTTTGGGTATAATTCCAGTGCAGTGCACTCTAGTGACTCTCCTAGCTTCCGGTCCATCTTCTCTGTTGTTACTGCTCTTCTTTAGTGATGTTTGGTGATGTTGATGTGCTCTGGGTGTAATTCTAGTGCAGTGCACTCTGGTGACTCTCCTAGCTTCCGGTCCATCTTCTCTGTTGTTGTTGCTCTACTTTAGTGATGTTTGGTGATGGTGATGTGCTCTGGGTGTAATTCCAGTGCAGTGCACTCTGGTGACTCTCCTAGCTTCCGGTCCATCTAATCTGTTGTTACTGCTCATCTTTAGTGATGTTTGGGGATGTTGATGTAATTCCAGTGCAGTGCACTCTGGTGACTCTCCTTGTTTCTGGGCCATCTTCTCCTTCGTTACTGCTCTTCTTCAGTGATGCTTGGTGATGTTGATGTAATTCCAGTGCAGTGAACTCTGGTGACTCTCCTAGCTTCCGGACCATCTACTCTGTTGTTACTGCTCTTCTTTAGTGATGTTTGCTGATGTTGATGTGTTCTGGGTGTAATTCTGGTGCAGTGCCCTCTGGTGACTCTCCTAGCTTCTGGTCCATCTTCTCTGTTGTTGTTGCTCTTCTTTAGTGATGTTTGGTGATGTTGATGTAATGCCAGTGCAGTTCACTCTGCTGACTCTCCTAGCTTCCGGTCCATCTTCTCTGTTGTTACTGCTCTTCTTTAGTGATGTTTGGTGATGTTGATGTGCTGTGGGTGTAATTCTAGTGCAGTCCCCTCTGGTGACTCTCCTAGTTTCCATCCCATCTTCTCTGTTGTTACTGCTCTTCTTTAGTGATGGTTGGTGATGTTGATGTAATTCCAGTGCAGTACATCCTGGTGACTCTCCAAGCTTACGGTCCATCTTCTCTGTTGTTGTTTCTCTTCTTTAGTGATGTTTGGTGATGTTGATGTGCTTTTGGTGTAATTCCAGTGCAGTGCACTCTAGTGACTCTCCTAGCTTCCGGTCCATCTTCTCTGTTGTTACTGCTCTCCTTTAGTGATGGTTGGTGATGTTGATGTGCTCTGGGTGTAATTCTAGTGCAGTGCACTCTGGTGACTCTCCTAGCTTCCGGTCCATCTTTTCTGTTGTTGTTACTCTACTTTAGTGATGTTTGGTGATATAGATGTGCTCTGGGTGTAATTCTAGTGCAGTCCCCTCTGGTGACCCTCCTAGTTTCCGGCCCATCTTCTCTGTTGTTACTGCTCTTCTTTAGTGATGTTTGCTGATGTTGATGTGTTCTGGGTGTAATTCTGGTGCAGTGCCCTCTGGTGACTCTCCTAGCTTCTGGTCCATCTTCTCTGTTGTTGCTCTTCTTTAGTGATGTTTGGTGATGTTGATGTAATGCCAGTGCAGTTCACTCTGCTGACTCTCCTAGATTCCGTTCCATCTTCTCTGTTGTTACTGCTCTTCTTTAGTGATGTTTGGTGATGTTGATGTGCTCTGGGTGTAATTCTAGTGCAGTCCCCTCTGGTGACTCTCCTAGTTTCCGGCCCATCTTCTCTGTTGTTACTGCTCTTCTTTAGTGATGTTTGGTGATGTTGATGTGCTCTCTGTGTAATTCTGGTGCAGTGCCCTCTGGTGACTCTCCTAGCTTCCGGTCCATCTTCTCTGTTGTTACTGCTCTTCTTTAGTGGTGTTTGGTGATGTTGATGTAATTCCAGTGCAGTGCACTCTGGTGACTCTCCTAGCTTCTGGGCCATCTTCTCTGTTGTTACTTCTCTTCTTTAGTGATGTTTGGTGATTTTGATGTGCTCTGGGTGTAATTCTGGTGCAGTACCCTCTGGTGACTCTCCTAGCTTCCGGTCCATCTTCTCTGTTGTTGTTGCTCTTCTTTAGTGATGTTTGGTGATGTTGATGTAATTCCAGTGCAGTTCACTCTGGTGACTCTCCTAGCTTCCGATCCATCTTCTCTGTTGTTACTGCTCTTCTTTAGTGATGTTTGTTGATGTGCTCTGGGTGTAATTCCAGTGCAGTGCACTCTGGTGACTAGCTCTTCTTTAGTAATGTGCGTTTGGCATATATCACTTAAATTGAAATGTGGTCGCAGGCTACTAAATGTGTTGCTGTCACTTCAATGTATAAAATGATGGTTTTCATGGTGCAGACGTTGCTCTAATAAACAGAGGACTGTGCAAACGAGGAGGTGGTCAGAGGGAGGGACGCAAGTGGGGATGGAGGCAGCAAGCAACGAGCAGAGATCACCATGCTAGCCCTGGACCACTGGAGCAGACCACGTGGGCTGGGGCACCCAGCTCACAGCAGACCCAGCGCTGGGGGCACCCAGGCTGGGGTTGCACACTGAGCCATGTGCACATGGCCACTGCAATCCCAGAGGACAATGTTGCCCAGCAGGGGCACCGTCCTCGTGCTGGGCCCCGTCCTTGGGCCTCCAGCACGCGGCGTTGCACCAGCATGGTGCCAGGAAGAAACAACACTGGAGTCTGCTCATGATCGACTGAGAAGCCGAAGCGGCTCATTCCTTTAATTACATGGTCACATGGTTACCCCATGTGACCATGAGACAACAACTGGGAGATTCCATGTCCCCCCAGAAGGGGTGACATGCAACACTCCTCCTTTTTCATAACAACAAAGCGAACTCACAAAAACCACAGGATAATACACAAACTAATACGGATACTCTAGGTCCTACTAGTTTCCACCCCCTTTATTAACCTAGGTGAGTGGGCCTTGCCCCACTCACACATCACTACGTTTCGCCACTGAGCACCCCTTAATACAACAATCCACTAACACATAAGCACAGTTACACTGAACACTTGGGCTAGACCAATTTCGGTCTGCATACTCCCAGCCCCTGTATGTCCACCGCAGGGTTCACAGGGTGCCAATTCGATCTCCGCTGAGGTATCTCCCGGGCCGTCAAAGGTTCACATGCTGGTAAAGCTGCACCTGGGGGTATTTGCGCCACATCAGCCCAGTCCGTAGCTGGTGGGCAAACCTTGTGCCATGATGCTGTTAGTAGCCAGATGATTGCAATGTTCAGGGGCCGGCAAAGCCGCACCTGAGGTGCCAGGGGCCACATCGGCCTTGTTCATGGATGGCGTAAGCTCACCGTTGCAGGGTACTGGTGGCAGGATGACAAACCACTCCTTTCACTCAGGGGCTGCTGACAGTGAGACACTGCTGACAGGGCACACAAGCAGTCACAAGATCAGCAACCCTCACGGTGATCACTCCTGGTGAGATCAAGGAACCCCATGAGACGTGGGCTGATGGGCTGTGCTAGTCACATGGCCCCCTCCCCTCTTAATTCCAGTGCAGTTCACTCTGGTGACTCTCCTAGCTTCCGGTCCATCTTCTCTGTTGTTACTGCTCTTCTTTAGTGATGGTTGGTGATGTTGATATGCTCTGAGTGTAATTCTAGTGCAGTGCACTCTGGTGACTCTCCTAGCTTCCGGTCCATCTTCTCTGTTGTTGTTGCTCTACTTTAGTGATGTTTGGTGATGGTGATGTGCTCTGGGTGTAATTCCAGTGCAGTGCACTCTGGTGACTCTCCTAGCTTCCGGTCCATCTTCTCTGTTGTTAATGCTCTTCTTTAGTGCTGTTTGGTGATGTTGATGTGCTCTGGGTGTAATTCTAGTGCAGTGCACTCTGGTGACTCTCCTAGTTTCCAGGCCATCTTCTCTGTTGTTACTGCTCTTCTTTAGTGCTGTTTGGTGATGTTGATGTGCTCTGGGTGTAATTCTAGTGCAGTGCACTCTGGTGACTCTCCTAGTTTCCGGGCCATCTTCTCTGTTGTTATTGCTCTTCTTTAGTGATGCTTGGTGATGTTGATGTAATTCCAGAGCAGTGCACTCTGGTGACTCTCCTAGCTTCTGGTCCATCTTCTCTGTTGTTACTGCTCTTCTTTAGTGATGTTTGGTGATGTTGATGTGCTCTGGGTGTAATTCTAGTGTAGTGCACTCTCCTGACTCTCTTAGCTCCCGGCCCATCTTCTCTGTTGTTGTTGCGCTTCTTTAGTGATGTTTGGTGATGGTGATGTGCTCTGGGTGTAATTCCAGTGCAGTGCCCTCTGGTGACCCTCCTAGTTTCCGACCCATCTTCTCTGTTATTACTGCTCTTCTTTAGTGATGTTTGGTGATGTTGATATAGTTCCAGTGCAGTGCACTCTGGTGACTCTCCTAGCTTCCTGTCCATCTTCTCTGTTGTTATTGCTCTTCTTTAGTGATGTTTGGTGATGTTGATCTAATTCCAGTGCAGTGCACTCTGGTGACTCTCCTAGTTTCTGGGCCATCTTCTCTGTTGCTACTGCACTTCTTTAGTGATGTTTGGTGATGTTGATGTAATTCCAGTGCAGTGCACTCTGGTGACTCTCCTAGCTTCCAGTCCATCTTCTCTGTTGTTATTGCTCTTCTTTAGTGATGTTTGGTGATGTTGATGTGCTCTCTGTGTAATTCTGGTGCAGTGCCCTCTGGTGACTCTCCTAGCTTCCGGTCCATCTTCTCTGTTGTTGTTGCTCTTCTTTAGTGATGTTTGCTGATGTTGATGTAATTCCAGTGCAGTTCACTCTGGTGACTCTCCTAGCTTCCGGTCCATCTTCTCTGTTGTTACTGCTCTTCTTTAGTGATGTTTGGTGATGTTGATGTGCTCTGGGTGTAATTCTAGTGCAGTGCACTCTGGTGACTCTCTCAGCTCCAGGCCCATCTTCTCTGTTGTTACTGCTCTTCTTTTGTGATGTTTGGTGATGTTGATGTGCTCTGGGTGTAATTCTAGTGCAGTGCACTCTGGTGACTCTCCTAGTTTCTGGGCCATCTTCTCTGTTGTTGTTGCTCTTCTTTAGTGATGTTTGGTGATGTTGATGTGCTTTGGGTATAATTCCAGTGCAGTGCACTCTAGTGACTCTCCTAGCTTCAGGTCCATCTTCTCTGTTGTTACTGCTCTTCTTTAGTGATGGTTGGTGATGTTGATGTGCTCTGGGTGTAATTCTAGTGCAGTGCACTCTGGTGACTCTCCTAGCTTCCGGTCCATCTTCTCTGTTGTTGTTGCTCTACTTTAGTGATGTTTGGTGATGGTGATGTGCTCTGGGTGTAATTCCAGTGCAGTGCACTCTGGTGACTCTCCTAGCTTCCGGTCCATCTTCTCTGTTGTTACTGCTCTTCTTTAGTGATGTTCGGATGTTGATGTAATTCCAGTGCAGTGCACTCTGGTGACTCTCCTAGTTTCTGGGCCATCTTCTCTGTTGTTACTGCTCTTCTTTAGTGATGTTTGGTGATGTTGATGTAATTCCAGTGCAGTGCACTCTGGTGACTCTCCTAGCTTCCGGACCATCTACTCTGTTGTTACTGCTCTTCTTTAGTGATGTTTGCTGATGTTGATGTGTTCTGGGTGTAATTCTGGTGCAGTGCCCTCTGGTGACTCTCCTAGCTTCTGGTCCATCTTCTCTGTTGTTGTTGCTCTTCTTTAGTGATGTTTGGTGATGTTGATGTAATGCCAGTGCAGTTCACTCTGCTGACTCTCCTAGCTTCCGGTCCATCTTCTCTGTTGTTACTGCTCTTCTTTAGTGAAGTTTGGTGATGTTGATGTGCTCTGGGTGTAATTCTAGTGCAGTCCCCTCTGGTGACTCTCCTAGTTTCCGGCCCATCTTCTCTGTTGTTACTGCTCTTCTTTAGTGATGGTTGGTGATGTTGATGTAATTCCAGTGCAGTACATCCTGGTGACTCTCCAAGCTTCCGGTCCATCTTCTCTGTTGTTGTTGCTCTTCTTTAGTGATGTTTGGTGATGTTGATGTGCTTTGGGTGTAATTCCAGTGCAGTGCACTCTAGTGACTCTCCTAGCTTCCGGTCCATCTTCTCTGTTGTTACTGCTCTTCTTTAGTGATGGTTGGTGATGTTGATGTGCTCTGGGTGTAATTCTAGTGCAGTGCACTCTGGTGACTCTCCTAGCTTCCGGTCCATCTTTTCTGTTGTTGTTGCTCTACTTTAGTGATGTTTGGTGATATAGATGTGCTCTGGGTGTAATTCTAGTGCAGTCCCCTCTGGTGACCCTCCTAGTTTCCGGACCATCTTCTCTGTTGTTACTGCTCTTCTTTACTGATGTTTGGGGATGTTGATGTAATTCCAGTGCAGTGCATCCTGGTGACTCTCCTAGCTTCCAGTCCATCTTCTCTGTTGTTGTTGCTCTTCTTTAGTGATGTTTGGCGATGTTGATGTGCTTTGGGTGTAATTCCAGTGCAGTGCACTCTGGTGAATCTACTAGCTTCCAGTCCATTTTCTCTGTTGTTACTGCTCTTCTTTAGTGATGTTTGGTGATTTTGATGTGCTCTGAGTGTAATTCTGGTGCACTGCCCTCTGGTGACTCTCCTAGCTTCCGGTCCATCTTCTCTGTTGTTGTTGCTCTTCTTTAGTGATGTTTGGTGATCGTGATGTGCTCTGGTTGTAATTCCAGTGCAGTGCACTCTGGTGACTCTCCTTGCTTCCGGACCATCTACTCTGTTGTTACTGCTCTTCTTTAGTGATGTTTGCTGATGTTGATGTGTTCTGGGTGTAATTCTGGTGCAGTGCCCTCTGGTGACTCTCCTAGCTTCTGGTCCATCTTCTCTGTTGTTGCTCTTCTTTAGTGATGTTTGGTGATGTTGATGTAATGCCAGTGCAGTTCACTCTGCTGACTCTCCTAGATTCCGTTCCATCTTCTCTGTTGTTACTGCTCTTCTTTAGTGATGTTTGGTGATGTTGATGTGCTCTGGGTGTAATCCTAGTGCAGTCCCCTCTGGTGACTCTCCTAGTTTCCGGCCCATCTTCTCTCTTGTTACTGCTCTTCTATAGTGATGTTTGGTGATGTTGATGTAATTCCAGTGCAGTACATCCTGGTGACTCTCCAAGCTTCCGGTCCATCTTCTCTGTTGTTACTGTTCTTCTTTAGTGATGTTTGGTGATGTTGATGTAATTCCAGTGCAGTGCACTCTGGTGACTCTCCTAGCTTCCGGTCCATCTTCTCTGTTGTTACTGCTCTTCTTTAGTGATGTTTGGTGATTTTGATGTGCTCTGGGTGTAATTCTGGTGCAGTACCCTCTGGTGACTCTCCTAGCTTCTGGTCCATCTTCTCTGTTGTTGTTGCTCTTCTTTAGTGATGTTTGGTGATGTTGATGTAATTCCAGTGCAGTTCACTCTGGTGACTCTCCTAACTTCCGATCCATCTTCTCTGTTGTTACTGCTCTTCTTTAGTGATGTTTGTTGATGTGCTCTGGGTGTAATTCCAGTGCAGTGCACTCTCGTGACTAGCTCTTCTTTAGTAATGTGCGTTTGGCACATATCACTTAAATTGAAATGTGGCCCCAGGCTACTAAATGTGTTGCTGTCACTTCAATGTATAAAATGATGGTTTTCATGGTGCAGACGTTGCTCTAATAAACAGAGGACTGTGCAAACGAGGAGGTGGTCAGAGGGAGGGACGCAAGTGGGGATGGAGGCAGCAAACAACGAGCAGGGATCACCATGCTAGCCCTGGACCACTGGAGCAGACCACGTGGGCTGGGGCACCCAGCTCACAGCAGACCCAGCGCTGGGGGCACCCAGGCCGGGGTTGCACACTGAGCCATGTGCACATGGCCACTGCAATCCCAGAGGACAATGTTGCCCAGCAGGGGCACCGTCCTCGTGCTGGGCCCCGTCCTTGGGCCTCCAGCACGCGGCGTTGCACCAGCATGGTGCCAGGAAGAAACAACACTGGAGTCTGCTCATGATCGACTGAGAAGCCGAAGCGGCTCATTCCTTTAATTACATGGTCACATGGTTACCCCATGTGACCATGAGACAACAACTGGGAGATTCCATGTCCCCCTGAAGGGGTGACATGCAACACTCCTCCTTTTTCATAACAACAAAGCGAACTCCCAAAAACCACAGGACAATACACACACTAATACGGATACTCTAGGTCCTACTAGTTTCCACCCCCTTTATTAACCTAGGTGAGTGGGCCTTGCCCCACTCACACATCACTACGTTTCGCCACTGAGCACCCCTTAATACAACAATCCACTAACACATAAGCACAGTTACACTGAACACTTGGGCTAGACCAATTTCGGTCTGCATACTCCCAGCCCCTGTATGTCCACCGCAGGGTTCACAGGGTGCCAATTCGATCTCCGCTGAGGTATCTCCCGGGCCGTCACAGGTTCACATGCTGGTAAAGCTGCAGCTGGGGGTATTTGCGCCACATCAGCCCAGTCCGTAGCTGGTGGGCAAACCTTGTGCCATGATGCTGTTAGTAGCCACATGATTGCAATGTTCAGGGGCCGGCAAAGCCGCACCTGAGGTGCCAGGGGCCACATCGGCCTTTTTCATGGATGGTGTAAGCTCACCGTTGCAGGGTACTAGTGGCAGGATGACAAACCACTCCTTTCACTCAGGGGATGTTGACAATGAGACACTGATGACAGGGCACACAAGCAGTCACAAGATCAGCAACCCTCACAGTGATCACTCCTGGTGAGATAAAGGAACCCCATGAGACGTGGGCTGATGGGCTGTGCTAGTCACATGGCCCCCTCCCCTCTTGTGGTGGGGGCCACTTGCCATCCGGCTTCCTTCCTCTGAACGGCCATCGCCCTGCTCGGGGCTATCCTTCTTGCCCCCCACTTGATGATGGCAGCACCCCCCAGTGGTGCCAGGTGGAGGACGCGCTGCAGGGGTCAGCGTTCTCGTTGACCTTTTCTTGATGGGATGGGGTGGGTCCCTGCAGATGTTTCACCCCCTTACATTATGATGGAGGTGGTCACCTGCATCACTCCTGCGTGACTTGGGAACTGTGGGTCCCTCCAGGGATCATGGCCCAATTTTGCAGCAGTTTGGTAAGTTAGCATCGCACCTTGCCACCAGGTGCTTGATGGCCATGCCCCCTGCTAGGCAGAATCACCTGCAGTACCCCTGGGAAACACTACAGGCAATTAGGACTACAAGTGTAAGCACATTTTCACCTTTGGTACAAGCCTGTACTGCACAGTAAAGTGGTAGCGATGGCCGAGCAGCCAGGCTTATCTCAAGAGTTGAGTGAGCAGCAGAACAAGTTACACAAAGGACCAACCAATACAGTGATTCAAGTCATTTAGAAAACATTACACTAGCAAAAGCAGCTCAATATCACACACTAATAAACCACAAGAATCCAACCGCTAATTAAATTAACAGGTTTAGCTCAAAAATGAAGTGTGAGCAAAATGGCATTTCAGATACTTAATAAAGGACGGAAAAGACAAGGTTATAAGAATAGACAGCCCAAGTACATTCATAGGCAGGGCAAAGGGTTTCAGTTAAATACAACCAGCAATTCTTCTCAAAAGGCCTGGGACAAGGTCAAGGGTTCAGAGTCTTTGTATAGAATAGCACAGTTCTGGTAAGTAACGGTTAAGTCTTTGCCACAGATTTTTAAAGGATTGGGCTAGGCCAAAAGTTTGACGAATGTTAAGGGAAGGACAAGCCTTCGTAGTTGAGGAAAGTTTCACACACTTTCTCGATGGCCGAAAAAGATTTCCAGACCGCGCTTGCACGGCACCTTGTCAATGAAGAAAGCTGTAGCTGAGGCAGTTGTTCCTGGTAGTTCGAGTAGATCTCGCTATTCCTGAGCTTCAGTCACGGGGACAAGGAGGACATCGGGAGGATCCTGCACTGCCCAGGGAAGAGGCCAAAAGCTGTAGCAAGATGTCGGTTTAAGGCGCGAGTGCCTTAAAGTCTACAAGCTGGTTTCCTTCCCTCTGGCTATCCGGTTTTCAACAGTATTCTGATGAAAATTCGACCAGAATAGGACGGTGTCCAGGTGGCTTGCAAGTTGGTTGTTCCCACCAGACTCAAGGGAAGAAGTTAAACTTGAAGGTCTTCTCTGTCGTCAGAGTTTCAGGCAATTCGGACCTGCAGCAGGGCTTCACCGGTCATCCAGGAGTTGCAGCAGTCCTCTTCCTTTTTCTCCTCTTCGGTTCTTTCGTCCCAGTGGTCGACTCTGCTTTCCAAGTCCCAGAGACCGGCTTTTAAACAGTTTTCCCCCATTCATTCCAGCCTGGCTGTCACTCACACAGCAGGGTGGCTGTCCTTGCCAGACAGCCAGCCAGCCAATCACAGCAGAGTGCATTCAGGTCTCCTAGGAGACTAAGCACAGGGAGTTCTGGGCACCTCCCTCACATCTTGTCCACCCCAGACACTCAGGCTCCAGAGGAGGGCTTCAGCACTGAAGCCCGCCAAAGGCCAATGAACAAAGGAACCAAACCTGGTTTGGCGTGCAGAGACAAACACAAGAAGGTCCTTTCCTAAAAGAAATGGCAAAAAAAGATGACCGGAGTCTGCTTTTACAGATAGGTCTTGGGCCACATATTGAAAAACATGGCTGGCCCGATGTTTAGCTACCGTTGTTAGCGGTAGGGAAAAATCATGGTAGTTTGACCTGAACCACTGCCACCAGCCATTTAAAGTAGGAAAGGGTAACATTTTACTGTTACATGAGTGTTTTGCCTCAGGGGAAGCTAGGTAACCCCTCCAGCACTCTATAGGAAGGTAGTGTGTGCTGGGTCAGTAAATTTAAAGAGACTATTAAAGTCAATTTAACTTTACATGCTCTGGGAGACAGTCCCAAAGAAGGTATTTAAACCTTGGGAAGTCTGAAAGACATCCATGTGCCACTGCACTGAAGGTGCTGTGTGACACACAGAAAAAGATGATGCCATGGAGTTGTTATAAAATTCCATAACCAAAGAACACAAAAGTAAAACACAGATCAACATACATGAAAGAGTGGGAATAAAAGGCTCACACTCTTTCAGGTAAAAAAATCAAATCCTAGAAATCCAGCAAAGTTGCTGGGGGGCTCACAGGGTAAGGGAAATTAGCATATATTGAGAATTCTCACTAACACCCCTTCTCCAACACCGGCCACAGTCCTTCATTATGTCTTCCTCCCTGCGGGCTTGCGAGACTGTAGGGCACCTCCTGTCATACCTGTTTTCTCTCCTGTTCTCTGTCAGTCCTTTCACACTGGCAGGTCCGGGTCATTCGTGGGCCCCGCCCCCCATGTTGCAGGCAAAATGCTTTGATCTGTCACCACGGGCCCAGGCGTTGGGAGGCCACGCCCCCACCTTTCGGGGCCGCTCCATGCCACAGCACCGATTTTTATTTTTTTTCCCCCTGCCCTCCCCGAGCCAGAGCAACACCCTGGACCCCACCTGGCTAGCCCAGGTCTTAGTGGGCCATGCCCCTTGTTTTCTCAATGCTCGTTTCCAGAGCCATTCACCTTTCATTGAGGGCGCAGGCGATGAGGGCCTGCCCCGCATCGGGGCCTCCTCCTCAGGCTCCCTTCTCTTCAGCGGGCCCCCGGGGCCCACCAGCAGCACCTCCCTCTAGGAGATGCCGGCTGGCCTCGGCGCTCCCGCTGCAACACGCTCATGCGTGGCCGATGCCAGGAGCCACTGGGCTGCCTCAGCTGTTTGGTGTCCCCCCCTTGGGCGGCCTCAAGACAAACCGGCAGCAGCTCTTCTTTGTTCGGCATCAGTCGATGCTGCCTCCACCACCTTAGCCAGTGGCCCCCGCGCATCTGCTCATTGTTCAGTGGCAGCCAGCACTGCCACCACTTTGTCTTCTTCTTGTGCCACACGGATGGCACAAGCACCCCAGTGATGAGGACTGCGGCCGGGATGGCACCCCTCCATCCGCACCCTGTGCGGAGCTTACAGCTGCTCACCACACGGCGGGCTCGATCATTTGTGGCCACGCCTCCCTTGCAGCATGGCCAGGGGGCGCTCAGGCCACCCATCCACAACACAGCACCCTTCCTGCTGGCACCAGGCAGCCTGTGCCCAAGGGGAGCATGGGGCCCTGGGCCACCTACAGAGCCTCCTCCACACACAGGGCTCCTTTGTCACGCAGCTGCGGCCGACTCCTGAACGGGCTTCCAGCAGCCCATACGTTTTCATTCATGGGGCCCAGACCGCCCTCGTCGCCATTGTTGTGGCCCGCTCCTGGCCCACCGAAGAGGGCCACAGGTGTTGACGGGGTCACCCGACATGGACCAGTGGGGCTATGTTCACACAGCAAACAATGAGCAGGGATCGCCCTGCTAGCCCTGGATCACCGGAGCAGACCACGTGGGCTGGGCGCATGCAGGAGGCTGCAGCCGCAACCTCTCTATGCTGGAAATGGTCAGTGTAAATTGCATGCAGGAGGATGCAGCCGCAACCTCTCTGTGCCGATAATGGTCAGTGCAAATCGCATGCAGGAGGCTGCAGCCGCAACCTCTCCATGCCGGCAATGGTCAGTGTAAATCGCATGCAGGAGGCTGAAGCCGTAACCTCTCTATGCCGGCAATGGTCAGTGTAAATCGCATGCAGGAGGCAGCAGCCGCAACCTATCTATGCCGGCAATGGTCAGTGCAAATCGCATGCAGGAGGCTGCAGCCAAAACCTCTCTATGCTGGCAATGGTCAGTGTAAATTGCATGCAGGAGGCTGCAGCCCTAACCTCTCTATGCCAGCAATGGTCAGTGTACATCGTATGCAGGAACCTCTCTATGCCGGCAATGGTCAGTGTAAATTGCATGCAGGAAGCTGCAGCTGCAACCTCTCTATGCCGGCAATGGTCTGTGTAAATCGCATTCAGGAGGCTGCAGCTGCAACCTCTCTATGCTGGCAACGGTTAGTGTAAATCGCATGCAGGAGGCAGCATCCGCAACCTCTCTGTTCCCGGCAATGGTCAGTGTAAATCATATGCAGGAGGCTGCAGCCGCAACCTCTCTATGCCGGCAATGATCAGTGTAAATCGCATGCAGGAGGCTGCAGCAGCAACCTCTCTATGCCAGCAATGGTCAGCGTACATTGTATGCAGGAACCTCTCTATGCCGGCAATGATCAGTGTAAATCGCATGCAGGTGGCTGCAGCCGCAACCTCTCTATGCCAGCAATGGTCAGCGTACATTGTATGCAGCAACCTCTCTATGCCGGCACTGGTCAGTGTAAATCACATGCAGGAGGCTGCAGCCGCAGCCTCTCTATGCCGGCAATGGTCACTTTAAATCCAGCTACAGCTTGTGAGTTTTTTAATTTGAGGGGCGTAAATATTTCCTGCAAATATGCCAGAGTGACTGAGCGTAGCGAGGGAACCCAAACTAACCTAGGGATTGGGGGAGTTTCCCTCCCTCCGGAAAATTCTTTTTAAGTATTGGGCTAAAACGGTGCCTTATACAGCACATGTCCACACTGGTTGGGCCAATACATTGCAGTATCCTTACATAACAACACACTCCTTCTAGCTTTGCCTTTAAAAATGCCATTCCACTAAAGGAAAACATGTCCAGACTGGCTGCACAATGTAAGCCAGTCTAGACATGTAGAAACACTTATTTTCTTTATCCTTGATGCCAAGTCAAAAATGCCATGCCAGAGTAAGAAATAGCTACAATGGCCGCACCAAAATGTCAATCTAGCCATGTAATAACACTTAGCATTCTTAATTTATCATAAATACCCCAAATAAAATGACAAGCCACTGTAAGAAATAGCTAGAGAATCCGAACCAAAATGCCAGTCTAGCCAAGTAATAACACATAACATGCTTGGTTTATCATAGATGCCCACTACAATATGTCATGCCACAGTAAGAACGGACAAGACTGGCTGGTCGCAAAATGCCTGTCTAGCCAAGTAGTGACACATAACATGCTTGCTTTATGTTAATGTTAATGTAAATGTTAAAGGACATTTGTACTGCACACTATCACCACTAGAGCGGTCCCCTGGTGCTCTGGTGGCTCTGAAAAGGAAAGGGAGCGGGGGGTGAGTTAGTCGAAACGAGCAGGAAAAGTGCAAGAGAGCAGTGATGTGCTGTTGGCAGCTTCAGTTCGGTTAGCACTGTTTGCTGAGCTTCGGTGTGCTTTTCGGTTGGTAGCCATCCTGTTCTGTTGTGCAAGGCTATGTGTGATTTTTTTGGTGTTGTGGTGTAGTGAAGTATGTGTGGGTTTGGTGCGCTTTAGAGGTGTGGTTGTGTTTGATTAGAGTTGGAGAGGTGTATGCAGAAGGGTTTTTAGTGGGTTGGGTGGTGGCATCGCTATCCAGCTGTGATGCACGACAATCTCCAAATTCTCTCTAGATCCAACGTAAACCAACATCCACAATCCTGTCCAGATGCGACGCAAACCAACATCCACAATCCCGTCCAGATGCGACGCAAACCAACATCCACAATCCCGTCCAGATGCGACGCAAACCAACATTCACAATTGCATCAAAATGCGGCACTGGCTAATCTTCACAATCCCATCTAGATGTGACGCAAACTAATATTCACAGTTCTAGCTAAATGTGGCACTGGCTAATATTTACAATCCTGTCTAGATGTGATGCAAACTAATATTCACAATCGTGTCTAGATGTGACCCAAGCTAATATTCAAAATTCTATCTACATCTGGCATGGCTTACATTCACAATGCTGTCTAGATGTGACACAAGCCAATATTAACAATTATATCTAAATGTGAACTAAAGCAAATGTCATATGTTTTTTACTCTTGGGCCGCTTATTGTAAAACTCAAGTAAGCCTTCTTAAGTATCCTTGATAGTGCCTCGATGCCTGTGGGCTGCAGTGCGCTCTACAAATGCAAAATAAATAAAATAAATATAATGGAATCCGGTGGCTATTACAAACGAAGCATTCTTAGACGGCGTTTTCCTAACAATCGACAATCTCATCCAGAAGCATATAGAAATCGAATTTATACTGTGCGGAGACCTAAATTTGCACTTATGGCAAAAAGATGGACAACCAATATCAAGTGAAAATCAAACAATTCGTGCCAAAAAATGGACCAAGGAAACCGCGATTCGTAACTTACAACCCATCGATCACCCAAAAGACGAAAAAGGAAACCTTCTACCAACCTGGTTTCGAGGCAAATCCTCTGCCGTAATTGACTATATATACCTTTCCAACAACCTAAAAGACTCAATAGAAACTATAAGCATAATAACAACAACAACAAAAAGTGACCACAACCAAATAGTCACACAAGGGAAAAATATCCTGCGCCAACATCAGCCCGAACACCCCATTCCACTTCAAGTCTGTGCAGCTGGAAAGAAACTTTGCATTACTCAAAAAGCAACACTTCAACTTACAAGCAAATTCATTCAAAATTCTCTACCAGACGATCAGAAATTAAATTATCAATGGCTACTCCAACCTCATTACAAAACACTTAAACGACAAACTTCACAGATTCATCAGCATTGCTACAACAAAGAGCTCGCTGAAAGAAAAAGATCAATGAGAAACATAGTTCGCCATCTATCAAAAAACAAAGACACGGAATCGATCATCAAAATAAAAGCAGCAAAACAAACCTACAGGAACTGGATAAAAAATCACAAGATGATGCTACTACAATCTGACGCAGAAGCAATCCTGGAAAACTATAAAAAACATAATCTTAGGGATCTTTGGAACCTCCTGAACAACAACTCTGCCCAACAACAAAAATTGACTGGTAATGTGACGGAACAACAATGGATTGCCCATTACACAGAATTATACAAAGCAAGAAAAGATGCTGAAAATAATTCACAATCTCAGAACGATAAATGGACAATAACATGTACTCACCAAGACATTTTCAAAATCATCCAAAAACTCAATGCATCACGAGCCCCAGGACCAGATGGAACATCAAATGCAATGTTAAAGAAAAATCCACATGCATGGGCAAACCTGATGAAAAATATTATAATACTCATAAACAACCTCAACCAAATTCCAAAGTCATGGAAAACGGCAACCATTGTTCCTATCCATAAACAAGGTCCAAAAGATGACCCGACCAATTTCCGTCCAATAGCACTACTAGATCCATTAGGAAAGTTGTTTGCCTCAATCCTCTTGAAAAAACTGAACCAATGGGCAACTCAAACCAAACACTTCGCCACAAGACAAACGGGCTTCACCGCAAATGTCGGGACTAACATCAACCTCCTACTACTAAACTTGATAAAACACGAAGCCATCAATAGCAAAATAAAAATGTATGCAGCGTTTATAGATCTCCATATGGCCTTCGATGGGATCTCTCGACAAAAACTTTGGACCAAACTGGAAACATGGGAATGCCCTAACGACATACTGGGCCCAATCAAACAACTCTACACAAATACCTCAATTACAATAAGACTCACACGAGAAGGCCATTCATCATCTAAAATAAATGTCATAAACGGACTAAAACAAGGGTGCCCCCTAGCTGCAACTCTATATAACCTCTACACTGCAGACATTGAAACCCACTTGCAGACGGACGTGCTCAACCCTCCAAAAATCAACTCAACTCCGGTCAGAATTATGACATATGCAGATGATATAATCCTACTGGACAAGACACCGTCAGGGTTACAACACAGTCTCAACCAACTAAGTTCTTATATGCTCCTCAACGAACTCACTGTCAATACAAAAAAAAACAAAATCATGCAACTAACGAGAGCATCAAACATCAAAAATGAGAAACAACTGAAAATCTATCTCAATACAAAGCAGCTAGAAGAAGTAACAACCTTCAAATACCTCGGCATTCTAATAAATCAATCAAAGTGCGAAAAAGAGTGGACATTAAAACTGGAAGAACGAACTCAATCCTTAGCAAGACAAGGATGTTCAATACAGCGCAAATTTGGGAAAGACTCTTTCAAACCGATAATTTCATTTTACAAACAAAAAGTAGTCCCGACAATAGTTTACGGAACAGAGGCAATGATACATGCAATAGACCAGACCTGTTGGACAAAACTAGAGGCACTCTTCTGGCGTAAAATCCTACAACTTCCACCTGCATTTCCTATGCCAAGAATCAGGCATGAATTAGCTCTACAATCCATCGGCTCAACAATTTTATGGAAACAGCTGGACTTATACCGAAAGCTCCTTACTGACGAAAAAACACCGGCAATCGAAATCCTGAGAGCCAAAGAAGGAGCAATGAACAATACAATCCTGAAGAAGTGGAAAGCCAGCCTAGAACAGCGAATGCAAACAGAAGATATTTCATATGAAATGCTTACACTCCGCCCTCAGCATGCGAAAAAGAAAATAATGGACAACGACTGGATAAAAACACTTGAAGAGAAAAAAAAATATTCTCTGAATTTACAATGCATAACAGACCTCAGATCTATCAACGAACTCCCGGCATACCTGACCATCTTCCCTGACGCCAAAACTCAAGCAACATATCTGAGGCTCAGAATGAACATACTTCCAACCCGCTACTACCTAGCCAAAACAAGACAAATTCCATCATCTGATAATTTCTGTCGATTTTGCTCAGATACCGAAAAACCTGAAACAATCTTTCACCTAGTCATGGAATGCACAGCCCTATCTGAGGAAAGAATAAGATTTGGCAGATACTACAAGATCTACGAACAAACAATGATAACAGTGGAAAGATGGACGGAGATATTGAACGGCAGATCGCGAAAACTCATCCTGACAATATGCCACTTTTTACAAGAAATTCTCAATCTAGAAAAACCGCCACATAATATCTAAAACAAAAGAGAAACTAATTCCTTCCTATTTTAAACTGGCAGATAAATTAAAAGTTTAAAGAAATGAAACTATATCATTTAAAAAAAAAAAAAAATAATAATAATATCTAAATGTGGCAATGGCTAATAGTCACAATCCTGTCTAGCTGTGACGCAGACCATTATTCACAGTTCTATCTAAATGTGGCACTCGCTACCATTCACAATCATGTCTAGATGTGACACAAGCCAACATTCACAATCCTGTCTAGATGTGACACAAGCCAACATTCACAATCCTGTCTAGATGTGACGCAGGCTAATATTCACAATTATATCTAAATGTGGCAATGGCTAATAGTCACAATCCTGTATAGATGTGACGCAGGCTAATATTCACAATTATATCTAAATGTGGCAATGGCTAATAGTCACAATCCTGTATAGATGTGACGCAGGCCATTATTCACAGTTCGATCTAAATGTGGCACTGTGTAACATTCACAATCTTGTCTAGATGTGATGCAAGCTAACATTCACAATCCTGTCTAGATGTGATGCAAGCCAACATTCACAATCCTGTCTAGAAGTGATGCAAGCCAACATTCACAATCCTGTCTAGATGTGATGCAAGCTAATATTCACAATCCTGTCTAGATGTGATGCAAGCTAACATTCAAAATCCTGTCTAGATGTGAAGCAAGCCAACATTCACAATCCTGTCTAGATGTGATGCAAGCTAACATTCACAATCCTGTCTAGATGTGATGCAAGCTAATATTCACAATCCTGTCTAGATGTGATGCAAGCTAACATTCACAATCCTGTCTAGATGTGATGCAGGCTAATATTCACAATCCTGTCTAGATGTGACGTAAACTAATATTCAACATTTTCGGGGGTTTGGTGACACAGCTAGGGTAGACTTCATTGAGATGTGAGAGAAGGCTAGACAAAACAGTTGACAGCTTAGTGGATATATATGTGGTTACAAGTTGCTAAAGGGATTGGTACATCATGCAGGTTTCGTGGTAATGGGTGGTGGGGAAGAAAAGGTAAGAGAGAGGTGAGCCAGTTTAATGGAGCGCAGTGATTGCTGTGCCCCCTGTCTCCACCACACCTACTTTATCTGTCACTGCTGGTTGACGGCTGCCTGCTTCTCCTGCTGACAACGGCAGAGACACCATCTGGAGCTGCTTCTGTCGGAGCTGCCCTTTACCTTGGAACCTTTCGCAGAGGAGGCTACTGGGCAGTGGGCTTCCCTGGTTGGGTGGTTTAAGTGGAAGCATGAGCCAATCAGAGCTCAGGGTGGGCTGAGAGGCGAGAGGAAGGATATGGAGATCAGGAAACGGCTTGGTTAACGAGTCGGGGAGGGTATGTGCACACAGTGTGCGCAGGGGGATACAAAGGCCTAAATGGCCAGATATCCACTCACCAGTGGCAGAAGGCAACTCGGCCCTGGGAGCACATTACAATTGCAGAGTAAATCTGGCCAATCAGAGCACGGGGTGGGTGGGAGACGGGAGGAGGGATATGCAGACCAGGAAACGGCTCAGTTAATGAGTCAGGGAGGCTATGTGCGCAGAGTGTGCGGAGGAGGAAACAAAGGCCTAAATGGACACAGATCCACTGCCCAGGAGCAGAAGGCAATGCACACCGGACCTCAACCATTTTTTCCTGGATATCATAGATATGCAGGAAAAAATGTCATGCCACAGTATGAAATGGCTAGACTGGCTGCTGCAAAATGCCAGTCTAGCCACATAATATTAAATATCCTGCTTGGTTTATCATAGATGCCCAGTAAAAACATCATACCACAGCGAGAGAGGGCTAGACTGGCTTCCCAAAAATTGCCAATCTAGCCAAGTAGTAACACTTACCATGCTTGCTTGCTCCTGAAAGCCCTCAGGCTTCCGCACAGCACAAAAAGGAAGCGCTTCCTGGTTCCTGCACATGCGCACAGGCTCTGAAGTGCTACTGATGCATAGCGGTGCCTGACCGATTTGTTTGTGTGGGGTGAAGTATTAGCGCTCCCTTGCACATACAATTGTGCAGGGCCACAGCCTGCAATGGGCTGTGCAAAGCTGGGGAAGCAAAACGCCCTAGGCTTTTCATGGCCCATTGGACATGCGTGTCAGGGGTACAAACTGTCAAAGGGAAACTGCATCTCCCCTTGACAGTTCAAGCCAGCACAGGAGCATTCCATCAGCTGCAACAGACAGCTGACAGAGGGCTCCTAGGCTACCACAGACAGCTGACAGAGGGCCCCTAGGCTACCACAGACAGCTGAGGGAGGGCTCCTAGGCTACCAGACAGCAGAGCGAGAACTCCTAGGCTACCACAGACAGCTGAGGGAGGGCCCCTAGGCTACCACAGACAGCTGAGGGAGGGCTCCTAGGCTACCACAGACAGCTGAGGGAGTGCTCCTAAGCTACCACAGACAGCTGAGAGAGGGCTCCTAGGCTACCACAGACAGCTGGGGGGAGGGCCCCTAGGCTACCACAGACAGCTGAGGGAGGGCTCCTAGGCTACCAGACAGCAGAGCGAGAGCTCCAAGGCTACCACAGACAGCTGAGGGAGGGCCCCTAGACTACCACAGACAGCAGAGCGAGGGCCTCTAGGCTACCACAGACAGCTGAGGGAGTGCTCTTAGGCTACCACAGACAGCTGAGGGAGGGCACCTAGGCTACCACAGACAGCTGAGGGAGTGCTCTTAGGCTACCACAGACAGCTGAGGGAGGGCACCTAGGCTACCACAGACAGCTGAGGGAGGGCTCCTAGGCTACCAGACAGCAGAGCGAGAGCTCCTAGGCTACCACAGACAGCTGAGGGAGGGCCCCTAGGCTACCACAGACAGCTGAGGGAGTGCTCCTAGGCTACCACAGACAGCTGAGGGAGTGCTCCTAAGCTACCACAGACAGCTGAGGGAGTGCTCTTAGGCTACCACAGACAGCTGAGGGAGTGCTCCTAGGCTACCACAGACAGCTGAGGGAGTGCTCTTATGCTACCACAGACAGCTGAGGGAGTGCTCCTAGGCTACCACAGACAGCTGAGGGAGTGCTCCTAGGCTACCACAGACAGCTGAGGGAGTGCACCTAGGCTACCACAGACAGCTGAGGGAGGGCTCCTAGGCTACCAGACAGCAGAGCGAGAGCTCCTAGGCTACCACAGACAGCTGAGGGAGGGCCCCTAGGCTACCACAGACAGCTGAGGGAGTGCTCCTAGGCTACCACAGACAGCTGAGGGAGGGCACCTAGGCTACCACAGACAGCTGAGGGAGGGCTCCTAGGCTACCAGACAGCAGAGCGAAAGCTCCTAGGCTACCACAGACAGCTGAGGGAGGGCCCCTAGGCTACCACAGACAGCTGAGGGAGTGCTCCTAGGCTACCACAGACAGTTGAGGGGGGGCTCCTGGGCTACCACAGACAGCTGACAGAGGGCCCCTAGGCTACCACAGACAGCTGAGGGAGGGCTCCTAGGCTACCAGACAGCAGAGCGAGAGCTCCTAGGCTACCACAGACAGCTGAGGGAGGGCCCCTAGGCTACCACAGACAGCTGAGGGAGTGCTCCTAGGCTACCACAGACAGCTGAAGGAGGGCTCCTAGGCTACCACAGACAGCTGAGGGAGTGCTCTTAGGCTACCACAGACAGCTGAGGGAGGGCACCTAGGCTACCACAGACAGCTGAGGGAGTGCTCCTAGGCTACCACAGACAGCTGAGGGAGGGCACCTAGGCTACCACAGACAGCTGAGGGAGGGCACCTAGGCTACCACAGACAGCTGAGGGAGTGCTCCTAGGCTACCACAGACAGCTGAGGGAGGGCACCTAGGCTACCACAGACAGCAGAGCGAGAGCTCCTAGGCTACCACAGACAGCTGAGGGAGTGCTCCTAGGCTACCACAGACAGTTGAGGGGGGGCTCCTGGGCTACCACAGACAGCTGAGGGAGGGCTCCTAGGCTACCACAGACAGCTGAGCAAGGGCCCCTAGGCTACCACAGACAGCTGACGGAGGGCTCCTAGGCTACCACAGACAGCTGAGGTAGGGCCACTAGGCTACCACAGACAGCTGAGTGAGGGCCACTAGACTACCACAGACAGCTGAGAGAGGGCTCCTAGGCTACCACAGACAGCTGAGTGAGGGCCACTAGACTACCACAGACAGCTGAGAGAGGGCTCCTAGGCTACCACAGACAGCTGAGGGAGGGCCCCTAGGCTACCATAGACAGCAGAGCGAGAGCTCCTAGGCTACCACAGACAGCTTAGGGAGGGCACCTAGGCTACCACAGACAGCTGAGGGAGGGCTCCTAGGCTACAACAGACAGCTGAGGGAGTGCTCCTAGGCTACCACAGTCAGCTGAGGGAGGGCACCTAGGCTACCACAGACAGCTGAGGGAGTGCTCCTAGGCTACCACAGACAGCTGACGGAGGGCCCCTAGGCTACCATAGACAGCAGAGCGAGAGCTCCTAGGCTACCACAGACAGCTGAGGGAGGGCACCTAGGCTACCACAGACAGCTGAGGGAGTGCTCCTAGGCTACCACAGACAGCTGAGGGAGGGCTCCTGGGCTACCACAGACAGCTGAGGGAGGGCTCCTGGGCTACCACAGACAGCTGAGGGAGTGTTCCTAGGCTACCACAGACAGCTGAGGGAGGGCTCCTAGGCTACCACAGACAGCAGAGCGAGAGCTCCTAGGCTACCACAGACAGCTGAGAGAGGGCCCCTAGGCTACCACAGACAGCTGAGGGAGTGCTCCTAGGCTACCACAGACAGCTGACGGAGGGCCACTAGGCTACCACAGACAGCTGAGCAAGGGCCCCTAGGCTACCACAGACAGCTGACGGAGGGCTCCTAGGCTACCACAGACAGCTGAGCGAGGGGCCCTAGGCTACCACAGACAGCTGAGGGAGGGCTCCTAGGCTACCACAGACAGCTGAGGGAGGGCACCTAGGCTACCACAGACAGCTGAGGGAGGGCACCTAGGCTACCACAGACAGCTGAGGGAGGGCACCTAGGCTACAACAGACAGCTGAGGGAGGGCACCTAGGCTACCACAGACAGCTGAGGGAGTGCTCCTAGGCTACCACAGACAGCTGACGGAGGGCTCCTAGGCTACCACAGACAGCTGAGGGAGTGCTCCTAGGCTACCACAGACAGCTGACGGAGGGCTCCTAGGCTACCACAGACAGCTGAGCGAGGGCCCCTAGGCTACCACAGACAGCTGACGAAGGGCTTATAGGCTACCACAGACAGCTGAGGGAGTGCTCTTAGGCTACCACAGACAGCTGAGAGAGGGCTCCTAGGCTACCACAGACAGCTGAGGGAGTGCTCCTAGGCTACCACAGACAGCTGAGGGAGTGCTCCTAGGCTACCACAGACAGCTGAGGGAGTGCTCTTAGGCTACCACAGACAGCTGAGGGAGGGCACTTAGGCTACCACAGACAGCTGAGGGAGTGCTCCTAGGCTACCACAGACAGCTGAGGGAGGGCACCTAGGCTACCACAGACAGCTGAGGGAGGGCACCTAGGCTACCACAGACAGCTGAGGGAGGGCACCTAGGCTACCACAGACAGCTGAGGGAGGGCCCCTAGGCTACCACAGACAGCTGAGGGAGTGCTCCTAGGCTACCACAGACAGCTGAGGGAGTGCTCTTAGGCTACCACAGACAGCTGAGGGAGGGCACCTAGGCTACCACAGACAGCTGAGGGAGTGCTCTTAGGCTACCACAGACAGCTGAGTGAGGGCAACTAGACTACCACAGACAGCTGAGAGAGGGCTCCTAGGCTACTACAGACAGCTGAGGGTGGGCTCCTAGGCTACCACAGACAGCAGAGTGAGTGCTCCTAGGCTACCACAGACAGCTGAGGGAGGGCACCTAGGCTACCACAGACAGCTGAGGGAGGGCACCTAGGCTACCACAGACAGCTGAGGGAGGGCACCTAGGCTACCACAGACAGCTGAGGGAGTGCTCCTAGGCTACCACAGACAGCTGAGGGAGGGCACCTAGGCTACCACAGACAGCTGAGGGAGTGCTCTTAGGCTACCCCAGACAGCTGAGGGAGTGCTCCTAGGCTACCACAGACAGCTGAGGGAGTGCTCTTAGGCTACCACAGACAGCTGACGGAGGGCTCCTAGGCTACCACAGACAGCTGAGGGAGGGCACCTAGGCTACCACAGACAGCTGAGGGAGGGCTCCTAGGCTACCACAGACAGCTGAGCGAGGGCACCTAGGCTACCAAAGACAGCTGAGGGAGTGCTCTTAGGCTACCACAGACAGCTGAGCGAGGGCCACTAGACTACCACAGACAGCTGAGAGAGGGCTCCTAGGCTACCACAGACAGCTGGGAGAGGGCTCCTAGGCTACCACAGACAGCTGAGGGAGTGCCCCTAGGCTACCACAGACAGCTGAGGGAGGGCTCCTAGGCTACCACAGACAGCTGAGGGAGGGCTCCTAGGCTACCACAGACAGCTGAGGGAGTGCTCCTAGGCTACCACAGACAGCTGAGGGAGGGCTCCTAGGCTACCACAGACAGCTGAGGGAGGGCACCTAGGCTACCACAGACAGCTGAGGGAGTGCTCCTAGGCTACCACAGACAGCTGAGGGAGTGCTCCTAGGCTACCACAGACAGCTGAGGGAGGGCACCTAGGCTACCACAGACAGCTGAGGGAGTGCTCTTAGGCTACCACAGACAGCTGAGGGAGTGCTCCTAGGCTACCACAGACAGCTGAGGGAGTGCTCCTAGGCTACCACAGACAGCTGAGGGAGGGCTCCTAGGCTACCACAGACAGCTGAGGGAGTGCTCCTAGGCTACCACAGACAGCTGAGGGAGTGCTCTTAGGCTACCAAAGACAGCTGAGGGAGGGCACCCACTCCCTCAGGCTACCAAAGACAGCTGAGGGAGGGCACCTAGGCTACCACAGACAGCTGAGGGAGGGCACCTAGGCTACCACAGACAGCTGAGGGAGGGCACTTAGGCTACCACAGACAGCTGAGGGAGTGCTCCTAGGCTACCACAGACAGCTGAGGGAGTGCTCCTAGGCTAGGGCACCTAGGCTACCACAGACAGCTGAGGGAGTGCTCCTAGGCTACCACAGACAGCTGAGGGAGTGCTCCTAGGCTACCAGACAGCAGAGCGAGAGCTCCTAGGCTACCAGAGACAGCTGATGGAGGGCTACTAGGCTACCACAGACAGCTGAGCGAGGGCCTCTATGCTACCACAGACAGCTGAGCGAGGGCCTCTAAGCTACCACAGACAGTAGAGCAAGGGCCCCTAGGCTACCACAGACAGCTGACGGAGTGCTCCTAGGCTACCACAGACAGCTGAGGTAGGGCTCCTAGGCTACCACAGACAGCTGAGAGAGGGCTCCTAGGCTACCACAGACAGCTGAGGGAGGGCACCTAGGCTACCACAGACAGCTGAGGGAGGGCTCCTAGGCTACCACAGACAGCTGAGGGAGGGCTCCTAGGCTACCACAGACAGCTGAGGGAGTGCTCCTAGGCTACCACAGACAGCTGAGGGAGGGCTCCTGGGCTACCACAGACAGCTGAGCGAGGGCTCCTAGGCTACCACAGACAGCTGACGGAGGGCCACTAGGCTACCACAGACACCTGAGGGAGAGCCCCTAGGCTACCAGAGACAGCTGAGGGAGGGCTCCTAGGCTACCACAGACAGCTGAGCGAGGGCCCCTAGGCTACCACAGACAGTAGAGCAAGGGCCCCTAGGCTACCACAGAACGCTGACGGAGGGCTCCTAGGCTACCACAGACAGCTGAGGGAGGGCACCTAGGCTACCACAGACAGCTGAGCGAGGGCCCCTAGGCTACCACAGACAGCTGAGGGAGTGCTCCTAGGCTACCACAGACAGCTGAGCGAGGGCCCCTAGGCTACCACAGACAGCTGAGGGAGTGCTCCTAGGCTACCACAGACAGCTGAGGGAGGGCACCTAGGCTACCACAGACAGCTGAGGGAGGGCACCTAGGCTACCACAGACAGCTGAGGGAGGGCTCATAGGCTACCACAGACAGCTGAGGGAGGGCTCCTAGGCTACCACAGACAGCTGAGGGAGTGCTCCTAGGCTACCACAGACAGCTGAGGGAGGGCTCCTAGGCTACCACAGACAGCTGAGGGAGGGCACCTAGGCTACCACAGACAGCTGAGGGAGGGCACCTAGGCTACCACAGACAGCTGAGGGAGTGCTCCTAGGCTACCACAGACAGCTGAGGGAGTGCTCTTAGGCTACCACAGACAGCTGAGGGAGTGCTCCTAGGCTACCACAGACAGCTGAGGGAGGGCTCCTAGGCTACCACAGACAGCTGAGGGAGTGCTCTTAGGCTACCACAGACAGCTGAGGGAGTGCTCCTAGGCTACCACAGACAGCTGAGGGAGTGCTCCTAGGCTACCACAGACAGCTGAGGGAGGGCTCCTAGGCTACCACAGACAGCTGAGGGAGTGCTCTTAGGCTACCACAGACAGCTGAGGGAGTGCTCCTAGGCTACCACAGACAGCTGAGGGAGTGCTCTTAGGCTACCAAAGACAGCTGAGGGAGGGCACCTAGGCTACCACAGACAGCTGAGGGAGGGCACCTAGGCTACCACAGACAGCTGAGGGAGGGCACCTAGGCTACCACAGACAGCTGAGGGAGGGCACCTAGGCTACCACAGACAGCTGAGGGAGTGCTCCTAGGCTACCACAGACAGCTGAGGGAGTGCTCCTAGGCTACCAGACAGCAGAGCGAGAGCTCCTAGGCTACCACAGACAGCTGATGGAGGGCTACTAGGCTACCACAGACAGCTGAGCAAGGGCCTCTATGCTACCACAGACAGCTGAGCAAGGGCCTCTAAGCTACCACAGACAGTAGAGCAAGGGCCCCTAGGCTACCACAGACAGCTGACGGAGTGCTCCTAGGCTACCAGAGACAGCTGAGGTAGGGCTCCTAGGCTACCACAGACAGCTGAGAGAGGGCTCCTAGGCTACCACAGACAGCTGAGGGAGGGCACCTAGGCTACCACAGACAGCTGAGGGAGGGCTCCTAGGCTACCACAGACAGCTGAGGGAGGGCTCCTAGGCTACCACAGACAGCTGAGGGAGTGCTCCTAGGCTACCACAGACAGCTGAGGGAGGGCTCCTTGGCTACCACAGACAGCTGAGCGAGGGCTCCTAGGCTACCACAGACAGCTGACGGAGGGCCACTAGGCTACCACAGACACCTGAGGGAGGGCCCCTAGGCTACCACAGACAGCTGAGGGAGGGCTCCTAGGCCACCACAGCCAGCTGAGCGAGGGCCCCTAGGCTACCACAGACAGTAGAGCAAGGGCCCCTAGGCTACCACAGACAGCTGACGGAGGGCTCCTAGGCTACCACAGACAGCTGAGGGAGGGCACCTAGGCTACCACAGACAGCTGAGCGAGGGCCCCTAGGCTACCACAGACAGCTGAGGGAGTGCTCCTAGGCTACCACAGACAGCTGAGCGAGGGCCCCTAGGCTACCACAGACAGCTGAGGGAGTGCTCCTAGGCTACCACAGACAGCTGAGGGAGGGCACCTAGGCTACCACAGACAGCTGAGGGAGGGCACCTAGGCTACCACAGACAGCTGAGGGAGTGCTCCTAGGCTACCACAGACAGCTGAGGGAGTGCTCTTAGGCTACCACAGACAGCTGAGGGAGGGCACCTAGGCTACCACAGACAGCTGAGGGAGGGCTCCTAGGCTACCACAGACAGCTGAGGGAGGGCACCTAGGCTACCACAGACAGCTGAGGGAGTGCTCTTAGGCTACCACAGACAGCTGAGGGAGTGCTCTTAGGCTACCACAGACAGCTGAGGGAGTGCTCCTAGGCTACCACAGACAGCTGAGGGAGGGCTCCTAGGCTACCACAGACAGCTGAGTGAGGGCAACTAGACTACCACAGACAGCTGAGAGAGGGCTCCTAGGCTACTACAGACAGCTGAGGGAGGGCTCCTAGGCTACCACAGACAGCTGAGTGAGTGCTCCTAGGCTACCACAGATAGCTGAGGGAGGGCACCTAGGCTACCACAGACAGCTGAGGGAGGGCACCTAGGCTACCACAGACAGCTGAGGGAGGGCACCTAGGCTACCACAGACAGCTGAGGGAGTGCTCCTAGGCTACCACAGACAGCTGAGGGAGGGCACCTAGGCTACCACAGACAGCTGAGGGAGTGCTCTTAGGCTACCACAGACAGCTGAGGGAGTGCTCCTAGGCTACCACAGACAGCTGAGGGAGTGCTCTTAGGCTACCACAGACAGCTGAGGGAGTGCTCCTAGGCTACCACAGACAGCTGAGGGAGTGCTCTTAGGCTACCACAGACAGCTGACGGAGGGCTCCTAGGCTACCACAGACAGCTGAGGGAGGGCACCTAGGCTACCACAGACAGCTGAGGGAGGGCACCTAGGCTACCACAGACAGCTGAGCGAGGGCACCTAGGCTACCACAGACAGCTGAGGGAGTGCTCTTAGGCTACCACAGACAGCTGAGTGAGGGCCACTAGACTACCACAGACAGCTGAGAGAGGGCTCCTAGGCTACCACAGACAGCTGAGAGAGGGCTCCTAGGCTACCACAGACAGCTGAGGGAGTGCTCCTAGGCTACCACAGACAGCTGAGGGAGGGCTCATAGGCTACCACAGACAGCTGAGGGAGGGCTCCTAGGCTACCACAGACAGCTGAGGGAGAGCTCTTAGGCTACCACAGACAGCTGAGGGAGTGCTCCTAGGCTACCACAGACAGCTGAGGGAGTGCTCTTAGGCTACCAAAGACAGCTGAGGGAGGGCACCTAGGCTACCACAGACAGCTGAGGGAGGGCACCTAGGCTACCACAGACAGCTGAGGGAGGGCACCTAGGCTACCACAGACAGCTGAGGGAGGGCACCTAGGCTACCACAGACAGCTGAGGGAGTGCTCCTAGGCTACCACAGACAGCTGAGGGAGTGCTCCTAGGCTACCAGACAGCAGAGCGAGAGCTCCTAGGCTACCACAGACAGCTGATGGAGGGCTACTAGGCTACCACAGACAGCTGAGCGAGGGCCTCTATGCTACCACAGACAGCTGAGCGAGGGCCTCTAAGCTACCACAGACAGTAGAGCAAGGGCCCCTAGGCTACCACAGACAGCTGGCGGAGTGCTCCTAGGCTACCACAGACAGCTGAGGTAGGGCTCCTAGGCTACCACAGACAGCTGAGAGAGGGCTCCTAGGCTACCACAGACAGCTGAGGGAGGGCACCTAGGCTACCACAGACAGCTTAGGGAGGGCTCCTAGGCTACCACAGACAGCTGAGGGAGGGCTCCTAGGCTACCACAGACAGCTGAGGGAGTGCTCCTAGGCTACCACAGACAGCTGAGGGAGGGCTCCTGGGCTACCACAGACAGCTGAGCGAGGGCTCCTAGGCTACCACAGACAGCTGACGGAGGGCCACTAGGCTACCACAGACACCTGAGGGAGGGCCCCTAGGCTACCACAGACAGCTGAGGGAGGGCTCCTAGGCTACCACAGACAGCTGAGCGAGGGCCCCTAGGTTACCACAGACAGTAGAGCAAGGGCCCCTAGGCTACCACAGACAGCTGACGGAGGGCTCCTAGGCTACCACAGACAGCTGAGGGAGGGCACCTAGGCTACCACAGACAGCTGAGCGAGGGCCCCTAGGCTACCACAGACAGCTGAGGGAGTGCTCCTAGGCTACCACAGACAGCTGAGGGAGGGCCCCTAGGCTACCACAGACAGCTGAGGGAGTGCTCCTAGGCTACCACAGACAGCTGAGGGAGGGCACCTAGGCTACCACAGACAGCTGAGGGAGGGCACCTAGGCTACCACAGACAGCTGAGGGAGTGCTCCTAGGCTACCACAGACAGCTGAGGGAGTGCTCTTAGGCTACCACAGACAGCTGAGGGAGGGCACCTAGGCTACCACAGACAGCTGAGGGAGGGCTCCTAGGCTACCACAGACAGCTGAGGGAGGGCACCTAGGCTACCACAGACAGCTGAGGGAGTGCTCTTAGGCTACCACAGACAGCTGAGGGAGTGCTCCTAGGCTACCACAGACAGCTGAGGGAGGGCTCCTAGGCTACCACAGACAGCTGAGGGAGTGCTCTTAGGCTACCACAGACAGCTGAGGGAGTGCTCCTAGGCTACCACAGACAGCTGAGGGAGTGCTCTTAGGCTACCACAGACAGCTGAGGGAGGGCACCTAGGCTACCACAGACAGCTGAGGGAGGGCACCTAGGCTACCACAGACAGCTGAGGGAGGGCACCTAGGCTACCACAGACAGCTGAGGGAGGGCACCTAGGCTACCACAGACAGCTGAGGGAGTGCTCCTAGGCTACCACAGACAGCTGAGGGAGGGCACCTAGGCTACCACAGACAGCTGAGGGAGGGCACCTAGGCTACCACAGACAGCTGAGAGAGGGCTCATAGGCTACCACAGACAGCTGAGGGAGGGCACCTAGGCTACCACAGACAGCTGACGAAGGGCCTCTAGGCTACCACAGACACCTGAGGGAGTGCTCCTAGGCTTCCACAGACAGCTGAGGGAGTGCTCCTAGGCTACCACAGACAGCTGAGGGAGTGCTCCTAGGCTACCACAGACAGCTGAGGGAGGGCACCTAGGCTACCACTGACAGCTGAGGGAGGGCACCTAGGCTACCACAGACAGCTGAGGGAGTGCTCCTAGGCTACCACAGACAGCTGAGGGAGTGCTCTTAGGCTACCGCAGACAGCTGAGGGAGTGCTCCTAGGCTACCGCAGACAGCTGAGGGAGGGCACCTAGGCTACCACAGACAGCTGAGGGAGTGCCCCTAGGCTACCACAGACAGCTGAGGGAGTGCTCTTAGGCTACCGCAGACAGCTGAGGGAGTGCTCCTAGGCTACCACAGACAGCTGAGGGAGGGCACCTAGGCTACCACAGACAGCTGAGGGAGGGCACCTAGGCTACCACAGACAGCTGAGGGAGTGCTCCTAGGCTACCACAGACAGCTGAGGGAGTGCTCTTAGGCTACCACAGACAGCTGAGGGAGGGCACCTAGGCTACTACAGACAGCTGAGAGAGTGCTCCTAGGCTACCACAGACAGCTGAGGGAGGGCACCTAGGCTACCACAGACAGCTGAGGGAGTGCTCCTAGGCTACCACAGACAGCTGAGGGAGGGCACCTAGGCTACCACAGACAGCTGAGGGAGGGCACCTAGGCTACCACAGACAGCTGAGAGAGGGCTCATAGGCTACCACAGACAGCTGAGGGAGGGCACCTAGGCTACCACAGACAGCTGACGAAGGGCCTCTAGGCTACCACAGACACCTGAGGGAGTGCTCCTAGGCTACCACAGACAGCTGAGGGAGTGCTCCTAGGCTACCACAGACAGCTGACGAAGGGCCTCTAGGCTACCACAGACACCTGAGGGAGTGCTCCTAGGCTACCACAGACAGCTGAGGGAGTGCTCCTAGGCTACCACAGACAGCTGAGGGAGTGCTCCTAGGCTACCACAGACAGCTGAGGGAGGGCACCTAGGCTACCACAGACAGCTGAGGGAGGGCACCTAGGCTACCGCAGACAGCTGAGGGAGTGCTCCTAGGCTACCGCAGACAGCTGACGGGGTGCTCCTAGGCTACCACAGACAGCTGAGGGAGTGCTCTTAGGCTACCGCAGACAGCTGA